>NC_132993.1:64285000-64910000 GCF_048564905.1 Vicugna pacos | reverse complement strand
AAATTTTTCAACAAAGTATTATCAAATCCAACAATGTGTAAAAATTATACACCATGACCAAATGGGATTTATTTCAAGAGTGCAAGTGTGATTGAATATTTGAAAATCAATGTAATTCTCCACATCAACAGACTAAAGAAGAAACAATCACATAATTATATCAGTAAATGCAGTAAAAGTATCTATTTGACAAACTCTAATATCCATTCATCCATTTAAAAAAAAATCACAAAATGTGGAATTGAGGGCAACTACTTCAACCTGATAAAAAACATTACAAAATACGTACAGATAACATGATACATAATGGTGAGAAATTCGATGCTTTTCCTCTAAGACTGGGAACACGGCAAGGATAGCCTCTTTCATTAATCATATTCAACACTGTACTAGAAGTCTGGGCTAGTGCATTAAGATAAGGAGAAGAAAATTATACAGATTGGAAAGAAAGAAAGAACACTATCTTTATTTGTAGATAACATAATTGTCTAGGTAGAAAACCCCAGAGATCTGACAAAAGTATTGATGGAACTAATATTAGACTATAGCAAGATCATAAAATAGAAGATGAATATGCAAAAATCAATTGATTTCCTACATACCAGCAATGAACAAATTGGAATTTGACATTTAAAAACCAATACTGTCTGCAATAGCACCAATAAAATAAAGTGCTTATTTGTACATACTTTGTTAGATGTATACTATCTATTTGTGGAAGATGCAAAACACTGATAACAAAGATTATACATCTAAATAAGAGATATTGGGACTCTCAATGTCAGTTTTTCTTAAGTTGATCTATAGATTTTTCAGTTCAATGCCAGTCAAAATTCCAGCAAGCTATTTTATCACTATCAACAAACTATCAAAGTTTATGTGGGTTCCCGTTTAAGATGGCAACGTAAGAATATTCTCAACTCACTTTCGCCCTTGGACACGCTGTGTCTACAGCTACGTATGGAACAGTTTCCTCTTAAAGAAACCTCAAGAATGGCTGAGTGACATTACCCACTGGGCAAACAAGAAGAAAACCACATTGAAGCAGGCTAAAGAGGCTGGGACATAAGCTTGCAATAAACTCCACCAGCTAAGCGCAGCAACCCCTAACTGGGAGTGGACTCAGAATTTTGGAACTTTTCTCTGAGGAGTGGAACATTTGAATCCCATACTAGGCATCACAGCTTTTAAGACCTACAACTGACATACGAGGTCTCAAAAACTAAAAGTTTGAAAACCAACAGAGCTCATGTTCTGAGACCCACAGTACTGAAACAGTCTGAGAAATTGCTGTTAAAGGGCTTGCATGCTCAGCCTCCCCTGCCCAGGCCCCAGTGCACAGGCAGCCCAGTGTGCCCACACTTAAAGTGGACCTGCTTGTATTAAATCATCAGCCTTAGGGGCAGGTATTTAATTTAATAGACACATCGAGGAACCTCCTGGAATACTTTGGGGACAGAAACCATCTTTGTGCTCTCCCTTTGCTGTGCTCCAGAGCACCAGTATCTCCTGAAAGGGAGCTTTTATATGTGTCTCATGCTCCGATTTAAACAGCTGCAACCAGGGGACACCTGTACATTTTCTGGCTTTCGTGGCCAGTGGGGCTTATGCTCATAGGTCCTACAGGACTGTAACCAATGAAGAAAAGGTTCTTAAGCAATTACTACCCCCAGAGTATAGCAAGAGACAACAGACCCAGGAGCTTGGTCCATTTGTGACGGAGGCCTGCCAGCTAATTGTTACGACCAAGGCCTGGTGCTCACGCTCTGCCAAGTCCCAGAGTGCCCGTGTTTCTTGGAGGGATGATTTGTATGCGTCTTGTGCCCTGGTTTTTATGTCTGTTTCCCAGTTTCTCTGGCTGCTGTCCAGGAGACACCCCTTGATCACCTGCCTCTGGGGGCCAGGAGGGCTTGTGCCCCTGGATCCCATGGGGCTGTCACAGTGTAGAAGATGTTTCTTGGCAGGCTGCCACACACAGGGCATGGCACAGACAGTGGACTGTGGTGTACCCCAGGCTTTCTGTGGAGTGACTATTAAAAGCAATAGGAGGAGAACAGTTTGTTACATGCAAGGGAAGGCCATAAGACAATTAACAGATTTTTCCGCACAAATTTTGCAGGTCAGAAGAAAGTGGCATTATATATTCAAAATGCTGAAAGAAAGAAAACCTTCCAACCGAGAATATCTTACACAGCAAAACTATCATTCAAAGTGAAGAAAAGATAAAGAATTTTCCAGACAAGCAAAAGCTAAATAAATTCGTCACCACTAAACTGGCTTACAAGAAATATTAAGGCTACTTCTTTAAGCTGAAAAGAAAGGTGCTAATTAGTAACAAGAATACATTTAAAAGAATAAATCTCACTGGCAATAAGATAAATAAATAAGGTAAAGATAGTGGATAGTGGATTAATTACTTATAAAGCTAGTTTAAAGGGTAAAAGATAAAAGTGGTAAAATTAACAATTATATAATAATTAGCTAAGGAATATGCAACATAAAAAGATGTAAAATATGACATCACAGGTATAAAATAGAGGAGAGTAGTATGTTGATTTTCACAGTGGAACCAACCTTAAGTTGTTATTAACTTAAAATAGACTGTTACAGATGTAAGTTGTTATATGTAAGATTTATGGTAACCACAAAACAAAAACTTTATATTTAAATACACAACAGGTAAAGAGAAAGTAATCTAAGCATGCCACTAAGAAGAGACATCAAATCACAAAGGAATAGAACAAGACAGGAAGTACACACACAGGCGGAAAACAATACACAAAATGGTAACAGGCACATACCTATCAATAATTACTTCAAATAAAAATGGACTAAATTCTCTAATCAAAAGACAGACTAACTGAATGGATAAAACAGAAAAAGGAACAAAAACAAAACAAAAATGACTTATCTATATGCTGCATACAATAGATTAGATGTGGAGACACAGTGAAAGAAAAATGAAAGAAAAAGGATAGAAAAAGATATTCCATGCAAATGGAAACCCGAAGAAAGCTAGAATAGCTAAAGTTATATTAGATAAAGGAGTTTAAAACAAAGACTGTAATGAGACAAAGAAGGACATTACACAATGATACAGGGGTCAATCCAACAAAATACAACATTTGTAAATATTAATGCACCCAACATAGGAACACCTAAATACAGAAAGCAAATATTAACAGACCTAAAGAGAGAAATAAATAGCAATACAATAATAGTAAAGGACATTAATACCCCACTACATCAGTCCCCTAGTATTACTGAATAGATCATCCAGACAGGAAATCAATAAGGAAACACCGGCCTTAAATGACACCTTATACCAGATGGATTTACCAGATATTCACAGAACATTCCATCCAAAAGCAATAAAATACAAATTCTCAACTGCATATGAACATCTTCCAAGACAAATGATCTGTTAGGCCACAAAACAAGTAAAAAATACAATTACATAAAGAAAACAGGAAAATTCACCATTATGTGGAAATTAAACAACACGCTACTGAACAATGGATCAAAGATTAAATCAAAAGAAAAATCAAAAGTAAGACTCTATACACTTGAAATTAATATAATATTCTAAGCCAACTGTATAGTTATACTTCAATAAAAAATACCTTGTGGCAAATGCAAATGGAAACATAGCGTACCAATATTTATGGGATGTGGTAAAAGCAGGGAAGAAAAACTGCTTCCCTCTAAAGAAGGAAGTTCATAGCAATAAATGCCCACATCAGGACACACAAAAAATCTTCAATAAGCAACCTAACTGCAGCTCAAGGAACTGCAGAAAGAACAAATGAAGCTCAAAGTTAGTAGAAGGAAGGAATTAAGAATTGCAGTGGAAACAAATGAAATAGAACTAAAACGGCAATAGAAAAGATCAAAGGAAAGTAACAGCTGGTTCTTTGAAAAGGCAAGCAGTCTCAAACCTTCAGTTAGACTCACCAAGAAAAAAAAACAGGACTCAATCAGAAATGAAAAAGATGTAACAACTAATGCCATAGAATGCAAAGGATCATAAAAGACTACCGTGAACCATTATATGCCAACAAATTGAGCAGCCCAGAAGAAATGGATAAATTCTTAGAAAAAATACAACCTATTAAGCCTGAATCAGGAAGAAACAGAAAATCTGAACACAGTGATTACCAGTAAGGAATTAAATCAGTAATAAAAACGCTCTGAACAAAACTCCAGGACCAGATGGCTTTACTAAAGCTAAATTCTACCAAACATGTGAAGAATTAATACCAACCCTTCTCAAATGAATGTTTCCAAACTCATTTTATGAAGCCAGAATTACTCTGATACCAAAATCAGACAAGGATGCCACAGGAGAAGAAAAATAGGCCAATATCCCTGATGAACATAGAAGCAAAAACTCTTCAATAAAATATTAGCAAGCTGAATCCAACAATACATTAAAAGGATCATACACAATTGATCAAGTGAGATTTATTCAAGGGATACAAGGATGGTATATACCCAAATAAGGACAAGAGTTATATCCACACAAAGACCTGCACGTGAATGCTTACAGTAGCTTTATTCTCAATAACCCAAACCGGGAAACAACTAAGAGGTAAAAGGATAAACGAAGTGCAGTATATTTACAAAATGTAATACTGTTCAGCAGAGGAAGGCATGAGCTATCAAGCCATAAATGAATCTTAATTACTTATTGAATAGTAAAATAAGTAAGGTTACATACTGTGTGATTCCATTTAGATAGCATTTGTAATTAGTAAAATTACAGAGACAGTAAACAGATCAGTGGTTGCCAAAGGTTAAGGGTTAGGAGAGGTCTGGAGGGTTAACCAGACAAGGCACAGGAAATTTTTTAGGGTGGTTAATTTATTTTATGTGATACTTCAATGGTGGATACCTATAGTATGTTTTTGTCAAAACTAGTAAAGCTTTACAGCACAAAGAATAAGCCTTAAATATGAAAATATTTAGGAAGTTGAGTACCCTAGCTTGGAATGCAGGCTGTAATACAAAACTCTTAACTATTGGAACAGATACGTGAAACAATATACAGAAGGCTGGGAGAAAAGGTGCTAACCTAAATAACTTTGGAAACGTGTGGATTCTGTAAGACTTAAGGCAAGAGGGAAAATACATAAGCATTGTACTCTAGTTGATATAAGTAGAGAATTCTGAAATCACTAAACATTTATACTGGAATTAAATAATTGAGCAAACAAATGATTCATGGTGGAGCTGAGTTTCACACTGTTGACATTCAAGGTTATAGCAAAGCAAGGGAAGAAGACTAAAATGATCCAGGTAGGAATGGAAACACCAGCATGGAATCATGTTTCAATTAAGACAGATACAGATAACAAATATTTATAGACATGTGTGTGTATATATACATATACACACACACATACACACACCAGTTAAGATATGCAAACATATTTCTTGGGTCCTGTTAGATTAGAGGGCCTAGAAACAACAGCACCCCAGGAGCAACAAGCATACCCAGCAGCCACATCCTTGTTTGTGATACCATTCTCGGAAGGCAGCTATGCTCACCACTGTACCACCAATGCAGCCTGATACCATTCTCGAATAAAAGGAACTAAAGGTCCTTGAAAAAATGGCCGACTCTTGGGCTGGGCCACGAAACGTACAAGATACGCATGACACATCTTGTAATGCTGGAAACTAAAGAAGTACTCTGGAAAAAACCCACAATGATGGGTGTCTGACAAGGGACACAGTAGCCAATTTAAAGAGCTTACAGATGCCAAAGCTGGAACAATTTGATAAAGAAAAAGTGACATTAGATTATAAATCAAAGTATAAAATAAATGTACCTGAGCCTATACTGACATAGATCAGTGATTAAATACATAAATAGAGAATAGACAAATCTCCTTGCAGAAGAATTTTACATAATTTATGCAGATAATCCACTTTCAAGGAGGTGGAGCACAAGTCTCTAGTACTTAACTTTGTGTTTCATAATAGTGAATTCCTTCCAAAGGGCACAAGGGGTAAAAAGAGGAACTTTACAGTAGAGAAACCTGACAAACACTGTTTCAGCCTTGGTGATGGAGGTCAGCATCCACTGTCATAAATCATGTTGATTGTATATATCCATGATGTGATGAGAATGGATATTTAACCTCTGTGGTCTTACTCCCCAAAACCCACAAACCCCAATTGGAACACTTTCTACAAAATATCTGACCGTACTCATCAAAACTGTAAGGGCCTCAGAAACAAGCAAAGTCCAGGAAACTGTCAAAGCCAAGTAGAGCCTAAGAAGATACAACTAAGTATAATGGAATATCCTGGATGTGATCATACGGGAACGTAAGCAGGTAAAAACTAAGCAAATCTGAGTAAGATCTGACTGACTGACTTTAGTTTATAATAATTACAAATATTGTTTCCTTAAACTGGGACAAATGTACCATAAGATGTTAATAACAGGGGAAACTGGCCATGGGTACATCAGAACTCTGTTTAATCTTCACAAATTTTCTATAAATCCAGAACTATTCTGAAATAAAAAGTTTATTTAAAAAATGCATGGATCTAACAGGCACGTATTTCTCAAAACTTTTTCCATGTCTCTTCATTTAACCAAAAATGTATACACTTACTTCCAGAGACAGACAATCCAATTCACACCACAACTGCATCCCAGAATTCTGGAGTCTGTTCCTTTGTGTGTGGCCAACTGTGGGTGAATCAGAGCTTCCCAACCTGGGTGATGACACAATGTGCAAAGTGGTTTAAAAACACAATTTCTGGAATCAGATCACCCTCTGTGGATACCAGACGTGACCACTTACTAATTCTTTGACTGGTGAGGGTTGAGGATGGAGGAAGGGTTGGCGGGGATTGCTGCAGGGCATGAACGATCACAGCCCTTTTTTATATGCTAGTTTCTTGTCAATACCACTCCCTTCAAAGTTTAGTAGAACTTGGGTCAGCTGGCATTTGGTCCACCCCAGAGGCCTTATTGAATAGTGATTACCGACATCCACAGATTGCTCTGGAGGTTGTTTTTGTTAGCAAGAGGCTTCGGTGTTCTTGCCAACGCACCAGCCTACCCAGCTCCTCAGTCAAGAACTCAGCTTAATGTCTTCAGTCTTGGCGTCTAAGAAAGCATAAAGCAGAGTAGCCTAGGGAGGGTTAGGTACATTCTCTACCTTACCCAAAGCTAGATGCCTTCAGATCACTCCTTCTAATCTCCACAGTTGTCAAGGCTACAACAGGGAATATGCCACAAGGGAAGACTGAGAGGGATATGGTAGTCAGAATAGTAAATAGATTGGTTACTTGTAAATTACTGAATCAATTACTATGTTCAAGAGGAAGGAAGAGTCTAAAGCACTGGGGCTACATCAAGGCATCATCTCCGAAAAGGAGGATACAGACAGCCACGTCTGAAATACACTATACAAGAATGAAAAAAATGTGGGTGCTCTTATTAGAAGAGGTTGGAGTTAATATTAGGCAGAAGAAAGCAGGAGATACCCAATACCATTCCCTTGCCTTATTATCTAAAGTTCTATTCAGTAAAATATGAAATCCAAACCTTGCCTTCTTCATGGCTACTCTTTTGGGAAGTAGGTACTGAGAGGCCACCTGCTTCTGTTTACTCTGCTCAAGTTTATATTACTACCATATATCTGAGAATAAGCATTTGTTCACACCATGCCACTGACTCCCAGGAACAATACGGGAAACTCCTTAGGTTATAGCGGTGAATTGTACTGAATATTTATGAGGGTGGTGTCATTTAAGTATAATTCACAGTGTTACTTTTATTGAATAATTTTTGGTGTGACCCATGTTCTGAAAATTTCCCCTTGTTCCTCTTTATAGTTAATGATAAAATGTCATTCAAGCAGCAATTGAAAAAAAAACAGCTTTAAAGCAGATGTTAAACTAAATAAATTGTAAGACTGATTTTTCTGAAGTGACTGATAGAAAAACAATGAAAATAATTCTAGTGTGGAACAAAAAGCATTGATATAAATTTGTCAAAGAAATAATTTTTCAATAAAAATTGTAAAGTAGAAATATGTGTATTTTCACACATAGCTCAGAGATCACATAAATGCCAAAAGAAGTGACAGTCGCTGAAATAAATGTGTTTTTTATGAAAAGCAAAGTAGTAAAACAAGCAAAATAGATGCATAAAATGGGTAAATTTTCAGTGTATTAGTTATTGCTGCCTCAGGGCAGCTATAAATTACAAACTTGTTTTTAACTTTTTTGGGGGTGGTATTCATGAGTATATTCTGGATCTGTTCTTCCTTCTACAGCCCTTGTGATTTGACCCTTTCTTGATTTATAATCTTTTTTAAACTTTATAAATCAAAGGGTACCAGATATTTGGATTCACGTAGAAACTAAACTGTGGTAGGTAAGATACTAACTTTAGAAGTCTCATTGTTAAAAAAGTAAGTTTTAAAAGTCAAAACACATTTCATTTCATCCCCCTTTATCCAAAAGTGTTACTTTTAATGAATATAAAATGTATTTTTTTCTTTTAAAAAATGGATAGTGCTACATATAATGACAGTGAAAGGCTTAAATGACAAATTCTTATTCATCTGGTCATACCTTCTTCATAGGTCAAGGTGATTAACTCTGCAGTGAAACCATTTGTGATGAGATATAGAGAACAACTATAAATTTAAAGTGCTTTTATAGCCTGGCAATGAATCCTTCAGACAGAAGAGTCATTTTATTGTCTTACGTCGAGGCTTAAACATTTCACCCCAGCACCTAGAGCTACAGAGAACAGAACAGAGAAAATGCACCTCTGGATCGCATTGCCCCCAGAGGACCACACACCCTAAACTTCTTACCTGGCATCCAATTATGCAATCAAAGTTAAGAATTGAAACAAAAATGTTAAGAGCTATTAAAAATGTTTACTTCTATCTTTTAAGCAGAATATTTGTACCTAGGACTGAATTTTAGACTGTTAGAGAATCATAAGTTAAAGTTAACTCTACAATAAATGTGTATTTTTTTTTCATTTTTTCCAGACTTGTTGAGGTATGACTGACAAAAATTGTATATATTTGAGGTGTTTTGATCAATGTTTACACTGTTAAATGGTTACCACAGTCAAACTAATTAATATATCCAGCACCTCATATGGTTACATTTTTGTGTGTGGTGAAAACATGATATATTCTGTTAGCAAATTTCAAGATACATTATTATTAACTGTAGTCCTCATGCTGCACATTAGGACTTCAGAACTTCATCTTATAACTAAATGTCTATACCCTTTGATCAATAGCCCCCTTTTTCCCCATCTCCTAGCCTCTGGTAACCACCATTACATTCTCTGCTGCTATGATTTCAACTCTGCTTCTTAGGTTTTCCATTTAAGTAATATCATGCAGTATTTGTCTTTCTGTGTCTGGCTTCTTACACTTAAAGTAATGCCCTCTAGGTTCAGTCATTGTCTCAAATGACAGGATTTCATTCTTTCTGAAGGCCAGACAATATTCCGTGGTAGGTGGGTGGGTGGGTGGATGGATAGACAGATAGACAAGACAGATTCAGAGAGAGATAGCAAGAGAATCGCATTTTCTTTATCCGTTCATCTGCTGATAGACATTTAGTTTGTACCCATATATTGACTATGGTGAATAATGTTGCAGGGAACATGGAAGTACAACGATCTCTTTGAAATACTGATTTTGCTTCCTTCAGATTTATTATCAGAAGTAGGATTGCTGGATCCCAGGGTAGTTTGAGGAGTTTCCATAATGTTACACATAACAGCTGTATTAATTTTCATTTCAGTCAATAATGTACAGAGGTTCTCCTTCCTCCACATCCTTGTTAATACTTGCTATCTTTTCGCTTTTTGACGGTAGTCATCCTAACAGATGTGTGGTAATATCTCATTGTGGTTTTGACTTGCATTTCCCTGATGATTAGTGATGCTAAGCATCTTTTCATACACCTTTTGACCACTTGGATGTCTTCTTTGGAAAAATGTCTATGCAAGACATTTGCCCATTTTTAAAGTTGGCTGTCTGATTGTCTTGCTGTTGATCTGTATGAGTTCCTTGTGTATTTTAGATATTGACCCCTTAACAGATATATGGCTTGCAAATATTTTCTCCTATTCCGTAGGTTGCCTTTTCATTTTTTTGATTCCTTTTCTGTGAAGAAATCTTTTCTGTTTGATGTAGTCCTACTTGTTTAAATTTGCTTTTTATGCCTTTGCTTTTGGTATCAAACCCAAGAAATTATCACCAAGGCTAATATCAAGGAGCTTTACGGCTATGTTTTCTTCTAGGAGTTTAGGGTTTCAGGGCTAACATTCAAGTTTTTAATCTACTTTGAGTTCATTTTTCTTTCTAGTGTAAGACAAAGTTCCAATTTCATTATTTTGCATGTGGCTATGAGTACCAACATTCATTGATAACACTATTCTTTAGCCATTCTGCATTCTTAGTGCTTTTGTTGAAAATTAGTTAAATGTATTTTGTAGGTTTTTGATTTTGATTTTGTTCCATTGGTCCATGTGTCTGTTTTTATGCCAGTACCAATTGTTATGGTTACTATAGCTTTGTAATTTGAAATCAGATGGTGTGATGCCCCTAGTTTTGTTCTTCTTGCTCAAGATTGCTTCAGTTATTCAGGGTCTTTTGTGGTTGCATATAAATTTTAGGTTTTTTTTTTTTTAATTTCCGTGAAAAAATACCATTTAAATCTTGATGGGTTTCCTGACCAGGAAACAAGCCTAACCAAACCAAAACAATACAAAACCAAAAAAAGAGAGAGAGAGAGAAAAAACTGTTGATAGGATTACCTTGAGTCCATAGAGGGCTTTGGACAGTATGGACATTTTACCAATATTAACTTTTCCAGTTCATGAAGATGGGATATAATTTCATTTAGTTGTGTCCTTTTCAATTTCTTTCTTGAGTTTTGTAGTTTTCAATTTAGGTATCTGTTATCTCCTCAGCTAAATTTCATCCTAAGTACTTTATTCTTTCTGATGCTATTGAAATGGGATTATTTTATTTCTTTTCTGAGTAATCTGTTGTCAGTGTGTAAAATGAAACTGATTTTTGTATGTTGATTTGCAACTGAATTCATTTATTAGTTCTAACAGATTTTTTTGTGTGTGCATTCTTTTTGATTCTCTATATACACAGGATTTTCACATAACCTGTAAATAGAAATAATTTTACTTCCTTCTAATTCTGTTGTGTTTTATTTAATGTTCTTGCCTAATTGTCCTGGCTAGCACAGCCAGTACTAGGTGAAATAGGAGTGGTGAGAGTGAGCCACCCTTATCTTGTTTCTGACCTTAGAGGAAAAGCTTCAACCTTTCACTAATGAGTAAGATTTTAGCTGTGCGTTTGTCACATATGGCCTTCCTTATGTTGAGGTACGTTTTTTCTAATCTCATTTGTTAAGAGTTACTAACCATGAATGGATATTAAATTTTGTAGATGCTTTTCTGCATCTTTTAGATAATTATATGAGTTTTATCCTTCATTCTATTAATTGGATATGTAATATTCACTAATTCATGTATGTTGAACTATCCTGGCATCGCAGGGATGAATTCCACTTGATTGTGATGTATGATTCTTTTAATATACTACTAAACTCAGTTTGCTAGCATTCTGTTGAGGACTTTTATCTATATTTAGCCTTAATTTCCTATAGTATCCTTATCCGGCTTTGGAATTAGGGTTATGCTGACATCAAAAAATAAACTTGGAACTGTTGTTCCTTCTTCTTCTGTTTTTTGGAAGAATTTGAGAAGGATTGGTGTTCATTCTTCTTTAAGTGGTAAAATTTACCAGTGAAACCATCTGGTCCTAGGCTTTTCTTCGTTTGTAGATTTTTTTTATTTGATTTAATCTCCTTACTAGTCATTGATCTGTTCAGATTTTCTGTTTCTTCCTGATTCAGTCTTTGTAGGTTGTATACTCCCAGGATATTATCCACTTCTAGGTTATCCTATTTGTTGGCATGTAGTTGTGCGTAGTAGCCTCTTAAGATCTTTTGAATTTGTTCTATCAGCTGTAATATTTTTTTCTGTGTCTGTTCCTAAAATAGCAAATTCCTTTGCAATTTTCTACAAACATGTAGGCTCCTCAAGATATTTCACATCTGTTTTCCATGCTGGATGAATATAGTAAGGCTTGACTGGATTTTCTGATTCATTATAGTCCGCAGAAGCACTTCTGAAATCTGAGCATGGAGTCAAGCACCTTTGAACGTTGCAGAGTTGTAGTAAAAGACTTTGTTTCTCTCTAGACATTCCATTTCAGAGTTTATGTTAGAAAATCATCCATTTTTATACTTAAATGCTGAATTATTTTTTACTGAATTTTTAATGCTGGAGTTTTATTTTCTTGGTTATAAGAGAAATGCTGATCCAAGTCACACTCACCAAGCTCTTCTAATCTGGCGCTCTCCCAGTGGTTTCCTGACTCCACCGTGAATCCTTTTATTCCATCCTGTTTACAGCAGCCAGAGTAGTCTTTGCATCAGGTCATCCCCCCCCCCCCCACTTAAAACCCTTCTTCGGCTTCTCTTTTGTTACCAAGGCCTACAGATTCTATAGGATTTGGTCCTGCTCCTTACCTCCCCAACTCTTTTCACCCCTGTCCCTCCCTCATTCACTGCTCTCCATCACAGCGGCCTTCTAGCTGTTCTTCAAACAGGCCAACCCCGATGCCACCTCAGGGCTTTGCATTTGCTCCGCCTGTTTCATACCTCTTTTCACTGAAATCTTACTATGACATCTTTTCTCTTTATTCACGTCTCAACTTTGAGGTGGCTCTTCAGAACAGCCTTCTTCACCCACATCACTAAATCAGTACCCCTGAAGCTATTCTCCCATGTTATCTATTTAATAGCACCTGCCAGGTCTAGAAAGCATCCTAGTGAGTGTAGTTAGCCAGCTACTTACATTAACGTGAGTCGAGAACAGAGGAGCGTCAGAAATCTTACTTTATCTGCAACTTAACAAGTTAGTCTGTCCTATCTTTATAATTGCTGGCAGAAGACAAGTCTCCTGGGTCAAAGATAAAGTCTATTAGTACTAGCAGTAGTAGAGCTTGTCACTTACTGGAACTCCAGTTCCCTTAGGGTGATTCAGAGAGACGCAGGTGCTGTCGCCCTAAAGGGGTCTCACCCATGTCAGCACCCTGATTTTCCCTGAAGGTCCCTGAGTATCATGCCTGCAGCCTGAGGGATCCCATGCACCTGCTGTTCTCTCTGCAGTGCCTTGTACAGGCCGCCCATGGCCCAAGGGATTCTCACTGAGCCACCACTAACACGGACAGCTCTACCGCTGCCCAGTGTGTTCCCACCTCTTTGTACTCTTCTCCTCCCAGTTGCTGAATGCCGACTTCTTGCCTGCATTCTGGAGGGCTGCCTCCTGCTTGCCAATAAGCCCCAGCTTGTCTCTACTCTTCAGTGAGCTCGATCATACCTTCTTCAATGAGGTCTAAATCTCTCTCTCTCTCTCATATATATATATGTATGCGTGTGTATATATAATATATGTGTTACTCTATCAGAGTTTAATGCTTCTTTATAGTAAACCTCCCCTACCTCCTAAATGCATCCCTATGAATACAATGCAATTAACCAGTTTATATTGTGAACATATTAGCTGTTCATCATTTTTCACTACTATTAAGAAAACAACATAGAATGTCATTGATCATAAATCTCTGCATGCATTTGTGATTATTTCTTTAGAAAAAAATTCCTAGAAGAGGAATTCCTACTTCAAAAATTATAATATACATTTTTGCGACCTTCATATATTTTTCCAAAATACCCTGCAGAAAGGATGTAATAAAAGTACACTTCTAGGAAAGTGTAGAATGCCTAAGTCCCATTACCTTATAACAAGCATGGTTTATAAAAGGAGAAAAAGAAAAAGAAATGTGCTAAGATTGCTCAGTGGCATCCCCTGGCCTACAAAACATCTACTAAAGGTGAGTAAACTCACTTATCACAGCTTGCATTGGACTCTCAGAGGTTGTTAGTTAAAGAAATAAAAGTAGTATTGAATGGAAAATTATTTCTAGGTTCCTCTTGACTTGTAAACCCTCCACACCCCAGTGCCCTCTCCACGTCCACTTCCACCAGAAACTAGAACCTCTTCACGCCTCACTTCTTCATTTCATTAAAAATCTCAAAGGAACTCAGAATCTGGCTTAGAGCTAAGCTGAAGTGTGAGTTTTAAAAGCTTATCCGTCACCTTAATCATCATTTACTGTTTTCCTGGGGAAAAAAGCATTCTGATTTCCAAATACATTGCAGTGTTTAAATTTTTTTTTTTTTTACTAGTGAAGTATTAGACTTCTTTATCTCTTCAGGGAGGAGCATGATTAAATTCTGAGAATGAAGGACATTTGGTTTGCCACAGAAACTGAAAACCTGAAATTCCTGATTGTTGATCTAGTTTAAATCAGTACCTGTATCTCTTTAAATTAGTAATAATAGTTGATTGAGTGCTCTCCACTGGAATTTGACACAACATTGTAAAATGACTATAACAATAAAAAAAGTTTATATACAAAAAAATAGTCGATTAAATTGTACTTGTACAGACAACAGATCAAATTTCAACCAGCTGGTAGTAAAATTTAAGTTAAACTAACTGGGAAAAGACATTGATTCAAGATGACTATAGGCTTGGAAATCAGTTGACTCCCCTCCTAGTGCACCTGAGAAGTTCACTTCAGCTTCTGGCCCTTTCTTAATCATTAATTAATAAATCCAGAACCACCTTATAGATTTTTTCCGAGCCACTTGTATTTAGCAGATCTACTTACAAAGAGGTAGATGTCCTTCTCCACGGTGTAGGGCACTTCCGCGTTCCTAAGTATTCGCTACCTACTCAAACGCCTGGACTCTGGACCTTAACTCTTCAGACACTGAGTAAGTTGGCAGGTTTCATTCATCCAAATGTGTTGACTGCTTTGCCCAAGTACCCGGGCTCTCACGTGTCATGCCATAGGGAATTGGTGTCTAGGCTGAACCTGCTCAGTCACTCCTTTTTTACAAGCGTTTTCCAGACATGGCATTAAATTATCACCCACATGAACATTTAAAAAAAAAAAAAGGGATAAATCCTCTAGCAGGTTGATCTGGCCACTTGTATGTCGGAGCCAGCCGACAATCGATCAGGTCCAGAAACCTGTGCTGCAGGACTGAGAAAAGAAAGACAAGACTAAAAGATGGGGTTGAGAAGGTCTCACTCTAAGCCCGCAAGACGCTAAGCCAAGAATGGACCTTGAGTGTATTTTCAGCAGTTAATTTATACAATTTCAACTAGCTATCTTGTACATTCCTGCACGTAGGCATAGGTATTGTTTTAGGGCTCATTATCTCGTATATTGTTCTATAGATTAACATTGTTTATAGTACTCATACACTAAAGTCAATGTTCCCGCATATCAAGATCACTAACTAAGATAATTATTCAAGTAAACTGAGATAACTAACTTGTATGCTGATTGTATCTCTCTGTTCTAAGGTCATCAGTGACTTAATAGCTCTGGATGTTCCTAGAGCTTTAGAACACCTGGTGCATTCTTCTTCAAAGGGGTGGCGGGACAGAGATTGTCTTTGCTAGATCAATCTCAGAGCCTGACGCCAGCACTTTGGGATTTTCCGTCCCATTCTGTGCTCGGCAGTCCTCAGGTCATGAGTGGCTCCCCGCACTTGTACAGAGGTAGCCTTCATTTTTTGGAAATGAGACAATAGTTCTCTCACCCTCTTGACAACTGAAGTGTGAAGATTAGTGGCTTAATGCTTTTAAAAGCTTTTCGGTGTCCTCAAGAATAAGATCTCACTAATCTCACTAATAGGCAAAGGATCATTATGTCTCCATTGTGTTACTTCATAGCTACACAGAGACGAAAAATCTCGTAACCTAATTCCACTCTCATTAGTTCTGTGAATCTACTATAAACTCCTGGTCAGAGCCTTGGCACTGTCCTATTAATAGACATATGAAAAACCAAGAGAAGAGAGCACATTCTTTTGAACTTGAACTCTTCGTTGACAGGAAATGAAAAGAGCAGTGTTTTCTTTGAGAAGTCCCTGCACTCAGCAACCCCAAAGCTGTGGCTGCTTCAAAGCGGCTTCCCGCAGAGTGACAGACTCCCTTCTGAGGAAGAAAGATGGGAATGAAAGCTGTGCTGGGTCTCAGCACCACAGGGCCCTGCACGTGGCAGCATTTCAAAGTCTCCCTTATTCCCTTCAGTGGGACAATGTCACTTCAGTAAAATGTGACTCGGTGGAAAAGTAAAGTGAAATCATGCAGCTTTTTGTCGCCTACTCAGCACCTCTACAGCTCTGTCATCCCCCTCTTTGTTGAGAAGATAAAAGCATTCAATCAAGTTTTGGGTACCCAAAGGTTCAGAGCTCACAATTTGGCAGTAATATTGCAGAATGGTGGTGGGCTAAAAAATGCCCCCACGGATGTCCCCAGCCTAATTCCCAGAACCTGTGGATGTGGTGCCTCAACACAGTAAAGGTGATTTTGTAGGTGTGCTTAAATTAAGGGTGTTGAGATGTGGAGATTACCCTGTATTATTCAGGTGAGCCAAAGTAATTAAAAGTGATCAAAATCAGAAAAAAAGAGATGTGACCCTGGAACCAGATGTTGGAGTGCTGTGCTTTGAAGACAGACCATGGGGCCACAAGCGAATGTATGCAGGTGGTCCCTAGAAGCTGGTAAAGGTAAGGAAACATTCTCCCCTGAAGCTTCCAGAAGGAAGGCAGCCCTGTCAGCTCCTTGATTTTAGACTTCTGGACTTTAGAACTGCAAGAATGTAATTTTTATAATGGCACTAAGTTTGTGGTAACTTGTTACTGCAGGTATAGGAAACTAACACAGGACTCAATTAGCATACATCAAATATGTATAACGAATTGAGGTTTGTGACTGGTTAGGGATCTCCTAAGGATGATATTCATGATAAAGAAAGAGTGCCTCTAAAACCTTCCAGGACATAAGAAGGGAGTAGCATAGATACTGGCAGGAACTCAACAGTGGCCTGGGACAGACACCAGAGCCGTTCTCCTAAAAACGTCATCCTAAAATCCATCCCCTTATTAGATCATGCTCCCGCTTGAAAAATCTTTGGTCTAATAGAGTAATGTTTTAAAACACTGAGTGTGGTATGAAAACATGTTAATAATTTGTTTCCAATCTATTTCTTGGGCTCCATCTCCTCCTTGCACGGCGCATGTCAGATGTGTTCCCTGAACAAACTTCCCAGTGCTGGGCCTTCTGATTAGAAGGCCTGACTTTCTTGGCATACGTCTACTACTCCTTCAAGGGGTCCAGGGTTAACATCTCCTTTTCTAAAAAGCCTTTCCTAACTCCACATTCCATCCCTGAGGGCCTAAATACTTTAACAAGACGTGGCTGCATTTTCAATTTGATTATTAATGCAACTTATATTATGATATATTTTTTAGAAATCTGCCTGTCCCCATTTGTTTATGGTCTTATCCAGGATGAAGAGACCTAGCTTAAAAATCCTTTGATTCTTGACATTTACAGTTTGGCACTCAGAAAATGAATGAATGAACAAATGAAAGAGCACAATTTTGGAAAGTATGGTTTAAGGCACACAAATGACTGAATAAGTTCAATTCTTGTGGGGGCCTGTAGATTTCAACATGATCAGTAGCAACAAAACCCCAGCCCCAGACCATGGCTAACAGGGCCCTGTGTCTCCTGGCTCCAGCCACTTCTGCCTGGTCCCTGCTTCCTTGCATTGCTTCCCAAGCCTTGCTTACCATCTTCCAATTACTCAAAATCAACACTATTTTTCTTGTCTTAGGAATTTTGCAAATGTCTCTGCCATTATACAACCGACATGGTTGGACCTACATCAACCAGATCCATTTTCACCTTCCATTCTGCGTTGTTAGCTTCTTTCTAGCCAACAGACCTCACGTTAAATGCCAATTTTCATAAAGGCCTTCTGTGACCACTCAATTTAAAGCAGATCCCCTCCTGTTACACTCTTTTGGCTCATATTCTGTCCCTGCACATCACAACGTGGAATGAACGATATGCCTGTTTCTTTGTTAAATTTAGATTTCTCCCACTGAAATTAAGTTCTATAAAGACAGAGGCCATATCACTTTTCTTCCCCACTGTTGTACCCCTGTACCTTACAAAGGCTATACATGATGTCAGTGCTCAAAAACTATTTGTTGAATGGTTGACTAAACAAAAGATAAATGCATTAAAAAAAATGCATATGTGACTTCATGGCCAAAGTTTCCTAACCAGAGACAGATACTTTGCTATAGATAGATAGATAGATAGATAGATAGTCAGTCACAGAAAATCAGTTAAGTAAATACAAATTGATGAATAGGAATCTATCACTTTGTTAAGTGTTCAGACCTGTCCATTTTAATTCTAGGTTGCTGAAACACTTGCTAGCTATCTTGGTAAATAGGTACTGGTTCAAACAGGAATTAACAGCTGAGAAAATGCAGAGTAACACGCATACCTTCGATACAAACATTAAAGTTTTTGCTCAAGAAAATAAAATGAAATACATCTGACACTAGATTGCCGTCATGCCCCAACAGTTAATATTATTTAGGATGTTAGAAAGTGCCTTTCAGCCAGGGATTGGTTGCTACTTTGCACTTAAAAGTGTTCTCAGGGAATAATAGAATTTGCACAAATTTCTTCATTCAGTTTGCTTTCTGCTTCATTCATGTGTCTTTGTTTCATATTACAGAGAAACAATTTTATAGTATTGTATCAATACGTTAAAGGTACTTCTTTCTGGGAGGTGTGAATTCTCCAATCTAGAGTGATGGCTCTGTTTCAGTCACGAGTCAAAGCCCCATAATCTTACCAGGCACAAGTAATCATATTAGAGCATTTTTAAAAGATAATTTTGTTAATCGTGACTCCTACTAAAATCACCTCCAAGTTCTTAAAATAATCTTTAGTTTTCAACTCCCCTTGAATTTCTGCTGTTTTCTGAGGCTACGAGACTAAGAAGCAGACACAACGTAATGACCATAACTATAACATATTACTTGTCTTTTTTGCAGTTTTGTTCTCAAAATACATAAGCATTTATTCCTAGTTGCAGATCAGAAGCATACCAAAGGTTTTGTTCCTCCTCCATGTCCCCTTATCACTATAAACAGCTTTATCACATTATATAATAATAAAACATTGTCAGCATTATTCATAGTTATGTGAATATCTATACATATGTGTATAGATATATTTTTCCCACACCACCAAAGATTCTGGTTCATTCTTCTCGGTGTCACAGCCCTCTACAATATCCATCACACAAAAGACTCTCAGTAGTGCTTACTGAATCGAACAGACTGGAGTAGTGGTTGTAGATACCATCTTTTAGAAATTAGAATTTTAAGTTAAGTGTATAATTTATAAGGTTCAAAACTTATGGACAGTAAAATAAGGAATAGAAGTTACCTAACTGATAGCCCAAATAAGGCTCCTTCCACGAAAGAACATCTCTTGAGTGTTTTCTGGCATGAAATAATGTATTTACATATCCTTAAGGATTGCAACCGACAGAACTAATATAGCGAATGACTTTGATTCAAAATAATGTAATGTATAATACAAAATATTATTTCTTTGAATTCTGGTAGGTTTTGACTTAGTACAGTTGTTTAATCACAGGCTAGACAGATTTTTAATAGTGATAGTGGAGAGAGGGCTTGAACATAAAGAGGACGGTTGGGTAGATACCAACTGAAGTCCCTTCAACTGAGGGATAAGTCCATGGCTCTATTTTTCCAGAGACTTGTACTTCTAATGAAAAATAAACAAATAAGTAGTATTCCTTTATATCTTATCTACTAATCCTTTGTGATCACTAAAAATTAGTAAGTAGAAGGAAGCAACCCAGTAGATCCTACCCCAAAACTAGGGCTCCAAATCTGATACCACTGACGCGGGAGAGTAATGATAGCACAGTGAAGTGGTTCAGAGTGGAGACTGGAGTTAGCACGTAACTCCTAAGCACGTAAGAAACTCTGTAAGACTCAACTGCCTCATCCGTAAATTGGAGATAATGTAACCATTAAGTTTCTATCAGGAGTAAATGAAGTAAGAGCTGTAACATGCTTAGCAGAGTGCCTAGCCTGGAACATAGTACATGCTCAATAAAAGTCCTTCATCTTTCCCACCCTGGTTTCTCAGATGTAAAATAAAAAATTGTACTAGATCAGAAATATCAAGGAAGACAGTAAGAGTACCACCAGTCTCACACATGGTCGCGCAAATGCCACACAGAATCCTAAGGAAGCAGCCTGGTTTTGAGAATTCTCGACACAACCAGTCACCCCTAGCAGTTGATCAAAACAGGCAGAGGAATTAGGACCTACTTGTCTTATCTAGACTTGAAGGCACGAAGGCTACTAGCTATTCTTTAGGAAAATATTAACTAATGTAAATGAAACAGGGTCACAGGATTGTAGATATAGTGATGTCATTTATCTTAAACTTTATTTGAAAATACAGTAAATGCCTGTACACACGCATGCACGCTCACAATCACAGTGTGTTCCAGTGAACTGAATCCTTATTCATTGTCCACGTTAGAAAAAGAAGTGCTTTTTCCTATTCACTATCTCCATCTTCACAATTATAGGAGAGCATTTTGGAGAATGGGCCAATGCCAGAATGAGGGAGAAAATTCTAAGCTTATAGCAGATGTATCTCACAGTCATGTCTTATCAGATGCATAGTGTGAATAGTTATTTGTGGTTACAATCAAAAGAATTGAATGCATCTTCTTTCAGTGAGGTCTGACTTGATTGTGTTGGTATAGCTGATTTAGAACATGTTAAAAAGTAAATTAATTTTCACTTAATATACTCTCCTGCCTATTTTCATCCTCTATCTTTAATCTTTTAAATTGCAGGAATATGTTGTTAAACAATGGGAACAAATGGGGAAAGGATTGAATGCTTTTATTTAAGGTACATTTGCGAACAATTCATACACGTTAGCATTTCAAATGAAAGAGAAAATGGTGCTAAAATTAATGAAAACTGACCAGAATAATCTGGTCTCTTTGTTCTTACAGAAGCTCAGTTGCACCTATTGTTTTGCTGATGGGTGGCTAGCAATCACTTGAGTAGTGTACACATGGCTGTCAATCACATGACAAATTGAATGTGGGAAACTTGAAAATCTGAGGTTTCAAACAGAGCAGCCAAGAGAGATGATCAAAATTCATTTTGTTGTCTTTTGTGGATTTTACATTTGAAGACCACTATCTACTATTTGGGTAAAGAAAATTATGAGAAATTAAATTCTTCATATTCCAACTCTGGCTTTTGTAATGCTACAAAAGTGTTTTAGAGATTGTGATGATTGCTGATGACTGTCTTTAGATACAATTTGATAAGAATTTGATTCATCTGTCCCAACTTTATAGTCAATATCTAAGGCAGCATTTTAACAAAGACATTTGATAAACAACTTGGTTTGGTTTGACTCACATCTTAGAAAATCCTAATGTTTCTCAGGTGTATATTAGCAAGATTTTAAAAGTAATAAAAAGTGTTCTATAAAACAGTAATTCATTTGGATTTATATTAGCATAAAGCCATGGGTCTGCCTACTTTTACAAACACTAATGGTATAAGGCAAGGTATTCAACAGATAGAAGCCTGAAATAAATCAGTGCATTTCCTAAGTTTTAATGATTTGAAGTATTTAAATTGCTGAATATATTAAAGAATATATCAAGAACAGAAGAGCAGGGAATAAAAAAGAATCAAGAAGTATTTCTCAAATACAGAACAAAATTTCTCTTCCATCCTCCAAATTTTAAATGCCATCCTTGAGAAATTTTCTACAGTCAATCAGTTCACAACCAAATGGTAGCATATTGTTCACGGGTAGTTGGGTGATGTGTAAAATAATACAAATACAAATATTATTCCACAGAAAACATATTGTAGTTTGTTATGATCATACTTATTTAAGAATAACTCTTTTCCTCTAGAATGTCTGAAACATAGCCCAAAACATAATTTTATAGACATTTGGACCATATGATACTGACAGTTTTGAACACTTATTTTTCAGAAATGTCAATTTCATATATTAAATCTATTATTTTTTTAACAGAAAATACTTTAAAATGCAAATCGTAAAATTAATTATACCAAGTAGTGGCAGATTTGGACTTAAGCTATCTAAAAAATGCTCTAGTTTTCATAGGAGTGATTATATCAGAATTAGTGTTTAAAGAGAAAGATTTTTTTTTAGGTTCTCAGAAAGCAGTTCCACAGGAGGAGTAAATTGGTCTAGAGTCTAGACCACAATATTATTGTGAAATATATTTAGTACAAGTGTAAGAGCAGGCAGATAGCTAGATATGAGCAGAGAAAGGGGGACACAGACCAAATGGCAGGAATTGAGCAGAAAGAAGGGGCACAGGCCAAATGCAGGAAGCCACACATCATGTGAGCAGCAGGGATCCCTGGGGAGAGAAAGAAAAGGTGGAATCTTTGGGCTGATAAGGGGCCACACGTTTTGGCCTGGAGACCAACAAAGAAAGGTCAGAAAAGGCAGGAATTTCCAGTGTCCGAATGTAACCTTTTACTTATTATGCCCTCATTTCAATAAAATTAGCCTTGCAGATCAGAGGTACCCATCATGCACCGATGCCATGACACGTCTGATCCAGACTAAATAAGGACAAAAATCCCCCCTCCCTTTGGGAAGGTGGAGTTGGGATGATAATCAGGGAATACGACCCCAAACCCCCTTTCCCTCCCCAATGAATATTCCACCCATTCATTTTTACACCCTATGTAACTAACTTACCAAAGAAGACTCAGGGCAGCTGCTCACCTGAGCCTGCCCGCTCTCCCCTGAGAGTGTATTATCCATCCTTTAATAAATCCTCACTTTACCTTTTTAACCTCTAAGTCTTGTCTCTGAATTCTTTCTGGGACGGGACAAGAACCTGGAACACCGTTTGCATCTATCCGCGACACAAGCAAGGCATTTTCTAAAAATAATTTCAACTAAATTATTTTAATTTTTAATTATTTAAAAAGTAATTTAAAAGTAAACAGTACATATATGAAATAATATTTCCTACTCATCTCAAAATGCCACAATCCTCCAATTACTGAGTCAGCTATTTTTAATTATATCTATGTAGTATTAATATAAGCAATAATACAAATCATTTTTAAAGTTTAAAACATAAAAAGACAACATTACACCTGCCTTTTTAACAGGCATAGCTTAATTTTTTCACTAAAATGTATTCCCAAGAAAGTGGTTTTAAATGAAGGAGATAATTAAATCTACAGAAGAGAAAAAATAATGGTTTTACTGTGCTTCAAAGCTTGGGCAGTAACCAGTCAAGCTTTTACCTGTCTCAATCCATAACGCCCTTTCTACACAGGACTCCTTTTACAGTGCAGGGAGAAGGAAAAAAAGCCTGCATTTTCAGTAAGTGAAAAAGAAACTTGCAAAAGGAGAACAGGTACAGGGACTTCTGCTCTGAAGGTCAGACCCAGCCGCCATTATGTTAGAATTGATATGGTCACACCCCCAGAGTCATAGAAGAACGTTTCAACTGGGGAACTCCTTGAACTGAAGTGCAAATGAAATCTTAAGAGTGTTTAATAGCCGTATTGATAAGAAGTAAGAAGTAACGGGCACCTTCAAGTCACAGCCTCAGGGAAAGAGTTGACAAGAGTAATTTACCGAACACTTTGGAACCTCCAGAGTCTTTATCTAATAATTATCTCTGCATTCCCTCCTCTTCATTCATTCTCTTTAATTCTGGGCATGTGCTTCCACAGTTTTTTTTTTCCCCTGACTTCTTAATTTGTCTGAATCTTTCTCTACAGTGTGAGCCCCCACACATACACACATTGATACCAAATTTATATTTTCTTTCCTTTCCTCTCAAGGAACTATGTTGTGAAACTCAAGAATATTAAATATTTATTGTACTTTTAAAAATAACACTTCATTTTCTTGTCATTGCAAAACTCAGATGAATAAAATGTCACCTTGAGAATTTCTAACTAAATAAATTTGCCTTTCACTTTTATTCAATGATCATTATATAGCTTAGTAAACTGCATCTATCCATGACACAAGCAAGGCATTTTCTAAAAATAAGAGAAAAAGTGACCTCACTTTGATGTGTAATTACCAAAATATATTTTGGCATAATTAAATCTTGTGGCAAGAATGAGGACCTAGAATCTTTGTGAGTTTTGAATACCTTTCTATAGAATTTATCTATGAAGGTTTGATCAAATCTTTGGAGTCACAGAAGTAATTTAGGTAGAAAAATATAGCTCTATTGGATACTGTGTTAAATCTCTCAAATTCATTTTTCTATTTTTTACTAATGGGTCTTTTCCCTTTGTTCTTAATACAAACACATGACTTGAAACAGCATGCACTAAAAGTCATTCAAGCATTTTGCATATTTATACCATCAGCAAATCATTTAAGAAAACCCAACACCTAAAATTAGGATACTATTCTGAAAAGTCTCAAATTAGGATACTGTTCTGCAAAATCTCAATTTAACAGTGCATTCTTCCTTTGGAACGCACAATCAAAAGCTCTTTTCTGAGAGAAATGACAATGCTTGGTTCACACAACAGATACCAGTTGACTGGACTACCATGTTAGGCCACGCATGTTATTAATTGAATGTCATTGCAAGTAGCAGCAGGAATTTAACAACACTGGACTCTCAAAGGATCAAGAGGCTCACTGAATACTGGAAAAATATCCCTGAGTATTGTATAATGGTGATGTGTGATGGATTCTGCTATTGGCAAGTGGGGAACCTGGAAATGGTAGAAGCCAAAGAATACACTGCCAAAGATGGAGAAAACATAATTCTCAGGGGTTAGTTCCTAAAGAACAGGGTAGGAGTGGATATGAAAGCAATCAGGCAGGTAGGTGATCAGTACAGGAGTTCTCTTGTGGTTCCCTTCATGCATACTTCCACTCTTTTCTCTCTGCAAGACTTTCTTCCCCTCTACCACTGGATTTTATCTCCTTGTCATATTTTCCTTAGTACTTCTAGTGTTTCCTCTTATGCTTTATATATATAATTAACAAAGAGTTGATGTGTAATATTGTATAAATTTCAGGCATACATGATTCAAAATTTTAAAGGTTATACTCTGTTTATAGTTATTATAAAATATTGGCTATATTCCCTGTGTTATACACTATCCTTGTAGATTATTTTATACTTAATAGTTTGTACTTATTCCCTACCCCTACATTGCGCCTTTCCCTTTCCCTACTGGTAACTACTAGCTTGTTCTCTCCATATAAGAGTCTGCTTTTTTTCTGTTATAGTCACTAGTTCTATTTTTTTTTTAGATTCCACATATAAGTGATATCATACAGTATTTGTCTTTCTCTGTCTGACTTATTGCAATTAGCATAATTTGTGCCAAGTTCATCTATGTTGCTGAAAATGGCAAAATTTCATTATTTTTTAATGGATGAGTAGTATTTCATTGTGTATATATACCACTTCTTCTTTACCATTCATTTGTTGATGGACACTTGGATTGCTTCCATGTGTTGGCTGTTGTAAATAATGCTGCCGTGAACATTAGGGTGCCTATCTATTTTCGAATTAGAGTTTTTTTTTTCTTTCAGATATATACTCAGAAGTGGAATTGCTGGTTCATATAGTAGTTCTATTTTTAGTTTTTTGAGAAACCTTTATACTGTTTTCCGTCATAGTTTTACCAATTTACATTCCTGCCAACGGTGTACAAGGGTTCGCTTTTCTCCACATCCTCACCAGCATTTGTTATTTGTGTTCTTTCTGATGACAGCCATTTTGACAGGTGTGAGGTGATATCTCATTGTGGTTTTGATTTGTATTTTCCACCTTAAGCATTTAAGTAGACATATCTTTTTCTGATCTTTTCAAGTTTATACTAGTATCTTTTGATCATAGTTTTAAAAGGGTAAACAATCTGCATACTCGCATCACTTACTCCCTTTTTTACCCAATTCTCTTCAGAATATGTTAGTTAATATCATTTTTTGCTTTGTCATAATTTTCAATATGTATTTTTTATTCTGAAACTGTAATTGCTTGGTCCTTCATTTGAATAGGCTTATTCTAGTCTTGTTCCTTCAGTGGAAGGCTTGATGCTCACTTTATGTTCTGAAATATGTGACGTGAAAGAAATATTGTCATCTTTTTCTCCATTAATCTCCAGCTTGTCTTTGAATCCTGATTCTGAGAATGAAAACTTAAGTTTCTCTAGTTTATAGCTGCATATTTGAACACAATTTCCATCTGGTTCACCAAACTTTTTTTTGCGATTGTTCTTTGTTGCTTCTGTTATTCCTCTTTTCTTGTGTAGATTCCTTTTTATTTTTTATTCATCTTTTTAAATAAAGTTATTTCTGGCACAGGTAATTGCAGGAAGTTCATATTGAGTCGAATATTTCTCTTGAGTTCACATAGATATCTTATGAGATAGTTTATGCTATGGTTGAGTTTGACTCTAATTTTAGATTCCTCTTTTTTTTTTTTTAATAAAACCAGCTCTTTGCTGTTTGCAAGGTTATTTCTAAATTGCAAAAACCAATTCCCTCCCTCTCCCCATGGTTTTGCACTTCCTCCATTCAATCTTGGCTGTCATAGTCAGACAGAAAATACAAGGAAACTTTTTTCTTGCATCTGTAGTGAAAGCCTTAGTGAGGTGTTGCTTTTTTGTTTGTTTTTTAATCTTTATTTCTCCTTCAGTGGCAAAATTCAGCAGATGCCATCTGGCTCTGCCCCTTCAGATTTTTTTTTCTCCATCTCATCAAGATGGTGCCACCGTGTGTTTCCTTTTCAGTCTCACCTCTGAATCTCAAAGGGGTTGAACAGAATTCTAGACAAGAGCTGTACACCCATTTCTCCTCCATAAAATAAAAACTAGTTAAAACTAACTAAAAAGAGCAATTTTGAGTTCTGGCCTACACAGTACCACTTTATTCACTTTGAAGAACTCTGTACTGCTACTTTTTTCTAAGATGTATAGTCATGGTGTCTTCTGTAGACGTCTTCCCTTTCCCTTTGAGATCTCTGTTCCTTAAGAGGTTCTTTTCTATTATTTACAACAAATTACAAAAGGAGGAGCTTCAGTTTTACTCTGACATCCTTATACTGGAATAACACAATAGTTGATATTCAGTAACATACAATTCCATTTAGCTTACAAAACATTCACATATTTATGCCCACTGTCTATTATAATAATGTTTTATGTATTTCTTTGCCTTTTTGCAGGAGAAAAATAATCTTATGCTCTTAATCCAACTTTCTTTATTAACATGTGATTCTATGAAAACCAAAAGGTAAAGAAAGGAAAATTATGTTGGTCCTACTGTTTCATTACTAGCATAGTTACATCTATTCTTTTGTTGTCTGTTGATTTAAAAATTATTTAAAACCTCATTAATTCATTTAACTACATTACATGGATGAATAACCCCATTATTTCTCAGAGTTAAAAAAAAGACATGTAAATAAATGCAATTCAATTAATGTCAAAACATATATGTATATAAAGATGCAATGGGAATAATGAAGAAAAGACCTAAACCAGAGCTTCTATTCTATGTCAATTTGTAGATCAATTATTTTGAAAATAGCATTAAAAATAAGGACAAATTGTTAGCTATTTAGTGTTACAAATTGTTTGCTGATGGTCTGATGCTCAATAGTAAAGAAGAGAAAGAAGCTGCCCTAAGGATATTTAAGATACAACCACCTACCACTCTGTAAGAATATGATGAATGGGTGAATATAGGTAACACTGAATAAAATAGAGTATTAGAAATTTAGAGGAAAGAAGTGACCATTTCGGTGCTTCTGAGGAGTGATGAACGGGAGCACAAGAGATATAAAAACTAAGTAATTTCTATAAATGCCACACCTAGTCTTTCTAGCTAAGTAATGGTTTCAAGTGCCTTGACTTTTAAGCATGTGCACCCGTAATTATTTTCAACTCATCCTTATAGACATTATTTGAAGGCTTTTTTTTTTTTTTTCCTTTGTCCTATTCCACTCATTTCCCTGCTTATCTTGATGGTATTCCACCAAGGACAGCAGCATTCTTTGTTGGTACTTCTACATTTTAAAACCACAAACATCAGATGTAAAATAATAAATTTACAGCAATGGAAATCCACAAAATTGGTCCATTCAATCAAATTTTCATTCCTTGGAATAAATCTGGAAAATGAGTATTTGAAGTAAATCACATGATTTTTAGGCCTCATATAAATAAACTCGAATTTCTGAGGTGACTTGATGGGCACACAAACAGCTTTTGCAATCATAACTCTAAGTCATAACACAGGTCTTTCATCTGGGAATGTTCTTGAATTTCAAAGCTAGGTTTCATTCATATTTGTCCACTTATATCTTAATAATGTCTGGCACTCAGTAATAAAATTTTTATTGACTAAATTTTATAATCCCAATAAATCAACTTGATTATATATAGCTAACATTTTAAGCAGATTTCAAGATACAGTCGTCAAGATGTAGGGGATTTTATTTATTATCATATTCAACTAAGAAATCATTTTCAGCTGGTCTAACTTTATAAGAGGTTTTAGAGAAATATCATTTTCTCAAACATAGTAGTTTACCATCTTCAGCCCCCCAAACCTCTTCTCCTTCACTAAAAGACTTGAAGAGGGAGTTTTATAGTGATCTCCACGTCCTCACTTCCCATCGACTTTTCAATCTTTACAGTTTGTTTCTGCCTCCATTATCCAGAACCTGGTCTCATTAATGACTTCCAAATTGCTATGCAAAAGACACATTCAGTCCTGATTTGAGTTCTGCATTGGATGACACAATATTTTTCTGCCCTTACTCACTGAAGCTCCTCTTCTTTGACTTCAGGGACCTCATTTTTCCTGATTTTGTTCCATCCCGTCTTTATTTTCATTCTTGAGGTTATTCCTTAAACATTAGTGTTCCTAAGGGTGCTATCCTCTCCTCTTACTTTGCCCACTCTCACTGAGTGGTATCATCCAACCTAATTAATCCAAACACTACATATGGGAGACTGTTTTTTGTTCAGAAGGCTTCCTGTCTTTTCCAGAGTTCCTTAGATGAAGGGCATAGTGTACTTCCTGGCCCTTTTGGTGGTGGGCCTAGCCTTGTGATTTGCTTTGGTCAGTGGAATGTGAGCGTAAGGACAATTCGCTGGGTGCACTCTGGGGGCTCAAAGGACATCACGAGCCTTTGCTAGCTTTTCTTGCATTTTTGCAGTTCACTATGAGAAGAGCATCTCTTGAGAAATCTCTAATCCCAGGATCAGGAAACACATGAAGCAGTACTGAGATGAACCGCAGCCTGAAGACAAGTGCAGTCTAGTCCCGCATAGCCACAGGCCCAGGATCAAAACTGAGTACTTCTTATAAACCACTAGGATCTGGGATAGTTTTTATTTAGAGTTTTTGAAGCAAATATTTGATACTATTCTGCTTGTTGTTAATGTCTCTCAAGTCATTCTCCTGAATTTTAAACAAAAAGTATCCAACTCTCATTTTAACATCCCCATCTAGATAATTCATTGGTACTTCAAATTTAATATATACAAAAATCAACTTACCTTCTCTGCAGGTAAGCTAATTTCCAGATGTTACTTTCTATTTCAGACGTAAAGAATTGCATTTGTCTATTTTCCAAACAGAAAAGCCAAGGCACTGTTCTCTCCTCTTCCTCAGCCAGATGCTAAATCTAAACCAACCACTAATCACCTATGAACTAATGTTTTTCTGCTGCATTTTATATCTCCCTACAAGCTACCTTAAATTTTTCATAAAACAAAGCAGAATACAACCAAAAAAAAAATTTTCAGTTGTTTTTTTCTCCTTAGTAGCTCTACAACATGTCCCCACATCCTCAGTCCCACTGCTACTATAGTGCTTCAGACACTCCTTTCTTATAAGGAATACTATATGTTTCCTGACTTCCTCCAAGTTACTTATTCTCCAGTGTATTTCTCCTCCCTCCTTTCATTGTCCCTTTTAAGATGAAATTTGATCGACTTGAAATCCTCACTGCCTAGCTACCTTCAGAAGAAATACAACCAAAGAAAACATATAAACCCAACTTGCTATCCAAATATGTGAACACACTGCAGCTCTGTGAATGCAGCAATCTCTCATACATTTACATGTTGTTGTTTTTTAATCAGTCCCTCTCTCATGAAATTGTCCCTAGCCTTCTCCCCATAGTCCATCTACTCCGCTGACTCCTGCTCATGCATCCAGCTCCATTTCAGCTGTTATTTAGTGATCCTTTTTTAACCACTCTATACTACCTCCCCCTTGGGAACGTGTGCATAAATCTGTAACTTCTTACAATACTGACTTATGCCCCTGCCTTCTGCTTTAGATACATCATAGAGAACATGGAAGGTATATTTTTTAGATCTAGCTTCTAAGGAGTAGTCTTATTTATTACTATACCTCAAGCATCTATACATACAAGTAAAAAATATTTGGGAAATGAACTAATGAATGTAAGTTTGGATAAACAGTTAAGGGGTAGGCAATGATTTAACTTAGGAGTCTATGTCTTCAAATAAAATTGAAATCTACCAGAAACTCACCAAACTAATTTTTTATTTAAGACACAGAAATTCGAGAAGACCCTCCCCAGGAAGTCTTCCTCAACCTGCCAAAGCAAGAGTTGGACATCCCATACTGGCTCAGCACTTGATACAAACTTTAATCATCATACCATATTGTTATGATTTGTTTTCAAGCCTGACTATCCCAATAGACTGTGAAATCCCTGAGGCCTGAATGTCAATCTCAGTAAGCTATAAAATCCTAAAATGAGCACAGTTAAATCCCCAAACCAAATGCTATTACTTTATATGTTACTGATCAATGCTTGTTGAACCATATATTCACTTCTTCAATAGTAATAGAGCTTTATTATGTACCATACACAACTCCCAGAGCAGGGAATACAGCAGAGATAAAACAAGACAGTCACCTACACACAGATACTCTGAAAGCTTAGGGTATAGAGTTCAAAAGAAGAAAAGATGGTATATTTTATTCTACCTGCAGTTACAGAATGTTTGAAAATTATCTATAGGATTCAATTTTTAACAATGACTTCAGAAACTGAGTTGAATTGTACCCAGATAAGCCAGTGATTGCTATTACTCTATTTCCAAGTCAAGTAATATGTAATTGCACTGAAGGTTTCTACTGCTCTCAATACAACACAGTCTATAAGATTAAGATATAAGCAAGTCTCACTTTATAAGATCATTACCAATCCAACTGAGTTCTAGTATTACATTTTATGAGTTTAGCAGTCTTCTCCTGAGCTCTTCACTGTTACTGTTTTTAATATGAATCTATATTTTGTATGTCTATGTTCAAGATCCTCCTATAAAAACTATTCCTCATGATGGATGACCTGATTTTAAGAATTGCGTTTTCCTTTCTTCATATTGTATATCATCCTTCTACTAGCTCATTTTAATGACCGCTTAAAATAAATAAGTACTGCTGGGTGACATTCTCATTACATGCTTTATATCACAAATTTAGAGTATTTTATTATTATTTTTGAAGAGCTCTGAAAAATCAGTAAACACATCATAAAAGAGTCTCAGCTCTTCATGGATTTATCATGCAAATTGTATTTCAAATACATAAATATTACAAATATTTAATAAAACTCTGCTTTGAGGATACAGTGGTAGAAAGTATAATGTTCTTCTACAACCAGATAAAATGCTATAATATCTAACACATATATCATATACTTCACTTTCTTCTGTAATTAAAATGGCTAAAGAATAATAAATACCACTCAGAATGAAAATAGTGACTTGACTTCTACCCATTTGAGGCAAGAGAATTCTTTAACAGCTGTTGCTGTTGATAAAATTAGGCTATCTATTCTTTAGTCCTGCTTTGTACTTTGAGTTCAAAATCATTTGGGGAGAATTCAAATTCTAGCTTTGTTCTTAGAGATGACATATTCTTCCTTCTTTTTTTTCCCTTTGGATTATGCTCAAAAACGTTTAAGGCATAAGAAAAAATGAACTCTGGGGTCATTTGAAAGACCTTGAAATCAATGATTCTAGAGTCTTTACTCTTCACTGCCTCCCACAGTATCAGAGTGAAGTGTGTCGTAATGATTGAACTGTCGTTTATACTCTTACCTCCTAATCCAAGTGGCACATGTATGGTACACACTATGCAGGATAAAATGTCATTATACTTAACCACAAGCTCTCCAATTAGACATATCTGGAGCACACTTAACTGTAATGAACTTCATTTTGCCTGGTCCTGATCATCTCTTTAATTTATAAAGATCATGTTGTGATTAGGTCCTACTATTTACCCTATCTGATTTGAAATAATCTGTAAACTTAATGATCAAAGCCTCTACTTAGCATTCAGTCACCGATGAAAGACTGCCATACTCCAAACCTGACTGCTCTATGTTCTTAGAGTTGATACTGATCTGTTGTAAAATATACCCTTCTTGAAGGGAAGTGTTAAAACTCTATAGTATATCAAGATAGATTATGATTATTTTTAAAGCCTTTCATTCTTTCAAAAGCAATAAATATTACTGACAGGACCCTGTTCTTTATGAAGACACTACTTGATATCCAATTTCTGATTTCACAAAGGGATACTGAATGCTGTACTGAAACATGATCTGGCAGACTACAACTTTTTGTAATATACATAAAAATAACTTCGCTTAAAATATTTTTGATTTCTCAGCATTTCTTTTAAATTATTCAACATTTTTTCTGTTGACTTAGGATGCTACTAATCAGAAAATTGCTAATTAATTGGTCTAGCAGTCATGAGTCTTAAAATTGCAGATGGTAATTACTTCCAAGAAATTTCTATTCAAGTTAAAATTATGGCAATAATGCCAAAACTCTGGGGAAGCATGATAAGGGCTTCCATATCTATTGACCAGTCTGAAACATATTAGAAAGTTACCAGGATACACTTTTGAATGAAACTGCTAATATCACTGAAAATAATAATTTTTAAAAGTCTCACATGTCCATAGCATTCGACTTCTGCTTCAAAATTACAAAGTTACTTCTCAGACTCTGTAACAATAGTACAGCATGTTTTGGACCACGTCACTAGCAAAGAATGTTAGACCTAGATCAGCTAGTGCAGATCAGCTAATTCAAACTGGTTAATATGCAAGGAAATTGAAGTCCCAATGGATAGAAGATACTAATTCAAAGATGGGGAAGTTTGGATGGGGCAGAGGCAGGAATCAGAATCCAAATCTTCTAGTGCTCAGTCCAGTGTTCTTTCCAGTCATTTGATGAGACATCGTGTAAGCGAAAGAGTGAGGATGCATGAGTGTAAAAGAGCCTAGAGGGAAGTTTTAGCAAGGCCCAATTACAGGGTCATGCTCTATACAGTCTCCCAGCATGGTGAGATGGGAAGGGGAGGAGATGAGATGTCTGATGAAAATCTGATTCTGGCTTTTATCTTGTGTGCGTGTGTGTGTTTTGTTTTTGCTTTGTATGCTTGCACAGTTCTCTCCTAATCACTAAAATTAAGAAAATTTACTGAAATATATCTAAGTGTGTGTCTTTTTCCTTTTATCTTTTCTGGCTTTCAGAGTCCCTTCTATTTGAAAAGTCCTGCCTCTTCCTAGGTAAAGATGTTTTTCCATCAGTTATTTTTCTTGTTGTTTGTCCTTACCCTCCTGTTTTGAATATTGCTGTCTTCAACATTTCCCAAACTGACAGTTCTCTTTTTCAGCAAGTCTATGATCCCTAAGATTTAACTCAATTTCGAATATATTATCATGTGAAACAAATAAAGCAACAGGGGCTATAAGATAGTATAGACTGTTAGACACATCCTGCTTCAGAGTTATTAATGTCTGGGGGAAAATTGCTTCTAAAAATCAATAAGCAAGGAAGATCCTAGAATTTTTAAAAAGCTACTGTTATACTCCTCCCTTATAATTTCAAACACTTAATTATTCTAAATTCTGTTAACATATCTCAAGCTCATCTTCTTAACATCAAATTTAATACAGTAACATCCTGTCACTACACATGGAGTGAATCATCTTAATTTTAATGATCACTGTTGTGATTTCCAGAAACTTCAGTTCTCTTCTTATTGGAACATTCTAGTCTTGTGTTAGGCTCTTTAAATGTCATTCTCATTATTTAATAGAATATTTTTAAAGCTTCTTATTTAAAATTACTTGATTTGAGTGCTCAGATGCCCACACTGTTGAACTTCAGGGTGGATCTAACTCATTTTAACTCACTTAATGTTGACAATTGTTAACTTTGTCAGATATTGTAGTCATATTTCATTTTTACTAGTCCAAGATAAAATACATAAAAATAAAACAAATACAAAAATAGAAATTATAAAACCTACTTATTTTTTTCTAAAGATCCAGTGTGAGTGCCATGGGAGACTGGATAGAGTTTTAGGTAAAGAAAACTATAATTTCAGAGAAATTGAGTTTTCTGAGTTGGATACCAAATGCTGCAATGCTATTTAGCTGTATTCAGTAAATTGCCCAGGCTCTTGGATGCCTGTGTGCAAAGTTTATGTGACCTCTGTGGGATTTTTTTTTACTTTGAAGCTTCTGGCATTTCGCTAAAAGCCTCGAGTTCATCTCCCCAACTCCCTGCCACAGCTCCGAATCCATCCTTTTGTTCATAGTTTACTTTGAATTAAAAGATGTTATTGGGGTTCTAGACAAGTGGGGATGGGAAAATTTGAGGAATCTCTTCACCTACTCCACTGGGGGCTCTATTCCACCTGGTAACTATTCCCAATGTAGCATTTACTGACAGTAAGTTTGAAAGCATCAGTAAGTTTGCAAGCTCCTTTTTTGGGATTTGCAGGCACTAACTACTATATATAAAATAAAAAACAAGTCCTACTGCGTAGTACAGGGAACTATATTCAATACCTTATAATAGTCAATAATGAAAAATCATACATAACTAAATCACTATGTGGTACACCAGAAACTAACACAACTTTGTACATCAACGACACTTCAACTGAAAAAAAGAACTGTAAGCTTCTTGACAACATGGTTTCTATCTTTCTAAAGATAATTCCCAGAACACTACAATCGCTCACTAAACTTTCCTTTAACAGTTAATCACAGTTGCCTGAACCTGTTATGTTCTTCCCTGCCCCCGCATTTGGCCTATTAAGCCTGAAACACATGCCTACACTTTTGCCCAAGAAGTAAGCTCCTGCCCATCTTTCTAGACACTGCTCAAATAGTTTATGAAGTCTTTCCTGGCCCCCTCTAATAAATTTGGACTCCCACAATGATTTTATTATAGCACTTATTTAATAATCCTCTAATGATTTATTTCCATGTATTTGTTCCACATGACTCGGTTTTCCACCATATGTGCAAAGTCACAGGCCTATGATCCAGGGGTCAAAAACCCGAACGCTCTCCCCTCCTAATCCCTCAGTGGCCCATTTTATGGGCTGCCTAGAGCCCTGGTGTAGCCTGTGAGTTCTGCACATGGCACTCCTCAGAGCTGTATTTTTGTCACTATGTAATTAACTAACACAAACACTGAATGCTAAAAACAGGTTGCACACATTTTCAATAATAATAAATGAAATAAACTTTTGAAGGCAAAGCTAACCCCAAGTAATATTTTCCATGTGAGAGTTCTATCAAAACATTTCTTTGGCAATCTCAGCTCACATCTTCTCCAGTTTCCTTCCCATTTTCGTGTAGTATATCCTTTTCCCAAATTCCAGACCAATTACCCAGCCTCTCAGTTCATTACTTCGGTTTTTTATTGTTATTATTCCTAAGTCAAAGTCCTAACACTTTGAGTATTTCGCACACATTAACTCATTTAACTGAACCCTGAAAGTGGCATTTGAAGCCACACCCTAGGATGTGGGTGCTATTATTATTCCCATTTAATAACAAATAGAGAACAAAAGAGAGGTGTTTTTGACTCTGTTAAGTCTTCCCAGGTTCCCTCAAATCATATTACTATATTATCATAGTTAGTACTATTACTAGTCACAAAATATTACCAGTATTTTATTAGAGTAGAATAGAGTATGTGATATTAAAAGATTAATGACGCCTTGTATTTGTATAGTGCTTTACCACTTAGCAACCACAGCAGCAGGTATAGCAATACTTTCAGAAATGGCAAGATGAACATTATCATATCCAGTCGCTGGGACAGGGTGTCAGGACTTAGGCTTTTCAGGGAATGCTTTACAGGTAATGGCTTGAAAAGAGACCATTCTAAAAATCAATAAATGAACAAACAGATAACTCAGTCAATCAAAATCATAGCAATAGCTGATTCACTCCTACCCTGTGACCTAGATATTCCTAGATCTCAGTACCTCCAAGAGCTCAAGAATCAAACATTAGAGTCACTGACATATGGAAAACTTAACAATTATGATTCAAATGCTCTTCATAAATTATTCAGCTTTGATAAGAAAAACAAGAGACATAATATTCATGGAACACCAGGACAAATGGTAAAAAATAGCAAAGGGGCACGTGCTTCTGGCACTCTTTCTTGATATAACATTGGACTCTCATTGGCAGTGTCAGTAGGTTAATAAAGAAATCTCTCAGACACGGCCCATGTTCAGTCCAGACTGACATTACTTGAGACATGGTTTTAACAAATGCTCATTCATCAATACTCACTCAACTGATTGACCTGAGTTAAAATGAGAAAAATGCCACTTGCTTCAAGGACTGAATGCCTGTAAAAGCATCTCATGGGAGAGTGAGAGGCAAGCATTTGAGGAATATCAGAAGACACACGGCAGTCAGTGTCAGACTACTGCAATGGCCTATTCACATCACTGAATCTAAAGGATGTTTCAGAAAGGAGCACAGCAGACACTTTTCATGACTTCAATCTCAGGAAACTAGGAAAATCCTCCTATTATCATCCTTAACTTTCAGACTTAGTCTCAGAGCTTGAAGGGACTCAGAGTTCACCAAATCCAAACTCCTCTATTTATGGGAAAAAATAAAAATATATAGAGCCCAGAGATTAAGCTTCTGAGAGAAGTGAGGATTAAGAAGGGACTTATGTTAAATTAAAATAAGAATAATTATTATATTCAGACAAGTATATCAATGTAGTAATTAATTCTAAGAATTATAAAACTATTGTATGGAAAATCTGGTAAAGGATTTTGAAAAACTATTTTCAGTTCTCTGTTGAGGTAGTTCAACTCAAAACTCTCTTCTGATCATGGAGAAATCTCTGGTCAATGAGACACAGAGGACAAGACTAAATGCATTGTCAGTGGTGCGTGGTCAGCAGACTGGGAAACACAGTAAAGATGGGTGAAGTCTGACCAGGTTCAAACAGATTTACCTCTGCTTGTCCTCCCGCCCTCTGGTTCCCTGGTAATAGACATCCCTCCTGAGTCCGCAAGAAATGACTGTATAAATGAAGTTAATGCTAATTAGGAGGCTGAGAGACTGCAATTAGCAAGCCCCTTTGGAAAGGTCTGGAGAGAAATTTACTAAGTTTTCGTGCTGCAGACAAAGGACTAGATTGTGAAGAGGGAAAAAAAACAGTGTTGTATAAAAGGCATTAAACATCTGTGAATGAATGATCACTCCTTACTGCTACACATATCCCTCATTTCTTCCTCTAGTTTGGACACAGCCAATGGCAACATTTTGAATGTTCCCAAATCCATGTGGCCTGCCTAGGACTACTAGTTGGCATGGTTACCAGGAAGAGTTTTGATGTGGGGCGCTGCCAATTTCAATGAACTGGTAAACTAGGTAGATTGGCTGGAAATTTGGGCAATTTAGGCATTTCCTGCTTAGATTGCTCTCCCTGCTGCTTGGAAATGCCCAAGAGTCTCAAGTCTGCCCATGGTGTAGTTGGTATGGAACCAGGGGTCAACATGAGGAACTTGTGCAACATGACAGCACCAGTTAAAGAGCTGGCACCCAAATAAGGCTTCATGATTCCCTACCCAGTGCTCTTTCTATCCCATTAGGTATTCACCCACGAATGGATCTTCCAAGTTCACTTCTACAATTCACTTCTACAGTGTACATTTCTGAATCTATTCACTAAACAGTATAAGCAGACGCTAGAAGCAGCCCAAGTACAACGGTTATGTGAACAGTTAGTCTGTATAAAAGTGTCTCTCACTCCACTTCCTGACAACCCTACCTAAGGAATGTTCCTAGTTTCCATCACACTACCTGCTACTAATCAGAATCACATTGATGTGAGGACAGCGATTCCCCCGCTGGACTACTACCCCAGGTCTCAGTCCTCAGTTTAAGTCTCTAGCTGCTGCTGTCTAATCTGATACAAGCAACTCCAGCCTCTGACCTCGATCTTACTTTCCTTGACTTCTCAGCAATTTGCCCACCTTGTGCCTCTTTCCCGCCCAAGAGGCATGCCCTTTGATAAACAGCACATAATAAACAATTTGCAGGCAGTGATGTTTTCATTCCCCACTTAGAGCCAGAAAAATCAAGGTGATCTAGTTCGAGCACTTTATTACATAAATGAGAAAATTTTAGCATATAGAATTTTACTCTTTATCTAACATCCGAAAAATAGTAGAACTACAACTCACGATTCTGGACGCCTAACTGGATGGTTTTTTTCCTACCTTACTCTGATGCCTCAAATCATAGCAAGTAAGTTATCCCTGTAAAGAACTGGCTGGCATGTACAAACCATCCTGACATGATGTTAACAAGGATGATTTGTTTTTAATCTTCAAAAATAAAAATAATCCACAGGGATATAAGCATGTTACTGCGTAAAAGTATAGACTGCTGTGAAATTTGTAAGATAATAAAGGACTAGAACAGTGCTTGACACGCGATCTATTTTCAAACACAAATACAGTTGGCACTTGAATAACTTGAAAGCTGGGGGTGCTGAACTTGCATGCGGTCAAAAATCCATGTAACTTATCATCGGCACTCCGTATTTGTGGTTCCTCTGTACCCGTGGCTCAGCATCTGTGGACTTAACCAACCCCGGATCATGTAGTACTGTAATATTTACTGCTGAAAAAATCCACATCTAAGTGGACCTGTGCAGTTCAAACCCATGTTGGTCAACGGTCAACTGTATTCTATTTCACACAAAATTGAAAATCATTTCAATTATGCCATAAAACACAACTATAATGTTCAGGTGGCACCTGAGGAAACCAAAATTTTCATAGAGCACATTACAACCTGGTTTCTTTCTTCAGAACTCTTTCAACCAGAAAAAAAGTCTTTCTAGCAAAAAAAAAAAAGAAGAAGAAAGAAGGCGGAAGAAGAAAAAGAAGAAGGAAGAAGAAGGAGGAGAAGGAGAAGAAGAAATTGTTTTGACATATTCCACCTGATGAATTTTGATAGGTAAAAATCTCTTCCATATTTTCTTTCATTTTTGAAAAACATTCAACAGTGATTATTGTAAAATGTTCATTTTCTTCACTAAAATCTGTTATCTAAAAAATTATCAGATACCAAAGGAAAGTAACAGAATGATACTATGTTATAAGAGTAATGAAGAAAATTTCTAAATGAATATAAAAGTGAAATATAAACATGAAAAAAATACTGGATTAATAAAATTTCATGGCAAACCCATGATCCTTTTTTCACGTAACGTGATAAACTATAGCTGTTCCTATTTCCTTGTCACTGGTAATGGCATGAACCTTGTCCCAATCATTTACTCAAACTCCAATCTTATTTTTCTATCTCTGTGACCACCTCTCATCCAAAGAGCAACCAGTTCCTACTGGGCCTATATTCTCAGTGTTTATAAACACACATGCTCCTTTCCCTTCTCACTACTACAGCCTCAGTGCCAGTATACCTGTTGTTTACTTTCCTCCAGTCTCACCTAGTAGGAAGCATCAAGCACCTGCCTGGAAGAGTAATGATGTTCCATAAATATATTCCAGGCTTGTCATCTTATCTTCAAAAAAAAAAAAAAAGTCATCAGTCTCCCCTGATAACAGAATGTAGCTGAAATTCCTTACTATTGTATTTAAGAATCTGTATGATCTGAGCTAAATCTACTTGCTTTCATTTCTCAATAGTTTCCCCATTGAGGTCTCCATGGTCAAGAACAATGCTGTCCAATAAAACTTTTTTTAATGATGGAAATGTTATACATCTGTTCTATCCAATATGGTGGCCACTGGCCCCATATGCCTACTGAGCATTTGAAATGTGGCGAATGTAACTGAGGAGTTGAAATTCTGATTTTCTTTAAATTATTTAGCAACATATTGCTAATGGCTACTATATTGGACAGCTTTTATCTAGTGGTTCTCAGATTTTATCATACATCAGAGGCACCTGGAGGGCTTGTGAAAACAGGTTGTTAGATCCTATTCCAGAATTTGAGTTTGTAGTCTGGGATAAGGCCTCAAAATTTTCATTTCTAAAAAGTTTTCAAATGATGCTGATCCTGCTGATTGGTCCGGGCTACAAGTTTGAGGCCCACTATCCTAGACAAGTTGAAGCCCTTATTGTCTCTTGAACAGATCTAGTGTGTACGTGTATTTACATGTGGATAGGTTTCTGTTTGTAACTCCATTATGCCTTGCTTTCTGATTACTTGCATGCCCATTATTTCCTTCATAAATTACAAGTTACTTGAAAACAAAGACTATATATTTTTCATATTTGCAAGACCTAAAATGTCTCACCCAGTCATCTAAGCATAATAAACACACAGTAGGTGTTGTTGGATGAACTTAGAAGCCAGCTGGTGTTTTGATAACATTAAACATTTTAAACTGATTTTATTCATTCTAAATTTAAACTCTGAATAGATGGAAGAATTAGTTATAAAACTGTATAGAACATCTTAAAGTTAAGTTTATAATTTAGGTTACATAAATTTGAGATTCTCATGGTTCTCCATCAAAACAGTCATATAATAATCCAATGGCATTGGTAGTTATATTTCTTAAGTAAAAATGACAAATACCAGAGATATTAGAGAGTGACTAATGTCACAGTATCATTAACAAGACTAATCTACCTCTCTGAGCAGAATTTTTTAAATTAATGAGAAACTCTTTTCAGCAGCATTAAGCTTTTATACATAATTCTACTGGAAAAAAAAAACAGTGACAATAGCTCACATTTTCTGTTGAAATAAGGCTCAATACAAAAAGAGCAAGTCATCATTAAAATGAAGCTCAAGGTGATACAAACGCCAGGAGAACTATTTTCAAGATCTCTTACAGCAGTGAGCCTGGTTAAAACCAGGCAATTAGTTCCTTACTGTGATCAGCCACCTTTAAACCTGCAATTTGAAAGAAGCCACCTATGGAGAAATCACCTCCACTTCTCTTTAAATTATAGTAAGTCACCACCAAATTATTTTTCTTCAAATTATCAAAGAAGTTTACTCAGCAAATTTTTCAAACAAGCTTGCTCTATATCAGAGACTCAAATACTGTGACTGTTTCATCAGCCAAATCACACCTTCCCATTTTTCACACTGATATGGGCCTTTACATGAACAGCAAAGAAACATGATTAATGAATAAACACTCAGTATCATAGTACAGGACTGAGCCTAGATGGCATCATCTGGCCTTAGCTCAACATTATCTGTTGCTAGGTAACCAGAGATAATAAAAGGAGGTCTGAAGCACGCCAGCAAAAGAAAACCAGCCGCAGCCAATCTTTAATATCAGCTCTGCTGCCACCACTAAGTTTGTAGGAGGTCCAAAACCAAAATGCAGCACCAAACTTGGAGGCGATAAAGTTGACTTTTATCCTGTGATCTAATGCCAACCTTTCTACACCAATAGGAGGCTTAGCTGACAAGAACTTCTCTAAGAAAAAATACTCCATTCTGAGTGTAGTTGATGACACTTTGAATTTAAGAGCCATTTGTAATATTCTATGACAGGCACTCAAATGTTCATTCAGTGAATAGGTGAAAGCTTGAAATACATTCTGGAAGAGTCCAGCAGGGAGAGAGTTTGTTTTGGTTGATAGTATTTTTGTTTTGTTTTATTTTGCTGTCTGTTGTTTTTTGTTAGTAAAATTTATAGTCTAAGAATTTTAAATCTCTTCAGGAAAGAATATCTGCATGGGCAAATCAACAAACGATAGTGGACCGCGACTCAAATGAAGGACCAAAGGTATACACGATACTTAGATCGAGGTTCAGAAATTTATGTGTTCTGCATTGGTGGAGCAAGACCTAACGGAATAGGTGGGGTTTTGGCTGGGTCTCAAGTAAGGGATTTTACTTTAAGTAGGAAGAAGCAGCAACTATGTACAAGGAAATGGGAGTCAAGAGAGCCTAATGCATTCAGGACAAAGTAAAGAGATGTCTGCCTCAAGAGGAAAGTTTATTATTGTCTTAACAGTAGAAGCTAGCGTTCATTGGGAGCCTACCCCTCCCCCAACAACATAAAAAAGGAAGAAAAAAGAAAAAAACACCTTTTTTTCTCATAAATCATGATGGCAACCCTCTCAAGTAGGTACTGTTCTATCAGTTTTGTAGCTAGAGACAGATGGCTGAATGAATGGATAGACACAAATAAAGTTAAGCAGAAAGATAAAAAGAAAGATCCAACACCAGGCTGAAGATATTTAAAATTTGCCTCAATTCACACAACCAAAATCTAGGTTTGCCTGATATAAAAGTTCAAGTTATGAATTGCATTTTACATCCCCTCCATGCATAGTGGGAGACAGAAAAGCAATACTGGATAGGTAAAATTAAGAGAAACTATCTGAATTCAAATTTGATTTGGTGACCCCATTCAGTATAGATACTGAAAAAAAAAACAGTTGTTTTAAGCAGGAAAGTGAAGTAAATTAATATTAAAACCATTAGAAGAAATTCTCAACCTAACAAAGTTGCTAATTTTAATGTTGAAACATCTGTGTGACATACAAACTTCATGAGCCATTTAATCCAGTTGTCCATTCCTTCCACAAAATACATCCAGAGACATTAAGAATGGATTATTAAATATAATTTGAATCATAACATAATAATGAATTTAATGTATGATGCTATGAATAAATGTCCTTAAGCAAAGCTGGCTTCGTTATTCACCTATGGAGACTGTCATTAGAAGGGTAGCTTTTAGAGAAGTCTAGGTGGATTACACAAACAGCTTCTAAGATCACTTAATTAACACGACCTTGGAAATCTGGCTTGTGTTTGTTTGTTGGACAGCCAAAGGAGCAATTCAGCACAATTGTTGGGCTTCACTTAAATGCACATAAAAAGAATATCAGTACAGTATTCTGAAACACGCAGAACTGAGTAATACAGTTCCTATGTGTTGGTTATTCTAATCAATTGGTATTTCATTAGACGTTATATTGGAATTCAATTGGTTGAACATTTTAAGCATCTTGTTTTACTGTCTTAGAATTATTTCCAGCCATCTATGGCTCCTCTGGGTAAAAAGAAAGAGTCTTGCTAATCTTGGTTTTTACTGTCTATTTATATTATACCACCTCTAGTCTCCTCAGCATTCACCTCCTGCAGAATTACTGATGAAAAGACCTACACATAATTCCCACTGCCAGTTCAATCTGCTCGGGCAGTTTTCTCATCACTAAGCAGCATTAGATTTTATACTAGAATACCGGGTCTTCGTTGGTAGGAGACAATTCAGCCTCTCTGAAAGAAGGATGTGAACACTTTCAGATGTTCATCAAAGGGGTAATAGGTTAAAATCCATTGAGAAATAGCTCTACCAAGACTGAACATTTATCTGTCTATCTTGGCTGAGCCGGCAATTGCTATTCCTTCTGCCTGCAATTTCCTTCTCTATCTTCTCATGGTCAATGTCCATACATCCTTTAAAGTCAAGCTGAGGTGTCATTTTCTCTGAAAACCCTCCTATGAACATTAGTCTGGATTTATGTGACTGTCTCCCACTTAGATTGTAAAGTCCTTCAGTACAGAGATTGTGCATTACTCCTCTTTGGAGCAAAGCTACCCACCACGATTCTGTCACACAAGAGATGCTCAAATAACGTCAGATGAACTGAAATGAACTGGACTTTCAATCTAAGTAAGTGATCTTATCTTTGATCATATTAAGCAGCATGAGAAAGAAAAATGTCTTTCCCACCTATGTTATGTGTCTCTTTTATATCGTACTCTGCTGTCTTGCAAAGCCTTGTTCTTCAGTCCTCTCTCTCCCAGAGAGGAACAAGCCTGTCCCATTTTCCAAGGGTAACACCTATGCTCCCTGTGAACTCATTCCATTGTTATACCTTTCCCCTTGCAAAGCCTCACTTCTCCTGATTCATTTCTTTAGCCTACACACACTCAGTTTACTTAGTCTAAAAATCCTCCTGAGAGACCTTATTATCCCTTTGCTATAATCCTCTTTCTCTCCACTCACAGGTTTTCCAGATAAATCTGCAGGTTAGTAAACAATCAAAATGATCTGTAAACAAATGAGGAAGAAAAAGAGGGGAAGACATTGAGAAGCTGATTTGCAACTATTAGAACGAGTGTGCTGGTGGAAGGCAATGAAATGTACTATTTCTATAAAGACTAGCATAGTACTTAGTAAGCTCCACTTTCTCAGCACATTAGGAACAAGTTCTTGCAACTAAGCAGTCACTTACTGTAAATGGGCACTTACCTACAATTTCCAAATTTTGAAATTTGGTAAATATCTTAGTTTCATGTTAGAAATCTTAATTTTGAAGTGCAAGTATGCAAAATATGTTTCATGTAAACTTTCTCTAAAAAATATCTGTGATTTTGTAAAAGATTGAGGGTTTGGATTTTTTGTTTGTTTGATGGTAGGGATGGAGGTAAGGAAGAAGATTCAAATTTCCTACATACAAACAACATGGAGACAATGTGTAACCAGAAAATTATTTGCTACAGGGGGACTTTGGCAACAAGCAAATAAACTTTTGGTTGAATAGGCTATGTTTATATTTTGTGGCTTAACTATTTTATATGAAGTAAGAGATTGCTTAATGTAAATGACCTCATAAAACCTCACTGACGTAGACTATTGCAGGATGGTCCCCAACTTATTCATGCCATCCTGCGTCCTCACCTTTGGTTTAGCCTGACCCCACTAACTGATGGGTTTTGTCCTATGACTTACTTTGGCCAATGATGTTTAACATGAAATAATGAGATAGAACATGATACAATCAGAGATTTGAAAAATGCTGGTACCTTGGTGCTTATGTTCTTGTTTCTGTGGAAATGAGTCTCCATGTGAATGAGCCTGGACTAGCCTGTGGGAGTGAGCCTCTGAGTCGAGGCCATCCTAGACCCATAGCTCCCAGACGGTTGAAGACAACTGAAAGAGCCTAGATAACACCAGAACTGTTCAGCTAAGTCCAGCACAAGTTACTAACCAATAAATGAATAGTTTAGTCTGGTATTTTTATCCCATGATAATTATATTAGACAAATTAGTTGTACTAACGAACTCTTCGTAAACATAAATTTTAGCGGTAATATGTGAACTGTGAATACTTAAGCAAAGCAATGAAGGGCTAAATCCAATAAGGGACAAGTATTTGCAACATAGTCATTTTATCCTGGAAGTTCTTTGATAATGTTGAACTTCTAAATAAGGCAAAATCTTCAAAATAAACTGTCTATATTATAATGCTCTTTGGTAAATGTTTCCTGCTTTAAAATATAGATACATATTTCATTTACTATAGTCTCATATGAATATTTAACATGTTGAAATATAGCACTGATTATTTAATTCACATACTTTTTCATTCTCAGATTTTAAATGCATACTACATGTTAAATACTTAATATTCTTGAATATTTGAGGCTATATATATTTGGGGTAAGGATTAAAAAACTAATGACAGAAATTACAGTTTCTCAACCCAGATAATCTATGGATAGGCAAGAAATCAATCAACACCTAGAATGATTTATAGGCTTATCTAACCAGTTTGCATGGCACTCTGTACATCCTTTCTTTCTTAAAGAAAACCTACTTAATATTCAGGTTCTTTAATTTGGTACTTTTCTGAATGTTGTACATTTATTTTCTTAAGTATAAAGTTTATCTAAAGCATAATTCAAGTCTATAAAACCATAACTCTACATTATAATGATTACAGAGCTACATATGCTAAGACATTTATTTATATTAAGTTCATGATTCACAAACTGGCAAGTTTTACCTGGCTAAGTCATTACCGCTCTTCTGCAATAGAAAAATTGTGAGATATAACAGTGTAAATAGAAAGGTATTGCAACATATTCTGTTACAATCATTCCCTTATCAGTCAAACATTCTTGCCAAAAAATAAACATACAAACTTTCATGAAGCTGGCATAGGGCTTGTTAAAATATTATTTATACATAAGGCAGATTTCATCTGATATTCAAATAATTCAAAAATATCTTCTGATGAAAAAATCAGGTTGTTTATTTTATTATGCTTGTGTTTCTTCATTTTCTCTGTTCTTGAGAAGATTATGTGAGATGAAGTTTTGAGAAATGGATACCTATGAAGCTGAATGCCCAAAGTAAAAAAAAAAAAAAAAGTAAAATAATAAAAAAAAATAAAGCCAAGACAGGAGTTTAAATGAATCCTAGAAGTTAAAATAAAAAAACATGTATGTTAGAATTAGGATTAGGGCTTGTATAAGCAGTAATATCATGGGTAAACAGTTAAGTTGGAGCCAAATATTTCACAATCGGTTATGGAGGAAGGAAAAAACTATCATTTGCTGAGTGCCTACTAAGTGCTAGATACTTCATTCGTGCTCAGCCTAGATCCCTTCATTTAATCCACACCACAACCTTCTGACACAGGTATGATTGTTTCCGTTTTATCAATGAGGAATTGCGGCACAGATAAATCACATGATTTGCCTATAGTCATTAATTTGAGTGACTTAAATAGGACAGAAATCCAGGCAGGTTGAGGTCCAAAGTCTGTTCTCTAAAACTGGCATCCGTGGCAAGACGAGAAGAATGGTTGCTAAGTTAAATTTCTGCCTCAGCCCCAGGACAATTTTGCTAGCATTGCCAGTCTTCACACTCTGTTTACTCACAATCCACTCTTAAAAATGGTCACTACTGTTCCGTATCCCTAGCTTTGGATTCTCAGTTGTCCACAGAGTGGGAGTTTCTCTAGCTAATGTGGGCTTGGATGATCTTATACAATTGTTCTCTATGTCAGGCAAAAATTAATATGTCATAACATGAATCTTTACTGAGCTACCCTTGTGGAAGAAACTTTTGTTCTTCTAAGAAAACATAACAATATGACACAACGACTGCCTGTAGGAGATTAAAAGTATAAGACATACCCAAATGGTTTAAGTCTGCATGGTTCTCCAAGGGCAAATCAAAATATTCCAAACTCCCTAGCCTGGCACGTAGGAACCAAAAACTTCTTCATCTCAGTAACAGTAAGACTGGTTAATCACCAGATTTACCCATGTTAGAGGCAGAACCAAGTCATAACTAAAGATAAATGGCGAGATGAAATTATGCTTAGCCCAAAGCCTCGACGTAGCAACGGCTCAATAAACATTCATTGTTTCAGTGTCACAATGAGTACCAAAATCGCAAAAATTGCAAGGGAAGAAATATTCCCATTCCCTTTCACCTCTTATGTGAAAGGAAAATACATATGATTTTGCTTTCAGGAGAGACCAAGAAGGGAACAGTCTAACGAAGCTGTGACAAGTATTTATTATAAAAGAATGATAAATGCAACACAATGAAGAAAATAAGGTGAAAAGAAGTTTCTATGAGAGTCCAGAAGAAAGGAGGTTATTTCAGGATATACAATATGAGTTCACTTTATCTTCATTACACCTGTGGTTGTCAAAATCAATGGTAGTCCCTGAGTGTATTTCAGGACAGACTTTTTCTTTTCAAACACACATGCAAAAGTAAGATAATGTAATGTTGAGAAAAACATCTGGATAGCTCAAGACCAAAAGCTTATCACTGAACAAAAATAAAGACTTAGGAAGAAAATGTATCTAGATTACTCAATACCATCTCAGGATAAGTGATTTTTTTTTTTAAACAGTAGGATAGCCAAAACTCTGTACCTGAGGGAACCAAAACATGTCACAAAAATAAGATCAACTCATTTAACTAGTATGGTCTTGAACTGTTGGTTTCAGAGCCCACTCAGAGTTATGTGTAGCATGAGTTGGGACAACATTACTAAGTTAGATTATTTATCTGATTTTGAGAGTCACAGAATGCTAGAATTGAGCAAGAACGTTCAAGTTACAGTCTTACACCAAATTTCTTTCAAGTTATCACCCCAAATTATTTGAATAGCTCTAATGTTGTGGAATTTTCCACCTTAGAGCAGAATACTCTCATTGTTAGGACTCTGATAATTAGGCTTCTTCTGGATTATTGAGCCAAAATCTTTCTTTTACTTTTGGTTCTAGTTCTGTCTACACATAATAAGCACTTGCTCTTTTTCCTATAATGACTCTTTAAATTTCAAAATTATCAGACCACCTGTTGCTCATTGTCCATTTTATTATTCATTATGTGATGCCATTTCCAGGCTCTTTATTATCTTAATTGCCCTTCTCTGAAAGTTCCCCTTACATTTCATACCCAGGTATGACTACACACCAGAGACATGTGTAACCACTGCCACAGATTACCTCCCAGTTCAGTGATTCTCATGCTATTTGTAGGGAGATACCACTGAGCCTTTATTCCTCTATTGATGACCAAATTTTGTTCTTAAAAAAATTAGGCAAAAAGTGAAAAATGACATGAAATATAAGCCCTGTTCATTATTATTGATTCATCTACTGTAAAATTACTCATTGAATTGCTTCCTCTCAATTTCCTTTCTTATCTCATCAAAAACTGGTAACAAACAGTTGTGGTCAGCAAGCGATTAAGGACCACACTTTGAGCAGCGCTGTCTCAGGTAGCAGATGCTGTACTGAAGTCTGTGTAGCCCATGCTTGTAATCAAAGTAGATGATTTCATTGAAACTCTGTCAACCAGAGTCACATTAACATCTATTAATCTAAATTATTCCATCAAGGTCTGTATCATTTAATTGTTTTTGAAAATATAAATTCAGTAATCTTAATACATTAATAAAACTGTAAAATATCAATTTACTATATCAATAATTCCTATCTTTATTTTCTAATATATTTTCTAATTTATTTTCTAATTTATTTTCCATAATGGCACTTTATTTGTGGTGTGCCACTTGCAAAATCTGTCATTTAAAGTAAATCGTAACATAATATGAAAACAAATTACTGAGTAATTGTTAATTTTATAAGATATTTTATAATATTAAATCATGAATATACAGTCCTGTTCTTCTGTTACAAAATAAATAAAAATATTTTCCAATGAATGTGAGATAACTAGGGGATGTTTTTCCTAGCTATGTGAGCTTAAGTTAAAAAAAAAAATAAAGTTTAATTAGCTTTGCAGTAGTTGCCTCCACAGCTACTTACAAACTGACCAGAATTCCACTTAAGAGTGATAATATAGAGTGATTCCTTCTTGTGTGCAAGCAATTTGTGTGAGATGCCTGGCTTACATTGAAATGTGTAAAGACTGTCAATATCCTCATCTGTCAGCCTAATTACCCTTTAAAAAAAGAATAGCAGGTTATTTGACAAGAGCTGAAGTTATTAAAGACGTTAGCTAATAGTATTTTCTAAGTTCACTCAAACCATTTTCTTAATAATTCATTCTAAAGTGTTAATATATATCAATGCCAAGCTCTTCACTTCTTAGCTTCTGAAATCTAACTTACTTTCATTTGGAAAATCTTAATTTTTGTCTCTCTCCATGCTTATGGAAACTTTTTAGGTATTGCCAATAACAAATACAATGTCCATTTAATCAAGAATCAAAACAATAATGAACAGTGTCCTGGATAAGTTTTGTTGTTCAAATCATAGTCTAATTCTTGGCTAGATTGACCATAAATGTTGCTTTCCTCTAGGACACTGGAAAAACTACAGTAGATTTACTTGTTTTATTTCCTGCTCATTGCATCCTCATTTTCATATGTTAGATGGAATTCAGTAAAAATTTCAACATTTTAAAAGTAGAATTAAAAAAAATTTTTTTTCCCTAAATTCCTGTGAGTCTCTTTAAGCTTTCTGAGGGAATAAGTTAAACAAGAACACTGCACACACACAAAGATTTTTTTAAAAAGCAATCCTTTACATTCAATCCTAAACTGTTAAATAGCTCTGTTCTTTCGAATACATTGACCCTTCTGCTTCCCTTTGTTATTTATGGAGGGAAGTATAATAAAGGTAACTCTAGCTGCTGTCATACCCAGAATGTCCCAAACCAGTCCGAAATGAGTGTTCCTATTAAGCAGGTGGCTGCCCTCCAAGTAGAAAATCAGCACTCATTCTCCTTCCATATTTTGGTTCCACCATATTCAACATAGGGCTTCCAAGGTTACTACACATATTTGCATCAAGCCAACACGATGGGAGAGAGCGTGAAAGATCTCCCATTGAAGATTTACATGCGCCATGGCTTGAACTGTGGATATCACATCTGCCAGCATTCCACTTGCTCATTTACTCACTCACATGGCCAAATCTAATCATAAAGGAGGCAGAGAAAGGTGGTCCAAGATATGCCAAAGAAGAGCAAAACTGACTTGAACAGCCGGCCATTTTCTGATATAAGAAAATAAAAAGACCAAACATTTTAAGAAATAATGGATAATGTAGATACAAACCATGTTACACAATTGCCCTTTATATGAATTTTTCAGAGTTATTACTGGTATCTCAAGTGAGGCAAAAATGTGGATGCTTCTCATGTTCTATACATTCATTGTTAGGTCAAATTTTTGCATTAGTCAAGGGAATTATTTTCTAAGAAAACTCCATATCCTCAGCATATCTCAATATTCATAATTATAATAAGATATTTATATAATGTTAAAATGTTAAATGTAGTCTCAGGGAAACTACATTTGTCTCTTGATCACTGATGTATCTCAATTGCCTAGGAAAGTATCTGACAGAGCTGACACCCAGTAAACGTTTGGATGGTTTAAATGAATGTTTTGCAAGTACTTACATGCAGGCACACATAGACACATAGACACATAGACACATAGACACACACACACACACACACACACACACATATAAAGCTCTATCTCTTTGAGTTGGTTTATGGTACTACTTGAATATGCTAATTGAAGGGACCCCTGGAGTTTTTTCAGCTGACTTTAATCCATCTGAAGAATGGATTTTTATACAGTGGTACAACCTTAGACTCATTTTCTTTTCTAAGCAGAAGAAAATGATTTAGCTATTAAAAAAAACTTGATATTCAATTTTTCAATTCAACACTTAAAAACTGATAAATTCTTGAAATGGCATTCAACAGCTCTTTTCTCTTGTCTAACCAAATAGTTAACAGTCATATTTCTTTGAACGCTCGTCTTCAAATTTTTTTTCTACAACGGATTTAAATTAACTTCCATATGATTTACTCTGCAGCACAGGCTTACAGAAATCTATAGAACAAAGTTTTCCCCTATTGCAAGTATGATAAAAAGTATACACCATCTGTAGCCAAAGATTAGGAACTTTTTTGGTAAGCAAGCCTAGAATGGTACCAAAAGACATTTAATATATATTAAGTTAATAAAGCATATTGGACAACTATATGTAGAAAATAATCCATTCTTGTTTGTCAAAAAGTAAAACACAGAATTACCATGTGACCCAGCAATTCCACTCTGTTATATGCCCAAAAGAATTGAAAACAGGTACTGAACAAAGACATTCACACATATTTGTTAACAGCACAATTCACAATAGCCAAAAAAAAATGTAGAATCAATTCAAATGCCTGTCAATTGATGAATGAATGAACAAATTGTGGTATAACATGCAATGGAATATTATTCAGCCTTGAAAAGCAATGAGATATCAATGCATGCTACACTGTAGATGATCCTTATACACTATAGATGATCCTTGAAAACATTATGCTAAGTGAAAGAAGCCAGACACACATATTAAGTATTGTATGATCCCATTAATATGAAATATCTAAAATAAATAAAGCCATAGAGATAAAATGCATATTAGTGGTTGCCAGGGGCTGGCAGCAAAGAGGACTGTAGACAATGTGCTTAATGCATACAGGGTTTTATTTTGGAATGAGGGAAACTGCAGGGTTTTGGAACTAAATGGAAGTGGGTTTTGTACAACATTGTAAATGTACTAAATGCCATTAAACTTGCTCACCTAAAATGATATTTTAAAATATATAACTATAGGTGTATGTAAATCTATATGTGAATACATGCATAGGAAAGGAACACCTAGAGAAATTCAGCAATTTCAGAAATTTAGCAATCATGCAAAATTTAGCAATTAGATTTGGAATTATGGAGTTTTTTCTCTTTCTGAATTACTGTCTCTGTAACTTTATAAAGCAAATATTACTTTTGTCATCCCCAAAATCTTATATATAATATTGATACACATGTACGTTTTAACTACTGGACTGAGAGATATGTCACATAGACCAGTTGTTACTATTCCTTAAATGTGCATTTTATTTTATTAGAGGTTGTTGAGAGTAATACAACTGGTCTTTTGCGTTTATAACGAGAGTGAACAAGGAAGAACTAGAAATAATACATGATTATGACTGTATGTCTATAGCACTTCTACATTAAATGGAGTTTGTATGCAGTTTCCTTCTAATTATAGAGTAAAATTATAATATATGGTAAATTTGACAAGAAAATGTATCTATAGGAAATCCTGTGTATCCTTGAAAACAGTAATAGTATAACATTTACATTCTCGAGGTTTATAGCCAAAGACCCAAATTTACAAACTGCACAATATCATCTTTTCTTTGGGAAGGTTTTTTTAAATAAAGACATAAAGATTTTATCAATTATAATAAAGTAGCTGCATACTCAATTCAGGAATCTCATTTTAGGTGCAGCCGCCGGACTGCGGACTAGAACTGCTGAGCTGGGCAGGTGGTTCCCTAAGATGTTCCGTCTACACCTGTGAACACTGGGAATAGCATGAGCTTTCACTGCCATGGTTGCATTCTGTTCTATGGCACAGCTGATCTTAAACAGAATATCTGATGGGTCTTATCTAATCATGAGGCCTTTTAAAAGCAAAGATTTTCTCTAGGGAGCAACAGAAGGAGCTGTCAGAGTTCAAAGCACAAGAAGGAATTGACATGCCACTGTTCACTTTAAAGATGGAGAGGACCCCATGCAAGGAATGAAGAATGGTTCAAGAGGCTGAGAAACAATCACAGTTCAACAACCTACAAGGAAATGGAAACCTAAGTCCTACAATCATAAAGAACTGAATTCTGCCGCTAACATCAATGACCTTGAAGAGGACCCAGAACTCCAGATAACAACATAGCTGGCCAGTAACTTCATTTCAGCCTTGTCTGACCCTGAGTAGAAAACCCAGCCATACCATCCCAGACTTCTGAATTATAGAAATGTGACATAATAAACGGATGTTGTTTCAAGGTGCTGAATTTGTGGCACTTTGTTATGCAACAGTAGAAAATTAATATAATTACCAAGTGATCCCCCCACACATACTGAAAAAATTGCCTTTCAAATATTGCCACCTAAAATGTGAACACCATTACCATGTACCTAATTCGACCTTTCTGCCAATGATGTTATTAAATAATTCTCAAGGGAAAGGGTATCTATACACTGGATCCCTGTCCTATGGGACAACAGCAAGGTTAGGCTACATGTCACGGTTACTACTGCAGGATGATATTAGGAAAATCCAAAAATTATCGAATGAGACCTATGAAAAAACCCTTGGGAATGGACTTGTGGCTGGAGTGCTTTCTGATCCATAGTCAGGGAGTGAATTATAATGTCTGTCTAAACGCTACTCAAATAACTTTACCATAGAATATGATCGGAAAGAAGGGGATATAAGAACATAAAATTTGGCAATACATGTATGTCTAGTGAAGACCAAGCGGATTTGGAAGAACAACACTGGGCTTCCAATCCCTGGTGAGATGCTCTTTGCTGAGGACCAGGGAAGGCTCCCTAGGCCTCACCATAGCGTGGATGACCCAGCCTTCAAAACGTGTCACATCCTTTTCCTCTCATTCCTTGCACATCTAGAACCTTTTAGTCTGATGTGTATAAGGGTTACATATAGTGAAAGATCTAAGCATTCTGATCACTAGGAAAAAGTATCCCCAGTTTTAAATTAATATTCTGAACTTGATTAATATGAATCAGTCACCTAAGTTCAACTAATTCTGGGTGCCTTGGAAAATTGAATTTCTCAACCTATGGGTAATACCCTGACCTGCACTGATCACCTCTGATTATTATGACACAACAAGATGCTCTGGAGCAGCCAGCCAGGCTCTCAGATGATTTATCACTTTGCTTGTATTATAAATGTAACAGCTCACCTTAAGACTTTTTAATAAGCAAAATACCACAAGTAGACCAAATAGCATAATGAAGCCTTATGAACACATTTTTCAGTGCTGTCAATTATAAAATCATAGCCAGTCTTACTTTATATGTATCCCACCCAGTTCATCACCTCTCAGCACATGCACACACACACACAGAGGCTTGTTTTGAACCAAGTCTTAGACGTTCTATAGTAGCTTCATCAGTCAACTTTTCAGTATGTACTTCTAAAAGATAAGGGTGTTTAAAAAAAAAGTAACAATGATGTCACTATCATACCTAAAATCAAGACCATAATTCCTTAAAATGATCAAATATTCATTAGGTGCTGATATTTCTCAATGTGACTTTCCCTTTTTTAAATTGGTTTGCATGAATAAGGGTTCAGCAAGATACAAACTATACATACAGAACGTCCAAGTATCTCAGGTAAGAACACTATGAGGTCCATGTTATCCCCTAATGGAGGGCAGTGCCTATCACAGCATGTCTCCAATAATCCATTCATCCTACTTTGAAACAGATACATGTAATTTGCATTGCAAAAAATAAGCACATGACTGGAAGTTACTTGCAACTTGTTTTCAGGACTTTCATGAGGAAATTAATTTTCACACTGAAAATCGATGTGGTAACATGATTCTTTGACATCTTAACACAAAGTGTGATTACGCCTCTTCAGCTTGGTAAGCTCTGTTTCAGTAAAATGCAGAATGTCATTTTGACCCACGCTTTCTGGAAGAGTGCAAGGAATTATGATTACCAAACTATTTCTGAAGCAAAGATTTTCTAGAAGTAGACCACTGCTTTCCATCCCCATGACTGGTATCTTGGTACAAGTTACCATCATCTGTTTCTGTGACACTGCATTTTCCTCCTCATCTGTCACCCTCAGTCTGACCTTATTCTCCTGCAATTTGGCTTAACACAGTAATTCTAATAAAAATTGTAAGATCATATCTATTGTCTGTACAAAATCCTCCAATGGCGTTTCACCTTACTCCGAAGGGAATGAAACCCAAAGTCCTTCTTGTAACTCACAGTCTGACAGCGTTATGCTGTTATCTCTCTGGCCTTACCTTCCACTGCTCATCTATACTTCATTTCCAGAAGCCACAATAGCTTTGGGGAGCATTTAAGGATTTGGCAGTATTTTTTTCAACTTCAGCCCACAGAGGGCCTCTTCCTTCCCAACCAGAGCTGCCTCCTCCTCCTCCTCCGAGTGATGATTCTATGGCCTTGCCCTATTTCATCATTTTAAGAATTGGCAGGGATACACATTACTATACATAAAATAAATCTGCTGTATATAGCACGGGGGACTATATTCAATTTCTTGTAATGACTATAATGGAAAAGAATCTGAAAAAATATATAAATATATGTATGTACATGTATAATTGAATCATTTTGCTGTACACATGAAACTAACATTATAAATCAACTACACCTAAATGAAAAATAAGAATTGAAAAAAAACAAGAAGAATTGACAGGGGCACCAAAGGAGCCACTCTGGGCAACATCTGTATATTCTCCACAACTCATTTATCACAAATATTCTTTTTTTTTTTGAACCCTATTGTGAACTATATATATACATATACATATGTATATGTAAGTATATACATATATATGTATATATTTATATACATATACATATATGTGTGTATATATATACATATATATACAAGTATAGTCACTTTACAATGTTGCATCAATTTTTGGTGTACAGCATAATGCTTAAGTCATACATGAACATACATATATTTGTTTTCATATTCTTTTTCACCATAAGTTCATACAAGATATTGGATATAGTTCCCTGTGCTATACAGTATAAACTTGTTATCTACTTTACATATAGTAGTTAATATCTGCAAATCTCCAACTCCCAATTTATCCCTTCCCACCCCTTCCCTCCATAGCCTTAAGTTTCTTTTCTATGTCTGTGAGTCTGTTTCAGTTTTGTAAATAAGTTTGTCATTTTTTTTAGATTCCACATATGAATGATATCAGATGGTATTTATATTCTTAACTTAAACTTCAAGATAAATCTGAAAGCTTTTCAATTATTTTTACCTCCCCTACCAACCATGATTATCTTTCAACCCAACTGCTGAGTTTTTGCCTGGCTGCTCTCTAGACTCCCTCTGACCTCCCTCTAAGTATCCTTCACCCAAAGAATTTTTAAAGAATAAATCAAATCATGTCACTTCCCTCTTAAGACCATTTAATGATTTCACTGTATGCTGAGAACAGAATTCAGACCATTCGACTGGCCTGCAGGACCCCGCTGGACCAGACTGTTTCCTTACTCCGGTTCTTGCACTCTTCCTGTCTTCACTCGCTGCACTATGGAAACTTCCATTCCTTCCATTCTTCAGCTACAAATTTTGCTTTCCAGTAAATGCCGTCTTTTGTCTCAAATGCTTCACTTCCACCTCTTTACCAGCCTGGTTCCTTCTCATTCTTCACACATCACTCTCCTCACTCATCATTCATAGCATTCATCACAGTGTGCTAGTGTATGTGTGCTGTGATATGCATTTTTAATATCTTCTCATGCTGCCCTAAAATCCAAAATGGCAAGGATGGTACCTTTGTTCACAATGTACGTAACATAGCAAAAAGCTACTCAATAAACATTTGTTAAAGGAATAAATGTTTGCATCCATGCATTCATGCAAGAATGAAAAACTAAATGGATTACTCACTTATCAACTAAATCAGGCACTCTGCATAATCCTAGCCATCAGGCCTCAGATAGAAAGAGATGATAAGCAAGCATCCCAGGGCATGTTTACTGTTATAATTGGAAAAAAAGGAGCAAGCTTTGGGAAGGGATCTGGCTCTAAGTCAAAACAAGGGAGATAAATCAAAAACACTGTGGCCCTGCTCAAAAGTTGTTTCTGAGGCTTGGGTACAAGGGCTGAAGGAATCTGCATTCTGTTGATGGTTTACTCTTCAGGGTTAAAGTCATGTATTTCTCCGGATAGGAAAGTGGTATGTAGAAACCCTTTGTCCCAAATGAAGATTCATTCCCACTGTTCAACTAAGCAGTTAATATATACATTTAATATATTTTCCCACCAGAAATAATACTCTAGCAACCCATGCATGCCCAAGATGGCTGGAAAAATAGCATCCACCCAACATGCTCTTCTGTAATGTGAGCTTAGCAGCCCTCCGTTAAGAGAGGGAGTCTAATTTCCTTGAATCTCAACTGGCTTTACTGACTCACTTGCAGCCAGTAAAATGGGATAGAAAGAATTCCAGTGACTTCTGAGGTTAGGTCCAAAAACGCCTGGTCCCTACAGAGCCCTGCGTGGTTTAGTTTCCAGTACCACACCTTGGTCTGCTTGGACATCTGGAACACTATGTGCTTCTTGTTCTCTGGCAGGAAGCTCCCTTCCAGAACCCAGATGCCACACTGCGAGAAGTCCAAGCCACATGGAGAGCTTGTATGTGAACACTCCAGTAGACAGTCGTAGCTGAGTCCAGCTTTTGAATCATACCAGGTCAGCAGCCAGCTATGTGGGTAATAAAACCTCCGGACAGACTCATCATTTAAGTTACCCACAGCCATTCCAATCTCCCTAGCAGAGGCCTCAAATATAATTCTATCTCAACACTGCCCAGTCCAAATTCCTGACCACCACATCCGTAAGCATAATAAAATCGTTGTGGCTTTATGTCACTACATGTGGAGTCGTTTGTCAAACAGGAATAGATAGCCAGAACACCAAAGATACTGAAACAACATGTAGAAACACATCTCATTACTATATAAAACCGGATATACCGCAAGGGGCCTGTGCAGCCATATATCTTCATTGTAACATCATCTATAATGGGAATTACAGTCAATCATAAGCTTAAATCAGCCATAAATAATTTATTTATAGATTAAAAAATTAATTATGCAGCCACTAGAAATAGTAGGAAATTCAGACAGCCACTAAGAAAATGTGTACGCTCTAGGTTAACCTAAAAGTAGAAAGGAAGACATCAGTGTGGGGAGTACAGCTTAGTGGTGGAGCATGTGTGTGGAGTGCTTGAGGTCCTGGGTTCAATCCCCAGTGCCTCTGTTAAGGAAAAAGATAAAAAAATAAAAGAACAAAAAACACCAAAAGCAAAGAATTTTTTAAAAAGGAAAACATCAAATGGTACAAAAATAAATACATATTTGTTAAAAAATCATATATGCTTATAGACAGCACTGCAAAGCAGCATGCAAAGGGAGAACTTTTGCTGACATGAGGCATCCAGAATGTGAGTGATGATACACTAGATTTTCTTGAATATTCTGTACGGTTATTTTTCCTATAAAAGTATATATAATATGCAGGTAATTTCATATCTTGTGGGTAGAGAATTAACCTTTTTGAATTGAATGGGGCAGCAGCAGAAGAAATGAAGCGTTACCTCTTTTGTACTCTGAAGGCTATTACTGCTTCTGCTATAATGTATAGGAAAGAGAGAGTTACTTCTCCTTTAGCTCTGTAGCTCACCCATCCAATGGTTGGATTTGGGTCAGAAACAGACTATTTATTGAGTAAATTTCAGAAATGGACCTTTAGGTCAGCCTTCCATTATATTTTTTTATGATTCACTGGCGTAAAGATGGCAAAAGCAATTTTTGATTTTGCTGTTGTTCGTCCCCCAAAATGAAGGCCAATAATTAATTAATTAATTAATTAATTAATAATGCTACCTAAGAAGTTAGTAATATAGAATTCTAAGGAAAGATCTCCTTTTGGGTGTGCTATGAAAGATTATTTAGAAACACAGAAAATCTAAAGCTGATGTGTAAAGCTCTGTGGAATCTGATATTTCTTTGGTTTGAATTCAGGTGGAAATGTTGGTATCAACACTTACTAACACATGATTCCGTCCTCATGCTCAGAATAGAAAACAACGGAGCTGGAAAATAGTAACCCTCATGTGTCACAGATGTTCAGGGAAAACCAAGCTAGAATTAAAACATGCCCATTGATGATTCAGAAATAACGAATGAAATTATGCCATTAGCAGCAAAATAGATGGAACTTCGGACTGTCATACTAAGTGACGTAAGCCAGAAAGAGAAAGAAAAATATCATATGATATCGCTTATGTGTGAAATCTAAAAAAAAGACACAAATAAACTCATTTACAAGACAGGAACAGACTCACAGACATAGAAAACAAACTTATGGTTACCAGGGGAGAAAGGGAATGGAGAAGGATAAATTGGGAGTTTGGGATTTGCAGATACTAGTATATATAAAATAAACGGGGTCCTACTGTATAGCACAGGGAACTATATTAGATACATTGTAATAGCCTCTAAGGAAAAAGAATATGAAAAGGAATATTTATTTATATATAACAGAATTACTATGATGTACATCAGAAATTGACACAACATTGTAAATTGACTATACTTCAATTAAAAATATGTCTATTTTTAAATCACTTTATGATTATAAATCTATATTTAACATTAAGTATGAAAGTGGACTTCTGGATAGCAAGGAGACTTAGAGCATCACAACGATATACCAGTTTTTATTATTCTGCTTACTCCTTTATATGATAGTCATCACACCAACATAACATACATGGAATCTTTCGTTTTTAACTCCTGTGTCTCAAGTGCATTCCCTGTATTAATCAGTGCATCCCCTCTTGAAGGAAGTCTGCGCTCTACAGAAAAATCTTTGAGTTGTGTCATTTAACAGGCATGTCTTTTCTAGTAGTGTTTACAAAACCAAAATCGCTGCTTTGTTGTCCTGCTGGGTAGCTGCTTTTTATTTTTCAGTCCTTGTCTGCAAGTCCTGCTTGTATCTGTCAGTTTAAACACGGCTAATAATCATGTGCAGAGTTTACATTGTACTAAATTGAAATATCAGAGTTTATGAAGCTGAGACCACACAGCCCCTTTCTCACGGACTAGAAGCTGCTGGCATCAAGAGTTTTGCAAGTAAATGCCAACAGTCTGATTCAACTTCAAATTTGCAGGAAAACATTTCTGATAGAGAAGCCTCTGCTAGTACTCTGAATCCCATCATCTGGCAAGATTGGAAATGAACTTTTGAGACAGAAGAGGTGAAATAAACTACTCTCTGAAGTAGGTCCAGGCTATTCCCCTTCCTGAACTGTGCCCTGCAGGTCTGACCTAAGGACGCCAGAGACAGAAGGTCACCAGTCTTGAGAGAGGGGAGCAGATTCAAATGTGTGCATCAGAGGGTGTGCAACAGAGCGGCCGTGGCTGCTGTGACTGATGCACGTGACTGCAAATGACCGATCGACTCTTTCTTACAACCTTTTCCCATGGCGCCTAAGAGTTGATAAGCTAAGGAAGGGACTTAGAACTGAACTATTCGTTAATCAATTCTGTTTGAGATTTCATGGTATAATATGCCATACTCTACATTCATGACCATCTCCACTCTTAACATTCAAGAATTAATCCTTTCATTTGATTATAGCCCCAAAGGCTGGAAGGTCATCAAAAAGCAACAGGGCTAAAAGAAAAAAAAAAAGTCAAGTAACTTTGAAATGTAGAGAAAAATTATCATTATAAACCAAACAACAACAACAAGAAAAGAACACCTGTTATTTTACATCAATGGCATTGCTAATCAATAACGTAGCTGTAGGCTAATACCAGATGTCTCCTTCCACTCAGATGCATGTGTGGAGTCCACTGACTTAGCCACATCTCATCCAGAATACTTAATGCATAAATATGGTACTGAAATCCCACATACGTATATAAAGTAAAATCAGTTGTGCTTAAACTTTACAATTCAACTTAAGTACATCTAACTTCTATAATAATCACATATTTGTTTCAATTTCAGAATGTCCGTATGAAATTCAGAGACTTGAATGATCAAAAGGGAAAAATACATGACTTTTTCTCTTATTTCACCACGATTTATAAGAAATATCATTTCCTTAATCACTGTTACATCTATAATCAGAAAACTTACAAATCAAGATTATGTCTATAATAAATTCCAATAACCTGAAAATGTCATTCGTTGTAAAACAGTAATATAAAGGCTTTGTTGTATATAAGGCTCATACTTTATCTATAAACTATTTTGTTTTCCTGGGTGCCCTCAAGATGTTCAGGAGACAACATTCAGTAGTCCTCCTCTCCTGGGACAACTGAGAGTTTCTGAGGCAGGGCTTTAAGACACTCCTGGATGAGCCAGGTCATCCTCTGTCGTCTATAAGTAATAAAAACATTTACCAGATTCACAGGAAATTTAAATTACCTGGTAATTTTGTTTGCCTGGAAAATGTCAACAGCCTCTGCCCTTTTTTTTTTTCCAGTTTTGTTCAGTTTACAAAGCTCTTTTATACGTACTATTCTATTTTCCCCTTACGCTCTTTAAGTGATTAGGAATCCTAGAAAACCTATTTCCCACATTCTCTACATGGACAAACAGAAGCTCAGGAGAGTTATTCTCTCATAGTCACATGGTTTGGAGACACCAGAGCTGATGAGACAGGTCTGTTATTAGGCATCTGTCCGCTGTGTGTTCAACAGCATGGTCACCACACTGACCACTGCCTCACACCCTGAAAGACATTCCCTCAAAATAAAGTTTTCCAGCTCTGCACATGCCATGATAATTCTCATCTTGCTCTCACAGCTGGTACCTAAGTTTAAAAAGTAAAGAAGTATTTGAAAGGGCTTGAAACTAGTAATTGGCAAGAAACTGAACATTATAATACAAATTTTAACAAAGTCAAAAAAAGAGGAAAAAAAAAGCTAAAGCTCACAGTTAGAGTTAATAGCTTTATTTCCATGGATAGAGGAAAATCCATAACAAATTATGGTAAAGTGCTGACTCTGGCATACTTGAAAAATCAATAAAAAACATTTAATTTTCTGGAGTAGGGGATATTTTGATTTCAGCTTCACTACTTCCCCAGATTTAAATGTGCAAGACTTTTAGGAGGAAATGACATTTTCATTATGACAAAGTTTCCTTTTGCTCCAAAAGGATGCTGAATGCCATGATATACAGACACTGAGTGCTTGTGAGAGTCGCAAACAGCATCTTTAGAGAGAAATCTCATTTCTAGAGAAAGGAGACATTTCTTACTTAAATATCGATTTTCCACATGAGGCTTGTTAGTCCTGTTTTAATCTACACTATTCTGGTTAAAATACCTAATTTGCTGTCTTTGTGGGTGATTAGAATCATTTCTATGGTGTTGTTAGCCGTGGTGAAAGCAATTAGGGACAGCACTTTGAAAATTCATAGCAATTCCAGTTTTACAAGTAGGCGTCACGCTTAATGGCTCTAAACATAACAAGGCAGGCATGCAATATAAAATGTGAAAATGAATAAAAACAATAATCAACCTCACAGTTTAACGATTTTTGACTGTTCATACATGTAGACATACAAACAAATACATGACATATCAGGAATTGTGAGAACAGGTTAACTGGAATTTTTTAGCCACTTAACTCCAAATGCTCTGATGCAAATTGCACAGCATGTTCCTCAAGATCCCTATTTAAGTACTAATTAGCTGTCTGCAGTTAGTCCATTAATAAGCTTATAAACCTAAGTCTTTTCCTTATTTGTATTACTAAATGTCATATATAGTGTAAATATACTATGGTGTTGTAATGGTACAAACCTGCAAAAAGAGCTTAAAAATGGTATTCCTGTATCATCAAACAATTCCAAAGAAGAGTAGAAGCTCAGTCTTGGGAAGCTGGGACTTGGTCAAGATCAGCAGAAAAAGACAGGTACAAACTGCTTTGAAAATATCTATTCATTGGTGGTCAGGGAGGAGAATTTTCGACCATATTGTTGGCCTGACCCTGACTTGCCTGAGCAGCTACGACTCACCAAGGCCCTCATCTCTGTGTTTCTCGCTCACTCTGATTCCCCCTGGAGTTTACCATTAAAGAAAGTTCTTCCTTAGTGGCATCAACCATGGTTTGTTCCACGAACGTTCCTGTCTTGGACTCAGATTCAGCCTGTTCCAGGCACATGGTCCGAAAATCAATCTTTGGAAGTACTGGCGCAGAGAATCAGTAACAGAATAAGGTTCAAACATTCTGTCGGGAGCTTTGGTTTAAGAAAGCCTTCCCAGGGAGCTTCTGTGGAAGCAGCAAAAGCAAAAGCTCTCCTTGAAGCTGTATGTAGCTAGGTTTATCTCCCGCCCCAGCTGGTTTCTATGCCAGAGTCAGTGATAACTATTTGATATTTGGACCCAGGCCTTCCCTCACACCTCCCATCTCTTAGTGATGCCGCGATAGGCCAGGAGGAAGTTAAACACCTGCAGGTGGGCTCCAGATAGTCTAAGTGACACTAACACCACTGCTGCACATGAGCCCTGCCGCTGTTATTAAGGGACTTAGCTGAGCTCTGTTTAAAGAGGATGACATGCCTGGAAGATGCCAAACACATGGTTAAATAGCTTAGATGAATCTCAAGTTCACTTCTGCTATTGTCAAGGGAGCAGAAATTCTGAATAATTATGCACGCCCTAGATAACATGATCAAGTTCTGTATGAAGAATGAGCCTTCTTCTCTTATCACAGGGATGTTTATGTCCTCAAATGAGAGTTCTGTGAGTTTACAACACTTTAGAAGTTGTGTTGTGTGCTCATTCAATAGCTAGTAATTAGTATATTTATTGGGTCTCTGTAGATTGTAACTAGCAAAAACTAAGTTAGATTACACTGAAAGAAAGAATTTTCAGAATATAAAAATGTCTTATGGAGTCCAAAGGACACAGATTCAAACAGAAATAAACCTGTAACCAGGGACACAAATGCCAGCACAACACTCCTCATTTCTCATCTCTTGCCTCTCTACCAGGCTGCATCGGAATTCTAGCTCACAGAAGATCACCTTTCCTTTTTAAAAGTGCACCTGGTGAGACATGGGTGACCATATCTTTGAGCTTTACAGATCCTCTATTGAAAAAAACCAACTATGCTTAAATCCAGATTTCATATCCCTGCAAGGATATCCTGATTGGGACAACTTGGTTTAGTTGTCAAGCCCTAAGCCTGGAGTAGAGTCAGGTTATATGAACATACATCATCCCCCTCCTTTGGGGGGCGTGGGTCCTAATATGGTAATAGAGAAACTGGGCAGACAAACAATAATACAGATAATAGCACTGAAAGGTGTGTGACACTGTTCTTGCTGGGCCTTCAAAAGATACGGGCTGTGATTCCTACACCCGTAACAAAGTCATCCATTAAGCCATGTAGACAGAGCTTCAGACTCTGAAGTAGTTGAAGCTTTATGACTCTACCGTCTTTCAAAGTGGTTTTGAGTTTATCTTACTCTTCAAAATTAGAGTTCAAAAACTCCTATGAAAATCATACTAGAGGCTGTGCTTTGCAATTCATGTTTATTCAAGCATTGACCCCTTCCTAGGAACCACACACACACAAAACCCAACCAATCATTATTATAAAGAATAAAAGGAGAACCAGATTTCAACTAGAGTTGGGTGTACAGCAGTCAAAAAAGGCCTTTTTGAGAACGTGACATTTCAGCTAAGATCTGAAAATGAAGAGGAATGAACTGTCTCAAGAGTGGGAGCGAAGAGAGATGCCAGTGGAAGGTGTATTAAATGTAAACCTCAACGAACTAGAACAGACAATAGTAGACGCTGTTAACAGCAAATCCAAGAGACAACAATCACCCAGAGAGCATATTGAAGCACATAAGTGATGTGGGAAATATGATATATTACCCTGTACCAAATGGTTGTTTAATTTTTAATTACATTAAATTACCACAAATATTTAACTAGACACAGGTGGTAATGTAGCTTTCCATTCTGGTCCTCAGTCCCAAAATATTATGCACGTGTTTTTTTGTCTGCAGTCTATATGTATATATACCTATTCATAGAATGCTAGTGAGTAGAGATTTAACAGCCTGAAAGAAAGCTTTCCAAGAACAAAAACATTCTGATATTGATAAACAACTGCCTGATTCACAGTTTCCAGTCCTGGGTGCAGACCAGCTGTGCAGTTAGTTATAGCTTCCGGCATGTGACTAGCTCTTAGCTTTATTCCATCCCCATAGATTCTCTACTTGGCCAGACAAGTTCAAAAGCACATTTTCTGAATTTTGGGAAGACAGTAATGGTGGCAGAGTTTTTGAATCTCCCTGCATTCCCCATAGAAAAAGAAAAGAGCAACTAAAGTAGAGAAAGCCAAACCCACAGAGAGTATTAACCAGAAAAATAGATGGAAGGTAGCTGTAACCCCACAAGCCCAAATATAAGCAGGTACGGGGCAGATCATGGCAACTACACAACCTATGTTTTATCAGCATCTGTGCAGGAGGAAGCAAAGGGAAACAAAGCTGGGAAGCAGGAGACCTCAAACACTAAATAGGTACTCAGAGGAAAGGACAAGTTGGTGTGAGGACTTCAGCTGAAACTCCAGTCCAGAGAATAATCGCAAGGGGTCCACTGAAACGTCTCAAGGAGCTGAAGTCATCAGGACGCCACGAGCTCTCCAAATGAGCAGGCTGAAAATCTCTAGGCTCAAACCCCACGTTAAAGAGAGTCAGCTTGACATAAAATTTGAACAGAGTATGGCCATAAAAGCATGCATGAAGAAAAGATAAGGTCCAAAAAAAGTAAGAGAGGGAAGTAAAGCCTGGTGATCCCAGAAAGTAAGAGGCCATACAGCTGAACACCATACCAAAATAGTGTGTCAGGGACCATATCTTTCCTGCTCATCCCTGTGGCTACAACACCTAGCGTAGTTCCTAGCAGATATGGAAACTGGCATTACAGACTGAAAACGGTTCATACGAATGACAATTGTGATGCCCTTATATCATCTTTAATTTAGTTTGGCTCCCTTAACTCCTGCCCATATGAGAAATTTTCTATCCCAATATCTGAATAACATTTTTAAACTTATCAAATATCTTTTTCATTAGGTAAAAGAGATGATGCTGGGTTTAACTGAGTATAGCATAGAGAAGGCATTACAGCTTTATTATTTCCTTTGTATTCAGAACCTGCGTGTGTGCTGGGTGGGGGGGCTCAACTAAATAATCAGTTGAACCTCATGGAGAGAAATCTCACCCCAGAACTGATACAGGACAGTCTACAAAAGGGATGCATCAAATACCCTGCACCTTTGCAATAGACCTAGAGGATATTCCAAACCAAATATTCCAAAAAAATATATTTCATTCCGAAGTTCTTACTGGAAAGGACTCATTTAACTTATTCTAAAAGTAGCCTGCTATGAAGAGTCCCAAGTATCTTCTAGATCCTCAGTCAAGTCTTGACAATCCCTTATACAAGGGTTGAATCTCACAAGCCTCAAGTCTCAGACACCTTTCTGATACACAATTATTTTACCCTGCAGTTATTACTTAAAGAAATAGTGGCTGAATTGGAAGCAGAGAATTTAATTTCTTGAGGTGCCGTGGTTTTGATTGGACTAAAGGTAGCAGTGATTGTACTAAATAGATTTTTTAGAAAGTTCTTTTCTGAGTACCCTTCTCATAATAGCCTTGCTCATACAATTTTAGTGCAACGCTAGGATTGCAATAGCCTTTGGACACCTCTGCACTGTAGTGCAAGATGTATTACATTATTATTTGTGACACCCCTCAAATGCTAATTTACTATACTGCAGACTGCTCCTTGGGCTTAATAAATCTTTACAAACCCATCTAAAGTGGCTGTGCTATACTCCTCTCACCATTCCCCCATTCATTTTGTGCAGATTCTATGAAGTGGTTATTACGTTATGGTTCCATTAATATAAAATCGTTGTTAATATTTTATGACACTTGAAGAAATATTACACAGTGAACAACCATTTATCCAGTTGTCATAGTAATTATACTATCGCTTTATTATTATCACTTTGTATTTGGGTGTCACTTTACAAATTTCACATACACAGATGTGTTTTGTATTTGTTCAATCATCTCAAAGTCTCTGTGGGGTTGAAAGAGCAAATGATATACACATCTTGTTAAAAAAAAAAAAGCAATGGCTAAAAATGTTCATGATTTACCCACAGTCATACTGACAGTAAATGGTTGAATCTGAACTTAAACCTACATCTGCTACTACTTCCTCAAGAAAAATGACATTAGCCATATTGATTACTCAAGGACCTCTTTCATGTGGATATTTTAATTTAGTTGTAGTTTACCTCTATGGAAGGCTTAAGAAGGAAGACAAGTGAAGAGGTTATTGCAACAATCTAGGAGAGAGAAAATAATTATTTCAATAACAATGACAGTGATGGAGGAGTTTCTAAAAGTATTTTCAAACTAGACTTAATAGGATTTGCCGATACAAGCATGAAAATACAGAGGAAAACATCACAATGATGGGTCTAAGCAGCTAGAAGAATGTTGCTGCCCTTTTTTGGCTGGAGAGGGCTGTGAGAGGAGTATTTCTGGATGTCAAGATGCCTTGTTAAGTTTGAGGTGCCAATTAAACATTCAACCAAGTATACTGAATAGCTAGATGGATACGTAAGTTTAAAGTTTCACTGAGGTGTCTGGACTGAAGATATGCTTTGAGACTCATGGAAATATACTGTTTAAAGCCATGAAACTGGAAGATGGTTATGAAGATAATGTGATTTCCTAAAATCCAGATGGAGAACATGTTTCAAAAAAGTAGGCATGATCATCTGTGTTAAAGACTGCACACCAATCAGTAAATTGAAGGCCTAGAATTGAACACTGCCTTTCCCAAGAGAGAATTCCTTCGTGTGTTTGACAAGAGCTATTGTGATGGAGTGGCCTGTACCAAAAACTGCAGTGATTTCTAAAGAGAATGAGACATGGAATGAGTGATTACAGACATTTCGTTAGAAATGTTTTTTACTGGAAGCAAAAATGGGGCAGAAACTGGAGGAGCAGGGGTCAAGGAAGACTCCCCCCCACCCTTTTTTTAAACCAAGAAAAATGACAGCCTAATTGTCTACTGGTAGAGAATCCAGGAGAGCAGGAAAAGTTGATGCTACAAGCAAGAGAAGAGATCCTTATTAAAGCATATTCTAAGAGGTAAAAGGAGATAGAGTCCACTGTAAAATAAAGGGATTGGTTAAGAACATGAAGAGTTTATCAACAGTGACTGCAGAAGAGACAAAGAATCTGAATACAGACAGGCTGACATACATACGTAGTGGTAACAGCATGTGGAAATTCTCTTCTAATTGCATCTATTTTCCCTCAATGAAACCGGAAGAATGTTATCTAAGAGGAAGGATGCCAAACCACGCTATTTCAATTGCAACAGCTTCTCAGTCTACTTCCCCCAGTGTTTTTATCTTTTGCACAGACTTCTTGTTCTGTTTTCTAACCACAGTTCTTGGTCATTTTCATACTTTTCTTTTTCAGATGAGCTGCAGCATCAGCTTTTCGAATTCTAACTACAACAACAACAAAATAGAGTGTCAACTGAAATTAAATGTACAAATTTGGACATAATTGGCCTCTTAATAGTATCATGCCTTGCCAGGAACTTGGGAGGTCTCTCCATTGATTCCAGTCCCCTTTTATATCCTCTGATAAATCCTGTTATTAGTCTTGTTCCTTTGTTGTCAAGTTCAATCCTAGGTATTTTATGGTTTTGCTTTTTTTAAAAATGTGAATCCTCCTCCTCTTATCTCATCCCATAGTATTTACAACTAAACTCTTTATTACTTATGTAAAGGAGAGTTAATTTAATTTCTGCCAACTAGTACTTTTCGTGACTTTGAGCAAGTCATTTAACCCCACCGATCTCTGTCTGCAGGTGGAACAGGAACTAATAAACAAAATGACTTCTGTAAATTTAAGAACACACACTAAAAGACACTAATTTTATTCCTATTTTACTTGTTAGTCAGTTGAGTCTCAGAGACTATAATTTACCCAACATCATTCTGAGATAATGACAAAAACTTACCTAGTTTTGGGTAAATTAAAAATGCACTTTTTAGCAGACACTGCTTGGTTATCTAGAGCTGAACAACAAACCACTCCAAAACATACTGGCGTAAAACAAGAACCGTTTATCTATTTGCATTTGTTCCGGTTGCCAGTTTAGGCAGAGCTCAACTGTGGGACGTTGTCCTCGCTCCACGTTATGTTGACTGCACTCACTCATGGAAACAGTCAGGTAGCAGGTCAGCTGGTGGCTGGCTGACCCCAGATGGCCACACACTAGTCTCTGGCACCAAGCCAGAGTGCCTTGGTTCTGTTCTATAAAGCAAGCTGTCTTTGGCATCCTAGGGGTCAAGAGCAACACCACAATGTGCAAGCACAAGCTTTGACTTGTGTTCATATTTGCTGACGGCCCATTGGCCAAATCAAGTCATCTGACCAAGCTCATCGTGACTGTGGAAGAGGACTATACAGGGACATGGACAAGTGGAGACATGATTAACTTGGAATTGTTAATGTGATGATTTACTGCAGCCCTGAATATGATTCTGCCGAGTATCACTTTCCAGAACCAGTGTGCAAAGCATCTGTCTGTCAGTGTTTAGGAAGCATGCAGAGTAAGTTATTCTCTTAAGTTATTCTTAAGTAAGTTATTCAATGAGGTTATTCATTCTGACTTAAAGCCTCCCCAAAGCTCTCACATCCCTAATTTCCCCCCGTCAATCTGATGCAGATATCTGACATGGCAGCATTAGGTAGTGAGTCATCTGTGTTGAAAACTTGTTCCTTTTAAGATGATATATATTTCCACGAAATAAACTCCACGTAAATTTATCAGAAAATTGCTGATGAGACCACTAGCCCTTAGCAGCTACATTTGGAATAAATAAGTATTTTTGCCTTTAGGGAGAGAATGGGGAATAGTCATCTTTTTGGATAAGATTGCTGCTCTGAGAAGGTAAATCTGGGCTCAATATCACTTTAAGAGTCCCTGGAAAATCAACAGACTACAAGGAAGGAAGCAAACTTTGAAGACTTACTGTATTTATTTTTCAACAAATCCCAGAGCTGAAGTTTAAATGTAGACAATCTTTCAGCAAACCTACCTTTAATTCACTCAGTCCCTATAAACTTGACTCCTATGTATTTGCCATCATCTATACCTTAATAAATTTTCTCTGACCAAAAATGCTATTTCTTGCCACATTTAAACTTCCAAATCATGGCAAATTTTAATGATGAAAAATATATTCTCAAGAAGAGCAGTTTCTAAAAGTGGCATTCAGACAGAATATTTCTATTTTAATTTCCTCATTTGTCGAAAGAGTAAAATTAGTCCTACCTATCCTCATGTCAAAGGTATGAGGATGCAGCTTATCCTAAATTGTCTCCAACTTCTGAGATGTTACTGCATGACTGTGTTATTCTACCTTTATTTCTCCATCTTAATATAAAAGCATGACCCAACAAAAGAAACCCAATAGAATTTATAAATTAGAGTCAGGCTAGCCTTTGAACATTGAGGCTTATCATTTACTTTAACTGAGGTGCTACCATTAATTTAAGCCCCTATTGTCTATACATCAATGTTTAAGGTTCTATAATTACATTTATTTTCTCTGAGTATTGATACAGAGATGATCAGTCCTTCCAAAGACAACACAGACCTAAAATCAGTACATTATGTCTCACAGTTATCCACCAATAAAAATCAACTAGAAAACTAAACAAAGCATTATTCATTCAATTATTTCTGTCCTTTTTGGTAGGCGTTAGTAAATAGCCTTTCACTGTATCCTGTAGAGAAAAGAAAGCAAGACCTATCTGAAAGTGGCTGAATTTTTCATAAGGCAGCAGTGAGTGACATCTCCCTCTCTCCCTTCCTTTCGTCCATCTTCCTTCCTTCCATCTTTCCTCCTTCATTCTTTTTAAAAAAGTCTGGTCTGTTTATTGAGTTAGGTAGTACAGGAAGGTAGTGGAAATTAATTCTTTTATAACACAAGGGTGGAGAAAAGAAGTCATTTTGGTGCCCAGAAAGCAATTAGAGGAAACAGTTGGAATGAGGGGAGTAGCTTGCTCATTCCGACTAAGGAGAAAAGGCAGCATAGGAAGGCAAAGGTCAATTACAGAGCAGTCAGGAAAGAAATGATTAAAATAGGTCAGCAAGAGAAAGTATCAGGGAAAGCTGGTTGGACTCAGCTCATTGTGGTAAACTTTCTAGGTAAAGTTCATTGGGAGAACTTTGAGAAAGAAAGTTCATTGTGAGAATGAAAGTATGAAATGGGAGACAACTAGAGGGCTAGATGGGGGGCGAGGGGCTAGGAAGGTTTCGGCCATGATTAGTGAGATTTAGTTGTTTTAGTGGATGTGCCTATGGATGACCCCAGCCTCAGCCAGAAGGAAGCAGAGGGGCTACAAGAGAACATAGCCATGGCCCGTGGTGCTAGCATCACCTGAGACAGGTTTTGCAGAGAGAAGAGAATAGAGAGAAAATACATTACTTTTAAAACTACTATAACAACAACTGCTTGAAAGCTATTTTTGTAACTGCCAGGAAGAAAATAGCGTAACAGCTGTTCCTGCCTGTAGGAATTGACACAAGCCAACTCCCGGGAGTCATTTTCCAGGAAGAAAAACTTCCCCAACACAACTGGGAGTTGACCAAATAATCTATTTTACTTTTGAAAACATCTGAGTCCTACAAATGGACTGTGGAAATTTCTCAAGGGAAGGCTGACTAAAATGGAGTCAGGGGGCTGGAAGGGGAGCTCTCATGCATGTTCCGGCCAAAGTCAGTACAGATCCCAACAGGAAGAAATACACCTAGCAAGTATGGCAGAAGTGGCACTACTTCACTAGCACAAGCAGGAGGAAGAACAAGCTCCTTGCCTGGCAACAGTTTAGCCAATGAGAGACTGTCACCACTCAGCCAATGAAAAGCCACTATACTTCAAACTCCCAATCTCCTCCTGTGGACTTTCTGTTTATAACAGATCCTCTCAACTTCCACTTCCCCTCTGTAAGAGTTTCCTCTCCTTTGTTTTACCAGACTTGTTTGTGGTTCACCATAGCTGCATATCCCAAGCTGCATTTTTTTTTTCCTGCTCCTGAATAAAACACATTTTGCTGGTAAAATAACTGGCTCTTTTATTGTTTTAGGTAAACAGGACAAAACAAAAACCCTCAACTGATCTTTACAATATTAATTTATTAATGACTTGATTATTTTAAGAAGCAGCTTTGAATTCTCAGAGGCAGCACAGATTAGGGCAGAAGTCAGAATGAGTGAGGAGACACAGTTCACAGAAAAGAAGATCACATACTCAAGTCTGAAAAAATCTTAAATCACCTGTAGACATCACATTTACAGGATATACTTGCATCATCATTTCTAATAAAGCTATTTAGAGGCTGCATTGCTGATGGGATGATCCTGATGGTGATTTTAGCCAAAAAGAACTTATAAAGGTAATCCCCTTATGGTCCCTATAGTTCTAGAGCCAGCACTTAGGATTTCAAGTCCAAAGACCAAAAGCTGTTAGTAATCTAGAGAGATCAGTCTTTCTGTGATCAAGTCCTGCCAGCTGACTGTGCACCAGAGTAACCTATTTACTTCTGACCACTATACCTCAATGATCTGCCTTAATACAAAACGGCAGTCACATTATTCCAGTGATTAAGTACCTAAATTCCTTTCAAGGCTTCACTTTTCCCAGATTCCGTAAGGCAGTGTTTCAGAATGATGAAGAACTCAGACTGAGATGTGACCGGTCCCGTGCGAATCACAGCTCTGCCACTTACTAACAATTCAGGCTTGAGTAAGGTTCTTAGTCTCTATGGAACCAAGTTCTTCCACGTGTACAATGAGGCTAATAATGACTTCCACTGCACAATGCTGTTGTAAGAATTAAATGAATACATAGAAAGCATCCAGAAGTGTCTCACACACAATAACGATCAACTACTTTGACCTGTTATTAGCAAGATTATTGGGAGTCTACATTCTCTCAGCAGAAGTTTGCTTGGTAAGTATGAAATGAAAGATCCAGGGAAATGGGGGGTTGATAGCAATCATACTACATTCAATTTCTAGTAAAGCTAAATTAACAAATTTGTTTTTACTTCCAACATCTAGAGAATCCCTTAGTGGAGCAGTACTCACTAGACAATCAGGCAGATCTTCACTTCCTGAATCTCAAATTTCTAGGCTTTCCACTTTTCTTCACTGGAATCATTCTTTAAATGTGGTAAGATCACGGATTAAACAAAATTCACTTGTGATCCCCTTGGGGTTTACAGACACTATGTAGTGATCGAATTAATCCAACTGTGACAGTTTTAGAAGCACTGTTACAGCCTACATCATATCCTGTTAGATGTAGGGTTTGAGGCAACAGCAAACTGTCCATGTCCTGCTCCATTGTCGCCTTAGCCCAGCTGACTTCATGTGGGATAGGCAATCCTGGCACTTTGTATATATCCCACTCAACATGCTTCATTGCTCTTCTTCCTTTACCTGAAGGCTTAAAATAATTACCTTTTAAAGTCACTGTCAGAACTCTGTGCTTAGATAATACAGAGTAAGTGACTGCCTAGGTCTATCCCTATGTCCAATCAGACTGATTATAGGCAAAACCATATTTGTCTCCTAAACCTTCCAGATCTTTTTGGCCATACCCTTCTCACTCTCCTGAGTACCTGTTCCAATCCCAGACACCCACCCATTTTTACAGGGCCCAATCCTCAGGTCAGAAAAGGATTTACATATCAATGATTTAAAACAGTTGTCTCCAAACATTAGTGTGAAGTGTCCAATCAGTATTAAAAAAAAAAAAAGCTGAGCATATCTCCCCAATATATGTGCATCCTAATGCTATACAGGTATTATTGCATATGTTATTTAATTAAATATAAACAACAGATATTTGAAAAGATGAGATCACTAAATTATAAGTTATAACATTTTAATTCAACTTCCCTACAAATCATTTTGTACATACTCGGGGGAACATACCCTGATTTAGAGAGCACTGCTTAAGATTTCTGGTACATACCATACTGCAACTCCTAAATTTAAAAGCCAAAAAGAGGAAGATGCAAGATGGCAGCAATCATAATAGGATGGATGGGGTACCACCTCGTCGCTGCCCAGTGGAACAGAAGTCCAGGCCCCCCATTGGGCCTCTGTTGACACTCAGGGGGCAGGGGGATTCCTCATTACTGCTGGGTGGGCGTGACAGTTCTGGCTCCCCACAAGGGTCCGTGGATCGCCCCAACTGGGACAGTTCAGCGTGCCTTGTTATTGCTCCCCACATAGTATTCATTGACACCGTGGAGGTGGAATATGATCTTGTTACGGCTGTGTGGTGGTCCAAGTCCTGACTTTCCACTGGGCCTTCCCTCACCTCATCCCAGCACCACCCCAGTGGTGAGAGGAAAAGTGCTTCATTCTTACCAGATGGGGATAAAAATCTGTTTGACACAGCATTCTCTGAGACCATGCTGGTGGGAAGATGGAAGCACTCCATTACAGCCAGGCAAGGGCTGAAGTCTAGACTTCTCTCTTGGCTTCTGCTGACATGGGGGATGGGGCCATTGTTTTCATTTGTTTTGTGTGTGTGTGTTTCCTCGAGTGTTTGGATGTAGTTGAGTGGCTACAGTCTAAAATCTGTCTGTCTTGTAGGTTGCCCCTTTTTGGATCCTCTAACTTGAAAGCATCGGCTTTTGTTTGGACTATTTTTGTCTGTGCCTGTGGGCATTTACCAGTTGCCTGAATCTTCACTGAAAGTCTGAGATATATGAGCCAATAAAACCCCCAGGAAACATGCCACCAAAGTGATTCTTGGGTTCCAAAGCTGACAGTGGTCTGTCACCTTCTTTCCACTTTACAGTCTTCCTACAGTGCTTGATACATAATGACCAGCGTTTTTAGTTGTTCTCAGTGGGAGGAAAGAAGTACTTACTTCGAAAGTGGAAGTAGGATTTGTTTTAGGTGAAACACTTGTGTCCCTGTGTCTCAATTTCCTCAGGGACATAATGACAATAATTATACTGGCCTTACAGGGTTGTTGAAAGAATTAAAGATAGTATTTTTTTGAAGTTAGCTTGGCATGCTATACACTCTCCAAAGACGATGGTGTAAAAGATGTTTCTAACAGTGCCAGTTACACAGATGAATTAGTGTAACATCAAAAAGTTTGCACAGAACGCACGGCGCCTTCTAGTTACAAAAAGCATTTTAAAAAATGACAGCTATTATTATTATTACAACAGTAATGGCATCCATGTTTTCCATTTTGACATCAATAATTAATAATGTTGCCACTAATTAAAGCAGCTATTGGATGCACCAGTCTGAAAAAGGGCATTGGTGAAAGGGAATAATACTATCAATACAGGGCCCCTATGAGGACTAAAGTAGGTCACGTTACAATACGAGCTAAACAAAAATCTTAGGCAAAAACAAAATTCTGGTGATTATATTTATTACTAGCAGTCATAGTAATATTGCAAATGATGTGTAAACCATATTAGCTAGGCCTTCTTTTTATAACTTTAGGGTCAGTTACATCCTAAGAAACCTCAGTCTGGTTCTCAGAAATAATTAAAAATCAGTTAAATCAGTTAAAACTTTTTCTTGAGATTCTCAAGAAAATGCTAAAAATAAGATCACACTCATAATGAAAAAAAGTAGAAAATTTAAAAATTCTCCTTCACCCCCTTCTGTCTCACATACCTCAGCTCCCTCTAGAGTTCCCTGTTCACTCCCCAGCCCTTGTTAGATATTTATCATTTTTCTTCCACAAAGAAAACTCTGGCTTAATTGCTTTCTTTCTAATCTCCTTCAAGACAGGCTATAAGGTAAAGGAGGGCAGTAAATTCTCCTCTGTTAATTTAATATTTCCCTTTGCAGCATCCACTTTGTGCAAATACCATAGCTTTTTAATGCTGCAGTTGTAAGCAAGGCACAAATGTAAATTTCCTCCTACAATAAGGCAGAAATCTCATTGCATTTGAGGAGATTTTTCAAAAGGGAAAGGGTAGAAATGGGTGTAGTGTAATGTGTATGAGCATGAACTTTGGAACAAGACAAGCCAAGTTCAATTTTTGGCTTTACTGTTTTTTAGCTTTGTGCCCTGGGCTCTCTGTCTCAGCAAAATCTTCTGTAAAACAGGAAAAATAATGAAATAGAGCTTTTAAAAGAGTAGATGAGTTAGTACCTATAAATAACATACTACCTGTCACAGAAGAAGCACTAATAAATATGTCTATTCTAATACTTGATTCTTTTAAGTCACACTCAACTAATCTTGCGCTTTCTCTTCATTTGCACTAACTGAGGAAATCAAACAAATTGGAAATCAATGGTTGGGTTTGAAAAACTTGCATGTCAAGAATTTATTTTTAATTTGTTGAAGTAGAAGAACTTGGTGAAATGCATTATTTATGCCCAGGGAAATGCTCCCTCAATAGATGAACACATAAAACAATCCTAGACTAGAAGGTACACTGGCAACTTCCATGAGACAAAGCCACCCTCACTAAAGCTACTAAGTGATAGGTTGCATAACACACAAACTCCATTCCAATCTCAAGAGCACAGAGGACTGCTGTTTATTCTAAGACAACGGACACACCTGGTTGATGCAAAAAAAAAGATGCAGACAACTAGGTTTCACAGTTACTTGGAAGTTGGTGAAGGCGGCTGAACAGCATTCCAACCAACATCAGAATGGTAAGGCTTCAGTTTGTCTATTTAGAACAGTCAGACTGAGCTGGCTTAATTTAAAAAAAACAGATTTGACTTACTTAAGATGACTGAATTAGGTAAATGAGTAACTGTGATGTCATATAGTTAGGGCTTCAAAATGAATAAATATTCATCAGTGATGAAGATGAGAATTATGACGCTGATGATCATGATGATGACAATAAAATCAGAAATATCATGAGTACATTTCAAGTGTAACTGCTTAGACAACCAAATTAACCTTGCAACTTGGTAAGGTTTTTTTTCCTGTGAACTTATTCACATGTTATATTGAATGTATTACCTTATGCAATAGAATAGCTGCCGACAAATTAAAAGTGAGGTGTCATGGTAGAGATGACCAAAGAGACGCTGGGCTATGAGTAAGGGGAGGTGAGAGCTGGCCCTGATGCCTCCTCTGCTTCCTCTCTATTGGGAAATAGTAAACACCATTATCACACATAGTACTGGGGATCAAGGTTACCAGATATGATTTAAGGGCATTTCTGTACAGTGAAAACTAAAATTGTATTTTCTTATCAATGTGATTGTGTGAGATAATGATAATTTAATTTCAGCCCATTTATTTACTGTCTATAGACCCAGAAATAACCTTCTTCACAAAAATTCACTCTCAACAGAGAGATTTCTCACAGTTGCTCTCAGCAGGGCTCAGATCGCTCAAGTGAATTACTGGAAACAATGGATACCGAGAATAAAAGAAAAATGATCGGAGAGAATAGAAGTTGATAGCATTGAAATAAAAACCTTCCAGTGGGGCAGACCTGTGTGGAACTGCCTGTCTTTGCATATTTCCCCAAGGAGCAGAGTAAAGAATGGTTTTGGCTGTGAGATGCATTTTAAAACTGTAAAATAAAAGGATCATGTATCAAACCAAATTGTGTTGGCTTAGAAACATATTACATCTTTGCACAATTTTGTATTCCCTACAATATTTTCATATTTATTCATTTAACTATTCTTCCCATATTTCTCCTCCTACAATAGATAGATAGGCAGACAGGTAATTTATTGGTACTGACTCAGTAGCACATATGTCTAAATTTCTCATCACTTAAAATCCTTAATGAATTCTGAAAATAATTGTAAACTATTTTCCCTCACCCTCATGATTTCTGAAATGTTTTGTAATTCAGAACATGCTGCATTATTCGTGGACCATTCATTTAGGGAGCTTGTTGCTCAACCACCTAGTATTTCCATAAGTCATTTGTTATTGTCAGGGCACACACAAATAAAAGCCTTACACTGCATATGTACAAGGAATCCACACCAAGAGAAATCTGGTGCCCCCATTCCCAGCACGTGGTCACTAGACGAGACTATTAAAAGCTTTTGCACAGCAAAGGAAATCACTGACAAAGTGAAAAGACAACCTACTGAATGGAAAAAAATATTTACCAATGATATAACCAACAAGCGGTTAATACCCAACATGTATAAATAGGTCATATAACCAAAAAAGACTAAAAACACTAACATGTTTGCTTGTTTGTTTGAATACATTCTCCAAGGAGAGGCTGCAGTCCATGCCAATTGCTTCTCAACAGGTGCCAGCCCTGTCTGTCTGTTTCTGATTTGATACCCGCCTCTCCGAGCACCGCCTCTGCTTGCCCCTCCCCTTCACAGCACTGGCATTCAGGAAGGTAGCATAAGTGGCTCGGTGTCAGTTCCAGGCCGGGACCTGCAGAGGCCTACTGGCTTCCATGCTCACTCTCTGAGAAACCAGAGTTATCGTGACAGTTCCCCAGGACATACTGACATGTCCGGGTGTCTGAAAAAACAAAGCAAACTCAGTATATCCCATTATGGACTGAAATGTCTCTCTCCCTCACCCAATTCACACATTGACGCCCAAGCCCCAGTATCTCAGAATGTGATTGGATTTAGAGGCAGGGCCTTAAAGAGGTGAGTAGGTTCAAGTGAGGCCATCAGGATGGGCCCAGATCCAATCTGACTGGGGTCCTTAGAAGCAGATGAAATCTGGACACACATGAGACATCAAGAGTGTGCACACACAGAGGAAGGACCATGTGAAGACATGGGGGAAATGAAAGATGGCCAGTCTGCAAGAGAGAGGCCTCACCCTTGGAGAGAGTCCTCAGAAGAGTCCAGGCCTTCTGACACCCCGGGCTTGGGTGTCTAGCCTGCAGAACTGTGACAAAGTCAATGTCTGTCAGTTCAGGCACCCAGTCTGTGATATTTTGTCACGGTGGCCCTTGTTAACGAATACATATCCCAAACCATGCCAACCAACCTAAGCAGCCCAATTTATTTGCAATCGGCTTCTCCTCCAATACCCTCTACACCCCTGGCATGCTGGAGACCTGCCTGCTTATCACTACCCGTTCTCCATTTAAATTCTAGCCACCACAACGCACTTGTAACACACACAAATACAAATTCCGGATGGATTAACCATCCAAATCTGAAAAGCTAAAATTGTAAGCTTTTAAAAGAAATATAGGAGGACATATTTTATCATTTCAGTATAGGGAAGAATTTCTAAAGTAAGTCACAAAATAATATAAGTCAATGAAAAACCATGAATAAAATTGACTATATTAAAAGAAACTATTTCAGGATGAAATAACCATAAACAAAGTGAAAAAAATCACATACTTGAGGAAAATATGAGTAACGTATAATTGACATATAAGAACAATATTTGGATAATATTAAAAACTCATACCAACAAGTAAGAAGAAGATAAATTCAACTGAAAAATGAGCAGAACAAATAAATGGGAAATTCATAGTGGAAATTCAAGTGTATAATAAAATAAAAACCAAACTCATCTCACAAGTAATTGAAGAAGTAAAAAATTAAGAACCACATGGTATATATACCATTTTAACTAGTTATATTAAGTTACCCAAACAAAAATAGAGACAAATTCAAGTATTGGTGAGGATGTAGTTTAACTGGAACACACATACACTGTTCAAAGGAGAACAAATTGTGAATAAATGTAAAAAAAAATGAAAATATGCATATTATGTGACACAGTGACCTTGCTCTTGGCTTAGAGATAGATTCTCATAAACGTTTTCTACCAAGGGCCAGAGAGTAAATATGTTAGACCCTACAGATTACACAGTCTGCTTCAATTACTTTTTTATTGCTACAGACTAAAATTGCCTAAGGAGCTTTTTGTTTGTTTTACCTTTAATGCTAGTACCTAAGCCCTGCCTCAAAACAAATGAATAAGAATCTCTAAAGGTGAGGCTCAGCCAGGGATGGAGGGAGTGCCATCTCCAGCCATTGTTGAGATCCTGCCCAGATAAAATTTCACATAGATGTACAAGAAGATACCTGTAAGAATACTCATTGTAATACGACCTGTCATAGCTAAAAACAAGAAATAAACCAAATATTCTTTACCAAGGAAATGGAGGAATAGCTTGTGGCACAGTCACACAATGGAATAGTAGACAACAGTTAAAATTAACAAACTAGAGTTGCAAAATTCAATATGCATAAACCCCAAAATATAGCTTTAAATAAAAATGTGTACTTCAGAATTGTATGTGCAATAACAATAGAAATTCTAAAATATGTCATCAGTTCTTCATATTTTTTTATAGCTACCTAACATGGCAAAATTTTTTTAAGTTCTTGGGGAAGATCAAGGCCAAGGTTGTATAGTAGAATAGTAATTCTAAAGAAAAGTAAAGGGGGAAACACTGGAGAGGCACATAAAGGAGGCTTTTAATTTTACTGTATTTTTAACATGTTAAAGTCAAGACTAAAACGATGCGAATGTGGCAAAGTGTTGAGAGCTGATTAAACTGGATAGTGGTGTTATATTCCACATCTGAAATATTTCAAAAAAAGCCAGAAAGAAAGGGGAAGGGAGGGAAGATGGGAGGGAGACACTGTGAAGGTGGCTAATCTTGGGAAGTTTGGCCAAAGATAGAAGGCATTTACACTGGAAAAGTTGGACATAAAGTCAATTTCACTTTATTTTCAGTCATCTATATGATTTTAAAAGTTCACTTTTGATTTTGCGCTCACTCTGAGACATAGTTAAGGCTTTGAACAAAATGCCCTGAGAGTGGACCTTTTGTGAATCTTTCCATCCCATACCACCAAGTTCCCTAAAACCAATGACTATGATAACTACGAACTGCCTATGCTTATTAAATTGGGAGAGAGGGAGGTGGGGAAGGGAGAGACGGAGGGAGAGTATGTGTTACATACGTATCTATTAAAATTACAACTGTTTGTTCCTAGGTACCTTGGCCAAAGCCTTCTGCGTTTAGGTTACATTTTGGTAGAAAAATTATATACTGTTCTTTAACATCACCATGAATTGTTCCATTAATGTTCCTTGGATATTCTTCCTCTTTTGCATATCATGGTCTTCATATCTCATCAGTATTCTCACCAGTACTGTTGACTCCTCAATGAAACCTACTTGCTTCCCCACGGCTGGTGCCTTAGACATGCAAGGCTGATCATGTTTGTTACTGAACTTTCAACACTGTGGTGTAACCATTGTTTACATCATTGCTTCCCTGATTTAACTGTAAACTCCCTGAGACCACGCACCAAGACTCCTTGTGCAGGGCTCTATCTACTCTTGGCAGACACAGGGACAGCCTGACTTTTCAGAGGTGTCTTGTGAATGCCCCCTCAAGTTAGTTTCCACTTTAGTTTATTTATTCATTTAGGACAGCTTATATTTTGGCCAGTTCTCCCTGTTCTTTCTTTCTTTATGTGTTTTTGTGTCCTTTCCTATTTCTTGTTTCATAATTGTAACTCTGATTCCTACAATAGCTTTCCCTCCTCTGAATTTCTATGTGACTTGTTCATAACCTTGGATTTGGATATTCATTGTAATAGTTATGTATTTACATCCACAAGTTTGATCTTTTTGGAGGGCAGAATCTTCTCTCCTTTTCCTTTTCATACCCCAAATGACCCAGGATTTCTCAAAGTGCCACCCTGACCATGTGCATTGAAATAACCTGGAGTACTCTTCCCAAAGTATATTTTTAGCCCTCCTTCTTGAATCTCTGAGTCCTGGATCTCAAATTTGTATGTTCACAAGTAAACTAGGAAAGCCTTTGAAAATACTGGCATACAGGGTAGAAAGAAATGATGAACTAACATTTTACATATCAATTTTTTGTACCAAGGGCTTTATGAATTTTAAGACATTCAATTTCAATAGTAACTTTATTTAAAAAGGTTTTACAATCAATTTTTTAAAGATGATAAATTGAGAATTAGAAAATGGATAGCATAATCTTTGGAGTTAGCCTGCCAGGATCCAAATCTCAATTTCATTTTAATAGTTCTGTGATTTAGGGGCAAAGTTTTAACATTTCTGAGCTTCAGGTTCTTCTTTTAAAACATGCATAAAAATTGCAGTAGCTCATGAAAGTGTTGTGAGGGCTAAACAAGATAAGAAAAGCTCAGACTAAAATGTTCAACACATAAAAGTCCTCAATACTGCTTAGCTGTGAGATCATTGAATCCCACATTAAGCAATAGTGAACTGAGGTTTATCTGAAATCAGGGCTCAAAAACATTTTCTACCAAGAGCCAGAGAGAAAATGTTAGACCCTGCAGATCACACACTCTGTTTCAGTCATTCAACTCTGCCCTTGTAGCAGGAAAGCAGCCATTAACTAAATGTTAAAAAAAAAATGGATGCACTCCAATAAAACTTCATATATGGACAGAAATTTGTATTTCATATACTTTTCATATGTTACTAAATAGTCCTCTGATTTTATTCTAATCATTAAAAAATCTAGAAGCCTTTCTTAGCCCCCAGTCAGCACAAAAAACAGGTAGTGCCAGATTTAGCCTGGGCACTAGAGTCTGTGGACCCCTGCCTTTAACTATCAGATTTCTAAGCTTTTGATACACCACAGCTGCTTAACTGAACTTGGAATACAAAAGCTACTTAGTAAGTATTTAATCTGTTCGTACAACATAATTTCCAAGGTTTCCGCTTCAATATCTTAATGCTTGTTTAAGAAGACATTAAGTAAAATGGAATCCTTTATCATCCCTTGATTTTGTCTCGTTTGAAGCCACTTACTCTATCTGAACCTTTAATTCGTTAATCCTCTCTTCTCAAATTCACCCTGTTCTCTCCCCACCTCCATCAGACTCTTTTCTTGCTATAACTAAAAGTCAACATTCTTGTATATCATGATGACTATGTAACTTTGTCACTCACTTCCTCTTCCTCATTTAGCTTCCCCCTTCAATTAAACCAAAATGTCCTTTAAAAAAAGCACCATTAGAGACGATCTGCAGAGCCCACTCAGACTCCAGATATGCACGTTTTAAGCTCAGTGTACAAACTTGTCCCATCCCTTTCAAAAGTCCTTTCATTAAATTCTAGGCCAGGCAATAAAAACAGAATCTGCTGGCAATCCTCACTGGTGAAACCACTATACATGAATAAAAAGTTCACAAATTCAACACTCCTGGTGAGCCACCTGTAGATCTGGTCAGAAAGAGCAGTAAAATATTAACATAACAGACAGTTGCTGGAGCAGCATTTGGCCAGCATTAATCCATTTAAATAAATATTTGGATAGTTATAATATCTAAGTAACTAATAACTAAGTTAATATTAAATGCAGGTTATTAACAGTAATTTTGTGGCAGGAAAAAAAATAATGTAGCAAAACCTTAAGCTAGAAATGATACCCATTTTAAACAAATTTCTGAACCAGACAGAATTTTTAAACTGAATCTCAGCATTTTTTCTTCTTTTAGAGGAAAGATGAAGCCTTCCCTATCCCATGGACAATCTGAAGGAACCCCCTGCCTTCATGGGAACACTGTGCTGTCCATTTCACCAGCACTATTACAATCCATTGGTTAGTCTTTTGATAAAATGCTGTCCCTGCAAATCCCCAGGGCCACCATTCCAGACACCAAATATCAGGGTGATTTTATACCTTCAAAACAGCTGGATTTTGTGAGCACAGAATATTTAGCATGGCCTCTGCCTCTCTCACTAGGCACAGTCTTAACTGAACAGTTTTAAAATGGTAATCATACTGAATACAAAAGCCTCCGTGCAGAATTTTCACAAATACACAGATGTCTCCTTCATCACGTTTCTAGCCAATATGAACAGGAGGACTACCAAGAAGAGCACTAAAATGGTCTTTAAACATTTCTCCATAGCTTTTCATGCTGTGGTGTAAAATCAGTGAGCTACACACACAAGGCCTAAACTCAAACTGCTGTTCCATCTTCTGGTAGGGCCTCCTTTGCTAATCTTTGAGTATAAATAGGGGTGATGAACTTTAAGTATTATTACTGACATTCTAAGGTATCATGTGATTTCTCCATAACACACCTCATCTTAACACATGGAGCAGTGGTTCTTTATTCCCTTTCCTTAGTCATGTTACTTATCTATGAACAATCTCTCCTACTCACCTGATTTTCTGTCCTTCTGACTATCAAAGAGCAAGGAAAGGAAGAATCTCTGGATGTTAGTAGCAAAAAGGAAGCCAGTAAATGTAAAACAAAAACAAAAACAAAAACAAAAACAAAAACAAAAACAAAACAAAAAACAAAAACTAGAGGCAAAGTCTGTTATTCTCAGCCCTGGCTGAATGCCATCTGGGTTGAGACTAAAGAATGGAAGGAATCATTGGGCCAACAAATTCCCCTAATCTCAAAGCTTTCTGCAGATTTTTTCCCCTAAATTACCTTTATTTTGACTAGAAGTGTCTCATCCTCTAGAAACCTCTTCAGCTCACCCTGCTGAATTAACCAAGCGTCTGCCTACAGCGGGTTTAATTTAGATGGCATTTGAATCAATGCCTTGGATTATAGTTGAATCAACTGTAATCTGTGAAATCCTTAAAGGCAAGAAGTCTGTTTCATCTTTTTGTTCATGGCACATTGCTTGGCATATAATTGATGTTCAAAATATATCTGCTGGCTGATGAATAAACACATCAGCTCATCCATTCAGACCAGTAAGAACTAGCTGACTGACTGATCCATGACTTGACTGGACTGCCTAGCTGACCAGCCTGATTTTTCTCCTAATGGAGTCAGACAGGTTTGGATCTGATTTGCACGTTTAGACAAAGATTCATGACATCCCAGTTAGTCTCCTGCCCATCAAGATTATGCCCAACTCTTCTGTCTGTGTCCCTTAAATTCATATTCCTTACCATTATTACAAAATTAATAAGGAGAACATTAAAAAGTTAGATCATTCAATTTCTTACAGGCATAATAAAGGTGCTTATTTTCATGCCTGTAAAAGGGCACCTAATTTCTATTTCATTTTTCTTCCAAGTCCCTCAAATACACCATTGGCTTTACTTTATTGGTTTTTGGTTTCCCCGTTACAGAACAAAGTGCTCCGATAACATAGGATGGAATGAAATTTGCCCAAGGACAGATGACATTAGAATTTGAGTGCCCTGCCTTTCAGTTCAAGGTTTCTCCCTACTTTAAAAAACCATAGACATCTTTCTTCTAACTTTTCTAGAGCCAGAAATGCAATAAGTAGTTTCGTAAAATTTCATCTGTATAAACTAAGAAACTATTATACATGGAGGCTTTCAACTTTTGACATCTCAAAATTAATTTGGGTATCTCAAAAATTTTATAATTGAGATTCTTCTTCTTCTTTTGTCTTTGATAAGTAAAAATCATAGGCTAAAACATTCAGTTTATACCAACTATTCATCCACTGTAAGATTCTCTCTTTTAATCAAGAGGTTATATGAGCCTGTCTAGGAAAAGGAAGTTCATAATGGTCAAATAGTTTTAATTCTGCATAGAATTTTGCTCATCAAAAGTAAACAAAAATATTCAATATAAGGATACAGTCATTATGGCAAAGGGAACCACAATGTGTAAATGAATAACCGTCAAGTGACAGTGTCACAGACACTGAGGATTCTGTGAAAACTTTGGTATCAACTAGTTTAACATACTTCTTTCATAGATTAAAAAAAAAAAGGAGACTGGGAGATTAAATTCTTTATCTAAAATACAATGGTATAACTGGTGTTCAAATTCTCATCAACTGACACCCAGATCAAAGCTTGGTTAAGACAGTTCATCCTAGCACCACACCCCAGCACACTATGTTTATTACAGAATAGTGACACTTTTGTAAAAATAAACCACTATTCTTATTTCAACACACACATTTGATACGAATAAAGTGAACTGCATATGCAAATTAGAAGAAATTATGGAGGTTAGGTACCAAAGGAAAATGGAGAGGTGAAAAGGGCAGTTTAAAACTTTATCAAAATACAAGTACTATTGCATTATTTTTTCAGAAACACAGCAAAAAAAAAAAAAAAAAAGATCAGTTCAAAGAAAGGCTTCTCTGTAAGTTGTGGCCATCAGATGACTTGGAGATCATGATACCTTTTCAGATCATGATAAAAATGTATCAACTCAGGTTATAAAAAGAGAGACACCTACCTCTACCAAAGCAATAGAAATAAAAGCAAGAATAAACAAATGGGACCTAATGAAACTTACAAGCTTCTGCAGAGCAAAGGAAACCATAAGAAAAAAACAAACAACCCAATCCAAAAATGGGCAAAAGACCTAAACAAGCAATTCTCCAAGAAAGAAATACAAATCATCAATAGGCACATGAAAAAATGCTCAATATCACTAATTATCAGAGAAATGCAAATTAAAACTACAATGAGGTATCACCTCACACTAGTCAGAATGGCCATCATTCAAAAGTCCACAAATGACAAATGCTGGAGAGGCTGTGGAGAAAAGGGAACCCTCCTACACTACTGGTGAGAATGCAGGTTGGTGCAGCCACTGTGGAAAACAGTATGGAGATTCCTCAAAAGACTAGGGATGGACTTACCATATGACCCAGGAATCCCGCTCCTGGGCACATATCCAGAAGGAACCCTACTTCAGGATGACACCTGCACCCCTATGTTCATAGCAGTGCTATTCACAATAGCCAAGACATGGAAACAGTCTAAATGTCCATCAACAGATGACTGGATAAAAAAGTGGTATATTTATACAAAGGAATACTATTCAGCCATAAAAACCGACAACATAATGCCCTTTGCAGCAACATGGATGTTCCTGGAGAATGTCATTCTAAGTGAAGTAAGCCAGAAAGAGAAAGAAAAATACCATATGAGATCGCTCATATGCAGAATTTAAAAAAAAAAAAACAAAAACAAAAACATAAATACAAAACAGAAACAGACTCATAGACATAGAATACAAACTTGTGGTTGCCAAGAGGGCAGGGGGTGGAATTTCAAAATGTAGAATAGATAAACAAGATTGTACTGTGTAGCACAGGAAAATATATACAGAATCTTGTGGTGGCTCACAGCGAAAGAATGTGACAATGAATATATATATGTTCATGTATAATGAAAAGTTGTGCTCTACACTGGAATTTGACATAATATTGTAAAATGACTATAACTCAATAAAAAAAATTAAAAAAGAAAAAAGACAGAGAGAGACACCTACAGGATGTGAGGAAGGCAATCATCACCTTTTTAATTCTGTAAATCTCTGCCAGGATATTTACCACCTTCCACACATGCATGGGTATACACAGAGGGGCAAAGAACATGGGGAGAAATTTTCAGGGCAGCTTTTCTGGAGATTCTCCTCTGTGTCTCTCCCACAATAAATAAAACACAAAATGCTATTATGTCTCTTTAGGAACACAAAGATATTCAGAGCAACTCACAAAGAGTTTGTCTTCCTGGAGACATGTTTTCTTTGGCAGCATGAGATCAATCATTTTTAAAGAAGGGTTTTTGTAGGGTTTTTTTTTAATCATTTTTCTCTGTTCTCTACATCAGACCTTCTGCGCATGTTTTTATGTCTTAAATAGTAGGGATTATGCCATATGAGTCTTTGATTAGTATTTGTTTGTCACAACAATGCTAAAAATACCCAGGCCAGTGATGTTCAAACAACCTTATGCTGCCAACATAAGTATAGGAAATCACATAGTCTCTAAATGGATTTATCCAGAACAGAATGTGAGGAGGTAAGTAAATCCCTCTGGGAGTTCTGAAGCCTAGATCTTGATTGTCAATGTGTCCTAGAAGTTTTCACAACATCTGTGAATCTTAATACCACATAAACTTCAGTGAAAATAAATATTGTATAGCCTACATTTGTCCAAACCATTGAACCAGAGAGTATGTTTGTAGATCTTGAAACCATTCTTCAGTATTTACTATAAGCAAGACTAAACTATTTTAGTTAGCAATTTAAACCACATTATTACAATGAGCACTTATATATTGAACAAAGAACTTAACATATTTGTAAATTTATAAAGCATATGACTTAATTCAAATAAATTGAAAAATGTACATTTCAGTATTATCAGTCAGCATTCCCAGATTGTTTCATAACTTTCTCGGGGACATTTGTCTTACTCCGCCTTTCTAGTCAGGGGTCTACATGCCCATTCAAAGGTGATTTCCTGGTATAGTAGAAAGTGTGCAGACTGAGGGAGAAAACAGATCTGAGTTTAAATCATGGCCCCAACATTCAGTAACTGTGTGACTTTGGGTATATTATTTGATCTCACTAAGCCTTAGTTTCACGTCTTTATATAGGGGTACACTAACAACTTTGCACATTTGTCGTGAGGATTACGTGATATAAAGTATGACCACAGGGATCTGACAAAACCTACATAACAGGTGCTCAGCCACGGGGGCCTGACTGTTACCTCCTTCCCCACGTCATGTCAGGGATGTTAAGAGATGCTTCCTCATTCTTTGTTGCCCCAGTTAAACTCATATCATGTCACCTCTTCAAGTAACAGTGTAACTGAATACAACTAAGCTTGTCAGCTAAAAGGATTCAAGTACACAAGAGCTCATACTGATGAAGAAGAACGTTTTTAAAAAATCAAGGAATGAATACAAATAAAGTTACAAAAGAGAAAATCCCACTTATCAATGATACTAAAAATATTAAAAATACAAGTACAAAATGTGCTAAAAATCAAAGAAAAGTGAAATAAACAAGTTTGGGTATACTGTTTTTGATCATTAATTTAATAGCAAAACTTTTCTAAAATGATAATTCACAGAAGAGGTAGAAGTATGACAAAAAGACACAAACATAAGGTTATTGGCATTAGCTCAAGCCTTCTTAAGAAAAGTTGAATATATATGTATATTATACATACATAACTATATATAATATATACACACACATATCAAAACAAATACCTTCAGACTCTTAGACCTATTATCTAACATTCTGAATTATTTTCTAAGCTTTTTCTAACATTTTATTTCTAAACTTTGAAAACTGTTATGTTTATGGACGATATCCCTAAAGGCATAAATTATAATAACACAAAAGTTGAAATAAATCCTATCCAACCATGGAAGAATGGTGCAGCAATTTTTTTTATTATTCACTCAATAGGTATTTATTTACAGATGTCAGGCCTTGTTTTCACGACTTGGGATACAGCGGTAACAACTCCCACTGTCATGGAGCTCACATTTAATAGAGGAAAGACAGAAAATCAATGAACAGATGAATATGCAAAATTATTTACTACAGAACTAACTACTATGAATATAATAATTTTGTGACTGGTAAAATGATAGAAAGTTGTGGAGAAAGCAGGCTAATATATTCGGAAGGATCTGTGGAGGTGATATTTCGTTTGAGACTTGAATGGTAAGAGTGAAATAGACAGCTATGTGAAGATCTAGAAAATCATAGACAAGATGCACAGACTATAAAACACAGAACTAAAAGTTACAGTACTGACTACAACTATAAAAATTCATTTACGTTATAAATCAATAAGAAATGTTAAAAAAATAAAAAAAATAAAATAAAATAAATTCATTTATGCATACAGAAGAAATGCATTATGATAGCAACAATTTTGGGACCAATATGAAGGAGGTATGGGTATTTTTCCTTTTTTTAAGTTATATTTTTTAAATTACACTTTCATATTTAATATAAATATAAAATTATACGTTTATGCTTAAAACAGAAAAATGTAAATAGAATTAAACATTCCAAAGATAAGATCACATGTCTCATCAATAATTTTCATTATCTGAGTCCCTAGCAGAGTATTTTAGGTAAACATACATTTGATACATATTTTTTTAAATTACAGTGATTTTAAATATACAAAGAAAAGGAACTAATACTAAACTGAGTCACCAAATATTCTATTAGTCACTATTAATCTTTTTAACATATTGTTAGCTGACACCTCTTCTCTTGCTACTGCATTCAAATTTCTCTCCCACAATCAGCCTCTAAGACACTAACAACATATCCATCATAATATTCATCCTACACTCTTTAATTTTTTATCTACATCACCTTCTAAAAAGCAGGCATCTTGCAAGAAAGATGTAAGTGTGCTTTCAAAATGATCTCTCCCATTCATATGTCAATTCACATTTATTCCCCATTCCTCTCTTGCCCCTACAACCAAAAATATTGGAAATAAAAATGTAAGATTCCTACGAACATGCATAAGCATACAAGACATGTCTGTCAGAATATCCTCACTTACAGGTTACAGCCTGTCTTAACGTCTGTTCAAAAAATGCAATTAGTTTCTGGAGGTCCAAAGTCAAATACAGTGTCTTAGAAGGTAGTTTTAGAGCAAGCAACAAAGCTCTCTACTTGGTAATTTAAATGACTGACCGCTCAATTTATGAGCATTCCTGGCAATAAAATTCAGCCTGAACTTAATAATAGCACATTTTATGTGACAACGATGACAATTACAATCTATAGTTACTGCAGTAGCCCTTTGGTCTAGGGAAAAATGACAGTATTAATTATACACACTTGCCATTTATCAGACTTAACTTGGCAGGCGATTGAGCTCAGGACCGTCTCCAACTTGACTTCTACATTTACCATTTTCTAATCCACTGAAACGAAGATAATTAGAATAGAGAAAAATGAGTGGCTCCTTCTTCCACTGCCTTTATCTCTTATTTCATGTATAGTATAGTACTCGCATCATATTAAATTTGTACCACTTGGATTAAAAGCCTATCATTGTTTACTTTCAAAACTCTGTAGTAAAAGGAACACTATTTCCTAAGGTGTGCGATAGTGTGAGAATTTGGCTGCATGCAACCTCATGCTTTTATTTTGTATTTTGTTCGTTTGGACTATTTGGGGATCTTGAGTCCTTGTTATTTTCCTTGCTAGTTCCTATTACTGACACATTGAGAACTAAAATGATTCTAAAACATGGACAGCTATCTAAAAGACTTACAGTCCATGAAAGGACATACCAAAAAAATGGGTCCTAAACAGTCTTATTTTCATTCACTCATTTTTTAAATCATTCTTATCCAAATGTGAACCTGTCTTATACCATCTGTTTGCTTTTTTTTTTTTTTGCCTGTGTGCTTTGCAGATCCACAGCACACCATTTAAGATTTAAGCAATTATAAAATTGTGTTTATGCGCTGTGTTCAGAGCTCTTCAGCTTCTTCTTAGAAAGCTTGGAGTATTAAATGCCTATTTTGTCTTTACATGCTTCCTTGTATGACTTTTTACCAAATCCTAAAAAATAATATCCCTGTGTTTTAAATAAAGATATTTTGAGGCCTAGAAAGCTTAAGCAACGGTGGTACCTAAAATTAGAAATCCTAGGATAGGCCTCCAAAGAAAGATGTGATGAATAGAGGGATTCGAGGTGTAAATAAGTAGGGAGTCTCAAACACTGCTAATCCTTCCTGATTTTGTCATTGTTACTCCCAAGCACCTGTGAGGAAGATCCCTTGCTCAACAGCTCCAAACCAGAAAAAAAAAAAAAAAAATCAAATAGGCAGAAGTAACTTCTGAATAGATAGAACTGAGAAGAGATTTTTCCATCGATACTGGCAGTGTGTTATACTGAAAAACAGATCACAGAGTCAAGAAGACTAGGACCACAATTAATTCTGCAGTTACTACTCAAAAACTTTGGCAAGTTACTTCTCTGTGTCTCAATTTTTTCACCTGCAAAAATGATGGAATTGAATTATATGTCCGATAAAGTCCTTTCATCTCTTGAGTTCTCTATGTGATGATGAAATCCTGGAGTGAATGTCTACAGAAATGGTATCCATCTTAGAAAACATTAATCATCTTTGAAATCAAGCCCTACTGCTATGTTAGCATTTCAGGCGGCTGTGTTTTCTTAATGCAAGAGATAGAGACTTGACCTTCAAATGGAATAGTAGGAAAACTGGGGACAGAGGGGAATGATCCTAAACCAACCCCACATTCTGAAGGTAAAGTTCAATTCCTTTAGGGGACTGGCCCTATCCTTTTCCTGGGAAGGACCAATCATTTGGGCATTTCTGGTTATGCATATGTAAAGAAGTCCTTATCCAATTCTTTTTAGGGAAATTTAAACCAGTGAAATAGCCAACCATAGATGCTTCCGAATGAGACTAGATCTGTCCTGCTTAGTAAGGCGAGCTACAGGCAGATATTCTGCTTCTTTGTATATGAATTTCAAGAGAAGGGGGCCTAAGATAAAGAAGTCTAGAAAAATTCTTAGGTGAATCGTGAATTATTGTTGGGGTTTTAATGCTCATCTTTATTAATTTTAACATGAATATACTCACAAAGTATTCCTGATTACACACAGATGTTCTTCCTAAATACTTCTCAGTAAATAATAAATGTGTCCTCCCCACTCTCACTTAGTCCTCATCCTAAGGCAACATGATGAGTACCAGATCAATTTTCCTACATGGAAAGCTAACTAGACACTCCTTAGATATGCAGCAAAGAAAAAGTGATTTTTTTTCCCCCACAGGCAAAAAGACAGGAGGTTTATTCCCCTTCAGGATGGACCCTCTTGCAAACAAAATGTGCCTGAGGCGGAGAAATAACTGTAGTTACTAGTCACAGGTCTTTGGGAATTTAATTAACTTCTCTGTGTCCCAATTTCATGCAAATAAATAATGCTAATAAAATCTCTCCAGGAGTCAGATATTCTCATGTTTCTCAGCTTTGTGAACTCTGTATGTCTCCAAGTCTGGGGCTTCATTATCTCTGAAATATCAATACCCAGAGAAACAGCCTTCCAAACTCCCCAGCATCCTATGGCTTACCATAGGGAGCTGGTTCAGGCTGTCACCATTTAGCTTTTGGGAAGATACGATAAGTTTTATTATCCTTTAAGACCAGAGCAATTTAACAGACAAATGGCTACAGATCGGATTCTCATGGTACGTGAAGAGTAAAATACTTCTAAGCAAAGTGAAAGCCAATACTCCCTATCTTTATATTACATAAATTTCCATGTCAGAAGGACGGTTTTCAGGAGTCCTGAGAAATTTAGGCAAGGTTCATTTCCCCACCATTTTCTTCTCCTGGTGTGCATCAGAATCACCTGGAGAGTGGCTAAAATTCAGATCACTAGTTCCCCCCCTAAAGTTTTGGATTTAGTCATTCAGAGGTTTAGCCTGAGAACTTGCACTTTCCACCACATTCCCAGCTCATGCTAACTCTGCTGGCCAAGGACCACACTTTGAAATCCACCGCACTACAATGAGGAGAGAAGTGGTTTCAGGCTTTGGAGAGCCAGAAATGTGTAAAAACTTAAAAGCCCTAGTTTTTATAAAAGGAAGATTAGGTGTAGGGCCTGGAACAGGCCTTGACTTCATGAGTTCACACTCAATCGTATGACAGGGATCAAACTGGTAAGAGTTAATAGTTCTGCAGTTTACATCAATTGTACAGATATACCTGAGATTCCATTTGGCATCATAAAATGAAATAATAACACGGATAAAACAACTGCTTACTAAGTTGGAGAATTTCAAGAAGTGATTAATGAAAATCATCTTGCTCTTTAGTGCACTAATGACAGAGCTTTATCTTTGGTCAGTAGAATTTCCCTGACTGTGCAGTGTCTAAAAATATTTAGACACTATTGACTGGAAAACTGTTATCCTGGCACAGAATAAATCAGACCTAGTGGCTCAATTGTGGGCACTTGAACCTTATTCACAGTATCACCTTGCCCAATATATTGACCCTGCATGAAATTGTATTTCTTTTCTTCACTATAACCAGGCTCAAATCCTATTTTAGAATAACAGCATTAATCAAAGAGTTTTGGAGCTTGCAATTTACCAGTATGAGCCTCTAACACATCCCTATCTTCTGAAACTGAAAGATGAAAAGTTGTCGAACCACATTTTGCCCCTAAACAATCTTTCTCACATAAGAAAAGAAAATCGACATTGTACCTTAAATCAGTTATACTTGTAGTTCTAAAGGTCAGTTAAAACTGAAAGAAAAATCCTTAAATACACACTGGTCTTTTACAGCATTTTTAAAAGCACATTTCACATGCCGTATCTTCTATTAAGTCCCAACCATTACACAAAAGCCCTCAAAATGTCTTTCTTTACACTTGTTTAAAAAAAAAAAAATCACCTGAGGAAGCTGCCTTTCTCTTGTCCAGGTCTCAGAAAAATGTCTTGCACACAAGCTAACCTCGCCTCTTCAGATATTTCCTGCCAACCCTGTTGATTTCACTGAGGGCTCCTGGGTTTGGAGAATAAAAAGCAGCCCAGATGATTTTAAAAAGCAGAACTAGGATCTGACTTGTATGTGTCTAAATTAGATGAGCCAGACACATCCCACCTTGTACAGTGAACAAAGAGGAAATCAACACAAACGTTTCATGAAACTTCAAAAGCCTGCCCTGCCACTCAAGGTGCAGGTTTTCCCACTACAGAAGGCAAGCCTCGTGTATCCAGTTATGGCAGAGCTCTAGAATGAGAAATAGAAGGGACAGAAAAATCAATTTATTGAGCACTCTGACCCAACTTTGAAGTGCAATGTAGCACAAACATCTTAGCACAAACCTTTAACAAAGGTCTCTGATCAGCCTACAAATTGTCTTTGGCTATAATTGCAGAGAAAAAAGACAAAAGGATCAGGAATTAGTGATTCGCCAACTGGTTTGATCGACACAGATGTCCCAGATTTTAACCCAAATTAGAGATAACTTGGGGTTGGGAGGTGGACTATTTTTTTAATCTGAAAAAATTTCTCTCATGAGAACTAAATGAGATACACTCTAGTGGTCATTTTCCACGCTGCTGCCTGCTAAGATTATGTGGTTCTTAAAGTCCTTTCAGCCAGCAGTTGAACTGACTGTCCCTGTAAACACAACGGAACTGTCAGCTTCCCCACCAGACTCGTATTTTCTTGGAGGATGGGATTGCATTTTATTTATCTGTCTAAAGGGCCTAGAACTACCTGGCACAGAAACGGTTGTCAGTAATTGTGTAAAGCATGAGGGAGTAGACACATAGAACACCGAATAAACTCGAAAGAAAAGTAACCTATGCATATACTATAAAATGGAGAAATTCCAGGAAGAGGATTTTCCTGAATGGTTTAAAATAAAAGTTCTAGAACACTAGGAGATAGTCAGGATAAATTATCTAGTCTCTGATTTTTACTATTCAAATAATCAGTCTGAGGCCTCTCTGATTCAGAGAGAAGAGAAATGTAATTGGAATGTAACAAAACAAGGCCTTTTAAAAAAATTCCTTGGAAGCATTTTCCAGTTACAGACATTTCTATGAAATCATCTTAAAGTAAGTTTGCTGTACACTTTTTACCCCAGTATCTTGAACCCAAAAATATCCTTTAAAATGTTCCTTGTGGTGTAATAGGGAAAAACAAATCTGACTCCATATTAGCTCTGTTCCTTTAGCTCTAACCCTGTGCTCTGTCTCCTGGGCTTAGTCATGCTGGTTCTGCACCTGTTGTAAAAGAATGTTGCCTATAGTCTGAAATATACAGGATAGCCCATTCTCAAGGCTCTGATCTTTAAGGGTACTAACGCTTTTCCATTCCTATAGAGATAAAAAGTTGCAGAACAGAGAATAACATTTGTCTTGTTGGAGATTTAAGGAACATCATGAGGTGACCTACATGGACAGGTGCAAGAACAAAGGATTCTGACACCAAGAAATTCGCAACAACCAGCCACACCTCCTCCCTTTTCAGCATAATAGGAGCCTGAATTCTGACTTGGGTAATATGGTTCCCAGGACATTAGTCTGCCATCTTCTCGGTCTGCAGGCTTTCTGAATAAAGTCATTATTCCTTGCTCCAACATCTTGTCTCCCGATTTATTGGCCTGTCAGGTGGCAAGCAGAACGAGTTTGGACTCAGTAACACTGGGACTGTCAAATTCACTCCCCTTTAAAAATTAGATTTCTATGTGCATGCACACACACACATACATTAGAGGGAAGAAGATGAATATCAAAGGAAAAATGAAATATAAAGAAAACCACCCAATAGGGTTGAAAACCAAGGACATTTTTAAATATTATCAGAAGGAAAGTTACCATTATTATCAATTTTAATTATAAATTATAAGCTTTATTATAATAATGATAACTAAAAGATATTTTAGCTATAAGGCTTATAATACAATATTTCAATAATAAACATAGAACTATATTGTGGGATACCCATAGTAAAAAGCATTCAGTGTTCACTGTAGTCTATTATTAAAAAAAATTCTAGACTTGTGTTTGTATGATCATTATGAAGTGGTCAAAAACCAATAGTAAGAAGCAGTCTGTTGACCTGACCCCAACTAATTTTCTCAATTGACATATCTGAGAATTATTTATTTTGCTGCTTACTTCACTGAATATTTGAAAATATCTCCAAAGATTTGTAGTGATAAGCAGTTTTGATTTGTTTTGTATTTTATTCTCTTGTAAATATAGTAAAATATTAATGAAATATTAAAATATTAGCTGGCATAAAGAAATGTAATTGGCATTAATTATGGATATGGTACTCTTTTTTAGGATAGCTAAAAGCTTTTTTTAAATTGTATGTTTCAGGTGTGTAGCATTATAATTTGACATCTGCAAGCACTACAAAGTGATCACCACCCCAAGTCTAGTTATTATTCATCATCATGCAGTGGACCCTTCACCCATTTTGCCCAGACTTGATATTCTGATTGCTCCCTGGCCTACATATTCACTGTCTCATTTTTCATGTCTTGTTGTGTATTTGTTCAGTAACATTCTGGTGCCTTGGCATGCAGAGAAGTGTTGCTGACCATATAATCAGCATGCCAGCCTTCTACAGTTGAAACAAAAAGGGCTGGCTTCCTTCCTTCCCTGAAAGAAAATGCAAGTTTGACTTGTGTTCCGTTTTGATATAGCCATAATGTTCATGCAGTACTGATGGAATTAATGTAAATGCTTATTTTTCAAGGATTGCTCTTAATTTGTCTTATACTTTTCTTAATTTATGTTATGAAGTTCATGTTTTGGGAAAGAGAATCATAACTGAAAGTTTAAGGCATAATCATGACCAAATATCTTTCTGTATGAGAAGAATACTGAATACAAATTAAGAGGAAAATATTCAAGAAGAAAAGTCTCATTTATTTTTTATAAACCCATGTAGCTATCTAAGAAGAGTGAGTCTTAGTAACTGAAGTGTTCTCTGTTTGTTGACCGTGAACAGTTGGAGAAAGGAGTTAGAGATGCTGAACTGCTCCCTATAACAAGATCAAGAAATTTCCAAGGCCCAGGGAAAGTCCAAGAGGCAAAGATACAGAAGCCCAGGGTGCTGTAACACCCCTTTCCCATGTAAGCTACCTCACCTCCTCTCCTTCCCCCCAAACCTCATACATAATGGGATAGGGATCAAGAGAGATTTTCTAAAGCAAATGTTGAAGAGGAATTCCAAGCCATTTTGGGGGTAGCATGTGGTATAAGTCCTCTCCTCTTCCAAATCATCACCAGGAAATTCCACATTGCTCACTTAATGTTCCTATTTTGTTGGTTTCTCTTGTGGTATCCCCAAGAGTGGGACGAGGTAGTTATTGACTTCCAAGTTTTATATGTATAGGGAAATCTTACTTGATTTTTCTTGACAGAAAATGGTTATAAATGACCAACAGACATGAAACAGATGCAAATATGCCTGAGCCTTGCCTCGCGTTTAATTGAGTATTAGAAACATTTATTAATGTACTCAAATGTACACAGACTGAGTGTTTTTAAAAGACCAAAGCAATGTGACAAGTTTCATAATTCATGTCACATTTTACAGGAAGTTCATTTATATACACAGAAATGGCAGAAATTTTATTTCAAGTTCTGGACAACGTCAAGGTAATCTACCAGAACTGGCTAATACTTTGATGGTTTCCAAACTGTTAAAATTTGATATATCACTTTCAAGTCTCCCTATTTTTTAAAGACAAATGAATTGCATTTGAAAATGAAATTCAAGAGTTTCACAGAGCCTCAGAATTTGAAAACAACTTTTTCTAGGTGATAGGAGGCAGTAAGGAATAGTACAGGACACATCAGCTTCCTTTTTCTTTGATCTGTAGAAATCAAAGTCTAGTGGTTAAAAGCATGGATTTAAGTCTCACTTCTGTCTCTTACTAAATATGATATTGGACAAGTTTCTCAACTTCTCAGGGCTTTAGTTTTCCCATCTATAAGACAGGGGGAAAAACAGTACTTATCTTATAGGGCTGTTGTAAGGACTCAATGGATTAACAAACATCAAGCGCTTAGAACAGAGCTTGGTACATTTTAAGTCCTGTATACACATTCTTACTTGATTAAATAGCCACAGTCAGTAGCTTCAAATTTTACAGGGACACTTGTACCCCTTCTCCCTGGCCTGAGACTCCAGTCTACAGGGTGAACTCTTGGTGCTTCTCAACACAAAGACGGCAGCTATAGGGACAGCTACCGTGAAAGGCAGATGTTTACCCTGCGCACTTTCGCAGAACTCATCAATTTACATCTTACGTAATTTACATGTAAACCATCCTTTAGAGATACAACAGTCCAATTTTAAAAGGTGAGTGGGGCCCCTTGGGAGATCCAGGGACACAAGCTCACTGGTCAGTGGAGCCAGGTCATAGAGTCTCTGGCTGAAGGGCTCAAGGTGTCCCAAAGCTGGTATTGGCCTGGTAGTGAGCAGGGCCAGGGGGGCCCTGTTGCTGGTGCTATCCTGCTGGTGTATTAGATGGGTTCTGACAAGGGATACTGTGTGGCCATGGTGGTCTTAGGGCTGGTGTATGCCTGCTGATGGACAGGGTCAGGTCCCAGGCAATCCTGGGTCTGGTGACCACCCACCAGTGGGAGAAGCCTAGTCCTGGAGCTGGCGCTTGCCCGCTGGTGGGTAGAACTGGGTCCTGAGGCCTCTGCCTGCAGGGCCCAGGGGTCCTAGAACTGGAAGACACATTCTTTATATGAATACACTCACAGTAAATAGTAGAGCACAGAAAAGTGAAAACTAAATCCTGGAGAGTAAATAGATGGTCACAGAAGACTTCTTAATGGCTACAAACTTGACATTGGGAGGTTCAGGAAGAGCATTCTAGGCAGAATGAGTAGCATATGGAAATGAATGAATGGGAAAGAATACACAGACCATTCAGAAAACTGCAAGAACACATACATATGTGGCTGAAGTATTAGCTGCCTATGAGAAAGTCATTGGAAACAATTAAAGGGTAATCTGCACTGGAGATATACATATGTTAGGAGTAGCTTAAAATAGTCATCAGTGAATAAAGTAGGGTCATGTTATGAGGATCTTAAGATGTGACTGGCAATAGTAACAGCAGAAGAGTAATATTATAAATTTGGTGTTTTAAGATAGGTCTAGGAGTGAGATGCTTAGTGGTTTAGAATGTGTGTGTTGGATGGGAGTTAGGTTGCTACAGAGATGTGTAATCCTTTAGGAGTACACACCTGAAGCAGGTAAAGATCTGAATTTTCGTGATGGCTGTGGAGAAAGAAAGTAAAGGAGAATCCAGGGGATGTTTCACTTAAAAAAAAAAAAAAGGTCTTGACCAAATATGCACAATGAAGGAGAAAATAATATCAAAGATGGCTGTAAGACTTTTAGCATTGAAAACTGAAATAATGACAAAAATTCAGAGGAAGACTGTGATCATAAAATAAGGGAAAGCAATTCAGTGAGGAAAATGTTGGACTCAATTCTGGACATGCTGAGTTTCAGGCGATGTCAGCACTGATACATGTAAATGGTGTCCCTATGATAAGAATCAGTCACATCTCAACCTAAGTCATTTACACACACACAACATGAAAGATATAACTGATATAATGCAATTTTTTTAAATGTTTATGAAGAAAGATACTGACAAATTTTAGCAAGGTTTTCTCCATTTAAAATAGAATTTAAAACCATTAATGCAATCTTCAGTCCAAAGCACTAATGTGGATTTTTAACAGCAATCCCCATGCGCAGATTTTTGATGAATAAACAATCCATTAATACACATTATATTGTGATGCACTGACTTTATTTTGTATCTGTGCTGAAGAAACTATACCCAGATACAAAATAGATCTATTAAGTGAATTGTACACTGAAACCTTGTTCTACCACCTTAAATTCATAGAGATTTGCCACATAGAAAGTAAATCACTATATATATTTGTAACAAATTCAAAGAAACAGATTTCGTAAAATCATCATAACTGACCTAGACTTTATAAAATAGAAACATCACTAAATGCAAGAAACTTTATCTACATCCTCTTATTAATTAAATGCATACCAGATTTCTCCATTTCATCATTTTATTTTTTTAAATATTCTTAATTGGATACCATTTTATTCTATATAATATTTTAAATATTCAAAATAATTATGATACTGCATATATACTTATATTAAATCATGAATTCAAAGATGTATAAATGAGTGTATATTTCAGACTTCATCTGCACTATCAGCTCTCCTGGGTCTCGGCCTCATAAATATATATATGCAAATTAGAGAATGTTCTGTATTCTTTTACTTTAAAAAAGAGCTTCCATGAAAAATCAGATTTTTACAGATTCATCTCACTTGTCTACAGTCTTATAATATAATAATTTACATTTTTATTTTTATAATCCAAATCTCCTCTAAGATCATGGCAGATGTAACTAATCAGGCAAAGTCTACTGTTATTTATCCTTCTTAGTCTGGCAATTGATACTCTGTGTATTTCATAGCATATTCTCTCATTAAATCAGAGTTTGTATCTCAAATCAAGACACATAATACAGTAATTGCTAACCAAATCATCGAAATCCCAGGACTTGAGAGTTTCAGGACATTAGCTTCCATGGTCCATCTGCTTTATTTTACAGTATGATCATAATGACAGCAAAAACAGACCTTTGCTAACTTTGCTTAAAAAGCCCAACATTACACAAACAAGTAGTAAAATGTGGTTTAAAAAAAAAAAAACTAACCTGGGAATTAATAACTTGGTTGAAAGCTATGTCTTTTCCACTTATGAGCTCTCTGACTTTGGAGAATTAAAATTCTTAGAGCCTCAGTTTGCTGATTTGTAGAATGGGACAAAAATGCTTAACCCAGATAAACTCAAGAGTCTGCTGAGGAAATCTAACTAAGTATTTCATACATGTAAGTCACTCACACATTATCTGGCTCATAGTGATAAATGGTAGTGATTATTTCTTTTATTATATGGATGTAAGAGAGAAGACTCAGTCAGTAGGGGAAGACAGTCCCAAAGCTGTTAGGGTTTTATGCATCCTGTTTCGTAAGTCATGGTCTGTTCTCCCTTAAGAAATCCATTGATCAGGATTTCCCATATCATCACTGATAATCCTCTTTTGGAATTAGTGAGACTATAGTAGATTAAAAAATTTATGTGTATATAAATTTGCTATTTTCTATGTACTTCATTTTCATTTGGATTTGAATGTTATCCGCTTTTAAAATGCCTTTTATTCTCCTCTGCAGGAATAAAATGAATATTTTCAGAGCTATATGTAGTTTTCTAAAGTAAAACATGTAGACTAAAATAAAGGGCATATTGAGATTTTTTAATTTATCACATTATATTAAATATCATTATAGTAAATGCTTCTGTAATAGAAATAAAATGTTTTCCTAGAAAAATGTCTTGTCCACCTACCTGTTATACATTCTCATAAATTCTTTTTTTATTCCTGAGATATACTGAATAATATATTAAAGCTTAATCTTTGGGCTACCAGAAATTCCTTCAAATCCACAAAACCTGAAGAATAAAAGAAGATAGCAGAACTAAATGTTCTCAACCTCAATCATACGTTTCAGTTCTTATGGTTTGATGCTCTCCACTTCTAATGGTTGGAAGCTTACTGAGGGCAACCTTGGTACCTATCTTAGGCATTGCCCAAGGTCTAGCACAATGAGTTACAAATAGAGGGTGCTCAATATTTATTAATAGAGTGAAAATGTGCTTTGTTTTGTTAGTTTTCTAAAACATTTATACACCTGAAGACACAGCTCATTATTGAGCGATAACTAAGGAAGTCTTGTGTTTCTTTGCAAAATCACATCCACGCTATAGTGAGTTAAGTGTGTGGGGAAGAGAGGAAAGAACATTGGGTCAGGTTTAAAAACCTGGGTTTTTGTGCACTTTCCCAATTTCTACAGATCGTCAGTTAAGTCACTTAACTTCCCATAGACCTCCACTTTATTATCCATAAAATGAGGTTAATGCCTGCTGGATCTAACCCCCAGGACTGTTGTGTCAAAGACGTAAGTGAGATCATGTATGTTATAGGACCTTGTAACCCGCAAAGTGCAGTGGATGTAAGTATAAATCTTTATCTAGTCCCTGAATGAAAACAAATGTGACTTGTTACAAGCAAAGATCAATCATTAGGCAGAATAAATTATACTCAATTGGAAACATCCTTTTCCCCTTATTTTTTTTTTCCAGTCATTAGAGTAGAGATTATACAGTTTCTCTCACTGTATCCTAAGATACTGCAGCACCCAGAAGCTTGATTCATATTTCTATGTAGTAATGGAGTCCCACAGTCTCATACAACTCAGGGCTGCAAATGGAATTTAAATGCATACTTTTTTGGTATTCACCCTATTTATATTCATATCCTTTTATGTGTAGGACGAGTGCTAGACAAGTTCCAATAAATTGGAATTCTGAACAAAATATTAGTCTGTAGTCGACTGTTAGAATGTCAGGGGAAAACAGTCTCAGAGAGCTGTTTCTGTTGGCTTCATTATATAGCACCCATCGTTCTGGGTTCTCGATATGTTTCAGTTCTTGTGGCTTTCTGTTCAAGCATCTAAGAAGCAGCAAATAACAATGCTCCCTCTGGTACATATGATCCCATGGAGCTTTATCAACTACCTGCTTGCTCATTTAACAGCTCTCGGGAGTTCCTCTGGAAATCCCCAGGCACAACATTATGCTTTTCACGTGTGTTTACTGTCTACCAGGTACCAAGCACTAAGCACAAGAACACAGATAGAATGTGACACCACACATGCCTTAAATGGCACAACTAGCTGGCCCATCATACTATGAAACAATGACAATCATTGCTAATATTTATTGAGCACCTGTCAAGCCAGACACAGTTCTAAGCTCTTTACATGCCTTAACTTTTTCAATCCTTGCAATAATCCATGAAGTAGACACTATGATTATTCCCACTTTATAATCATCCTCACTACAGATGGGAAAAACAAGGGGCAGATGCATACCTTATCAAGTATCACCTTGTCCGAATGGGTTGGAGCTGGATTTTAAAGCAGCTCTGGGAACAGAGCAGACACTCAGCCTCAGAGCTCCATGGAATACAACTGTCCCTCCAGTCTGGCAGTGTCCAACCTGGGTCCTCAAGGGAATCCACCCACCACCTGGGATTCATCTTCATGACTCTCATAAAGAGACGGATGTCAATCAAGAGAAAGCGAAGTAACATTTTGCATGCCTACTGAGAGCTTCAGATAAAACAATTTTTCAGGTTTGAGATCATTTTCTCTATTTTACAAATCAGGGAGCAGAGATTCATAGGAACCTAGGCCAATCTGATTGTAACCATCAGGCCCCTTATGCTACCCGTAATATCTTTTTCAAAAACCTGGAGGAGCCATAAACAATTATGTAAATAAAACTCTAATGACAAAACTTCTGTTACCCACGGAAAAGGATTGGTCATGTTGCCCCAATTGCCACTTGTACACCAGAGCTCAATGGATGCTTTAGAAATGAGTCAAACAGGCATGTACTTGCTCCTTGACACCTGAGTAGCAAAGTATTTCACTAATCCAGGAGTGACCAATTCAATTGTGCTCATTTTTATGGCTCTTCTACTCCTTGTGATTATAAAGGGTCCCAAGAATTTTGGACGTGCTGACAATAAGTACCAGCTCTTGTACTGCTCCTTGTTCATGGACTGGGGAGTTGTTTCAGGCATATGCCAAACTTCCACAAGGGAGCACTCAGGCTTCCAAGGCAAGATGCCTCATACCCAAGATGCTAGTGCCTTGCCTCTCTAGGGCAGGAGGCAAGATCCCATGTAAATGGCTCAATTAAAAATAGTTTAATGAAAGAAAGCCTTATAGAGGTATTTAAGGAATCCACAAAAAGAAGCTGAAGCTCCCAGAGGTTGCAGAAGAACGAAGCCAACACCACCCTCAGCAAGGGGAGAAAATGTTGTATAGGAGCCCAGTGAGAGCTAGACCATGGAGGAGGGCCTGCTGCCAGAGTAGCAGAGAGACACAGCACAAAATGCATGACGACGGCAGGTGACAGGGTAACCAGCCTGGCTCCCTTTTCAGGTCCTGCCATTCTCAGAATGCTTCCAAAAGGGCCTGGTTCTGAGAACCCCCTCAACCTGAATCCTGTCCTCCTAATTTGGGAAAAAATCATCCCCATCCTGTGTGGTCTTCAACACAGAGCTACAAATTCCTTCCTTCTCCCTTACAGAGCCAAACCCTCTCTCCCTGAGGGCTATTCCCTTTAATGGCTCTTAAAACCAAATGAGCTGTTAATTCCCCAGGGCACAAAGGATCTCAGAACAGAAATGCCTGGGCTTTTGTCTTAGTGAGTATACACATTTGAATATGTTTGGATTGGAACTGAAATATAAATTAAACTTTTTCCCCCTCAGGTGTAGAGAACAAGACAAACTGATACCTCTCAGTATGTTACAACTGCCCCACAGAAGAGAATTTGCAGAGCGACCTATTTGCATGCGAGTAGACCGAGTAGACCGCTGAACCTAAGGGCCAGGCAAGAAGCTCACATGAGAGAATGTAAACAAACACACAAGGGAATGATTGCACAGGACACATGCTCCCCGAGCTTCCTAAAGCTGTAAGAACATAAAAATCCATTTCACAACACTCTCAGGTACATCAAGAGGTTTGTTGGTTCACTCTCTTGAAGCCCTCACATTTGCCTGCAGTTTGCAACAACCTAATATTTTCTGTGTTTTACTTTCCAATCCAGTGGTTTCGTCCAGTATTTTGAAAAGAATCAAAGCCCCATCCAAGGAATTTTAAAGGTTTTTCCTTTTCCTTCTCTTTTTCTCAAAAGAAATACCCACAGAGGTGAGATAGTATGGGCTGAGTGTAACTTGGCATTTGGAACTGAAGTGCTGAATTCCAAACCGGGAATGTGTACAAGAGAAAAAAACAGTTTCTGAGGGCTGTCACCAATACCGGGACTGAATTTCCCAGAATTTTCAGAATTAATCAGAGTTTCATGTTCAAATATAGACTTACAACTAAATTGTAGATCATAGGAAGTCTTGTTTTTTGTGGCCTCTTCCTTCCACTATAATACTCCAATATATTGGGTAGTCTATATTGGTATATTAAATTCTGGTATATTGGTTTATATTGGATATTATACACTGGTGTAGTGTATACATATTGGATGTTATATTCTAACATTAATATTCTAACTATCGCCTCCCATGATCCCTTACTCCATCAGTAAAAAGCTTTTAATTTATAGATTATTTTATATGTATAACTATCATTTACAAATATTCAAAGGTAAAATATCAATTTAGGGTGAGAGCCATCATATACATGGTAGTGATTTTAAATAGTATTTTTTGATAAGAGAAGAGCAAGCGTGTCAAATCTTACAAGACTGTTATTCATTCACCTCTTAACAAGGAGTTGACCAAAAGCTCATACTACCACTAAATTTGTGAGGGTTTTTTTTTTTCTGTTTTTGATCACTTTTATTTCTTGTATTACAAATATTCCAAGTAGGATTATTTGTTAAGCTATCTGCCTACATCAATGAGTGTTAATTCAGTTCAAGTGATATATGATGATATATAAGTCCATTTATTCAGACACACAGGGCTTCAATATGTCACCAGATGCTGACTCACTGACCAAGGGCATCCCTGCCAACCACCAAATCCTGAGCATACAGACCAAGGAAAAATGGCAGCTTCAGTACATATTCCAAAAATTAACATTTTTTTCCACATATAAACAATTGATTCTCAGTACTCATGTGGTTATGTCCTATAAAGTCACCTTGAACACTGAATTAACAAGCACTAAGCCACTGCTCCCAGGGGAAATACAGGGTTCAGTTTCTGTAAGCCTCTGACACCAACCTTTTCATCAATCAGTCATCACACAACCTTGTTCTACGTGTGTTTCTGTTTAATGACCCTTATATAATACATATCAGTTCACTGACATTGACCTCATGGCCAATGGCACCCAACTCAGATCTGAATGAAGCTTATCTAACACGGTTATTTTCTCCATAAGGTACATCACAGCCGCTTTATGCTTAGGAACACTAGATGATACTTTATCACTATGCTTGGGGGCTTTGTAAAAAGTGACATTGCCAAGAAAAATGTGGAAAAAACATGGCACTAAATTAGACCACAAAAAAATCCCCACTAGCTTACAGTCTAAGAGCTGAAACAAGCAGCAGACATCACCTTCTTTGGCCTCAGCTGGGAACATGCACATTGGGCAACTCTAATTTTTCCCCACTCTGTGCATGTTTGAGAATGATGGTGAAAATGCCATGGGCATATTGATTCCAGGGTTATAAAGAAATTTTTGTGAGTAAGCAAATTTGCAAATACAGAATCCGTGAACAATGAGGGTCAATTATATACACTGAATTGTTTTTATGCCTGATGTAGTTGGACTTCATGTTCAAAACTTTTGTACTACTGTTACAGAGTGCAACAGGTATGTTTCAACACACTGTGAGATTCAGAGAATGTTGCTACAAACCATACCTCCCTCTCCCCTTCACAAAGCATGTGATAGATGCATAATGGCATTTGTTATGCTCCTTGAAAAGAAGGAAGTTCAGCTGGATGCGGAGATCAGAAGAAAGAGTGGGTAGGAGTTCAATGGATTGTGGTTGTTTTTAATATAGGGAATATGTGTGGCTTTGTATATATGCAAGAGAGGGATTTCTGGGAAGGAGGCAATGGCATTTTCTGGGAGAGACTGTGGAGGGTGACATACTGGGCCAAAAGTGGTGGCCAGAAGTAGAGAGAAATTTTCCAGAGAGATTCTGTGAGTCTCTGGGTACAGAGCCAGGTGACATGTGGGTAGTGTTGGAGAGGAAGCCAGTTTTCTCACTTTTGTTTACTCCTGTGACACTAAGCAGTATTTGCACTCTGAGGATGTTTGGGAGTGCCTAGAATTGGCACCTTCGAAAAACCATGAGTTTTCTTAAGGCAGACAAGGAGAGTAGAGAGGCTTCCTTGAGAACTCACGGTGACAAGTGAGAAATAGAACAAGCAGGAAAGACCAGATGAGAGGCAAAGTGATAGATTCTGGTTTTCCGAATTCATCTGAGACAGATGATCAATTGGGGCTAAATAACTGGGAATATTTTCAAGTTGAATTTCTGACAACCATGCCAGTGGGAGTCTGTACTACCATAATTTGGTCCTTCCAATAAATACAGAGTCTGGTGTGTCTGGAATACGCAGAGGAGGCTGTCCCTGGTGCATGATGAAGTTGGATCAGGCCTGAGACCAGACCTTTCGATTAATCAAAGACAAGCTCACTTGTTAAGTACTGAGAAGGAAGGTTCTATCCATGGATCTATCCAGGCTATAAAAGGTTGGACTGTTGAGAAAATGGAGCTAGCAAATGACATTATTTCAAGAAATTTAGCAAAGTCCCAAAAGAACCCATCTATGGGCTGACAGGAATTTACATTCAGAGGAATATTTTTCACATTAAAATTAGGAAGACTTATCTATCTTTCTGGATGCAGACTGCAAGCGGTTGGTAAGGAGGGAGTAGTGAAAAATATCCAAAAAACGAAACAAAGGAAATAATTATTGAATTGCCTCTCATTTTTAAGCATATGTATTATAAACTTAGTGGAATCATACAAGGATGGATCCTTTCACGTGTGTATTTGCTCAATGTTCCTAGGGCACTAATTTGTGCAAGGTGCTAAGCTTGACATGGTGACGTCAAGCCACAGTGGAGTTAACAGGTCACAGGACATTAAAGAGGCAGGTGCAATGCCATGTGAAAGGTGCAGGAACATTGGAAAGACCAAGCTTGAGGCAGATAGGAAAGATGTCTATTTCACCAGGGGGATCACGGAGAGCATCTTATAAGAAGGGCCAAGTCTCCTGCAACCTGGACAAAGGTAGGAGTGATCCGGGCATGGAGATGGGCAAAGAGGGTTCTGTGTAGTACATCTGCAGTAGCTTAGAGGGGTGAGGCCAAGGTCCACTAGGAAAGGAGGACAGCTAGTGTATCCAGGAGAAAGAACCTGAGGCTTGATGCAGAAAAATGAGTTGGGAAAGAAAGCAGGGGCCAAGTGAAGCCTTGTAAACCATGTTAAGGAGTGTAGATACCATTCCAAGAGTGATGGGTTTTAAACAGGGATGTAATATAATCGGATCTGGGGTTTAGAAAGGTCACTGTCTGCAGCTTCTTCTCTGCTGTTTTCCAGTTAAAGACCTTGGTTGAAAATGATCCTTTATTTGAAAGATCTGCATGTCAGAAGCACATTCTGGTTTAGTGTGTATTTTATTAGTAACTCCTTATCATCAACCCTCGAGAAGCATTGTTGAGAAGCAAAAAAACAAAGCTGAGAAGACATTAGTGATCAGCAAGGTCACAGTTAAATCCCAAGGTCTCTGCACACCAGGGAAGGGTCAAATGTGAATACATTTTCCTGATAGACTGCTACCGTTAAGCATTTTTTTTTCACATTCTCACAGCAGCATGAGGCCAAGTTGTGCAAATTTCCATTATATGACCCTGATCTCTAAGTCAAGTCCTTGAGAATAAAAGAGTACAGAAAAGCCAAAATTTTATAACCTATCTGCCTTAAATGGGTCTCAGAAAATAACAAGACCCTTTCTGAGTTGTTGTCAGGAAGTTTTCTCATCCTGAGACACTGGTAGAGATGCTTCGATGTAGTTCCCTGTTGTCTTATCTGTGTCGTCCTCCATGTTCTAGTTTTTCATAATGACTGTTTGAAATGTGGAAATCAGTAAGGACAGCTCACATAATTTCCCAGAGCAAAACTACCTGCTTCATTTTTTCTTCATTATTCAAACTGGTTCATTAGTTCTATTCTCCCGTAGGAAGCCACTACGAAGATCTTGTTGCTTAAGGAATCCGCACACGCATAATATGTATGGACATGTGGATTTAACCAGACTTGTTACTTGCATGTATATTGTGATTCTCTCCCTTGTACATGCCCCTGCTCCCCCCCTCACTTTGCTATACACATACACACACGGTCACATAAAACAAACCATTTCTACAGAGCGATCATAACAGTTCGAAATCAAAGTATTTCTATCATATTCCACTTCAAATTAGTCAAGGAAAGGAATAGAACTGCTCTTAAATTGTTGAAGTATAAATGCTTCTTCCACCTCCATACTGAAGATTAGGAGCACAGATGCACCTGTAGCCAATAAAAATCTGGACATGAAAAATTACAGCTTGGCTATTGGTGTATGCGTATATACCTACTTCCTCTAATGTCCCGACCATCCATAGGATGTTTCTGTGGTCTTAATTTTTAGACCTGATTTTGGTATTTGCCACATTAAGAATATTCATTATGAATCAATATATATGTATTTTTTGCTTTAAGCCTAGAAACGTTCAGTTACATGAATGATCTAAAGGGAGATTTAAACCTAATTGCACTTCAACTTTAATAACCACGGAATTTCCCCAAGTAGATATAAGCAACATTCCTAAAGGGTCCCCTTTGTGTTAAAGAAGAGCTGGAAGCTGTGTAATAACATTTAAATAATCTCTTTGGAGGCACTGTTTTGTTACATACCAGTTTCGGTTTTAATTGAAGAAAACAGCTGACAAACTGAACTGTTGCCAAATACTTTAATTGGGTTATTGCTCATTGATGAAATTTCATTCAGGCTTTTTTTATTTAATCTACAACATACTGTTTCTCCTTTTTATTTCTATAAGACACGAGTGATAACCTCATAAAAGTCAGATTGGAAGAAGAAAAAGAAAAAGAACCACCACCATTATAGGTGTGAAGTTAACAATGTTCCAACCCATTCTTCATCCAGATTACATATAAATCCAAATTCCTTTTCATAACCCACAAGATCACACTTAATCTGACCTGACATCCTCACTTTATGGCATACCTGGTCAAGGTCACTCTTTCAGTAACAGGCAGAGGACAAGAGGTTAAGGGTAAAAGGCTATTCTTAATCTGTTGGGTTCCATGGAAAGGTCCATCAGACTGGTCGTGCCATCTGATTTAAGATGCTTTCGTTACTGTCTATATCCATATCCTGTCTTATGGTTTTTTCTTCATAGTTACTGAAACAAGTCAAAATTCTATTATTTGCTTCACACTCTTTTTTTGTTTGTTTCCAACCAGACTGGAAGCTCCACTGCGGTATCCAGTGTCTGGCTTTGTGTGTGGCACGTAGTAGGTGCTCAAATCGTATGTGTTGAATGAGAAATGAAAGGCACTTTTCTGGGTATAGATGAGAAAACTGAGGCACAGAGGCACACATTATATGCATCCTAGTCTGGTATTTTCACGGCAGCAGAGATGGTATGGGGCCACAGGTTTCTTTGTCCCTAAACCTTTGCTCCTCTGACTCTACCCCTCCAAGCAGGAAAGCCTTACAAGGAGTGACAGTCTGAGAAAAGATGGTTTTGCAGAAATACTCAGCAGTCGGATTTTGAGCTCTCCTGTCTTACCAATCGCTGTTTTGTGCAGAGTCCCCACTGCTGTTTCAGTATGGACCCAAATCTCTTCTCAGCCATGGAAACAGGAGGGCTCCTGACTATCTCCTTACCCAGAGTTTTGAGCAGGGACACTTTCTGAAACTTACTGACCTCCTTTGGACGTTTTGCTTTCTCCTATGTCCGAGGGAGCTCTGGGTGAGCCAGGTCCTTGGTTTGAGTAAACCCAGGGGACAGAAGCAGATGAACAGAGAACACAGCCTCACTGCTATGTGCTGACATCTCCTGATTAGCACAGCAACGACTGGCTTATTTACCAGTTTCCAAAAGGTGTTTTTTCAAGAAACTAGATTATCTTCTTTCTCATTTTCATGCCCTTTCCTTCCCTAATACTGAACGCATGGTCTAATAAAAATTTTAGTACATTACCTATGATTGGGTACTTATTTTAAACATGGTACACCTAAGTCAATGATCATTTAGAATTTAAAATTTTAATTGCTATAATCTAAATAACTTGAAAAGGTAAATTGTAAATTTTATTCATAAGCAGCGATGGAAATCAGGCTTCCCAAAGCTGTGCTGATTCCAAGGTGCCAGCATAGATATTCTTTCCTCAAAGGGATTTTATTCTGGGAACTCAGTGCTCCTCTGATCCCTGGGCCTGTCAGGGATACCGGACACAGCCTGGTTCACCTCCCTAGCCACAAGTCCTGAGGAAAGAGATTGGAATATTTGTCCCTTCCCTTCAGAAGACCCAAAAGCTGCCTTACTTGGGCTTCCCTTCCCAGATTTCAGCAATACTTACAAGAAAGGAACTCTCATCAAACCCCACAAGATAGAATTCTTTCTTCACCTCATCACCAAGTATGGCAACTCAACTAAAAATTTCTGCAACCAATAAAACCACACTAGGGGCCTTTCAAAGGACAAAGAGACAATGCTCTAAGGTGGAAGTGGCAATACCCCTTTAAACTAGCTCTGTATTTTAGAAACCAATCTTACGTTGAATGGAGAAGCAAGGCTTAAAGGAGTCCTATGATAATATCTTTGTAGGAAAAACCTACTCATCTTAAATGCAACCACCACCTACTAACATTTACATTTGATAAAAGTTGAGTATTATTCTTTTAAATTATAGGGCAATGCATACCAGTAGTCAGCTAAAAAGCAAAGAACTCAATGCAAAATCTTACCAATTAAACAAAGTTACCTCGTACCATAAGAAGAGCCCAAATAAAGACCTCAAGTCTGTTTTCTAGATCAATATCAAGTCCCTAAATTCAGGTATACCACTAACCAGAATGTGACCAAAACCCAGTATTAAATTTTGAATCCCTACCCACTCTAATGCCTAACAATTACAAGTAAGTTTAGAGCACATCTTGTCTAAAAAGGTAACAAATGACCCAAACTTCTGATTGTTACCTTAAAGAAATTGATAAAGAACAAAAGGTGAATTTGAGTATAAACTAAAGATAAATTTTCAGTGAAGTTCTTCCTTTGATTAACACCCTTAATATTCTTTTTGAGTTTTGTTTTTGTTTGCCCCTAATATTTTGAAAAATATTTTATTAAACTTATAGCTTCTAGATATAAGTAAATATTTAATTTTCTACACCTTCAAAAGATAACAAGCTAAAATTAGACAAATAATTATCTGAAATCTTTAGTATTCCTTCTATTAGAAAGAGAAGAAATTACTTAAACTGAGAAAGAAAATACTGCATTTGACTTTTCCAGAATATTACCTAAGTGTCATCCTGCCTAGAAAGAAAAGTTAACTTGTAGAAGGCCCTCCAAAATAATCTGTTTCAGTTACATGTGATTGAAAAAAAAAAGGAAAACATATGCTTAGTGTTTTTCAGAATTTAATAGTTTGAAGTTAGACCTCAGAATATCAATTAACATACTACTTCATGGAACTAGTTTCTGGGTGGCTGATAATTTCATACTACCAGGTCCATGCTCAATCCTACTAATCTCATGTCCCTTTCAAGCTTCTTTTAGACCCTCTCTCCCAAAGCTGTATTTTGAAAAGGAAATGGGAAGTAGCTTCTGAAAAATTTTTTAAATAAAAGAATGCAGAGACTCAGTGCAGACTAGTACTGAAGAGGTAGATTACAGCAAATTCACTACAGGTCCCTCTCAGCTGTAATACAGTCAACAACATGGACTTGTCAAAGTCCCACTAACCAGGCAACTCCTGGACTGCGGCTCAGTTCATATCCCTATCCAAGGAACAAAATTATTCACTACAATATTTTAGTAAATATTAACGAGTAATGTTTACACAGCACACACTATGTGACAAGCATCATTTTAAATCTCTACTTGTATTAATTCATATGATTCATATGTTATGATCTCATAACAACTGTAGGAGGCAAGGTTACCATTAAATGCATTCTGATTTGAGTAGTCTAAGGGTCTATGTGTTCAAGCCACTTGCTTAAATTCACACGGCTAGTAGGGAGCAGCAGAAGGATTTTAACACAGGCAACCTGGCTCCGATGCCATGGTCTTAGCTAATATAATCAGTGTAGGGCATCCTTCCTGATCTGGCTTTTCTAATCCTTGTTCCCCACCACTGAATCCACAGGCATCTTCTGGTACCAAATTCTCTGTCCCCAGCTTGCCCTTTTCATTTTGTCTAATTGACACTTGAAAACCCATCTGCTGACAATCTGTTATGATAAGGGTGATCATACCTCCTTTTTGTCCAGGATATTCAAAGTTTATATCTGCCGTACTGCATAGTAATTAATAGCACATGTATCAAACCCCCCTCCAATTAAGTCTCAAAAGTATCCCAAGGTGATGATAAATAATAAGACCATCCTACTCATGACTGACTTGAAAACTCAACTAAGATGCTCTGTCTAGAAACTGCCATCAGGCTGCATGCTTTATAATTAAAGCTGCAACCACCACTCACTGCCAAGACCCTGCAATACTGCCATCAGTACCCTTGAGAATGGGCGTGCCATCGATAGTCATTCTTCTTGTCTATGGAAATGAGATCGTAAGTCAGAAGAAGAGGGCAGCGTGGGGTGTGACATGTTATTCAACCAAACCCTTATACCTGAAAAAAGCGAACATCGAATCAAGTGGACTGAATTTGTACACACTCACACAGAACTGCAGGATAAGAAAGAGGACGGCACTGTCATAATAGTCAAAGCCTTAGACTCCCACAAAAACCTACCAGAACTAATAAACAAGTTGAGCAAGGTAGAACACCACCAGATCAATACACAAAAATCAGTCATATTTTTATACACTAGCAACAGACAACCTAAAGGTCGAGAAACAATTCCATTTATAAAGGAATAAAATACTTAGGAATAAATTTAACCAACGAAGTACAAGACTTGTACAGTGAAAACTTCAAAGTATTATCAGAAGAAAAATCAAAGGAATTTAAAGACATTTATATAGTATTCATGGATTGAAAAGATTTAATGTTATTAAGATGGCAATACTCTCCAAATTGATCTACAGATTCAGTTTTATTTATTCAACTTAAAGTTACAAGTTACAGTAGTCAGTAAGTGTGGTACTAGCTTAAAAGTAGACGTAAGTAGATGGAACAGAATCGAGAGTCCAAAAATCAATGTTTACATTATGATTAATTGATTTTTGACAAGGGTGCCAAAACAATTCAATAGGGAAATAAAAGTCCTTTTTAACAAATAGTACTGGGACAATCTGAAATCCACAAAGTACAAAAGAATAAAGTTAAATCCCTTTCTCACACCATAAAGAAAAAATTCACTTGACATGGATTACAGAATTACCTGTAAGATCTAAAATTGTAAGACTCACAGGCAAAAAAGGGAGTAAATCCTGACTACCCTGGGTTTGTTATTGGTTTCTTAGGTGTGATACCAAAATCACAAGCAACAAAAGGAAAAAAACAGATAACACTGCACTCCATCAAAACTAAAATATTTGTGCTTTAAATGACACCATTAAGAAAAAGAAAAGACAACTCGCAGAATGGAACAAAATATATGCAAAACATATATGTGATAAGAGACTCGTATTCAGAATATATAAAGACCTCCTGTAACTACAGTTCAACAATAAAAAGACAAATAACCTGAGTGAAAATAGGCAAAGTGTATGAATGATGGGTTTTTCCAAAGAAGATATCCAAACGGCCAATAAGCACAAGAAAAGGTGTTCAATATCATTCATTAGTCATTACTGATATGCAAATCGAAATCACAATGAGTTATTAACAAGAGTAAGTGGTAAGAATATAGAGACCTTGGGACTCTCACACATTGCTGGTGGGAATGTAAAATGGTGCCACCACTTTGCAAAACATTTTGGCAGTTCTGAAACAGAATTATGACCTAGCAATTCAGCATCCCTTACCCAAGAGAACTGAAAACATGTCTAAAGAAAAACCTGTACGTGAATGTTCATAGCAGCACTATTCATAATAGCACCAACATGAAAATGACCCCAAAACCCACCTAGTTACTTGGCTGTAACAATAACTTACAAAAAAAAAAGTAAAATATAGGTGAACATATTCAGTAAAATATAGGTGAACCTTGAAAACATGATGCAAAGTTAAAAAAGCCAGACACAAGGGCCCCATATTATATTATTTCATTTACATGAAATTCCGGAACAGACGAAACCACTGAGACAGGAAATAAATTAGTAGTTACTAGTGACTAGGAAGAAGAAGGAATGGGGAGCAACTGCTACTATTTTTTTGGGGTGGTGAAAATGTTCTGGAATTAGATGGTGGTGACACTTGTACAAATATACTCAAAGTCATTGAACTGTACACATCAAAAAATAAATGAACATAATTCAAGAATTAAAAAATTAGCTTTAACCTCCACAAAAAAACTGTCACTCAGGATCCAGGAAAATAAAATTAGAGGAACACATGGCATTGTGTTTAAGTTTATTGAGCACTACTGTGAGCCTCATGAAAATTCTGGAAGGGGTCATTTTTCCTAACTAGGCTGCTAAGGAGAATAAATAGTCCATGCAGAGCAATGGATCCCAGGGGCCACTATCATGAAAAGGGGGGATTCAACTATTTGAATTGGGGGCATCCTCCCCTGCTTTGAACACAGCGCTATAGTAGGCCACTCTTCTATGCCTGTCCTTCAGGAGTATCTTTTTTTTTTTTGGTTCAGAATTCTACTCATTCGAGAGACTATTCTTTCACTTCAGGGAATCATTTTTTCTTAAAATTGAAAATTTTATTGGCTTTATATTTCAGTGGTAGCCTGAATGTTAAAAAGAACTAAGTGGAATTCTAGAAGCACAAAATAGTGATAGTTTCTTTAATTTCATTTTTGGCTGTGAAAACATCTTACTTCTCTCTTACTAACTAGCTTAATATACTTTCTGTGGATGAGTCACAACCAAATTGTTTACCCATTATTAGTTTATATACGTACATACACACACTCTCTTAAATTTATAGAACTTTTGCCTAAAAGGCACACACACACACACACACAAATAAACAGTAAAAGAAATTTCTTTCCCATTCCTGTTTTTCCGTTACTCAGTTCCCCACATTGGAAGCCAAAATATTTTAGATAATTTCTTGAAAGAAAAATTATTTTTCAACTTCAATCTAGTGTTGGAAATCTAAATCTACAAAATATCTTTGAAAAAAGTTTCTTAAAGAAGAGATGACTGATAGAAAAATTTTTTTTCATTTATCTTAAATGTGTATGATTTGCCCAGCTGGCAAAGCCATTAAAAAGCTGTTAACATTTCCCTAGATAGCCAAGTAGATCATGGTGCTGGCAAAACAGCTCAGACCCTGTAATTCTGTAAATAATGTTGCTTTTAGCCGTGAAGCTAAATGCACTGAGATATTCTGCTTCACCTTCAGTGGTGTTTATTTTAAAAAGCTTTATTAAACTTCAAAATACTTCTTTTGCTAGTTTTATAAATCGATACAAGTTTTTTCACTTCCGAATTGGCTAACTATGAAGATGGAGGACACTCCTAAATCACGTTCAGACACTGGTCTGGATTCTATTTTCAGATTGACCAAAAGATTCCAATACAGATTTATAAACACTCCTTAGAAATCACTGTCAGTCAGGCAAAGACTGGTGGAAATATCAGGTCTTAGGCCTACTGCAAAACTGGAATATGTCAAATACAGCCACAATTCATGTAATCTTCTAAACCCTAGAAACATGATTTGAAACATTCTTAATGTCATAGTTTGAAAACATTTAAAAGAATTATTTCACTCAGAGTTTTAGATGATCAACTTTCCCAACTTCTACATTAAAAAGTTCTCATACGAGTAGAGAAAATTTTCTTTCCATCCCATTTTAAAAAAGAAGAATGTCATTTCCAGCTATACCATGGCATGTGAAAACTAAATTGGCAAAATTTAACCTGCTCAAGTAGCTACCGTGTGGCGTGTCTCTAATATAGTGACTGTAATCACTATATTTCTCTGAAGATTAAGAAATTGCACACATTATTCTGTGGTGTCCTTCATGCCAGAATGGGCATCAATAAATCCAGAAAATTGAACACATCTAAGAAAAACGAATCATTCCTAGAGAAGCTGCATGTTATTTAAACAATTAGGATCTGTGTTAGTCAAACACATCAAATCTAAAGCCTGTAATCTAGAGCAGAAACCCAACAGATCCTGAAAGCACATGGGTCAAGGTACCAGATTACTTAAAAATAATTCAACTGATGTCAACAAAGCAACACGAAAAACTCCAGGTTTCTAGCAGTGTGGTATACATACACTGACAGTAGTGTTTATTTTGATCCTAACTTGTCAAAAAATTGTGGGTTTTTTCATATTTAATTCTTAATGAAAACTCATACACTTTAAAGACACACTTCAGAACAGTAAAAACTATGTTTAGTATCAGAGGAAAATTCTTCCATTCCCCTTTTAGACTTCACTCAGTTTGAAATAGTGCCTGGTACACAGTGGACACCATAAAAATTCATTAAACGAAGAAATGCAGGCTTTCAAGAAATTAAATCTTCATGATTCTGATTATAAGCTATTTTCACTAGCTTTAATGGAATGTAAGAAATGCCATGCAATATAATTATTTTTTATTTAGTTCAGTCTGGGAGGATCTCACAACAGGAAAAACCTTTATTTTCAGCCTTTTCTAAAACCACAATTTGATATGAATGCAATGTTAAAAGACTACATGACTTCAAACCCAATATAAACATGCCACAGGGGACCAGCAATGGGCAAGGAAAACACTTTTCAAATCTGTTCAGGAGCAAACGGATTTTAAGTTTTGCACTCACTAGGTACATAATGTTCCAAAGTTATGTCTTCTTCACACTTCCAAGGATGCCACACTGTGGGAAACAAAGTTCAGGTTTGAATTTGGTCCACTGTGTCTACTTTTGCCTGTATCTGGATATGATGTACAAAGATTCCATCATGTAAATAATAGTTCTTTAAATAGCAAGATAATTGTTTACTGAAATTGCAGTATTTTTGCTAAATAATACAATGAAAGTGCAAAAAGATTTGGTAATAAAAAGCGTGCAGAACACTAGGTCGTATACTTCCCCTACTGAAGTCTAACTTAATGAGGTAGCTTCCAATTTTCAGCACCTCTTAGCTTACACACACACACACACACACACACACACACACACACAGTTGGGGGGGGGCTTAAAGGATCTTTGCTTACATCCATCTTACTACCAACATTGTATGAACTCAAGTATTTTTTGACAAGGCTACTAATGTTTCACAGACATACCAGATAACGAATGTCTGTCACTAAAAACTAACAGTGCTATAAACTCCATAGACATTTCCATCATGAGTCATTAGACTTATCAGACATCTCTCAGAGAACAAGCTCCTCTCTCTTCCCTAGAAGCAAGCTCCTTAGAGGTTTCTCCGAAAGGCCAAATACGTTTCCACCCTAGATGTTGGAGGCAAGTCCTCAAAGAAATGAAACACGTTTTGTCAAAACTAAATTGATGGTTGCTGTCTTTCAAATTGTTTTCAAATGCTATGTTTCTGCCTCTCAGTGATCAGAATAATAACATTAAGAATTATTAAGGATATAAATCAGGAAACATGCCAGAAAAAAATAAATCATTTCAGATCTCAAGAAGCAAAATATTCAGGATTTTATTCTTTTCTATTTAATTGGTTCTAATGTTAAAATCTCAAGACTAAGATCAACTATCTCTCATTACATTAGCTGCTATGAATTGCATTCCATTTTCTTCTTTTAAAAACACACTTAACCTTATCTAATAGTTTGCACACGTATTGTATATAATGCAGAAAATCTTGCCTAATTGATTGTATTTTTTATGAAATTAAATTTACCTAAAAGTGAATTTATGCAATTGAGGAAATCAGAAAGTGTGTTATCTATAATTCTCAGTTTGAAAATGTAATGCTATTTGGGGGTTTTGAGAACATTTTTATTTCACAGGAAAATAATACTACAAATTAAAATATCCCACGCTCTGGCTAAGAGTATTTCAAAAACCACCTAGCATATATTAGGAGATATAATGAAAACACGTTAGACATGTCAACTCTAGACTCTGACACTACCAGCATAACTAATTATATGAATTTTCCAGGGATCCCAGGTAATATCCAGAAGGAAGAAAAGCACAGAATGACAAGCCACACTTTATTGATCTCATATCACTTTCCAGAATGTGTTAAATATTTTAATGAGAAACCGTTTTAATGGGCTTTCATCTGGCAATTACCTTATTTCCTCTCAAGGACATGATGAAAAATTCACTAGACGCTAATATTATAGGAGCTATTAACAGGGCAAAGGTTTCCATGAACATAAGTTTCTAAATGACCAAAGACAAGGGTTATAGTCTTACAGTGGAAACTTCAACAAAATAGAAAGTAAGGATATAGAAGCTGGTTACAGAATCCTTTTTTTCCTTGTTTTAATTTGTTATTTTATTTTAAACGATTTCAAACTTAAAAGTTCAAAGACAGCAGAATGAATTCCTATATACTTTTGACCAACTGTTAACATCTCACCATACCCCAATTCCTGTCTCTCGTCCCTCTCCTTCCCCGTTTTTTATTGAAGTACAGTTAATTTATAATGTGTTACTTTCAAGTGTACAACAAAGTGATTCAGTTTTATTTATAGATTCTTTTTCAGGTTCTTTTTCATTATAGGTCATTACAAGATACTGAATATAGTTCCCTGTGCTCTACAGTAGTTTCTTGTTTTTAATCTACTTTATATATAGTTGGGTGTATCTGTTAGTCGCAAACTCCTAGTTTATCTCTCTCCTACCACCTTTCCCTTTTGGTAACCATAGTTTGTTTTCTAAGTTTGTGAGTCATTTCTGGTTTTAAATAAGTTCATTTGCATCAATTTTTTAGATGTCACATATAAGTGATATCATATGATATTTGTCTTTGTCTGACTTACTTCACTTGGTATGATAACTTCTAGGTCCATCCATGTTGCTGCAAATGCCATTATTTTATTATTTTTTATGGTTGGGTAATATTTCACTGCATATATATATATGCAAATATATAAAACAACTTCTTCAGCCAGTCATCTGTTGATGGACATTTAGGGTGCTTCCATGTCTTGGCTACTGTAAATAGTGCTGCTGTGAACACCAGGGTGCATGTATCTTTTCAAATTAGAGTTCTCTCTGGATATATGCCCAGGACTGGGATTGCTGGACCATATGGTAACTATTTTTAGTTTTTTAAGGAACCTCCATACTGTTCTCCATGGTGGCTGCACCACATCCATTCTATTTTTATTAGCTGGCATTCCTCCATTAAAAAAAAAATGTTTATGTTCTCTCTTTTCTCACATTTTCTTTACTGGTATAATTTATTTTTTCTTTGGTGTTGCTAGGGATTCAAGTTTCTTTTTCATGTATTCCATATGTTATAATCCATTATCATTATTATTATTCTTGAAGCTCAATTTTGCCAAATTTGGACTGCTTTAAGCTGGCTTCTATGTCCATTTTTCATGATTTTATCTTTGACTATTTCCATGCTCCCTATCACAAGACGTTCCAGACTCTTTAGCTGTCATGTCCTCTTAAATTTCTCTTGGCTATGAGAAGTTTGTTTTTTTTTTTTTAATTTTGTTTCATTTTGTTGTTTTTGTTTTCACCTTCAGATCTCAGACTGTCTTTGTTTTTAGAAAATTTTCTCTTATCCAGCATTTTTCTATTTTTTTTTCACAAGACTGGGGTTATGGGTTTTAAAAAGGGAAAATTATGTAAATACACACCATTCTCAAATCACATCATGTAAAGATAACATTATCAGTGTAACTTCTCAATATTGATGGTAACCTTCATCACTAAAGTACTGTTACTCAGATTTCTCCACGGTAAAGGTAATTTCGCCCATATTCTCTTTCCACATCATTCTCTCTTATGTGTAGCCCACACTTAAGGAGTGAGGAGTTGTGACTCACCTCCTGAAGGGTATTATTTAAATAAATTGGCTCATATATTTTTATTTTTTATTTTGCATTATAACTTAGTAACACTATGTAAACTGTATTGTTTAAATTTGGGGCTATTGCAAGCACCTTCATTTGCCTGCGCGTGTCCCTCTAACACATCCCCATCACTGTTTTCTTGAGTACTCCCTTTCTTTCTGGCTTTGCAAGATGCTCCAAGCTTATCTTGTATATTTCTGGCTCCAGCTCTCAAATTAGCCATTTCTCCAAAGTGCCCTTCCTCCTTTTTACTGAGAATGTTAGAAACTAAGATCTGGGTGCTCAGTGCATTCACTGCTACAGAGTGTTATCTCTTCTAGGCCCTCTCAGCTAAGAAAGCAAGGAAATATATGTATGCATATTTCCCCATTTATAGATACTTATCCATAAATACTTTAACATGTGCCCATCTATATCTATCTTATGCTAAACATGAGTTCACACTGATGTCAATTCAAATCTATTACCATATGGATCACTCTAGCCTTCTGCGCCCTTGCTTATCTGTTCCCTCCCCCAAGACATCAGTGAGAAACCTGGTCTCCATGATCTATTTACTGAACTTTTCAATCCATGTACATGGATTAATGGTTCAGAATTGTATGCATATCCTTATGACATACAACTTTATCAAGTAGAGTACAGTGCTTATGTGCAGCTCGCTTATATATTTCACTCATTCCCAAAGTTAATTAGATCAGCACCCTTTCCCCTGATCTCTTTCAGTCAGGTTGTTTCATGCATATGAAATACAGTTAGATTCTAGTGTTGTATTCTACTTCCCATCTTGGGATCCCCTGATCTCCTAAATGACTTATTTTCAATTTGCATACATTAAGGCTCACTCTTTGTGCTATGAAGTTCTATGATTTAGACAACTGTATGATGTCAGCATGCAGTGTTACAGTGTCACACAGAATAGTTTCACCGCTCTAAGAAAGTCTACTGTTCTTCCCCTATTCAACCCTCCCCCTTTCTATCAGCCCAGCCTACAGGCACCACTGACTTTTTAACTGTAGACAGAGTTGTGCCTTTTTGAAATATCATATATTGAATTATGCAGCATATAGCTTTTTCAGAATAGTTTCTTTTACTTAGCAACAGGCATTTAAGTTTTCTCCATGTTTTTCATAGCTTGATAGCTCATTCATTTTTATTCCATTAAATGGATAACCACAGTTAAACTAGCCATTCACCTATTAAAGGACACCTTGGTTACTTCCAGTTTTCGGCAGTCATCAGTAAAACTGCTATGAATGTTTGCATTCTGGTTTTGTGTACAGTGTGGACAGTAGTTTTCAAATTAGTTAGAGAAATATTTTGGAGTACCATTCTAGATTGTGTGGTAACATCATGTTTAACTTTATTAAAAAGCTGCCAAATTGTCTCCTAATATGACTATTATTTTGAATTCTCAGCAGCAATGAACAAAGGTACTGTTGCTCCACATCCTCATCAGCTGTCAGTATCGTCAGTCATTTGGATTTTAGCCATTCCAATAGGTAGGTAACAAAATAATAGGTAATAGCTAATAATAATAGTCATCAGTAATAATACTTAACAGGTAGGTAATAGGTAGATAATAAGAAATAATGATGTTGTTTTAATACACATTTTCCTAATGATAACTGAAGCTGAACATCTTTTCATATGATTATGTCATTTCATTGGTGAGGTGTCTATTCAGATCCTTTGCTCATTTTTAAAATGGGTTATTCTGTTCTTACAGTTGAGTTTTAATTTTTTTTGTATATTGGATACAATTCTTTATCAGATATGTGATTTCCAATTACTTTCTCCAAGTCTGTGGTTTGTCTTTTCATTCTTCTAAGACTGATCTTTTCTGCAAAGCAGAAGTTTTAATTTTAATAAAGACCAACATCGATTTTTTATTTCATGAATTGTACTTTTGATGTTTTATTTAAAAACTGATAAGGAAATCCATGGTCCTGAAGATATTTTCCCTGTATTTTCTTCTAAAAATTATATAGTTTTGCATTTTACATTTAGTCTATGATCCATTTTGAGTCCATTTTTGTATAAAGTCTACGTTTAGTTTCTAACTACAGTTTTTTGCATACGGATGCACAGTATTTTCAGCATCATTTGTTGAAAAGACTATCTCTTCTCCGTTAAAATGCCCCCATGCTATTGTCAAAACTTAATTGACTATATTTATGTAAGTCTAATTCTGGGCTCTCTATTCTCTTCCATTGATCTATGTATTTAGCCTTTTACCAATACATCTGCACCATTTTGATGACTAAGGTTTTATTTCATTTTATTTGTGTGTGTGTGTGTGTCTGTGTTTGATGTCTTTTTTTTTTTTACTGTGGTTTTATTTTAAATCTTAAAATAAGGTTGTGTGAGTCCTCCAACTTTGTTCTTCAATATTATATTAACTATTCTAGCTCTTTTCCTTTCCATTTAAATTTCAGAATCAGTTTGTTAACTTTTTTTTTAATTGAGGTACAGTCAATTACAATGTGTCCATCTCTGGTGTACAGCACAATGTCCCAGTCTTGCATATACATACATATATTTGTTTTCACGTTTTTTTAGAATCAGCTTGTTGATACCTATGAAATACTTAACATGTAGATCCTATACAGATTTCCTTAGATTTCTATTTAAGGGGTGATTTTTTTTTTATTCTACTGGATTTTTCTAAAATTTCAAATTCCAATGTTTCATTTCTGGTATACAGCAATTGATTTTATTTATTGACATTGTGCCCTGTAGTCTTACTATACTTGCAAGCTCATGAATTTTTGTAGACTGAGATTTTCTACATAGACAATCTGTCACCTGCAAATACAGAGTTTTATTTCTTCTTTCTAATCTGTATGTCTTGTTATTTTCTTTCTCTTACTGTCGTAATTATGTTTCTCAAGAAAATGTTGGATTGAATAAGAGTAACAAAAGAGGATATCTTTGTCTTTCTTTTTATCTTACAAGGAAAGCATTCAGTGTCTCACTGTTCATCATGACTTACTACTTTCTAATATGCTGTTAGATTAAATCTATTAGAATTTTATTGAGAATTTTTGCATTGATGCTCATTTTTTTTTAGAACAGTCTTTGTCAATTTAGGAACACTGTTATACTTGCCTCTTAAAAATAGTTGGGAAGTTTTCTACTTTTTCTATTTTTTGGAATAATTTAAATAGAACTGCATCTAGTTTTTGATGGTTTCTTGAATTCGCAATGAAACCATCTTAGTGTGAAGCCTTTTTGTGGGATAGTCTCTTTATTACTTTCTTCTGCTTCCATAGAAATTTAGTCTGTTTAAACTTTCAATCTCAATTGCAGTCAATTTTGGAGATTATATTTTCCCAACAAATTGTACTATTTATATAAAATCCCCAATATATTTTGAAAGAGGTGCTTGAAATTTCCTCTTTGTCAATGACATTTCCCTTTATACTTTATTTTGCACTTTTGTGTTTCGTCCCCACCACTACTTTTGTGAGGAGGCTAGCTAGGGCTTCGTCTGTTTTGCTGAATTTTTTTTGAAAAGCCAGCATTTTATTTACTGCTCTAACATTTTTTGTTTTCTATTTCATTATGTATTTATATTTATTCTATTCTTTTTTCTTCCCAAGCTCTTTGAGTTAGTAATATACCTTATGTATATCATTCTTTCATTTTTATTGATGAAAAGTTAGGGCTAAGAATTTTCCTCTGATCATTGCTTTAAGTTGTATTTTAGAGTTTAACTGTTTTGTTACTCAATATAAAAATCCTTCTCTTTCAATAAGTGAGTTAAGCCCATTTATACTGTTGACATAATCGCTCTGTTTAGCCTATTTTATGCTATACTTACAGTGTGCACTTTATTATGTTTACTGTTTCTAATTTACCTTTTCTTCTTTGCTGTTTTATTGTACTCCTTTCTTATTTAGTAAAGTTCATATTACTGCACTAGTAATTACCTTTATACGTGTACATTTTATAATAGCTTTGGCCATCTCTTTTCCTAATTACACAAATAATGCTAAGGCTAACTTGTTTTAGATAATATCCTTTTACTACTGCTTACTATGTAGTTATTGATAAGCCCATTCTACATTTCCCTTTATCCTTTTGTCTATCTTCAGTTTTTTGCCCTGTGTTTCAATTTATTACAACTATGACATTGACATACTGTCCATCAACACTTGTCCTCACATTATTTTTATTCTTAGATCTCCATTTAAGTAAACTGAATGATTATCACCAGGACTTTTGCTCAAGTTCCCTAGTCACGTCTTAGTTAAATAAAGCTCTTTGTCTCTAGATGCCTCAGGAAGGGCCAACAGAGTACAGGATTACCTGATTTTTCACATGGTTACAATATATGATACAGCGTTGTTACATTAAGGACACCATGACTGGACATAATCCCTGACTCGAAGTTTCTTTAATTTATTAAAAAAATATTGCACTAGTGTTACCTGTTAATAACTGTGAAAGGTCTGAGATTTTACCTACCAGGAAATGAATAAGCTAGACAGCTACTGTTCTATAGATGTTTGAAGAGGACATGAGGCTTTTGGATCAGAGATAAGAGACTTTACTATTTGTGGCACAGCAAGAAACATGAGCATCAGTATATTTGAATCACTTCCTTTTGTCCAAGTCCTACAGGGATGATGCAGATAGGCCCTGAGAAATGCCGGAAGACAGAGTGGCTTGTATATTATATTGTATTATATTGTACACTGTATTATAGGAGACAAGTCCTGAGCTTAGCAAACCTGTATTTCTACAGTGGTGGTAAGCATGCCTACCCTTTGCTCCAGAGGGAGATACTCTATCTTCCAAGGCTGTTCACTATAGAAACATCCTAGAAAACACCGTCTAGAGCAAAAGGCAGTCAGTGCCTCTGTTTTCAAGACTTGTAGACACACATGAGCTCCATACAGAATTTGATTTGTATACTTACAAACTTGATTTGTATACTGACAACCAAATTCTGTTGGTATATAGAATCCTCAGAGATTTTACAAAGTCATTTTTTCTCTTTTGTCATGGTTATATGGCTATGATTCTGTAGCAAAGCTGAAATAAGGCTATTTTGAAGAAAGTTCATATTAGTGACAAATATCATTCCCACTCTAACATTTAAGACTTTTTTCTTGGTTTCCCTTTTCTCTTGACCCTGCACAATTTGCGGTTGTATATGTCATGACAAACAGTAGGAACATCATCACAAGAGTTCAAGGGGTCACCTAGAACCTGCATCTTAGCTTCCTCTTATAAGCACTCAATGAATGGCAAGGACACACCCCAGAACAATTAATTCAGAAACTCTGGGTCTGGGATCCAGATAGCAGGACATTTTAAAGTTCCCCAGGGACTCCAAAGTGCAACCAAATTGAGACTGAGTCCTGGTTTCAGCCCACAGATAAAAACCTAACTACCCTATGAATAAAACCTGAGGCTCATAGGAGTTAACATTTATCTTAGAAGAGTTTTTTTTTAAATGCCTTTTTTCCTACTTTGTAAAGTACAGACACTGAATACTTGTCTCCAAATGTGAAACAAGAACTTGAGAAGAATAATTATGTTCTTATTTAATACACTTTCAGGTATCACATACAAATTCTTTAGTAGTTTAACTAATAACAGTGGTAAAAGTATTTAAATGTTCAAACCAAAGTTTTCATGTGGGTGGAAAGAGACTTTCAACTTAAAAATGAATATGATTTGCCCTGCAAGTCACAGTTCTTGCAAAGCACTTAAAATTATTTCAGATAGCTGGTCTATCCCAATCATGGGGATGACTAAACATTTCTCACCCTGTAATTTAGAAAAAAGAGGGTACTTCAAGATACAAATTCAGTCTTTAGCTTTTAGCTTTAGGTGAAGAGTTACATTGTTCCCTTTTTAAAAGTGTATCTAACAGGATGCTGGCCAATTCACTTTGGCAGTGATACATGCAGCTAAAATTGCTTCCGTTTTGCTAATGCTATATGTTCAGTATTTTCCTGATAGGCATGCTCTTAGAAGAAACCATCAGACATACACTGAATTACTCTGTGAATAAAATATTTAGTCTCCTTAGAGCTCTCAAACACAGCCTTGACTTACCAAGCCTGAAACTGCTGACTTTCCATGGTTCACGCCACTGGCCTTCCCATACAGCCATACCAACTAATGATAAGTAAAGCACTTAGCTACCCCAGAAGACTATAATAAACTGCTATGCAGTGTCTAAGATGTCTGTTGGGAAGGGTAAGTCAAAGTGCTGCAAAGCCCACTGAGGAAGTATATCCAGACAATCAAATTCCATTGTAAGGGTATCAGCAAAGACTCAGAGCGCTTACAAGATAAAATGCATGAGTCTCGTGTGAGGACTGGGTGTATTTAAGAACTGCACCAAGGCTATCAAATTTACATTACAGAAAAAATAAACATTATCTTGAATTGTATTTATATGCCATCTTTTTCCAAAGAATTCAAAACATTTTAAACATCATCAAAATCTTTAGAAACCAAAATGGTACATTGCTACTAACCTCATGTTTCAGATAAAAGAAATCACTGGAGATTGACTGATGGTCTGAATGGACTACTGCCTGGAGCCAGTCAAGCATTTTTATACATTGCTGCCAGGTGATTTGGCAAAGGCAGCTAAAGTAAATGTATATTAAAAATAAAGGATATACTCAGTATATATACTTGTTAGCAAAACCCTGCAAGCTCACTGCTGTCAAATACATAAGAAAATGCTGATTAAAAAATGAGTATTTTTTTAATCTCATTAAATTGTAATTATCTCATTAAAAAAATGAGAACTATTAGCTACAGAAACATTCTTTCTTTATGTCCTCTTATTTGCCCTTGGATCATAAGAGGGCATCAGAGAGCTGTTCACAGAAATGCTGTAACAGAACAGTATGTGGCTTTATATCATTTTACCAGCAATGCAAATATTGAAGACATTATCTCCATCACAGTGTTCATACTGTATAAAAATCCTCTCTAAAAATCAATCATTTTCCTAATGGATTACATTGTTTTCATTTTGAAGACAACTGTCAATGATAATTTTTTTCTTATATCAGTTCTTGAGAGGTACGAGTTTACGACCCATCTTTACCACATCTACACAGTTTACCTCTGGATCTATGTTACGGCTACTAATCTTTTTTTCATTTGTCTTGGCTTACCATAGTCATTTTTTCCTAATTTAAAAATACTATAAAATCAATGTAAGACTTGTAAAATGTGAGAGGAAAGTTCGATATAAAATTCATTCCTGTGGTCTTAAACTTGAAGTTTAAAAAACTTACAAAGATGTCCCTTGTCATTGGCTATACTATATTTTAAAAAGTAGCATACATTTTAATTTTGCAGATGCAAGTTTATTTTATTCCTACAAAGGCTTTTTGTTTGCTGGTTTGTTTTGTAATTGCTTAAATAGGTGTCTAGTCCATTTGTCTTGGTTTCCACTTATACTCCTATTGAATCTCCTTTACCTCTATTCCAACCCTATCATTTTCTCTGGTCCCTTTGCACTCTTCATTTTAATTTTCTTTCATTTGTTTTTCCTCATTCTTCTTATTATGTTTTCAATGTTATCTATTTTTCCTGTGCTTATTCTGATTTGGTCTTCATTTCTGTGATATTCCATTTTTATTTTTCTTCTTCTTTAAAGTCTATCAGCTCATCTCTTGCATCCTTTCTATACATTTTATGATCTCTTCCCTAAATCCTCATAGTTCTGCATTGTGCTCTTATTTTATAGAGACAGGTTTTTTTTTTTTAATTTCCCTAGAAATATTTAGTCACAATATTATTTAGATCTATAGAAATTTCTCTGGTTCAAGGTTTTTTTGTTTGTTTTTTTTTAATCTGCCATGGGTTTCTGTTCCCTATTCCTTTCTTAATTTTTCCTTTAGGATATTTTCACTCTCCTTCCTTTTAATCATACATCTTTAAATAAGAAGTGAATTTTCCCAGATCAGTTATTTTTAGAAACTGTATATGGGAAAGACCAAAGCTTTGTTCTAGGCTAGTAGGAATTTTTCTTAGGACACACATTATGCATTGAGTTTTACCATCTTTTGTGCCTAGACAAAAGATATGACTGTTACAGGAGTTATTTATAATTCAGAATCTCACTCACTGACATGGCATTACCAAAACAATACCTCTAATAAATGCAATTTTCTTTTGGAGTTGCTCTTTATTTAGTTCAATGTCCTCTGTCTTTCAGCAAAATGACTGGGTCCAAAGATAATACTACTACCATCCTGACTCCCCATTACAGATGCGGCATATGGGAGATTTGCAGTTCCTCATGTTATGCCCTTTAGCCTTTATTTCCTAGTATTTCTAAGATTTTGGGATGTGTCTCTCTCTCTCTTTTTTTTTTAACCTTGTCCCATACTTTTGCATATTCTCCACTGGCTTTTGTAATTCTTTCACCTATTCAAGGTTTCCAGTTTCCCAGAGTTTCACTGAAGACATAATTTATAGTTTTATTTGTATTCACCCTGCTAATTATAGGAAATTATCTGAGAACAAAGGGTTATATCCTAGAAATTAAATCAGAATAGAATCTTCTAATTTTATTATGGTCAAATTCATGAATATTGTTCTTTATGATTTCTGGTATTTTTGTCATCCTTAAAAAATCTATTCCATATTTTCAAAGTAATATACATATTTTTAGGTATTTTTATACCACTTACTTCTTTATCTGTTCCCTCCTTTATTTAGTGTGCCACAAAACCATTAACCTTCTTCATAAATAGTAAGTCAATTATTCCAGCTTTACATAGCAAAAAAATTGTCTTTGTGTCACTGATCTAAAATACCAATTTCATCTTATAATAAGGACATTTAATATATTTATGCTCTTTCTATTTTTCCATTGATGAGTATGTTGATTTTGTTGTAGAATCACAGATAAACTTTAAAAACAAATTTAATGTAAGAAAATACCTTTGAGTTTTTTTTTTACAATTTCATGAACTGTATAAGTATGTTTAAGAATAACTGATATCCATATAATATTAAGTAATCTCATGTAAGATCAAGTGTTTTCTTGTTCATTTGTTTATTATCTGACAATCACACACCATTATCACAAGATTGCAGGCTCCATGAAGGTAAGAAACAAATGCCTAGAATAATGGTCTCACATTACAAGCATGTAATGAATATTTTCTAAATGGATGAATTAATTAATGGTCAAATTTTGGTTTGAGAAATATCACACAGTTGCAATACTGAGAACAGGAGGAAACACTAGTAAATGACAATAGTTGGCTGTTGAATAATCAAGCAAGAGTAGGTAATTTAAGATATTTTAAAGTAATAGAGTAGGATGCTAAGAAGGTAATGATTTTAGGAGACATCTAGGAAATAGAGTTAATAGAATTTGTGAGTTAAGGCATTCTTTTATAACTTTTAAGATAGGCAACAACCAGGAGCCAAAATTTCCTTATCTATCCACTTCCCAGAACACAAACCAAAGGCAACAGGTATTTAATTCCATATCTGAAAACACAGGGCTCATCTGGAAAGAAAGAGGATAAATACCAAGTGACACTACAGAGATACAAAAAATCGTAAGAGAATACTATGAACAGTTATATACCAACAAAGGGGACAACCTAGAAGAAACAGACACATTTCTAGAAACATGTAACCTGCCAAGACTGAATTAAAAAGAAAAAGACAAGTTGAATAGGCTAACCATTAATAGTGAAATTGAATTGGTAAAAAAAAAAAAACCCAGCAAACAAAATTTAGGCTAGATGGACTTCTACCAAACATATAAAGAGCTAACACATATTCTTTTCAAACTATTCCAAAAAATTAAAGGTGACAGAACTCTCCCAAATTCATTCTATGAGGCCACTACCCTGATATGAAAACCAGACAAAGACACTACTAAAAAAGAAAACTACATGCCAATATCTCTGATGAATATAGATGAAAAAATCCTCAACAATTATCAAATTGAATATAATAATACATAAAAGGGATCATATATCATAATCAAGTCAGATTTATTTCAAGGACACAAGGATGGTTCAATCTTCCCAAATCAATCAATGTGATTACACCACAGTAAAAAATAGAAGACTAAAAGTCACATGATTATGTCTATAGACACAGAAAAAAGCATTTGATAAAATTCAACATCCATTCATTAAAAAAACTCATCCAAGTGCGTACAGAGAGAACATATCTCAACATAATAAAGGCCAATTATGACAAACCCATAGCTAACGTCATGCTTAGCTGTGAAAACGTGAAAGCCTTTTCTCTAAATTCAGGAACAAGACAAGGACTCCCACTCTCACCACTTCTATTTAATGTACTCTTGAGAGCTGTAGCCACAACCATCAGACAAGAAAAATGAATAAATAAAAGGGATCTAAACTGGAAAAGAAATAAAACTGTTACTATTTGCAGATGACATGACACTTTATATAGAAAACCTTAAAACTTCCACCTAAAAGCTATTAGAACTAATAAATGAATTCAGCCAAGTTTCAGGATAGAAGATTAATATACAGAAATCTTTTGCATTCTATACACTAATAATGAATTATTGGAAAGAGAAAGTAAAACAAAAAAAATTCCTGTTCAGAATGGCATCAAAAAGAACAAAGTACCTAGGAGTAACCTTAACCAAGAAGTGGAAGACTTGCACATATAAAGCTATAAAACATTGATGAAGGAAATTGAAGATGATACAAAAAATGGAAAGATATTACATGGTTTTGGATTGGAAGAACTAATAAGTTTTAAATGGCCATACTATGCAAAGCAATCTACAGATTTACTGTAACTCCTACCAAAATATCCAGGACATTTTTCACAGAACTAGAACAAATAATGCTAAAATTCATGTGGAACCACAAATGAACCCAAATTGCCAAAACAATCTTGAAAAAAAAAAAAAAGAATAACGCTGGAGGTATAGGCTTCCCAAGCTTCAGATTATACTATAAAGCTACAGTTATCCAAACAGCACAGTACTGGCATAAAACAGACATACAAAGAAACAGAATAAAAAGCCCATAAATAAACCTACACACCTACCATCAAATAATCTTTGACAAAGGAAGCAAAATTATACAATATAAAAAAGATAGTCTCTTCAACAAGTGGTGCTGGGGAAACTGGACAGTTACGTGTAAAAGAATAAGATTAGAATATTTCCTTGCATCAATCCAAAAATAAACTCAAAATGGATTAGAGACCTAAAAGTAAGAATGGTATCCATGAAACTCCTAAAAGAGAACATAGGCAGAACACTTTTTGACATAAATTGTAGTAATATTTTTTTGGATCTATGTTCCAGGCAAAAGAAATAAAAGCAGAATGAACAAATGGGACCTAATTAAACCCAAAGACTTTTGCAAAGGACATTATCAACAAAATAATGAGTTTAATGCATTTCCAACACATAGGGAGACTCTTATTGAATACTGATAGATTTTCTTTTCTGTCCAAATAAGTAAAAGAAAAAAATAAAAGTTTATTTAGATGGTAAAAAAAAAATAGAATGGGAGAAATAATTTGCAAATAATATGACCAATAAGGGGTTAATATCCAAAGTATAGAAACAGCTCATACAACTCACTATCAAAAAATAAACAATCAAAAAATGGAGAGAATACCTGAATAGACATTTTTCTAAAAACGATACACAGATAGATAACAGGCACATGAAAAGATGTTTATCACACTAGTTATTTGCAAAATGCATTAAAACAATGACTATCACCTCACATAGATCAGAATGGCTATCATCAAAATGTCTACAAATAACAAATGAGGGCGAGGATGTGGTGGAAAGAGAACACTTGTTCACTGTTAGTGGGAATATAAATTGGTGCAACCACTATGGGAAACAGTATGGAGGTTCCTCATAGAATTAAAAATAGAATAATATGACCCAGCAATTCCACTCCTGGATATATATCCAGAAAAAACAAAAACAGTAATTCAAAAAGATACATGCAACCCAATGGATAAAGAAGATGTGGGGTTTTTGTCTATGTGAATACACACACACACACACACACACACACACACAGAGTGGAATAGTACTTGGCCATAAAAAAGAACGAGATTCTGCCATTTGCAGTAAAGTGGATGGACCTAGGTAATACTACACTTAGTAAAATAAGTCAGAGAAAAAAAAAAATACTGTATGATATCACTTATTTGGGGAATCTGAAAAATAATACAAACAAATATATATAGCAAAATAGAAACAGACCCACAGATACAGGAAACAAACTAGTGGTTATGAGTGGGGAGAAGGAAGGGGGAAGGTCATTTTAGGAGTATGGAATTAAGAGACACAAACTACTATATATAAAATGGATAAGCAACAAGGATATACTGTATAGCACAGGAAATTATAGCCATTATAATAACTTAATAGACTATAATTATAAAAATACCAAATCACTATACCTTACAGCTGAAACTATTAATGTAAATCAAGTATACTTTGATAAATAAAAGAATTCTCAATAAATAAATACAGACTATTACCCAGTACTGAGTGGAATAAATGAAGGAACAATCCAACTAGACACTTCATCATGAAATGTAAGGACGGTCAAGTAAGAAGATAGTAAAAACTTCTGGAGAAAGGAAAGGGGTCAGAGAGATCTTTTATAAAAATTAAAAATGAGAATAGCACAATTTTTTTATTCAACTTTATTGGATACTGTAAGATGGTGAAATCATATCAGAATTTTGAGGAAGAATGAATCTGGTTATATAGTTACATATTCCATAGTCACCCAAACTGTGAGTCCAGTATAAACAGAAAATGAAGATATTTTCAGGCATGAAAAGAATAAAAAAATTTACCTCCCAAGTGTTTCTTCTTATACTATGATTCAAGCAAGTCCCCTGGCAAAACAAGAGAAAGGCAAGAAAAAAGAAAAGAGATGGGATACCAGAAAAAAATTAAATAGTGCAAATGTAGTAGTACATTAAAAAGTATGTAAGATTATGGTTGTGCAGCATATCTAAAAAGCAACTGGAACAGCAGAGGTAGTTTCCAAGAAGAATGTTGTGAAGAAAAATGGAATAAATAGAATCATTATATCAAATGAGAATTTTAATTAACTATTTATTTCACAAAATATGTTAGGGTCCCACAACAGCTACTACTCTCTTTGTAGCCTACCAGATCAAACCATAAAATGAATTATTCATAATTCATCATCTTCTGATACTACCTTTTAAAACAAGACCAGACATCTTCCTCCTATGATCCAGTCAGGTCCAGAAAATGTCTGAGTTGTTTTCACATTCTGTATCTCTATGAATCTACCCTGATCCCCTGCTTCTGATAGCATTTTCCCTCTAATCCAGAAGGAGGAAACAGTATATCCCACTTCCAGTTTCACTTGCAGCTCTATAGCATACAGAGCTCAAACATCATGCAGCAGACACCCCCATGGAATCTACTAGAGACAGCCAGTCTAGACTTGGTACTTTGCTCCCCTACATCCCAAGGGAACCAAGCTTCTTTAAGCTCCGTGGCCAACCATCCCTCAGGACCTAATTATGTGGTTCCAAATGACAGATGTTACTCATACATGCTTATCAGGTACCAGGATAAAGGAAAGGACATAGAGTGAGGAAAGGACTTACCCTTACTATTTTTTAAGGAATGCCCTAGAAAGTGCTGAAGGATACATCTGCTGATACCTCGCTGATAAGGATTAAGTCACATGCTCACACCTAGATGTAAAGGAGGCTGGGAAATACAGTCTTTATTCCAGGCAATTATGTACCTATCTAAAAACTGGGGTTTCTACTACCTTAGAACAGAAGAATGGATATTGCAGGACAAATGACCACTCTTGCCACAAAAGGGATTTGGGTTATATTTCTAACCCTTTAATTTGTCAGGGGAAAGAAACAGACTATGAGAAAGAAAAAAAAAAAGAGAGAGAGAGAGAAAGAGAAAGAAAGTAAAAATGTAACAATAAATTTCAAGAATAGTCTTAAAAGTAACAATATTCTATCTGAAGGGATATATTCAATATATAGATATAACCATTCAGACAATAGTCATGAATGTTGAACATAAAAATTAGAATAACTTAAAAATTTGCAAAATGTAATAAACTGTGTTAGAATAAACTTGACCCTAAAATTATAATTCAGTACTTCTCTGAAACCTATAACAGAGACAGTAGAACTAAATAGGGCTATATCCTTGTAAGAAACAAATGCAGTTAATGTGGATCAAGACTACGTGGTTAACCATGCAGTCTTGAGTCTGGAAAATGTTTGCCCACCACTTCCATCAGAAAGCTGAAGTATGATGGGGGAACTAATGCAGAATTAGAGCAGGAAAGGATTGGCAGAGTGTAAAACAAAACTGGAGGTCAATCCTGCAGCCACTGTCAGGCTTTTGCATTACTCCCCCCTGGATTGAGACACCGTTAAAAAATATACTAGGAATTTGAGAAGATAAGGCATAATTCCTCGATACTATTCTTGTGGCAGACAGACAATTCTGCAAGAGTACTACCAAGCAATTATGCTGCCAGCCTGGGGTACTGGGAGCCATTTTGCAAATCCATTTGCACTCGCCTTACTCTCTTCAGGGATGCACAGAGGACAGAAATGATTTCTTCCATTCTTATTTTCAAGATTGTCTATATGATGGTGAGTAAGGGCTCAGCCTTTCCAAGCTTAGTTATCATCCCATTATACAATTGGAAAAATGTGGACAGCAGGAATATTGAAAATCCTATCTGCGTTTACAATCTAATTTCCTGTGAATCATCTTCCAGATTTGGCTGAAAAGTCGAGCACAAAGCATCACATCTGGTGAATGCAGTACATCAAGTTACCACCCCCCTCAGCATGCAGGCTTTATTGCCAAACACCAGAGCCTCCTCTAGCAGGAGCAATGGAAAGAACTATGTTCTTTGTTTTATAACTCATTGTGCAGAAAAAAAATGACAATTAAGCTGGCTCTGTTCTCGTCATCTCGGATGGCACAGGGCAGGTGATTCAAAGATAATGGCACCTATGAAATGGATTTTTATAGTGAAGCAAAGATTATAATTTTAAATAGAAAATTACATTATGCTACTAGATCATTTTTTCCACTTGGATAATGGTATTTTTCATCCTTCCACTCTAATTTGGAAGTCAATGCAGTGTAAATAACTATACAGCATTTAGTTACTATTATCACCGATCCCACAGAAGCAAAGATGATTAGAGTCAATTTTGTCATTTTTGAGTTAATGAGGGACAAGGGTATTTTAGTGTTTCTGGTAAGTGTCAAACAAATCAACAAACAAAAATATCAAACATATCTGTTTGAATTTGCTACTTTTTGTGTACTGTAGAAAAGTTTAAGACAAACCCCATACTTTATTATACAAACTATAGATAGGAAATCTGGCTAAATGCAACAGGGATATGTTTTGAAGCAGTCAGTATTACTTGACTGTATTATAAGGTTGTTTCTTCCTCTCCACATTATAAACTTTGTTTCAATGGTTGAATTTCTTTTCATGTCCTGGTATATTATATTAATATAAACTAGAAATATATAAATTTATATATTATATTAAAATAAAATATACAAATGTATATATATTAATATATTATAGTCATGAAAACTAGAAATACACAATATTTTCAAGGAGTATTTAAAAGGAGACTTGCCACAGATGACTTGAAGGGTGGGAATAGCAAGAGATTATTTCTTAACACTTAAAAAAATACAATTAACTGTTAAACATGGGAATAATATTATATACCCCTCTAGACAGTCAAAAGAGAATGAAAGAACGTGACTTCCAGGAAGCTCTGTGTTGATCTCATGGGGCTAGTTCAAAGAGTACTAAACGTCATCATGGCACAGAAAAATCTTTTGCTAAAATTGTTTTGGGCAATTATATGTGACTTTTCAAAGCTGTTATGAAATTCTTTCTCCATTAGCCCAGAGACAGAGTATTATTTGACCATAGGGGTGATATGACATAAATGTTGACTGGATTTCCTGACAGAAGCAATGCTGCTTTATTATTTTTTAATTAATTTCTGGGCTACAGAAGCCATCTGCTGCATTTAGTTCTTTCTATTTGCTGATTATTTGATATTGAACTAATCTAGATTGTAATTTATTTCAGTGTGCTTTCTATCTGCCTGTAAGATGAACCAAATAGAGTATCTTGCAAGTATAGCATTCTTCTTAGAATGTATGTAAATATGTGAAACAGTTTTCTTTAGATCAAAGATACCAAAAAGAGCTCAAAAGCACTATGTGCTCCAACTACAGCAAAGATTTTTCTGACCACGAACACTGAGCAAGTAAAATCTGTCAGCGTGTCTACTAATTGAGGTTTTAAAAAAGTAAAGCTGATGTTCTTCAAGATAAGTTTGGGGCCTACGGTATGTCATTGTGTGACTTTTACATGGACAAGATAAAATGTATAGGCAACAGGGCTACTAGAAAGTCAGAGCTCTCTCCTTTGTCCTCCAGTACCCCTCCCACGCTCGGGAGAATGAGTGCTACAAAAGATGCTCACTGGAGATGGGTTTCTAAAATTATAAGCATGAGAATGAAATTATTTTTAGATCTATTAACTGGCATAATAAGAGGGGGTAAACAGCTCAGTAGAGACTATCCTTTCACCTGTGGATATCTGTATTTATATCCTGCTCAAGTGAAAATAAATTTGATAATTTGCTTCTCTTTTCTATAAAAATCTCCTTACTGACTCTACCTCTGCTGGGAAGAAGCCAAGGCCCAAGGAAATTATTACGCAGAAGCCAAGGCCTAACACAATTACTATGCAATAGCCCAACACAGAAAACATTTACAGAGGGAGAACGCAAATCATATTAATAATAACATTAACAATAATGATAAATAATAATAAAGCACAGAAAACAGAAACCAAACATTTTTTTCCCCCCTTACCTGCAATGTTATTAAAATCCATTAAATAAACAATTATTAAACACCTGTCTGCCCATCTATTTTAGTGAGGAACTGCAAGATAAGAAAACAAACTTATATATAAACAAAAGAGTAATATAACTCATCATAAGAAAAGAATCAAAGTTAAAGAGGATGTTCTGAGCTCTTACACGGTTGCCATTCCCAGTGGCTTACCCAAAACTCCAACACTAAGTAGGGTTGCGCTAATGGACCTGGTACACTGGATGGATGACTAAATTTGCAACCAAGTAAACTATTCTTCCCAGTGCGGAGCAGAGGCCATTGAAATATATTTCAATCCACAGGAAGTCTCTCAGATATGAGACACAGAGTTTCCCCATTGAATATACAATGAGTAGTTCCCATGGCTGAGGTGTACAGTCAAGGAGAGAGCTGTTAAACAAAAATTCTCAGGCTCCACCTCAGCTCTCTTAAATCAGTATTTTGTAGTGTGAAGCCGATAAAATGCATACTGTGTTAAGGAGAACCACTTTACTAGATACCTGTGGATCCTGTAGCATCTTCTAGAAAAGGCCTTCTAGGCTGACCTAGGAAAGACCTGGGAGCTGATTTACCTACCCCAAGGATAACAGTGGAGAGACCCATCAGGCAGTTTGATCATCTGTGGGAACAATGGTCATGGTTTACTTGGACAACATCCTGCCACACAATTCCAACTTGTCAGCTCACAGCCACTGGCCTGGACCCTACCTGGTCACCTACAACAATACCGCTCTTTGGCCAATCCTAAAGAAGTGGGGAATTTGAGGTTAAATGTGGGATTTCTGTGCCATGCCTGTCCAAAGGCCCACGTTTCCAGATGAAGTTTACATGAATATCATATGAGAAAACCTACAGAAAACTGAGGACATCCAAGTGAGCAAGAAAAAGCAGAATCTCACAGAAAAGGAGAACATGAGACATTAAATCTACAGATGTTTCTGCTTGTTCAACGAGAGCTTACGTTGCACTCAGTTGTACTATTGAGACAAACCCGAACAAAGTAACTCACTCTGAGCCACCTTAGGTGGATAAAGCACTTTGTGTCTCTGAGAATCACTCTCATTAAAAGGTTATGGAGACTTGGTATGCTCCATTTTCCAGGGAAAGAAACTTGTAACAAGAATATCCTTATCCTGAGAATTTAATGTCAAGAGAGGGACTAGGAGGAAAAGTTTGCGATCTTCAAAGTGGTGCGTACAGAACAAATCATTGCTCACTAAGCACCAAAGCCAGAAACCCAGTCCCATTGACATTTTATCCCTCAGTTGTTTCACTCCCAGTGGGCGCTGGCTTCCAGCTGAACTAGATCACCAGAGATAAGCTGGTGCCATGGTCAGGGCTCCATCTATGGCCCTGGGCTGCTCAATTTATTAAACAATAAATTGGATAAAGGCAAAGAATATGTCCAAATTTTCAGTTGATACCAAATGGAAGACTACCAAGGAGATTGGTTCACTTTCAGAATTTGGCAAAATATAACAGGTTACCACAGAAGGCCGTGCATCTACAGAAAAAGCATCGCCACACTAGACCACAGAAGTGTGGGTCAGTAGCCGCACCTAAGTGACATAGGGAAAAAAATCCAACCAACAATATATCCATCTTAAGTCAAAAGTCTGATGTAGACAACCAAAACCCCTAATGTCATCACAAGACTACTAGCGTGGTATTTCCTCCCTAAGTAATGACCGAAGCAAATTCTTGTAACTTTGGCTCTAATTAAAGTAACAGCATAGCTGGGCATCTACCTCCTCAGCATGAATGAAAACGGGCGTTGGAAACAAGAGCGACATCTCCAGCTGACATTTACAGCACAGTTGGCACATGTGATATCAAAGCAGAATCAAGAAGAACTGCCACTAAAAAAATGGAACAGAACTTGGGAAAGTGTCAAATACATATGGAAACCAAGAGGACTGTGAGGAAGTTGAGAACCTTCTATGAAAAATCCTAGAATTATCTGGGCAAAAATTAAGGGATGCTGAAATGCAGTCTCCATAGACATTGCCTCTGGTTTCAGGAGCCACAGTCTCGTGAGGTCTTGCTGTGGTGACAATCAGTTCATCTCACAGGACACTAGAAAGAGACGGCATCTCAGCTCAAGTCCAGGTCAAAGAATCATGCAGTTCATATAGGTTGTTAGTTTCATACCACAGTATCTTTCCAATCCCTGTGCAGTTCCCCCCACCATGATCCTAGCAACACTTGTCCTGTGTGGTTATTACAGAGACAGAGGGAGCATGAGCCTGATAATGAGTTTCCTACCCAGCATGGAGGTATGAGCTCTGTATACCTTGTGGCCATTCAAGGACCCTGAAATGGCCAATCAGAAACATAAAACCTTCATCCAGATAAAGGTGAACCTGGTCTCTTGACATTAGAGCTACATTTAAATGCTGTGAAATCTTTCCAAATACCGTCCATTATAAGAAAAGGCCTGGAGCACAGATCCAATGAGAAAATAAGCCTATGGCAGAAAGAAATGCAGAGCAGGATAGAGTGTTCAAGAAATGGAAAATACAGTTGGCCAAAGCTATTTTAGTTTCCTAAGGATGCTGTGTTTTCTCTTGCCTGCAGGCTACCACATATGCTGCTTCCTGTTTTCACCTGACTAATTCCTACTTATGCATCAAGATTCAACTTAACCTTCATCTTCCAAGGAAAGATTTCTGTGACCTCCTAACCAGACACTAGCAACGCTGCCATTCAGTGCGCAATCTCTTTATCATGCTGCTCCCCAGAGCTCCCTGTGCCCCTTCTGGGCTAGCATTTATCCCCCTGCATCAGTTGTCCGACAATATGTCTCTATCTCCCACCAATCTTCAGGTTATCTGAACATATATGAGCAAAGGGACTGTGGCCGTCCTGTTAATTTCTTCCTGGCACCTGACTCATAGTTGGAGTTAAGGCAGTATTTCACAAATGAATTCGATAATTGATTTCTTTTTTCTTTTTCACACTCTACAACACAAAGACATAGCCTTTATAGAGGAAGGAAATTCCAAATGGCACTTTTCGTTTATAAGGAGTACTTGAGAAAGAAAATTGACAACGTGATCTGTAACTTTCTTAGTCCCCGTTCATTTATATTACTTACTAATTTCTCCATAATTTATTATTTTTGAAGAGTTAGCTGCTCTCTTTGAACAGATATATTGACTATATCTGTATGAATGTAACCCCCACTTCTTACTTGCTTGAAAAGACAAATTTATTTTTGGCAAAAAATTAAAGGCAAATAATTTCTTATTCATTACCAGTTATCAATTACAATTAGCAGATCAATGATCATACAAAGTCATCAATAAAATATTTTATTCAATGCTTGTATTAAATTGCTAGGGTATTTATCTTTTATCTTGGTAATGAAGTCCTTCTGCAGTTGGTTTGCCCTTCTCAGATATAATGCTTAACCAGAAAATGCAGAGGGAAAAAGGAAGACATTGACATTTAAGTTATGAGGAAAAGATTCTTTACTCTAATGATCACCTTTCCACTCGGAAGCAGCCCTGAGTAATACACTGATTACAAGCCAGCAGCTTCTTTCAGTCACTTTATGACACTGACAGAATTATTAGTTAAGATTAGACTCTCATTTTCATATTTGTGGAGACATTAGCATTAGTTTCTATATTAAACATAAAAGTTACCTGCACATTCTAGAACCGTAGAAAGCTTTTTAAAAGGATTTAAGGTGATGGATTCAAGATTATCTGAGTATTTGTTTAATAGACATTATGGTTATCAACCAGATCATATTTTAGAAAGGCAATCATTTCTTCACTAGAGTGCATTAATATCTTTCCCAGACTACAAAAACAACAAAAAAAAACTATGTAGGAAAAGTATTTTACAGTACTTTTTTAATTCTACAGAATACTACATCACTGCTTGCCAATTGACAATTGCATCATAATTCAACCTGCCACAACTATAAAACTGATCTTGATTTGATTAAACAAAAGACACCACAAGTATATGGGATGTACATATTTATGTGTAGACAGAAATATCAGGGATGAAAATAACAATTTTAAATGTTTAGCACCAAAATAAAACAGTGTCTATGTGATGAGGAAACAGAACATCTAACGGAAAGTCAAATCAATTCTGCCTTTAATTTTCTGTTCTATGTGGTATAGGCTTTCTGAATAGTATTTGTCTGTAGACAAATGCAGTAAATTTATTGCAGAGAAGTGAATGTATTTCCATCATCCAACATAGCAAAAGGCTGAAGGAGAGGAATACGATCCTACAAATGCTTCCCTGGATCAGATCACGGTGTTCGCAGCAAACAGTATGTTGGCACTACTCAGGGACCACAGGAGCTTGGCTATCAGGCTATGGCTGTACCCGATTTTTACTGGTCACCCCACCCGGGACTGAGAAGTCACTATCTCAATGCACGGATCGGGAAGCTCTGGCTTAGGAAATGTTGAGAGTCGCAGACAGAGACAAAGCTGTTCTAACAATTATAGATCAAGGAGGATTTCCTCAGATCCAAATTACAGAAAACATTTTTTTTTTAGATGACCAGTATGATTATAGAAACAAAGTCTGAACTTCTGGGGGAGGGAAGGTTAGTAGTTACAAGGGAGGGGTTAGCCATGAGAGTGTCTCAGTTCAAAACACAGTTCCATCACTCCTCACCATTTAAGTATGAAGAAGTCATCTGACTCTTCTGTGCTTTGCTTTCCAATTCTGTACAGAAGGGAAGAAAACAGTACCTATCTTACAGGGTTGCTGTAAAGACTGAAGAACTTAACTATGTGGTAACCCCTTAGAGGAATATTTACTGTTAGCTTTAATTATAATACATATAAATATGACAGAATTTAAATTTTTTTATTTTAAAACAATCAGAAATTATAGATAAGTTGCTATAAAACAGAAATGTTATTTTTCCTAAACCCTTTGAGAATAAGTTGCCAACCTGATTTCCTATTCTACTCAGAATACTTCAGTATATTCTTTCACATATCTTGAAATTCTTCAAGTTTTTAATTACTTTAGTGGGCTTTATTGAAAATAGGGACCTTCTCCTACCTAACCACAAAACCGCCATCAAAATCAGAAAAGTAGCAATGATATGCAGCTTCCATCTAATCTTCAGACCTCAGTCAAGGGTCGGCCTTCATCCCAATAACGCCCTTGAAGCATCTGGTTCAGAATCACACGTGCATTTGTTTTTCTTTTCTTTTAATCTGGAAGAGATCCTCTGTCTTTCCTTGACTTTCATGACCTTGACACTTTTGAACACTGTAGTTCAGTTTTTTGGTAAATTGTTCCTCAATTTGGCTTGGTCTGACAGTTTCTCACAGATTCAGGTTATGAATCTTTGGCAGGAATATCACAGAAGTGGTAGTGTGTTCTATTGCATCCTGTAAGTTTCGACACATTTTGACTTACTACTGGTATTCATGCCTCTAATCATTTTATTAAGTAGTGTCTACCAGGCTTTGCCACTAAAAAGTTATACTTTTTTCACCCATTGCAGTTAATAAATATTGAGGGAGGAGAGTGTTACTGTGAAACTGTATAAATATCCCATTCCTAATCAAACTTTACATACATTTATTTGCATATGTCATTATAAAAGCTGCTCAATAGGAGCACTGTCTGGGCTTCCCTCTCCTCTCCGTATCTCAGTGAGGAGAAACCCTGGAGAAAACTGCTTCCCCTCATCTCACACCTTTCCCTAGGCAAGAACCTCAAATAAAAAGAAACATACAAAGCAAGAATCAGCAAATTGAAATTGAAAAAAAGAGGAAATTTCTCTCAGTTAATAGGGAATATCTATCAGAATCTTCAAGTATGGTTTAATGTTGGAAACATTCCCAATAAAGGTAAAAACATATTAGAATTTTATAACTGTGTATTGATTCTAATTTACAATTAACAGCTATTAAAGTTTAGCCCGGAAGAGATGGAGAAGACATCACTGACTATCTGAGTGTTGGCAACGGGATGGGGAGACCATTAGCCCCATGCACCGCCGGGCAGGGTCAGCGAGAGAAGGAGGTGAAAATCAGAGTAGTTCAGCAATGTCTGTGAAGCCTGGAAAGGCTTTATCTTATATCTTAGAAACCGTTTCAGACCAAGACTGTAACTTTTAATAAAACATGTTTTTCCCTCCTATCTTGATAGAGAGACCAACATTATGTCAAAATTGAAAAGCATGTGTAGTGCTACATTTTTACGTTACTGAAAGTCAGTACAATATCAACAAGTGACTGGTTTAGTTATTACTGCCATTGTCTAAATGGTCTTTTAATGGACTAGCAATATTTAAATGATAAAATAAAGACATGATCATTCATAAATGAGTACATGTTTATTCCTTAAAATTTATCTTTCTTGATATTTTTCAGTAAAATTTTCATAAAACTTCTGCTGTATTGACATTAATATCTAAGTAGATAGGCTTCTGAAGCAAGTGTAGTCCTTGCATTGTTTTTATTCATTGTAAGTTGGAGCCATTTCTCACTGCTGAGGAAATATAAACTGGAATTATGAGTAAAATTGATCATTGATAAGTTATATGTAGATTAGAGATGAGTAATACATTATATATGGTATCCCAAGACTGTAATAAACTATATATGATGAATTGTTGCAGAATATATTACAAGATATCTTAATTTAGTTGTACAAGTGGTTACCACAGCATGACTTGTAACACTGTTTAAGTCAATATCTATGTCCATAAGATGTTAAGTACTGTCAAGCTTTTCAATACTAGCACATTGTTTTTAAAAACTGAAAAATTACAACATGTTGCTCAATTTGTTCAAATCTCTTTTTGAGACTATACTTTGATATAGAACAACAGAAGTGGTCTCAGTAGAAATTAGTATCAGGTTTATTTGCTCATAATTCTTCTTTATAGCTGTATATTTTTTATTATATTTAATTCAAATGTTATTTTTGTATATATCCATTTGTTTCTATTAAAAGTTTTTCTAAAATAAAAAAATTCTAATCTACAAGGTTGAAATGTCCACACCTAGGTGTTTGGTACACTTTTCCCAACATTTTCAATAACGTGCAATAGTTCATAATCAAGTGACTGTGGGTAGTACAAATTCAAAATTGGTTTTTCACCAAAGACCACAGTTGTCATGTATTTGGAGATATGCTGTTGTTTCACGTAATTATTCTACTGCATTTCATTCACATCTTGTCTAAATTAAATATAATTGTTTTATCAGCATTCAACTGACATTCTCATCATGCAACCAAGAGACAATGTCATATGTGACATGTCATTCATGAAGACATTCAATGCTTAGGCACAAAGATTGGCTATGATCTTCGACTTGTTCCAAAAAATCGTTCCTAGCGCAGTTGAGCCCACATCTCACGGGAATAAATGTATACTATGTTGCCAAATATGTCATAGAATATTTGCAAATATTTTGACCAAGCTTCCGGCTTGTACATCTTCTTTCTTGCCAATAACGTTAAGATTATATACACTTCCTCTTCATCACGTTTCAAGTTAATGCTTAATATTCAAAATCATTTTTGCAGTTTTCCTCTTAAGTAGAAACTTGTACTTTCTACAACAGATGTACAATCAATGAAAAAGTCATTAATTTTGACTTCCTTGTTTTCCTCTCCTGGTAGTTAAATCACACACATAGTAAGAGTTCTTTGTGGAGCATAATTTTGCTAATGGTAAACTCTCACAGATTGGATATTTGCTTTATAAATACTGTATCTTTAATTTCTTGTCTCACTGGATTTCCCACCAAATTAACCATCTCATGTTGATTTCTCCATCCTAAATGGTCATCATTGGTTTTGTGACAGTTTTTTAAATCTATTTTACATGTTCAGCACTTACAGCAAATTTGAAATCATTTCTACTACACTCAAGGCATTTTCCAATCTGTTAGTACTCCAAAAAAGGATCGTTATTCTTAGCTAACTACTGGATATATATTAGCCTTTTAGGAACATCCCATTAATGTTCTTTACCAGTGTTCACTGGTTGCAGATGATCAATTATTTGCTCTTTATTTAGCTTTCTAAGTTCTAAATGCACATGTGCTTTTTCTTGTTCAAATACTATTTTATGTTCTTTTAATTCAGAGAGTCGTTGCTTGCAGTCACCTATACATCAATGAACAAAGTTTATCTTGAAGATTAACTACGAAACATAATGCAAATAACAAAACACTATCTTTGTACTAAAAACAGAAGAGCCAGCTTCTAATTTACCTCTCCAGCTACAAAATATGTACAAAATTAAATTTGAATATCCTACTATGTTCAACCAATGGAAAATGTAAACACTAATTTTACTTAGACTACATTTTGTGATAAAGATCCTCATGATGTCAGAAAGATTTGACAGCTGTTTTCCAGGGCTGTCTTCCAGTAAGCAGAGTAAAATGGCCTTATTTTCTTTCTCCAATTTGCCAATTTCATGATGGTGTTTTTTTCTCTTTTAAAAGAAAAAACTCTGGTGGGGAGAGTTGCATTTATTGATTTTGATTTGTGAATTCAATATGACTAAATTATTTTTTTATCCTTATGATTTTGATCAGCAATTAAACCTTTATTTAGGAAAATATACACAAGCCACAGGAATTTCACCTGACCTGCTCAAATTGTAGGTTTGGATTTGGTGAGGATAATTTTCTTGATCACTCATTTTATCAGTAATCACCAGCAATAAATTACTAGCAACTTTTATGCAGTTTGAGCTTAAAAGCATAACATGCTTACTGTGTTGTTTCCAAGCTTTAACAAATTAATCAAATAGCCCCTTTGAAGAGTTTTCTCTCTTCTCAGTTGTGTTTCTTTTCTAAACTCCACTTTCATTTTTTTCAATTATTATTTTGGCCTTATTTATTCTTTTGAAAAAGTTAGAAATGAAATACAGTTGTATTTATAGAGTAAAAAAATAGTATATTTTCCTTCTAAATACTTAGTCAAAATTACAACAAATTCATTCAAAATTCATAGATTAAGATAAATGTAAAAAATCAAAATGTTAACAAATTTCTAATTTTACAAATTTTACTTTTAAAATATTCAAAATGAAATGCTGAAGTTAAAAGGTAAAGTTCAAATTGTAATTTAATTTTTGAGTCAAAATAAAACCAACAATAAATTTGGGTTTTGAATGTTTAATTATTATTACTTTCAGAAAAACATTTTAAGTTCTGTAATTTAACTTCCATAGTTTTGTCAATATAAAGAATCAGTATCTTACTTAATTCATGATATATCTGGATTTTCACCAGTAATAGGAATTGCTTAATCCTGCAAAATGTTCCCCAGCCACCATGTAGCACAGTTGTGAACGCTGTGCTAATTTACGGTACTTTGAATTGGAGTAGGATGAACAGTAAGAGCACAAAATATGCATTCTCATCTATCTGAAATGGTATTTTGCTTTGCAAAAAGCTATTGCACATGCTATCTGAGAACTGGACATGTTAATTAAGTTGTCTTTTCTCTCACCGAAGGGTTTTGCAGACAAAATCATCCCCCGCTCTGGAGCAGGATCCATCTCTAGCATTGGAAGAGGCACCACCCATGGTGTTATATAGCCTTCAGCTACAACACCTTTTTTTTTTTTTCTTTGTGGTCATAGGTGAAGAGCTATGGAAAGGCATTTTGCTGGGATCTGAAATGGGTTACTCACAAAATAGAGGTGCACAGTTACAATTGTCCTTTCTTTCTAGCTAGCCCTGAGTACCAGACCACAAATGACAAGCGCCCTTTAGTTCCTAGATAAATGTATTATTTGAGATTGTAATATTTGAGGCCAAGGTCATGACCCTCTTTCTCTCCCCAGGTTACTAAAGAAAATATAACTCAGTAATACATACATTCTAAACAGTGTTTAAAAGCTCTATCTGTATGTACTGACATGGATAAAAACAGTTCCAAAATATATGTAAAATACCATTTTTATACATTTTAAATTAAAATAACATGTTTCCATGTGTTCTGCATATATATATAAACAATAGAAGGATGGATGCTTATAAAAAATGACTTTAACTCTAAGGAGGGTGATGAAAATTGGTTGTGACTAAAGGAAGAATTTTAAGTCTATTTATAATATATATGAGTTATCAAAGAGAATGCACTATTTACTGAAATTATTAAAATTTGAAAATTTCCCTTCAAAATAAAGTGTGTTGGAAAAACTTGATTTACAGATTTGATGATGAGTGTCAAATCATGCAAATATGTCATTTAAATCTTTTTAACTGAGGTATAATTGACAAAAGATTATATAAGCTACATGTGTAGAATATAATTATTTGATATTTGTATATATTTTGAAATGATCACTACAATAAATATAGTTACCATCTGTCACCACATGTGGTTAAAAACATTTTTTTCCTTGTGGTGAGAACTTTTAAGATTTACTCTTAGCAAGTTTGAAATATGCAATACAGTATTGTTAACTATAGTCACCATGCTGTATATTACATCACTACAACTTATTTCATAACTGGAAATTTGTACTTTTGACCTCCTTCACCCATTTCATCCTCCCTTCTGGCAACCCCAATTTGTTCTTGATGACCTTGGTTTTGCTTCTTTGTTTTCTTAGATTTCACATATAAGTGAGATCACATGATATTTGTCTTTCTCTGATTTCACTTAGTATAATACCCTGAAGGTCCAGCCATGTTATTGCAAATGGCAAGATTTCACTCTATTTTATGGCTGAATAGAATCCAACTGTGTGTGTTCAGACAGACAGACAGACAGACAGACAGACACACACACACACACACACACACACACACAAATCCTGCACCTTCCTTATCCATTCATTCACTGGTGGACTCTTAGATTACTTCCACGTTTTGGTTATTATAACTAATACTGCAATGAATACGGGGTTCATATATATTTTTGAATTAGTGTTTTCATTTTCTTAGAATATATAACCAGAATTGCTGGATCAAATGGTAGTTCTAATTTTTTCAGAAACCTCCATACTGTTTTTCATTACATTTCCACTAACAGTGCACAGGGGTCCCCTTTTCTCCAATCCTTGCCACTATTTGTAACTTCTTATCTTTCTAATAATAGCCATTCATTTATCAGATGTGAGGTGATATTCCATTATGGTTTTGATTTTCATTTCATTGATGATTACTGATATTGATCATCTTTTCACATGCCTCTTGGCCATCTTGTGTCTTCTTTGGAGCAACTTCTATTCAGATCCATTGTCCATATTTGAATCAGATTGGTTGTTCGATATTGAGTTGTATGTGTTCTTTATATATTTTGTATATTAACTTCTTATCAGATATATGATGTGCAAATATTCTCTCTCATTCACTACGTTACCTTTTCATTTTATAAATGGTTTTCTTTGTTGTACACAAGCTGTTTAGTTTGATGTAATCCTACTTACTGGTTTTCACTTTTGTTGCCCTTACTTTTGGAGTCAGATCCAAAAAATCATCACCAAAATCAATGTCAAGAATCTTACTATTTTTCTTCTAGGAGTTTTATGGTTTCAGGTCTTTCAAATCTTTAGTCCATTTTGAGTTAATTTTTGTATATGTGTAAGATAGTAGTATAGTTCATTCTTTTGTATTCAGCCATCCAGTTTTTCCAACACTATTTATTGAAGAGGTTGTCCTTTCCCCATTGTATACTCTTGCTTCCTTAGTTGTAAATTAACTGCATATGAGTGAGTTTATTTCTGGCTCTTTATTCTATTTCTTTACTTGTCTGTGTTAATGCCAGTAACAAACATACTGTTTTAATTACTACAGCTTTGTAATATAGTTTGAAATCAAGGAAAGTGATACCTCCAGCTTTATGTTTCCTCAAGATTGATTTGGCTAGTTGGAGCCTTTTGTGGTTCTATACAAATTTTAGGATTGTTTTTCCTACCTCTGTGAAAAATGCTGTTGGAATTTTGATAGGAATTATACTGAATCTATAGATTGCTTTGGATAGCATAGACATTTTAACAGCATTAGTATTTCTAAACCATGAATGTATCTTTCCATTTATTTGTGTCTTCAATTTCTTTCATCAACATCTTACAGTTTTCAGTGTATAGGTCTTTTACTTCCTTGGTTAAGTTTACTCCTACTTTTTTTTACACACTAATTTCATTTAATCCTTACAACAAGCTGTAAGAAATTATAATTTCTACAAATGAGAGAATGGAGAGTCATGAAGTTTTATTGTACAAGCAAATATCAGCAAATGAAACCGGATTGAGAAAAATCTAAAAACCACAGAGCTGGAAAAATCAAGACTTAAATTCAAGCTAACATGTTCTAGGAATGCAAAAGAAACTCAAGCAAATGAGCAGCAAATGTGGAACACACTCATTTTGGATTGATCATTTTAGGAGAGAATCACCAAAAATGAAAATGTTTATCCACAATGTCTAGGTTTAGGTAAGCTGGATTCATCCTTGAGGAAAAGCTGAACAAACGTGTATTTTAGGCACTACTCTAAATAAAGCAAGTATGGTGCTTTCCAAGTTTGACAGCAAATTGTCCCAGATAAGGGTGTTAGCTGCGAAGTAGAGTAAGGAAGTAGGAAAAAATTTAATGCTGGAAGGAGAAAGAAGAACACTGAATGGATCAGATTTCACACCTTCTGGATGGCTAGACAAGACAGTTTCTTGCAAAAACAGCAAGCCTGGAAACGCAGACCATTCCAAGCCCCGAAAGGGCTAAAGCATCTAGATGCCCTCTCTGCCAAGCTGCTAGCAGACTATAGTTACATGAACGCCAAGACTCAACACTGTTTGACAAGTCCCAGAAAAATTTCACTGGCATTTTAGATAATAGGCATCACAAGATATAATATTATATTAGTAGTTAAGTAAGGTTAAAATTTATAGAACACCTTCAGTGTTTTCAAATGTTTCTATTTAGCTAATTCTTGCTCAAAGGAGGATTTTTATCTTTATTATTTTCCTGGAAAACTAAGTGTGCCCTTGCATACTGATTTTAATAAGTATATAATATTTATTTACAGATAATATTTAATATATATTAATGTATAATGTTTATCAGAGGACTAGGGGTCATAAAAATAGTTGCAACTTTCTTACCCATTATATAAAGATTCAATGTCTATACAGATAATGATGCCACTTTAGAACATGAATTTACTTATCTTTGTGATACTTAGTAAAGCTTAATGTTAAATGTCTATAGAACAAATCTACTGTGACGTCCTGCCATACTCCGTATTTACCCCTCATCCCCATTACTACCCAGAGATTTAGCCAAAAATAACTATCTCTGCATAAGTATATGGCCCTATGACATAACAAATGGACAATAAATGCCATCTATGGCTTTCTCACTAATTTTTAAAGCTTTGGCTGACAAGCACAATCATCTTAACACTGTATTAAACAAAGTCATTAATAGTATCTGTGTATTATGATAAATCACAGAGAAAAAAATGTGACAATGAGTGTGTATATGTCCATGAATGACTGAAAAATTGTGCTGAACACTGGAATTTGACACAACACTGTAAAATGAGTATGAATCAATAAAAAATGTAAAAAAAAAAATAGTATCTGTGTAAAACCAAGCATCACACAGGCCACCAAAGTCACAGGAAAACGTCAATGAGCATCATGCCTAGGATACAAAAGCATTTAAGCACCTAATCGTGCATGAAGCTCTCAGTGCTGAAAAAATTAATTGCGTAGCTCCGGGCCCCTGACCTGTAGTAGTTTTACAATTTGAAACAGACAATGGAAAAGAGCCGAGTCTATGTAAGTCGAATGGTCACCAGGAGAGCAACAGTAATCTCCAAGGAGTTTAGACATTCACATGCCTTTTTCAGGGGAGGGGGAGTTAGGATGAGCATCAAGTCCACAGAGAGATTGTTTCCTTGTTCAAGAATGAAAGTAAATCCAAGTCACACCAAATTTCTCTTTTCAGTATAATCATGTGAACAATACCGCAGAGAAAGGCAACCTGACCCTAATACAGAGATCTCCCTGTGGTAGATGTCGAAGCATAAGCAGTGATGGTCCGTCTTTCACAGATTTACCACCACCACCTTCCACCCCCATCCCCAGCACCTCCTTCACAGAACCAGTCACGACTGCAATTAATTCACGGACTGCTTGCTTCATTGTGTGTGTCGTGTCCGTTTCCCCTTGCTAGACCACTGACTCCTTGATCCCCACTACCTGCTTGCAAAGTCTATCACATGGCAGCTGTTCTGTAAATGTTTCTGAAAACAAGGAAGAGAGAGAAAGTTAAAAGGAAAACTCTGGCCATAAAACACTAAATATAATTAACACAAGGGACTCTTTAACAAGCACTTGGTAGCAAGACTACACATAAGCACTTTGAACCCCTCAGTTAGCAAACTTATTCACCTCAAACCATACCCACTGACACATTACAATTTCCTGAGAAAGAGTGTAAGACGTAGGAGTCCTCAGCGGTCCTTAAATCTTCACAGAACCCAGAAATTCCTCTTTAGCTCTGTCATGTCAAATCTCCATCCCTTCATTGGTGTGGCTCTACTCCCTGGCTGTTGGGCTGTGACCTCCTCACTCACTCCCCACCTTCTGGGAAACCCCTGCTTAATTAAAATGACTGCCTGGATAAAATCATCTCCACTGCAAAAGCAAATACCATCTTGTCAGCAGATTCAATTCTGGCTTTTATTCGCTGGATAACTTTTGATTTCTTAGCCAGAGTAGCATCTCAAGAATCCCATCGGGGATGCTACTCGTCTGGAATCCTCAGGGTCCAGCTGTCCTTTACACTAGTGCTGCTCAAAATGGGATCCCTGAGCCAGAATCAGCATCATCTACAACTTACTAGAAATACAAATCTTCGTGCCCACCCACCTGCAGCAGAATATCTGAAAATGGAACCCAGAAATCTCTTTCAACAAGCTATTCAGATGATTCTTGTGTATGCTGAATTTTAAGAAGCACAGCCCTATATTCTGTTTTACTGGCCTAGGACACAGACATTGGTCCCTCATACTTTCTTAGGAACAGTTTGTATTTGGAAAATACGAAGCTGCTAGCCTAGACATTCCAGTACCATCTCTCCCTGTGCCCTATCTCTCCTGCCTCCCAGTGGTGATTTAGGGCATTCTGGACCGGGATCGCCAGGGTTTGATTCCCAACTCTACCATTTGGTAGCTGTGTGACCTCAGGTAACTTACTTAACCTCTCTGTGCCTCAATTCCTTCATCCATAAGGTGTAATACTAATCCATTTCACACAGCGTGGAAAGGATTGAATCATACGAATTCAAGAGCTTAGAAAAATATGTGGTATATAATAAAGGTTATATTATTATTTAAGGCAGATTGAACTCAAAGTCCTCTTTATCTGTCCAGAGAGGGGTTATTTTACCTTTCATCTTTCCTCTGGAAAAGAAATTCATGCTAAAGGTCTCACTCAAGCTAAAGTCTGGTTCCCATGCTGGAGACAAGGGTTAGCCTCTTCGAAATTATGTTTCTAGTTTAAGGTGTTAAAGCATAACAATGGACAAATTACACCACTGTATCTCCTCTCATTCCTGACTATTTTTCCTATCAAATGAGTTGCAAACACTTCATCTCTGGCATGAAACTGCTGATACAGACAGGAACTGGTTTTCCTAAGTACCCTCTCATGAGAGCAGAATATATAAATTAAATTGGCAGGTGGCTTCCAAAAAGGGAGGGTAAACGAAACATCCACCAGGTTGATTTATATTCTTGATAAAATACGAATACAAGTGAGATCCCTTTATAATGAATTCCACCGGAACTGTAATTTGCTTTTGCTTTAATTAAATTTTGTTATTGTGAATCTATTGCTAGAAATCATATCCCTGGTCAAAAGAGCTAGAACTGAAATTCCGGTGATGGGTAGCCACTCTGGCTTGAATTAACAAGCAAAAAGAAATGTTTTGAACCCAACTGGGAAAGGAGCAAAACATAATGAGCTCACCACCCTGTAAGCTTCTCTTCTCCAATTACTGCTCCAATCTTTGGTTTAGCCTTAGATGGTGTTTTAGATCCTGTGTGGATGGGTAAATAGACGGGCTTGATTTGTTTGGAGTTTTGTGCTTTTCATTTTGATGGGGGAGTGGGGAGCTGAGTAAGAGACCTACAGTACTAAAAGAGAGGAAGAAAACTGAGTATCAATTGCTATTTAATCTTGTCAGCATAAAAGAATTACTACCTTCAAACTCTTGTGTCACCTTCCTTCTTCCAATAAAAGCAAAAAATATATGGACATGGCTAGCAAACAGGCATAAAATTATGTAAGCAAATTATTTCTTGTACAGAAGTATTTGTAACAACAACAGGACGCTGGTGGTTTGGGCCACATGCCACTCCATGGAAATCTCTTTGTTCTTTGGAATGCTTATTTATGGTGAAATGTTTATGCATGAAAGATTGATTGATTCTATGACATCCAACTCTCTATCTTTTACCCCCATCAGGCTTTATAATTTCATGCATTCAAGATTTAGTATCAAAATATATAGTCAGTATTGGATATTTACATATATATACACACATATATGTTTAAGGAAGTTTGATTGTTAACAATGGATGTTTTATTTTGAGTTTTAAATTTTGTTGATATTATGCTGTTAAAATAAAATAGGTAAGTAAAACGTTCTATGTCCATTCCATTCAATCTAGACATTTAACTTCAAGGAGTTATGTCCTAATAACTTGTAATAGTTAAACAATATATATGTGAGTATTCACCTGTCAACATTATGAGTGAAAAATACAAAATGAATGTCCAACAATAAAGAAATGACTTAGGTTTGTGACAGATAAACACACAATGAAAACATTTGCATTAATTAAAAATTATGCTTATGTATGCATACCAGAAACCAACAGGTAAGACAAGTTATGGTATAAAGATAAAGGAAAAGCTAGGATTCAAATCCAAATTATTGCTACAGTACAACCACTAGGAAAACCGTATGGAGATTCCATATAACTTAATTCTTGAAATACAAGTTTTTTCATTTAAGAGAACACCATGATTGGACAGAGACCCTTGTAAATGCAAATCAACACAATTTTTTTTTCCCCTAAGACACTGGCAAAACTCTATGAAAGGAAACGAGGGGGGCAAACTTTTTACAGTAATAAATATTTGAATGAATAATGTCATGCATTAAAATATTTGATATTTTTCATCAATTATGTTTCAATCTATTGCTATGAATGCCATAAAGACATGATTTTTATTATAACTATTTTGTAAAAGCAATAAATTGAAAATAGTTTAAATGGCCATCAAAATGAAATGGTAGTATAAATTATGGCACAACTCTAATATGTAATATTAACTATGCAGTAAAAAGGAATGAGTAAATATAATCTACTAAACTAGAAAGATGTCCATGATATACCACTTTTAATAAAAGTAACCTCCAACCCATTATGTAGATTCCACTTTAATTAAAAAAATTAATTATTGTAAGACATGTGCTATTAATGGTGGTTACTTTTGAAGAGTGACATTTGAGAGGTAGAGAGAACTTTCAATTCTTCATTTTTAGAATTCTCTAAGTAAATTTGTGCCAAATCACCAGATAATAAGTGAAAGGGATTTATCAGGGATCAGAATCATGAGATATTCTTAAAACTGGTTCTAATCATGAAATTGGTTATTGGTCATGGACAAATGAGACAATAATTCTTGTACCCCAATATCATATTTAAAGCACACTGCACACTGTATTTACTCAATAAATGGTAATTATTATTTCCATCCACTAGCACTTGGATTACAGTAAGCATTCAGTGAGTGAATGAAAAGATAAATGAATAAAGGATGAATGGGTAACTCTTCCTCTAATGTATCATCAGACAAAAATTTTAGGATTCTGTGCTTCCAGAATCTTAGACCAGGAAGACCTAATGTATAATGTATTATTATTTCTTTTCATTTTATTACTACAGTGTTACACAAAAAGTCTCTGCTCACGTCTTTCATATGGTATAACAAAAATCTTCCCTCAGAAGGAGGCTAGGAAGGATAAAAAAGACCCTGAGTTTCTGGAAAGAGACAAACTTCATCAGCAATGCCACCATATTTAACCAGTCTACTTTTTGCACTAGCAGGGTACTTTGCTCTGATGCCTTTTGCTCTGAATTCTGGTATTTCCCCAGTAATGCCTTTCAAAGCTGACAGCTCCAGCTGTCCATCCTTCCTCCCACCACTGACTCATGCCCAACAGATGGTGCAAACAGCCTGGCATAGAGTCACTGGATCAGTGTTGGGGGGAAAGTCTTGCCAGACAGTTAATGGTTTCTTTGAAGTTGTTCATTCTGGCAACAATGGATGACTAATAGCACAAGCTTGGCTGAATAAAAAGATATGGAACTCAAGTTTGAGAGAAAATTTGGAATATGAGACTTCATATCTTTTATAGTGCTTGCAATTATTTTTTACCAGTAGTATCTTTTTTTATTCATATTGTGTGCTACAGCTGTATCATCCTCTCACTTCAGATACCCAATGCCCGAAAGTAAAATAAACCCATTACTATTTATTCAGACAAGAGGAGAAAAAAAACAACGGCCTAGCGGTCAGGGCACCCAGATTCTACCCTCAGTTCTGCTTTTAAATTTCCTAGGAAATCTTACCCAGAATATTGAGTGCTTTGACCTTAGATTCTGCATCTTATTAAAATGAAGGTGAAAACATCACTCTTGCTTAGTTTGCAGGGTGACTGAAAAAAATATAAAATAATGAATGTATAGGTGCAATGTGGAGTAAATGTTATAAAAATGCTTTAAAGTTATATGTTATGCAGAACATCATACTGACTCTCCACTGGACTCTCCAAGATTTCCTCCTCCAAGGGAGGAACTCTTGAATGAGCGTGAGTCTACAGGAATACATACCCTTACACCTTTGGACGGCCATTGAGAGACCTGGGTCAGAACTGGTAGACAGAGGATCACGGATCAAGGGACTCTGACTTACTCATATCCACCAGCTCAGCAGCACACCTTGGAACCACTGATTCCACAATTGTATAAAAAATCTGCCCGAATCTTGTATTAATCTAAAAAATATATAATGTGACCAATTTTAGGAAATGTTTGGGAAAGAAGATATTTGGGTGATATTAAACAATTTTGCTGACTTCATGTTACCATCAAATCAGTCATTACCATTCACAAATACAGGCCCTAAAAACACTCTTATAAAGTGCTATTAGAATCTACATTAAGGTTTTTCACCCCAGAAGACTGCTTTTCAGAATTAGAGATTTTGACCAATTCATTGCTCTATCCTCACCTCTGGTAGAAAGTCAGCCTGAAAAGGTACAGCTATCAGACGTGGCTCTCTGATTCAGAAGTACAATCCACGTGGATTTTCCTCTACATCAACCAATTTCAAATTGTACCTGATGGTCTGAGAAACAATTACTGAGATCACTTGTTTAAATTTTAATTCTATGTATCTATATTTCCCAGAAGACATTCTAGCATGTTTTATATAAGGAAGTATTTATAAGCCACAGCATTCAAAAACACCGTGAAATATCTCCCAATCAAAAAAAAAAAAAAAAAACCAGCCTGAATTTTCTTTCTATTTACCAAAATAAGGTTTTCAAATTAATTTTCAGCTTTTCTCCCTTTCCCCTTTTCACTAAAAACTAGTTCATGGGAGGACAGAGGATACTGAAGTCAAATGTCTTATTAACCCAAAACTGATTACTTTCCATAATTTATTCAAAACATCACCTAGTTTTTCCCATGTAGAAGGTATTCTTATTAAAATAATCTGTTCAAAATGGAAGGTAATAAATGGTTAACTTTTTTTTTTTTTCCAAATGAATTTGAGTACACATACCAGGCTTGGGTTTATTTTGTTGGCTCACAAAAATGGATAAAAAGCTTCCTGTGTCAGCTCTGAAAATGAAAGAAGGTTGCACTAGGTATCTATTAAAATTTGAGCAGAAGAACAGAAGCTAAGATAGACATTTTGAGCTCTCTCAGGAAATCCGGTTTCAGGGTCAGAAGGAAGCTGCCATCAGTAATGTCACCTGCCTGCATTAACTTCAAAAGAGGGATTTTGAGGAAGATGCCCCCAAATTGCAGGCGATACCCACCTCCACCATGTGCATGCATCCACGTGCCTGACCTGATGCATCTAGAGAGTAACAGCTTCTCCCCTCCCCCTTGAATCTTCATCAAAGCCTCTAACTGCCAGAACATAACCAGAACCCTGCAGGCAATGGGGTCCTGGAAACGTGGTCTCCAGGCTGCACAGGGTGCCCTTAAGACAGGAAACTTCTCCAACATTGAGTCAAAGGAGGCAAATCAAAGAACACAAGGCAGTTCTACAGTAAGTCTGATATATACCTTCTTTTCAGTCACTGAAAGCCCTTAAGAGCTCCGTAGGTGCCAGGCAAGGAAACACAAAGAGAATACAGTAGCCACGCCAACAGATACTTATTCCAACGCTAAAAAAGCAGCACAGTTCCTGCTCTCAACATGGGATGCCTTGGTGGGAAATACAAGACATTTACTATTTTTAGACACCTCAAGCACCTACTTTATGACGGGAACTTTGCTAAGGACATCATGTCATTTATTAAATCCTCACAACTTTTCTGTGATGTGTTTATTGTTCTGTTTTCAGTTAAGACAACTGAGATTCAGGTCAGTTAAGAGAAAGAGCCCAAATCCTATAGCTCACAAGTGCTAGACATACCCCAGGGATGTCTGATTCCAAAGCATTTCCTCTTTCTGAGATACAATGGATGTGGCAAGGGAGTATACTCTGAGGGCTGAATAATCACTGTAAGAAAATAAGTGCTAAAAAATTCAGAGGGATTAAAGAAAGGAAGTTCTAATTGCCTGATGACAATCACCAAGTTTTTGGGGGAGGGGGTACCCAGGAACAGTATTTTTCAAAAAATTGACATCTGTAACAACCACAATCACATGTTCATCTTACAAAATACACATTTGAGAGCCTAAAAACTCCAGAAAAATCAATTCTGCTTACAAATCACCAGAATTCATTGTATATTTAGACTTAGTTTAACTCCTGTTTTATCTCCTAAGTTGTCTTTGGGGGTTATCTCTTTAAAACTTTAAGCATCTTTTGCTAGTTGACAGGGACCTAATGACTTGGGGCATAAAGATTTGAGCTTAAGTTAAAATGCTTCTCAGGGACTTCAATTCACCAGCATCAATTTGTTGCTTCTAGACCTAACCTTCAGGAAAATAAATACCTAACACTTTAGCAGGTACTGTTCATTCACTGCCAGATGCCATCTGGGAACATAATGGCTCAATCCCTTTGCCCTCAGATTGATGGAGCAAGCTCTTTCATTCCCTCTGTTTTCACTGTAGATTTCTGTGTGGCAGAACTCATTTGCAATATACATATGTAATTTGGTAAACAAAACCAGGATATCTGACATCTTAAGGATACTCCTTTACTAACAGAAAAACCAAATACACACAAAAATTGAAATTGATGATAAAAGTGAAAAATTCAATTTGTTGCCAGAATGTTAAACATAGGTGAAAAAGTTGAAGAAGAAATTTCATGAGATAAAGAATACTAATAAAGTCATCTTATGATCCGTAAGTATTGTAAGACATGAAACATATTATAAAATGTCCTTCTCAAGAGTTTAAATACTCCTTGACTTTTCAAATACAAAAACTTTTAAAAGCACTAACACAAATATATCTCTTTTTATTTGGAATTTTTCATACGTATCACACACTAGTTCTTAGATTAACTTGGTATTGGAGAAAGGCAACAAGACTGAGCCAGTGGGAAAGGGCTTTCCCAGGATGCCTTTTATGAATGATTAAACTATATAATGAACCACATCATAAGCTAAAGTCTACATCACTATCTCTGAAGTAATAAAGCATGGGGTTTATACATTGGAATTTAATAGTTACCCTATATCTGATCTGGATGAAGAATGCCAAAATAAACTTATTTTAGATTTAGGGGTTTATATTCAATTTATTTTGTATTTTTAAATTTTTAAATGAACTTCAAAAAAATATAATTGCATTAGTTTGGATGTCAATCAGTCATATATCCACTTGAATTTACAATAGGGTGGCCTTGTTTTCCACATTTCCTGGAAACATATGGTCCAGGGATTTTAGTCATCGCCTTTGGGATCTTTGGGGTCAATATGTAATACCCCTTTCTTCCCATCTTAGGTTCAGAACCATTAAAAATACAGCACAGGAGACAGACAGATGGGGATTTAAGTGACAGCTTTGTTACTGAAAAAGCAGATTAGAGAATATGGCTTTAAACCTGCACCCAAAGGATTTTCCAACACTCCAGCCCTGAAGTAGACAGACTCACACAGCAAGTGACAGGCAGGACTGCAGGCTGTTCCCACCCTGCGAGTTCACCTGAGTACAGGAGAGCAAAGAACAAAAGTGGAAGCAGCTCCTAAAAACAGAAAGAAAAGGGCTGGGCTGGCTTTCTCCATTCTTTCTCTCCAACCTGCAGTCAGAGAGGAGGAGAGAGTTGATGTGTAAGCAAAGGAGTCCTGAGCTAGCAGAGAGACTGCTCTCTGCGTGGAAAATTAGGAGGAAAGTAATACTCTCCCCTCCCAAAGGTCACCCTGAAATAAGGAATCACTGAGGGTATGTGGCTTAAAGGCTAAGAGTCTGCATTCATCCTCCTTCACTTATTAAATATATTTGTGTCTTTTCCTGCAAATAGTACATACAAATAATTCACGTTCCACTTTTACAAGATATCAAATTCTTTTTCTCATGTTAGTGGATAACTCAAGCATAGAGGCCTGTTTTCTCTATGAAGTCTTTTAACTTAGTACTAAGGGTGGATGAGTAAGATATACAGATGGCTATAAATATAGACAAAAACACAGCTTGAAGAAAATACTGCATGGGTCTGATCATCTTTTGTATCATCAAACAGCAAAACAGGGTAATACTTCATATGGTACATACTAACAAAATTATGTACGAAGTAATTGATCATCTAAATTACACTGGTCATTTGCCTTTTACAAGTTGCTTTATGCATCACAACACGTAGCCTTTGGTGCAAAGCACAATTTTCTACACCCTCTGGGAACTGCTATTTCCAATCCCATTTTATCTGGTCATGCATTTTGATTGTGCCATCATTGTGATAACAGGGCTCACATGAGTGACAGTGCAGGGATTTTGGATGTTTGCATTTGTAAAGATCCAAATAGTCACAATTAAATATTTGGAAGAAACTAAAACTAATTTTAAGTAACCACTATTGTGATGGGGGGAGGGGTCCTTTTGTACCAGCTTTAGGAAATGCAAAATGAGTTTTCTCCTAATTATGTAAAGAGAATTTTTAAATATTCAAAATTAAATGTTAAATGATTTTTCAGTAACATCAAATATTCACTACATAGTCACTATTTAATCATTGTTCACAGTTGCTAATCCTTTGCAATTCCAATCAAAGTTCAAATGGTCCAGATTTGCAATTCAGCCTATTCTATTTTTCAGGGACCACAGATCATATTGTAATCCAAAAAATGGTCAGAAGGAAAAAAATCAATATTATTATTTTCCTGCTTCTGTTAATATTTTTAAAAACATAATGGTATAAATGATTTTTATCCAAAATATGCAAAGAACTCTTAAATGCAACAGTAAGAAACCAACCCAATTTAAAAATGGGCCAAAGACCTTAACAGACACTTCATCAAAAAAGATATAGAGATGGCAAATATCCATACGAAAAGATGCTCCCCATGATCTGTTATCAGGGAAATGCAAACTAAAACAACAATGAGATACCACTACATGTATATTAAAATAGCCAAAATCTAGAACACTGGCAACACCAAAAGCGGAAGAAGATGTGGAACAACAGGAACTCTCAATCATTACGGATGGGAATGTAAAATGGTACAGGCACTTTGGAAGACAATCTGGTAGTTTCTTACAAAATTAAACATATTCTTACTATACAACCATTGTGCCCCTTGGTATTTACCCAAAGGAGTTGAAGATTTATGTCCACACGAGAACCTGCATGTGGATGTTTATAGTGGCTTTATTAATTACTGCCAAAACTTGGAAGTAAACCAAGATGTTCTTCAGTAGGTGAACGGACACATAAACCATGGTACATTCAGATAATGGAATATTATTCAGAGCTAAAAAGAAATTATCTGTCAAGCCATGCAAAGACATGGAAGAAATGTAAATGCATATTACTAAAGGTAAAAAGCCAACCTGAAAAGGCTACATACAGTATGGCTCCAAATATATGACATTCTGAAAAAGACAAAACTATGGAGACAGTACAAAGGTCAGTGGTTGCCAAGGGTTGGGCTGGTGGGTGGGGCACTAAATAGGCAGATTACAAAGGGTTTTTAGGGCAGTGAAGATATTCTGCCTATTATCATGGACAATGTCATTGTGCATTTGTCCAAACCCACACAATGTAAAACACCAAGAATGAGCCCTAAGGTAAACTACGGACTTTGGTAAAAATGACCACTCTGGTGAGTGATACTGATAACAGAAGAGGCTACGTGTGGGTCAGCGCAGGGTATATATGGGAAATCTCTGTACCTCCTTCTCAATTCTGTTGTAAATGTAAAACTTCTGTAAAAAAAAAAAAAATTCGTCCTTAAAAAAAAAAAAAAAGGGTAATGAAAGCCTTCCTCCATCCTCCTTGATGCTGATATCCATTCAGGTCGAGTCCCATTGGGTGGTGTCAGTTCAGGGTGCCGTAACAGAACACCACAGGCTTAAACAGGACTATTTCCCATGGTTGTGGAGGCTGGGAAGTCTGAGGTCAGGGAGCCAGGAGAACTGGGTTCCGATGACAGCCACCCTCCTGGTTTGCAGATGATGATCTTCTTGCTGTACTCTTACACAGCAGAGAGCAGAGGGAGAAGCAAGCTCTCTCTCATGTCTTTTTTTTTTTTTTTGAGAGTTTCTCCATTTTTATGCCTTCCCATCTGTCTCTTCTTATACTAACCCCCAAGTGAGACCTAATTACCTCCCAAAGGCCCCATCTCCAAATACCATACATGGGAAATTAGGCTTTCAAATGATGAATTCGGGGAGAACACAAACATGTAGTCTATAACAAGTGGCAATGGAATTCAGCAATTAAGATTCTCTTGGTGACTGAAGTAACACCAGATCCTTCACAATTAACAAGAGCAAACTAGGTTGTAGCCAATCTTAGGCCCATTTGCATCACTGGTTTCCCTATAAGTGGATGGCCTAGAAAGTTGTACGTTGCATGTCTATTTTCCAAACTGCCCCAAGTACCTTACAGGATCTGTCAAGAAAGCCACATCTGACTTAGTGCAAGTTGGACAGTCTTGCCAAAGGAGTCAAGAACAGGTGAAGAGACTATGAAAGCCTTTCCTAAAAGAATGGAGAAATGAAAGGGGAAAAGGAGCTAGAAGTAAAAGAATATAATTATTACCAAATTCTCATTAAAAAGCGTTCCCCAAAGATGACGGAAGTTAGTAGGAAGCAGTGTATTTATAATGGGAAATAATGTAGGATTTGAAATCAGAATTTCAGCTCTTACACTAATAAAGTATATTGAACTTAAGAGACCTTCCCAAGGTCATAGTATATGACCTTGGGAAGGTCTCTTAAGTTCTCAAACTTCTCAACTAAAAAAACATAGTAATAAGCATTTTGTGATTGAAGTAAACAGAAATGCAATTATTTACACATAGGATGTCCAAATTGTTCAGCAAACTCTCCCTGTTGTTTCCATCATGTCATTTTATCATTGATATGGAAAGGCATTAGCTCCGACTTCTTTAGATTTATCAGTGAAAGTATGAATATTCAACAGTGCTTCCACTACTAAGAACAATATAACTGAGATGTAGAGAAGGAAATGCCACAATAAGATAGAAGACAGCCAGCAAGAGTGGACCTCCCCAGTGGTAGGGGGTATTTTCTCAGTACCATCATTTAGAATTGCCTATACATGGTGATTTAAAAGAAAAAAAGGGAAACTGAATTTTAGTTTAAATTCGCTACAGATGATACACTCCCTTATAGCCTGTGCCCAGTAGAACCTTCTCATCACTACCCCCACCCTCATGGATTAGCATTGTTCTCTGCACAGATAAAGAAGCTAGAGACCCAGAAAATACAAGCAACTACCCAAAGTCACACAGCATCATTTTCATGACTCCTTTTTCTTTAATTATGTATTTTGCCACTTCTTTCCAGATCATTTCGTTACTCCTAAATTCTTTTGACTCACATGTCTAATTCTGTTTTCAATTTTTTTTCCAAATCTAAACTAACATAAGTAAGATTCATTCATCTTCAGAAGTACCTAATGGAAAAAAAAAAAACAGTAACAAATCTAATGCATTTGCTCTGCAGGATTTTGGTTATTTCTGTTTCTGCCTCTTAGTCAATATCCTGCTCTGTTTGTCTAGTCTTTAGAGGCTATGTTGATAATTCTTGTGATGTAGTAAACTGTTTGCAGAATAATGTGAGAAGACCGAGCAGAGCCATATTTATGTCATGTCATATTTTCAAAGCTTTCTGTTTCCTAATTCTTCCCAAAAGGAAGTAGTATCATTGATAGCTTTCTTTCTGCCAACACTATGGGGGGAAGACAGGGAGGGGAACTAAACAATGCTGGAATTTCTTCCAGATTCTATTTCCCATTCAATGTAAGGACTCAGATGTTTCTTTCACTATGTGTGTTAAGAATCCATTCTTCTAGCTAAAGTCAGGTAACTTGCGGCTCCTGAACAACTCAAGGAAGTACAATGAGGAAAATTTGACAAAGGGCACACACCTTCATTTCCACTACCTGTCAACTCTTCAACAGAAGACGGTGTCTTTGGCAGCACAGATGAATTAATACTCTGCTAAGGTGACTGTGCAACATGGAACGCAGGCTCAATTGTGTACCTCACAAATCACATTACATAGTTTATGGTTCACAGATCTTACTGTCAAACAGCAACATTGTGTTTTGTGCTCCAATTGTCCTAAATAAATATTATTCTCTTTTTGAGTTAAGGGTTAAAAAAAAACAGTCTGTCAAGAGAAGAATCTGTCTATCACCAAAAGATTTTACTATATCCAAAAAGCCATTCTTACTTTGCCCTTCTTGGCCAACACAGAGAAAAGTCATGGTAATCCGAAAAAAGATGTCTCCAGAGAAACTGTATATTGGATATTATCTCTTTCCAGAACTGCATTTCCCTCTGTAATTACAGAACAGACCCCACACCACAGGTACAACACATAAAACATATGTGAATATTTAAGACCCAGGGTTTAAGAAGTCTAACACATTTCTGCCTCAGTTCCTATTTTCCCCAACCATTTTCCTGGAAATAAATCTTTTTTGAAAAGAACACACGGGTATAGTTAAGAGTACCACTCGCTTCTCCTCAGAACAGCATGATGATACTGACAATTATTTACTTCAAGGCAAAAGGACATAATTTAACAAAATTAGTTAGGGGAATCTCAAATAAATAGAAAAGCACCTTCAACTCCAGAGATTACTAATGATTTGAACTAAATGATAAATGGCTCTACAATAAAGAAGCAACATAATAATACACCTTCTAAATGAGCAAGTACTGAAGCCAATTGAAGTTTCATAGGTGAAAAGGTTTCTTTGTAACTGTTAGAAGCTAAACCTTGAAGGGATGGGAACCAAACATTTTAGAAGCATCAATAAAAGACAACCTAAGAGCAAACATAATTATGCATTTAGGAGAATCCTAGAGGTAGACCCTGCAACCAGAGAAGATACGATGAAGGGGAAACCACTGCATGAATGAGAGGAAATGGAGCAATGGGGAGGCAATACGTAACGCACAGCAATGTTTCTTCCAGGGCAGTATTTTGGACTCAAAGCAGGCCAACAGTGATGGAAAATCATTATCACTGGATGGCCAATTCTTTAGCTGAGTCTGATTGCGGGTGTGAGAAATGTATTTGCAGCCTGGGCTTGTTAACTGGCTTTTTCCATCCCAAGCATCAGATGCTAATTGGTTAATCCAGAACTGCCAGGACCAGCAGAGTTTCTTCTCACTTCAATTACCTAGGCTGATGCTTAGAAAACAAACCAGAATCCAACCATCTGTTTCATTTGAGACAAAAAGTTAATGTCTAAAGCAAAAAACAATTTTAGCACGATATGCTTAGTATATAAGGACTTCCTAAAGCCAGAGTTTTGCATAGTATCTGTCTCCCATTTCCACTGTTTTTCACAACTTTACAGCAACATTAACACCGATTCTAAACAAATCTTACTGGTAAAGGGGATGCAATATGACCCAGACAGATAATTCATGTTACACCCATCTCTTCCCATCAAGGTAAATTTCTGAAATGAGGCTGGAGCAGCAGTAGAAATAAAGGAGATAGAAATGAAGAATGGAATTATAAACAAGAGAAAAACATTTACCCCTAAAGGGTCAATTTGAGAATAACAAAACCAAATCAGCCATCAACAGGTCTCACCCAACCTTAATAACAATCACCACTAAAATCATACTTTCTGTAAAGGAAAACAAACCCTCAGAACACTAAGGCTGGAGTATGCATTTTGAATTTCCTGTTTTCTCCACGCAGAGGAATGTGTTGCGTCTGAGGGAGAGCCACCTGCACAGCGCTGCTTAGGGCCTGCTCGTGACACACACACAGGGTGAGTTACCGGACAGGGAGTTTCTAACCGAGAAAGTCAGAATAAAAATGAGAAGAAAATAGGAGAGTGGCAGTTTTAAAATGCTTATGAAATGTGACATAAAAAATGTATTCCAAGGCCTGTATTACAAAGATTTTATTCATAATTCTAGGGTAAAAAGTGTTACGCATGACTGCACAGAAATGATAAGGCACTGATTTATGTACAGACGAGGAGAGACAACAACTTTTTGGTTAGCGTATTCCATCACACATTATGAAATCCTTCTCCTTTTTTTTACATTTAGCTCAATAAATCTCCTTGTCTACTAATCTGTAAATTGCTGGCTCAAGCTACTGGCCATGATTCCGTCACTGAAATCAAGTCTATGGGAGAGGCCACTGGAATGAAGCAAAATCCTATACATACCATACAATTTTTCTGTCTCCTGCAGACCCACTACAAGATTTTACTGTGTTTACTTAAACTACACTAGAAAATATGTCCATTAATGTTTAAGGCAGAGTGACTTCCATGAGGATCCAAAGTCTTTTAAAACTTTTTCCGTGTTTTACACAGCCCAAACTAGTCACTTTCCCAATCAAAACAGATAATCAAATAATAATTAATAATAATAATAATAATAATAAGCATTAAAAATGTTACAACGGAGTCTAGATAAAGTAATAATTGATTATAGTGTCTAATTTATGAAGTTAAAGGAGAAAATGAGTATTGGCCAACACCAGCATGTCAATCAGTGATGGAGCCCAGATGGGAACAAACTGCTCTAAGATCCCACAGTTCTAATGCCAAGGCTTTGCTAACTGGGAACTAGCTCTATGCCCCAGAGGACAATGTGGGAAAAGTAGAGTCAGTCCTGAAGAATCAGAGAGACAGGGAGTTAAGGAGTGGGCCAGCCCAGACTTTTGGTAGCAGAGAGAAGCAAGGAAGCCCTGAGGCCAAGTCTTTGAGCAACATGGGGATACTGACTCTTGGAATCAGTATCTGCTCTGAACCCAAAACTCTTAAGAAGCACAAAGATCCTATAGAGTAAGCTTGCAAAATTTCCAGAGATAAAAAACATGCATTCCATTACAAAGATTGCCACACAGATAAGAAAGTAAGCCACCTGGAGTCAAATCCAGCAAAAACAAGAAATCACAGATTAATTTAAAAGTTTAATAGTTGCAGGTCTTGAAGATTTTGAAATTGTCCGTCCCAGCATTTAGAAGAACCATGCATGAAAATGTTCAAATGAACAAACCGGGCAATGGCAAAGATAAGTATAAATCAAGGACTATCAGAAATACATAAAATTTAAAAAAAAATAGAATTTATAGAAATGAATTTAAAATAAATAATTCAATGAACGTTTAAAACAGCAGAAAAGATACAGCAGGAAAGATTATTTGTGAACTAAAAGATACGTACAAATAAATTTATCCATAATGAAATAAGAAAGAGAGAAAGATGAAAAATATGAAAGATTGTAAGACATGGACAGGAAGAAGAATCAAGTGTTTGTTGGAATCACAGAAGCTAATAATGGAGAAGAGGCAATAAATATTGAAGAGCTAAACCCTGAGTACATTCTGGAATGGAAGATTACTTTAAAGCACATGGAATGGAAGAAGAATATAAATCGACACATCCAGGAAACACAATGCATCCTAAGCAGAAAATGCGAACAGAAGTGTCTGATAGGGCTCTTTGCTCTGTACCCAAGCCTCTCACTTTTCCCAGATACTTTGATTTCTAAAAGGATAGGGAATGGTATTTAGAGACAGTAATCTGACTACTACGGGCGTTCACTGCCACAGAGTTCACTCTTTTTAGGCTTTTCAACAGACAAAGCAAGGAAATATGCTAACATCAGTATATAAATGGAGTGTGAGTTCATATCAATTATTTCTATTCAATTCTAAGTTTTAAGTTATTTGTATCTCTTTTCCCTCTCTTTGAAAAACTTGGTTCCTCATAATGTTAACATATTCCTTAGTTCTTTTATTCTACTAATAAGAGAATAACAATCCCAGTATTATAATGAATAGAACGATTACTTTAAAAAATGCAACTTTTAAGTAGTTGACCCTTCAACTTGGGTTTGAACTGCACTTCCAAGTCCACTTACACATGGATTTTTTTTTAAATACTAAGTAGATCCTGTAGCACTACAGGATCCAAAGTTGGCTGAACCTGAGGATGCAGAACTGTGGTCGCAGAGGGCGAATGAAAGTTACACTGAAATTTCCACAGCTCGAGTGTCAGTGCCCCAACCCCCTACATTGCTCAAAGGTCAACAGTATGCAACTTTTTCCTTGGAATATAATTTACTAGGGATCTATGGTAAATTTACCAGAATTTAAAATCACTTCTAATGATTCCTTTCTATACAATTCATACAATCACAATATGTCAAACTAGGTTCATTAGCTCCTTTTTGTTTTTATGTTATACTGCTTTTGTGTTTCTTTTTATAAGTTTTCTAAACTCAGGTAAAAATAAATGCATTAACCTGGTTTCAAAGTCTAATCCATAAAATGTGGTATACTCAAAGCACTCTGGCTTCTATTTCTCTGCCCTCCACATATTGTTCACCTTTTAAGAAAATGTTCTGATTTAGTCAATCATTATTTTAATATAAGCAAATTTATATATGTATTTATACATATTTATATATATTTTAAATATACCTATATACATTTATATAACATAAATTTATGTATTTATAGATATACATATGCATACATGTATAAATATACATATGTGTGTGTATATATAGGCTTATATGTATATACATTTACACATCTAAATATTTATATTTAGATATAAGCAACAAAATGCTACACACATTTTCCTACCTTAGTGTTTTATTCCATAGCAATACGTATAGAATTTTTTCTTTCTTTTACGTAGTACCAAACCCAAATATACATCAAAAGGAACTCGAAAAATTAAGTCCTACAATGAAGGGTCTTAGGCAAGTATCATTTTGCAATTTTGCCTGAGTACCTTTGAGACAGATCAATCAGAGGAATTGCTGGGTCAAAAATTAGAGACAGAAAATTTTACTAGACATTGCAAAGCTTCTCTTCATAATAGCTGTATTATTTTATATTCCCATTAGCAATATCTGAAAACACCTGCTTCCCCACAGGCTTGATCAAAGAACATGTTGTCAAGCTGGAACTTTCGTCAGTCTAATACAGTTGAATCCACTGTAGTTTCAATTTGTCTTTTACTTAGTGGGAGCAAACTTCAGAAACGTTTCCAATGTTTAAGAATCATTTAGTTCTCTTTTTCTGCTAATCCTTCTCTACAGTTGAAATTTCCACTCTATTTTTAGAAAGCCTATATCATAATAACTCTTAATTTTTGAAATAAATGGCAGATATTTTTCTAGTTTATCATGTATCTTTGATTTTGTTTATAATTCTTTTGCCATTCATTTTTTTTTAGTGGTCAAATATAGCAGTCTTTACTGCTTCTGTATTTTAATCATATTTAGAGGATTTTAGATGAATTTAGATAGAAATTTCTCTACTCCCAGGCTACAGAGGAGCATGCTCAAGTTTCCTTCCAGAACTTGTACATTTTGTTTTTTTTTTACATTTGTACTTCTGATTAGCTTGAAATTCTTCTTGAAGTGTGGTGTGAGGATGAATGGAACTTTTACTATATGTCTAGCGTAGTTATCCCAACATTACTTACTAAAAAAAGTACATTTTTTTCTCCCATTGATTTGATATGCTGACTTCATAGTAAATTTTCGCAAGAATTGGGATCCATTTACAGATTTTCTTACTCTCTTCTCTTGGTCTGAATGTCTAAGACACTGTTTTGATCTTTTATGTTTCCATGTCTGATACAGCCATTTCACTCCACATACCACTACTCTTTTTATCAGGACATTCATGGCTGTACGTGCTGATTTGTTTTTCCAGATGAAATGGAATGGCTAATCAATATGCTTATCCCCAGAGAGATAATTCCACTGAGACTGCGTTAATTTATAAAATATTAGTATTCATGTTAAATCTTTCTATGAAGGAATATAGTATATAAACACACAACACAAAACCACTTAGAGGATATAATGCAAGGACCCCATTATAATATTTGCAAGCTTAGAAATGTTCCAAACCTATATGAGGAAAGCCATAAAATATTCCTGAAAGCCACAAAAGCAGCTAGAACAAAAGGGATGGTATGCTACATTTTTTGCATATGATTCAACATCACATGAACAATCACTGCTTGCACAAACATGACCTCAGTTTTCAGCCCTAGTGGCAAGACTAGACAATTGTAATCCCTTAACTGTCCAGTCATAAACAACTTTGGAATTATCTGAGGAAGGAATATGCATCCTGCTTATTGTCTTAACTTTTCACATTATTTACATCAAGTGTCAACAGAATGAGTTCAATGCCAGAACATACTGAATGGATATCATTAGCTCGGAAAAAAAAATTGCGGAGTATTCAGAAATGCTAAACTACTACTGATTTTGATGATACAAAGTATAATTCTGTATGGGAAAACACAGCAAAACTCTAAATCTAAAAGAGCTAGACTCTAAATGCTAAGAGGTTTGAGAACATCTTAACTGAGGAGTTTTCAGGGAGTCCCTGAGACCTTTCAGGGGTCTGCAAGGTCAAAACTATTCTGATCACTTTTAACGTACTATTTACCTTATTTCACTACACTGACATGTACACTGATGCTCAAAAGCGATCATGGGTAAAATTGCTGGCACCTTCACATGAATCAAGCAGAACTAAGTTATAGCAGTAGTCACATTTTTCACCCCCACATACTGAGAGTACCAAAACAAACAAAAACCAAAATAAAGGAGAATGGCCAATTTCACTTAAATATTCTTGAAGAAGCAACAGAAATTATTAATTGTATTAAATCTCACCTCTTTGATATGCATCTTTTAAATACTCCATTTGACAAGGGGCAGTTATACATAAAGTACTTTGCTGCATACTGAAGCATGATGGTTGCTTTTAGGAAAAACACATACAATTGAGTTGTGAGTTGAACGAGATACTTTTTCATAGACACTATTTTTACTTGAAAGAATGACAGACAAACAAATGATAGTTATTCTGGTTGGGGCTATTTGGTAGAACATTTCTTAAAAATGAACAAAGAAAGCCTGTCATGTCAAGGAAAAGAACTGACTAGATTTGTTGCCAATGACAAAATTGGAGCTTCCAAGTGAAAATTACAATTTTGGGAAACTTGTATCTGCCACTATGTGTGTTCTTAATCTCCAAAGACTTTTCTGATAATTTCTGGGTTGATGTTAGTAAGCAGCAGTTTGACACTACAGAATAAAATGTCCGGAAGATTTGGAAGATCCTCATAACTCGGTTAATGTGTGTTTTCCAAATGACTAATGCATGATGTTAAAGTATCACACATAGTAAAAGACAATTCAGACTGCAAGATAAAAACCAATGAATTGTAATGCGACGGAGTAGGACCAGGTCATTGATTTGTGTAGCAGGCTGAATGTGGTCCCCCAAAGATATGTTCATATCTTAATCCCAAGAATCTGGACCTTCTATGATTAAAGAGTGAATTACGTGTCACAAGATATAATTACATTAAGGTTTTTGAGAGAAGAAGCTTATCCTGGATTACCTGGGAGGGCCCTAATTCCAGTGACAACTATTCTTATAAGAATTAGGCAAAGGCAGATTTTATAGACAGTAGAGGATAAGGCAGAGATTGGAGTGATGAGGTCACTAATCAAGGAATGCCAACAGTCATCAGGAGGTTCAAGAGGCACAGAACAGAATCTCTCCTAGAGCCTTAGATGGAGTGCAGCCCAGCAGGCACCCTGATTTCAGATTTCTGTCCTCCACAACTGTGAAGAGTAAAATCCTTTGTAAGAATTATAAATCACTCAGTTAGTGGTAATTTTTTGAGTCAGCAATAAAAAGCTAATACAATATAGTTTCGGATTCCACATCGCAACCAAACTTTAAGAAACCATCACTTAACTAAATTTCAGAGTAGTATTAAAAAATCTTCACAATTACCTTAAAGAATCTATTAAAATACTCCTCCCTCTTCCAGTTACATATGTGTGAAAACAGATTTTCTCTTTGTATTTCTACCAAAGCAGTATATGGCAGCGGACCGATGCAGCAGCAGATGTGAGAACACAGCTGTTTCTATCAAGACAGACATTAAAGCAATTTACACAAATGTCAGACAATGCCACTCCAATAAGGATTTTTTATTTTGGAAAAGTGTACTTAACTTTCATAACAGTGTTTATGTTAATAAACAGTAGTTTTTATACTGTTACTTTAGAATGAATTAATATGTAAACATTTCTAAATTTTCTCAGTTTTGATTTTTAATACAATAAATGTTGACTATATATAATATATATAAACAGAAGTTTTTGGGGATCTTCAATAATTTTTATGCGTATACAATGGCCTTGAGACCAAAAAGGAAATTATTTTTAAACTAATCTATTTATCATTTCCTGTTTTATGCATTAAGAATGACATCTGAAAAAGAAATCTACATCTCAATGAATTAAAAAGACTGTGGGGCCAACTGACATGCTTCAAAGTCCATTGACCCCCATTCCTGGGCTCTCAGATGTCTGCCTGTGATCCCTCAACAGATAAAGTACATTCTTTACTGGGCGTGTCTGCCTTAACAAACTAATAGTCCTAGATAATGCCTAATCTCACAATAGCTCACGCTGACTTGCTTCAGCCCACCTTATCAGAGTCATAAACCCCACCGCCCTTCATGGATCCTAAACCTCTTACCTCACCTACAACCAACCAGAGACTTGCGCACAAGTCTATCAGGCACCTTGTGACCCTGCCTCATAAAAGACCCCAACAACCAACCCTCTGTACTGACACAGGCACCTCTCGTCTGTGTGGCCCACTGCTGTCTATGGCAGCTAACCTAACAAACGCCTTTACTATCCTCCTCCATCTCTGGTAAATTCCTTTACCAACCTGCAAGTCACCATGTCACCGACCAGCCACTGTTGTGTCCCACAACAAAGACTTCCTTAATCAAGAAAATACGAAAAAAAGAATTCAGAGTTCAAATGTCTTTAGAAAGAAGCTAAATTTCAGTATATAATTGTGTTTATTAAAGGTCTGGAACTTCTTAAGAAAAAGATAAAAATCATTGGACCTTCCAATCAACAAGACAAAAATACAGAACCTGGGGGCAAAAAAGCTGCATTAAAAAGTCACAGTCAATCTTTCTTGGCATTTCTTGCACTCTGTAAAGGATTACACAGACAACAATACTTCTTCAAATTCCTATAAATCTTCCATCTAATTCCCTTATACATGAAATATCATTTCTTCTCTCCAAACTTGCCTGAAAACTCTTTCCCAGCCTTAACATACCCTCTGATCTATGACTTTTCTCCTGTCCTCTAGTTTCTGCATCACAAAGGCCCCAGACCTGGTGTGCAACCTGCGACATCTTCAGGAGGTGGAGGGAGAAAGACACTCCATGGTCAAAGCCAGAACCAATATTTGAAGGTGAAGGTGGGCATGAGTTAGAGATTCTCAAAAGATTCATAATTTTGGTCCTATATACATAGTCTCATATTTTCTTCTTCATGGATCAAATATCACTATTTAAATTTATTATTATATTGTAAATGCTGTTTACTGGTTTTCAAATTTTTGACCATATGTAAATAACAGGAAGCATCATTAAAATAACAAGAAATAATGTAATTTGGTAAATATTGACCATGTAGAGGTAATGGTATAGCCAACAAAAGTTGATGTGGAAAAGGAGCAAAGAATAAAGAGAAGTGTAGATCTACATATTTCTTCATCCAATGTTCAACAGTGACTCAGTCAATACCATCTAAAGCAGTCTTAGCAACACAAATTCTCCAGCCTCACCCCAGACCAGCTGTTTAAAGTCTAGCTAAACCATTCCATGGTACTGCTGCTCAGAGCTCATTCTGTGTGGCCAAGAGGCCTCGAACTGGCAGGAGCCCCTCCCTGAGTAATATAATAACAGAACCTAAATAACAGAAAGCAGAGCCAGGAATCATCCACCCTTATGATTAGCATCCTCCTCCAACCCCCACCCCGCCTCCCAGGGCCTATCCCTTGCGCATCCCTTAGATAAGACCCCCTGCAAAGCCTCCCCAAACCCTGCTCCTTTTGGTTTGAATTGACCAATGTGGCCTTAGCCCAAGAATCCCAAAGCATTCCACCCACCACCCCTACAAAAGGCTTGTATCCAGGTCCTGCCTGCACTCTGCCTTGACCTTCCCTGTGGTTCCTTGAGGCACACTGTGTACTTCCTCTACGATTTGTGAGTAGTAAACTCTGTTTCAATTCCCTTGTAGTCTTTTGTTGAGCCTCTGCTCACCATCCAGTAGCCCCACAGCCCAGCCCCGGGCTCTACTTAACAATTGTTAATTTAAAAGCCACACTTGCTAAATCACATTCTAGGGGGTGGGGCCTAGGAACCTGAGTGTTAGATAACAAGCCCTGCGGTGATTTTGATGCGTGCTCCAGTTTGAGAGCCACTCATCTTGGTCAGATCAAGATACAGAGGCCTAATAATTATTTTAAGTGAAAAAGGTAACCACTAGGGTAACTTTAAAAGAGTTTCTTTATAATATCACATATAAGAAAACGAGGAATAGAACACATGAGTGAGAAGAGGAAGGCATTTAAATGCATTAATTGCCTTAGCTTTTACTGCAAATCAATAAATGATATCAAAAATTGATAAATTAAGAAATATTAATATAAGTATATTATTTAGCACTATGTTAAAAATAGTTAACAGTGCTACATCTGAGAAGTGGTGTTAGAGCAGGCAGATAGCTCAATATGAGCAGAGAAAGAGGGACGCAAGCCAAACGGCAGAACTTGGCAGAAAGGAGGGGCACAGGCCAAATGCAGGAAACCATACATTATGTAAGCACCAGGGGTCCCTGGGCAGAGAAAGAAAAGCAGGACCCCCGGGGCTGACCGTAAAATCTCTGACCTTTTGAGGTCATGAGAGGCCTAGAGGCCGACAAAAAAATTGGGAAAAGCAGGAATCTCCAGTGTCGAAATGTCACCTTTTGCTCATTATGCCCTCATCTCAATAAAATTAGCCTTGCAGATTAGAAGTACTCATCATGCACTGATGCCATGACACTTTCAATCCAGACTAAATAAGGACAAAAATCCCTCCTCCCTTCAGGGAGGTAGAATTGGGATGATAATCAGGGAATGTGCCCCAAGCCCTTCCCTCCGCCATGAATAGTCCCCCGGTAATTTTTACACTCTATGTAACCAACTTGCCAAAGAAACTCAGGGCAGCCGCTCACCTGAGCTTGCCTGCTCTCCCCTTGAGAGTGTCCTATATACCCCTTAATAAATCCTCACTTTACTTTCTTAACCTTTGCATCTTGTCTCTGAATTCTTTCTGGGATGGGACAAGAACCTGGACAAAAGCCAGGTGACACCAGGATCTCCAGAGCCAAAGCAAAAATGGTACCAAAACTGAGCAGGCAAAGGGGACTTTATTTAGGCTATTCCAAAAGGAGAGAAAGATCAAAATCCATTCTGCTGAAACAAAAGGTAGGGGAATTTTTAACGGATGGGGTGAGCTAGTGGAAAAGCACTGGAGGACATTAGGGTAGCCCCTAGTAGACTAAAGGAATGTGTGGAGCAAGATTTCCAGTGCCTGTAATAGGCCATCTGGGTTTGCCAGTTGGTACCAACAAAGATAGGCTCTGACCTCTCTTACAGGAGACAGAGGTGATCTTTTGTTGTTTATGTTTCAAAGAGATGGTTCCCTGGTCCTTATTAAAGACATTGCCTAGGTTGTAAAAGTGGCAAAAGGCTTGGAGAATATTTACATACATTTCAAAGGGGGGAGAGAAAGACCATACAGTTTCAATTTTTCTAAAGTAAATGCTCTAAGAAAAGGGAGATCTTCCCAGTAAGGAAGAAACCTGTCTCAAGTTTAGTCAAGCTGAGGGAAATGCAGAGGCCATCCTGGTCATCAGTAATGATATTTCACATGGTAAAGTGCTGCTTGTGAACGCACGTTAGAATGATGACATGTTCCCTCATTTTGTCACCTCATTTCCAAAGAGCACTCTAAGAAGAACTCCATTACAGGACCCCACAGGCGGTAATCCTGTGAGACATTCAGGGCATACATGTATTCTTACTCCCCTGTCTTCTGACACCAGGGCCACCCCTGCCTACAGCAATCATACTTGACTATAAGCTACATGGGGAAACATTCTTTTCTGACTGATCTTTTTAGCTTTTAGAGGCATTCATACAGCACCCTACAAATGGATTATGTTCAAACAATATTGATAAATGAATATTCCCGCCCTAAAGATACATAGTCAAGAGCATATGGCAGAATCTGAGAACTTGTACAGGGTCAAAATCAGTTCACAAACCAAATCTATGTAATCTAATCTGTATTGCTCTTCAACCCTCTTTATTAGACTAACAGCCACATAAGCCTTTGAGAACACAGACACAAATTCACAAGTCCATTTGACCTTTAGATGATAAAGAGGACTGACAGAGTTCATGCACATGCTCCCTCATGCCAATGTAAGAGCAGATGGTTTAAAAAGACTAAAATGATTTGTTTCATTATAAAGTTTACATATGCATTTAGTCAACCACTTAGCAGATTCCTGACCTTTGTGAGGAATGAACTTAACATTTTTCACCATTTATCTTTAAAGCATACCATCACAGAAAATGTCTTATGGGTAAGTAGATTATCTACTAGCCTATTCAGGTAAAAACATTAATATATAAGGTTACGTACATATAGAAGATTTAGTAAATTGAACTGGTCTTATGTGAATTATTTCAGGCACTACTGTCTTCATCTCAGGATGAAATGGAGTCTACATCTATTTTAAACTTCCCATTACAGTCAGAAAATAGGCCACTTTTGCTCTTTGAAAATCATCTCCCCAGCTTTTAGTCCCAATTTTTTAGCCACTCAGACCTTAGTCTTGCAGTTCTCTTCCTGATAGTCTCATCTTGAATCATTCCAATATCCATAAGGACCTTAAAACATATTCAGGTTTTCACCAGCCAAAACCAAAACAGAAATGATATACGCACACATAAAATAAAATATCTAAAGAAATCTGTGTTAGGTATCTAGTATCACCCAACAAATTACTGTAAAACTTACTGGCTTAAAACAATAAACATTTGTTATCTCATGGTTTCTATAGGTCAAGAATTCAGTTGTGACTTACCTTGGCGGTTTTGACTTAGGGTCTCTTATAGGTGGCAGTCAGGATGTCAGCCATGTCTGAAGACATCTGAAGGTTTGATTGGACCTGGAGGATCTATTTATAAGAAAGCTCACTAACCTCGTGCTGTGGGGAGGAGTCCTCATGTTTCTCTTCACAAGCTGCTTCAGTGTCATCATGACATGATGGCTGGTGTCCTCCCGATCATGAGGAGTCTATGAGAGAACATGGCAGAGCAACACCATCTTTATAACCTAGCCTCAGAAGTCACACACCATTATTTTTGTAATATACTATTGGTTCTACAAGTCAGTACCATTCCATGTGAGAGAGAAATATACAAGGGTATGAATGGCAGAAAATAAAGATCACTGGGTACCATCTTGGATGCTAGCTATTGTAATATCTTTCTTTCACTCCTGCCTAGCTATCCACTTACTAATCAATACTATTCTCTGGTTTTGCTGCCAGACTATTCAAATATTTGATCTACATTCCTTCTCTTTTTAACTGTTCTAATTCCTTCCTTTTCCTTTTACCATCTACTTCAGTGCATACCATTCCATAAAAACTTTCGCCTGTAAGAGGTCTAGTATCTCTTCCTGCTAAATGGATGGCTTTAGCCTTTTCTCAGACATATTCTTCAACATCTTATGCTTGATGTTAGTAACGACCCACTCATGAGATTCACTCATCCTTTGGCATCTTTCACACCTTACTTAATGGCTTCTCCAATCCCTCTGATGCTACTCCTCTCCTGTTCTCCACGAGGTTCCTAAGTGAGGACTATTCTTTTAGTTGATCACTCTGGTTTTCTTACCATAGTAATACTGGGCTTATATGCACTTACCGCTTCGGCTCTGTCATCTATTACCCAGCCATTCATTTCCTTCCCTACTCAGTCATAATGTGTCCTTTCCAGCTGCCTTCAGGCATCCATTCTCTCATCTCTAAGCAAAGCTCATTCTTTCACCCTTCAACACCTCCTGAAATAAGTTGTTTTATCCCACCATCCCCACTACCCCTGCCCTCGTCCAAGCTCTTCCTGTATCACAACCAGATTAGCTCAGCAACATTTTAACTCCTATACATTTGACTCTGACACTCCTCCTGCTTCTACTCTAATCCAACTGTCATATGTCTGGATGCTAAATCTCCTTTATAAATCCTTTTATCATTTCCTTTCCCAGCACAGGAAGATTATCATCTACTGCTTTCAAATTTAAATTCCTTAGATTGATTGGCTTTTAAAGCATGAATTGTTTTGCCATTTGGCCACCACATCTAATTTCTCATCCTCCTTATTTTTTTCCTTATTTCTCTTTGGTGAGGTTAATCCAGTCACTATCTCCCAAATACACACAGGTCCACATTTATCTTAATTCTATTCTTTCCACAAAAATAAACAAAATTACTCATCACCTACCAATTCATCCTACCCATTTTTGTAGGTCTAGCTCAAATTCCACAACCCCCATGAAACCTTCTGTAACTACTATATTTCATACTGAGGTGCTCGTTTTTCAGATTCTAATGCTCAATTAGGCATTCACACCTCTGATTCTTTATGTGTTAGTCTTATTTCCACAGCTAAGTGGCAAGCATCTAAAGACTGCAGTCATATTTTATATTTCCTCTTTATGTCTTTCAAAACATCTAAAATGGTTTACAACTAACATGCTGGGTACATAATAGGCCATAAACAAACATGTGTTGGTTAACTAAGTAAAGAAAATAACTAGAAAATTCCCATGCCATTTGGAAGAATGACTACAGGCAAAAGACTCCTACCCAAAATATATTACATAAAAGTACATTTTCCCCATGTGTCAACAACAACAAAAAATGACTGTCTTCTAGCAGAGCCAAGCTTAGCTCTGTGAGCATGTGTAAAATCCAAAAGACAGAATCGTTAAAGATACAGCTGTTTAAATAAAAGAGCAGATACACAAAATAACTGCTTCATTTAGCAAGTACAGGGGAAATCAGATCACATTCCTAAAGTGATCTGATCATTTCAGCAGTTGGAGAAAAATTGAGAAAAATTAAGGAAAATAATTAAGCAGTAAGTCTATTGTCTTGGATTTATTAAGGGAAAGGAGATCCTTACAAAGCCAAAAAGATAAAAGAAAAACCTACATGATACGTGAGTTACAGAAAAAAATAGTGAAGGTAATTCTATCACTGCAGAAAAATACATTATTCTAATTCAAGTATATTAAAAATTAATATGATTATTAAAAGTAACTATGACATATGTTTGGAAAGAGGACAGATTTGTGTTCCCCCAAAGTCTCACAGCTGGTTGTGCCCTCCTTTGGAAGCAGTATTATGTCTTGGAAACAGCATGAGTTTGCACAGCCAGAGGGACCTGCATTACTAGTTGAGACCTTAGGCGACCAACCTCATGGGGCTGTTGAGAGAATTAAATGAGATTACGCATCTGAAAGAACCAGCATGGTGCCCAACACATGCTGGTCAATACCTGTTAGTTTCTTTCCATTCTGCTTAGCAGAGATAAAGAGAGTAGGAGGCAGAGTAACACTAGGGTGGGAAGGAGGAATCAGCTCGGCTGCTAGTGAGATGATGGGACAGGGACAGCCCACTGTCTTCCAGTCTTCTTTTCCCTACTTCATTTTGGCAGTAGATCCCCCTGAGTTTTAACAAGCACACAGGGGCCAGATAGTTATATTTCTTTTGCCTTCACAGGGTTTTTAATTGTTTGATTTGCGGTGCCTTTGGGTAAATTAGACCCTACTTTTCTATCATTCACTACTCACTACAGTCCTAACCCAGACTGATTCCAACACCCATGACTCCTTCCTGACGCTCCTTCTGTATATGGCCCTGGACCAGATGATCCCCAAGGAATCTTCCAGTATTTGGTAGTCCTAGGGAAACACATGGAATCATGTTTATTTCTGATAACCAGTATTATAATTACTTGGTAGTTTTTTCTTTTCAAAATTTAAGAGGAAATTTGAAAGAATTTTAAGTTTTTAAATTCTCAGATCTCTTCTGCATGCTAAAGCATTCATATTTTTATTTAGGAGAGGTATGGTACATTAGTTTTCTGTGGCTGTTGTAACAAGTCATCATAAACCTGGTAGCTAAAATAACAGAAATTTATTCTTTTACAGCTCTGGAAGCCCAAAGTCTAAAATCAAGATGTCCGCAGGGCTGCACTCCCTGTAAAGGCTCTAGGGAGAATCATTCTTTGCCTCTTCCAGCTTCAGGTGACTTCAAGTCTTATTTGATTTGCAGCTGCATCACCCAAATCTGCTTCCCTCTTCACATGGCCTTCTGCTCTGCATGTCTTCTTTGCTGTCTATAAAATCTGCCTCTAACTAACTCTTTTAAGGATACTTGTCAATGGATGTAGGGCCCAGGATGGCCTCATCCCAAGATCCTTTAGTTGCATGTGCAAAGACTACTTCCAAATAAGACCACATTCACAGGTTCTAGGGATTTAGGACTTGAGTGTATGTTTTGGGATCCATCAACGAACCTACTCCAGAAGGCTACCTAAACCATCACTCACTTATAAAACTTAGTAATACAGATATCTCGCACTCTGAAAAGGAGACAAATATCATATTTTCCAACTCTTTACAAAAAAATAGTATTTCAATAAAAAATGTGTTGCAACACGTTTTAATACACGTTTTGAAACTACAGGTTTAAATAGCAATCTTTTCAATCAATATCTTCTATATTAACATGTAATTTTCATTAGTGTTAACCATGACCTAATTTGGGAATTCACTACCTCTTAAATAGATCACAATTGTTGAAAAAATCTTGCAAATAATTTTTTCCTGTTTATTTAAACAAGTAATACACATACAACAATCTTAAAATTCAACACAAAAGAATTACTCCCCTTTAATAGTCCTTGCCTAATTCCTCTCTTCTTGAACAAATAACGGTTTAAATTCCTTTCAGAATATTTTATGCATATGTAAAGGATAGTTACTTTCCTCTTTCGTTTATCATAAATGGGATCATGTTATACATTGTGCTCAGTGAATTGCGTTTTCCTTGTATTAACATCCTGAAGATACCTCTCTTTGTAACATAGAGATCTATACCATTATTTTGGTAACCACACAGTATTTGACAGAAGGAATATAGCATAATTTATTGATGGACATTTAAGTTGCTTCCAAATTTCTGATATCACAAGAAGCTTGCATATTTCTTTAAGAATGTACAAAGATTTCTGTAGGCTCGATTTTTAGAGGTAAAATTGTCTGGTCAAAGATTATGCACATTTCCCTTTTGACTGAGCCTGCTCATTTGTTCTCCAAAAGATCTTCTACGAACTGGTTAATTAATGCTGAAAGATAATTCTTACCTGGTCAATCACAGCTATATGTATATACATACATATATATTAAACGTATAAAACCCACCCACCATTAAGTACCAGGCACTCAAAAAAGGGAAGAGTCCCTTAGGGATATAATCAACAAAAAATAATAGAAAAAAGTGGCATTTGTTATGCTTTCTGACCCAGTACCATCGTCCCAAGGCAGAACAGACCTCCAGACAAGAAATTCTCCCTCAGAATGGAATTGACTCCACAGTACCTAACTGATGCGTCCTAAATCACGATAGGAGTTCAGTTCAATAGTGGCCTCAGAACTCATTGTGCCTTTTCTCCAAAGTTCTAGCGAGAGAAAACTTGCTAAAAGCTACATGCAACTTGAATTCCAAGGTGATCTGATTTAAATAAGCACAGCACCACAAATTATACACTTAGATGCTTTTCAGCTAAACTAGGAAAGTGAGGATATCTTTTCATCAGGCTCAAGGTTGAACTGGAGTGACAGTAGCATAAAAAATCTTACCGAGGTGCTGCAATAGCTGTCACTCCTGACTTCAGCTCCACATAATTATAAGACAGTAACAAAAATAATCCCAAAGCATTTGAACAATTATATACTCTCAAAACAGGCTGACAACTAAGGATGCACATATTTTGAAACTAGTAGATCTACAGCTCTTTAAAATTGCAGCAGGAAACTGTTTCTCAGTTAGGAGAGTACATAAAATTATTCATCAATCCGTTATGGAACATTTACAGACTCAGAATTTATCGTATTCCACTGAGTAGAGAACTTTCTTCTACTAGGCTTTTCCTTATTCAAGGACTCAAATATCCATCATCAAGTCACATCCAGTACACTTTCACTGTCTACCTCCCAACCACACCCCCTCTACACACACATAACATCATGCATTTGGCAAAATAAGGCACCAAATAATAAAAACATGACAGGCTGCATTGCAAGGAATTGCTGACAAAAATCTAAGACGCATAAAATGTTTGTTGTAAATAAATGCCACAACAACCTAAGAGAGCAGAAATGTTAACAATGCAGACTTATGAATCGGCTGCACTAAAGATTAGAACACACTGGGGATTAGAGACACAGCTCAGGATGGTTGCACTTAGGTAGCAACATATTTCAGGACACAAGGTATTCTGGGGGATGATTCTATTCTGCCAACAAATAAATAAAGCAAATGATTATTTTTGTGATCTTTACGGGTTATTCTTGGAATACTCTTTTCAACATTTGGAAATCAAAATCGTTTGATTGTTCTGTGATTTCTTTTTAACCAACAATCTGATACTTTTCTTGGCAGGTTTTTATGGAAGGTTTTCACTTTTTATTGAGATGTAATTAACATTCAATATAATACATGAACTTTAAGTGTTCAGTTTGATGAGCTCTGACAATTCCATATAGCCATGCAACCACCATTCAAGGTATCTATAGAACAAATGTTCCCTTGCACTCCTTTCCAGTCAATTCTCTCCCTAGTCCTACATCTAATATGAGATTTCTATCACCACAGGTTACTTTTGTCTATGTTTGGATATCACATTCATGAAATCCTGCAGTATGGACTCTTCTATGTATAGCTTCTTTTGCTTAATATAATGCTGATATGTATCCACATTGTTCTGTATATCAGAAGTCTTCCTTTTATTACCAAGTAGTATTCAATTGTATGGCTACACTACATCTTGTCTATCAATTCTCATGTTGTTAGACATTTGGGTTGATCTTAGTATAAGGCTATTAGAAATACGGCTGCTATGAACATTCTTCTACAAGTCATGGTAAGTATCTCTGAGTAGTGTTCCTGGGTCATAAAGGAGATGTATGTTTAAATTTTTAAGAAACTGCCAAACAGTTTTTCTAAGTAGTTTTACTACTGACACTCCCATCACCTTTGTATGAGAGGTTCTATCACTCCATATCCTCACCAAAATTTGATATTTTCTGTCTTTATTCTAGCAATTCTAAGGCAATATTTAGTAGCATCTCCCTATTGTTTCAGTTTGCACAGGCTGATAATGAATGATACGAACACTTTCTTAACGTATTTTTGAGAAGTACCTGTTCAAATCTATTGCACATATTTCCATTTGGTTATTTGTGTTTTTATAGTTCATTGGTAGGAATTCTTTATATATTCTGTATACAAATCCTTTGTGAGACAGTCTAAATTTTTCTCGTTCATGGTGTATTGACTGATTTTTAATGGAGCCTTTTGATAGGCGATACTTAAAAATTCTACCCAAGTCCAATAATCAATTTGTTCTACGGTTTATGTGCTCTGTGTCCTACACCTGAAATTTTTGCCTAACCAGAGGTCATAAAGGTATTTTTCCATCTTCTCCTAGCATTTTTTCAATCTGATTTTATGTTTAGTTCTATGACTCATCAGAATTAATTTTTGCATATGCAATGAGATCAGCATCAAAATATATATTCCTTCATACTGACACCAAGTTGTTTCTGGCAATATTTGTTGAAAAGACGGATTTCCCCCTAAAAACGCTTTGGCACTTTTTGTTAAAAAATCAGTGACTGAATATGTATGGGTCTGTTGCTAGACTCTTCTGTTCCATTATTCTATTTGTCTATGGTTAGGTCAGTATCACACTGCCCTGATTACTGTATGTTTATAATAAATTTTGAAACCAGGTAAAGTCCTCCAACTTTGTTCTTTTTCAAGACGGCTTTAGTTGTCCTATTTTATTTGCATTTCTATATATAATTTAGAACCGTCCTGTCTACTTCTTTAGAATAGCCTATTGGCATTTTGATAAAGACTGCACTGAACGGACATATCAATTTAGAAGGTATAGACATCTCAGCGATATTTTACTTTCCAATCTAGAAACCAGCTATGTCTCTCCATTTTTTAGGTCTTATTTAATTTCTCTCAGTAATATTTTGTAGTTTTTAGTACAGAGATCTTATATCTTTCATTAGATTGGTTTTTTTCTTATCTGATTTTTTATGCTATTGTACATTTTAAAAATGTTATTTTCCAATTGATGCTAAGTGGAGTCTTGCTCTATGGTGGGCATCCCTTGTAGGTCTAATCTACAACAAGAGCCTGTACACAGCTGTGAAACTTGTGTTAGTAGTTTTCCCCTCTCCTCTCTGTGATAGACGTCTCCTCCAGTGATGAGAACAGTGCTTTGTCTCTCCTGTCCTACAAAGGGCTCCTCAAACTCTGATGTTTTGTTTATATGCTTTCTTTATGTGCTCAGCTTTACTGTGGGTTTTTTTTTTAACTTTTTCTTTTTTAATAGTTTCTGGCTTCTTGTGGTTGTTAATTTGAGACAAATGTTCTGTTACCTTTTATATTCAAACTAAAAACATTTTGGTTTTTTTTTTTAAATAGTTGTAAGACAATCTTCTCTATTGCTGTGTCTGAAAAAGCAAAAAAGAAAAAAAAAAAAGGATTGCACCCAAGAGTGGAAGCAATCCAATGAAAACTGTTGTTTACTCAGTGTTTTCTATCTGCTAGGACCTAGATTTATAAATATCAACTCGTTCAATCCTCAGAACAACCCCATCAAGTAGTCATGATTACCATTATCGCCGTTTTACAGATAAGTAAACTGAATACGAAGTGCTTACCATTTGCCTAATGAAACACAGCTGTTAGATGGTGGAACTGACATTCGAACGCAAGGAATTTGGATTTCCAGCCTACATTCTTACCTACTTCTTCCTAACACCTCTTGGCCAAATTTTAGCAATTCTAACTTCATCCCAATTTTCCAAATATAATAGCCATTTGGGTTTTTCATTTTTAAATGTTTGTTTCTTCTGAGTTGCACCATATTTGCATTTTAATCTGAATCTCTTCTCTTCACTTAACATTTTGATATAATGATACAATTTATTAAGTGCTCACATAAGACATACTGTAAGTAGTTCGGCATATATTGTTTGCAAACCTGACAAAAATTCTGAGACATGGCATTATCCCTCTTCTACTTTGAGGGGAACTGAGGTTTAAGAAAGCAGTTTTCTTAAATTTACCTAAAAACTAGTGAAGAAATAAAACCGCAACTTGACCTTTCTTACATTCAAAGCCCGTAAGGCAACCTTTTATGAGTGATTATCCAAGTCTTCTCCTAGAGATGCCTTTACAGTCCCTTTGCTCACCAGTCCTCAGGTATTCTAACTGGGTGTCTGTCTAAACACCACTCCTCTGTAGGACATCATTATTTCTTGCTTCCTTAAAGAAATTCTAAAGCCATTTGTTTGAAGTTAAAGACTCCGTTAATTAGCCAGGGTGTCTTTTGCTGGCTGTTATAAAAACTGAAATTTAGATAAAGAACATCCTAAGGAAATAATCGTCAGTGGGAAAGAGTGAAAGCAGTCAAGCAAGCAGTCTTTCAGATGCAGGGAGTCGAGGAAAGCCTGGGCTATCCTTCGGGCTGGGCCTCATTCTCAGCTCCTGGAGCTGAGGGAAGTCATGCAGCATATCTCTTAGCTGAGATGCAGAAGGGTCGAAGTGCTTATGACCCTATATCACCACCACTACCATTTCTTTCCAAACAACTCCTCCAACTAACTTTATTTACTTCAAATTACCTCTGTGTCTATTTCAACTTAGATTCAACAGGAAAAAAAAGGAGTTCAAGAAGGCCCCATTAATTATCAGAGAAATTCAAATCAAAACTACAATGAAATATCACCTCACCCCAGTCAGAATGGCCATCATTAAAAAGTCCACAAATGATAAATGCTCGAGAGGGTGTGGAGGAAAGGGAACCCTCCTACACTGCTGGTGGGAATGTAATTTGGCACAGCCACTATGGAGAACAGTATAAAGATTCCTTAAAAAACTAAAAATAGAGTTACCGTATGATCCAGCAATCCCACTCCTGGGTATATATCCAGGGGGAACTTTCATTCAAAAGGTTATGTGCACCCCAATGTTCATAGCAGCACTATATACAATAGCCAAGACATGGAAGCAACCTAAATGTCCATCCACAGATGAATGGATAAGGAAAATGTACTATGTATATACAATGGAACACTATTCAGCCATAAAAAATAAAATAATGCCATCTGCAGCAACATGGATGAACCTAGAGATCATCATTCTAAGTGAAGTAAGCCAGAAAGATAAAGAAAAATATCATATCACTTATATGTGGAATCTAAAAAATGATACAAATGAACTTATTTACAAAGCATAAACATACTCAGACATAGAAAACAAATCTATGGTTACCAAAGGGGAAAGCAGGGAGGGATAAATTAAGAGTTTTGAATTAGTAGATACAAACTACTATATATAAAATAGATCAATGACAAGGTCCTACTGTATAGCACAGGAACTTTATTCAATAGCTTATAATAATCTATAATGAAAAAATATATGTAAAACTGAATCATTATGCTGTACTCAAGAAATTAACACAACATGTAAATCAACTATACTTCAATTAAAAAGATAAAAAAAAAAAAAAAGCAAAAGCTTAAAAAAAAAATGGCTGCCCCAAACTCTTCAAAGGCTGACTCAGACTCATCCTACCACCTACCACCGTAACTGCCTAGAAAATTTATCCAATTCTGGCCTTATAAATAAAAAATCTGACATATAGCTCCCATAGTTATTTCTTAAATCATTTTAATGAAAGAAGAAAAATTCTGTAACAAGAGCTTGTAATCAGAGGAACTGTCACTTGATCTGCTAATACTTAAATTATGGTAGGCCCTATGAAAAAATCTATAATCCATGATTTGAGGCCTATTTCTGAAATGTAATAGCACTTAAGATTCAAAAAGACTGAACACTTATCTTCATTCTCAGTACAGAAACTCTTCAGAGAAAAAAATTGTGTTACTCCCTTAGGACTGAATCTCATTTCAGACCCATGTTCCTTACTATAGACTGTGTGTAATTATTTAAATGTCAGGAAATCCTGCAAATGTGTTTGATAAAGTAATTGAAATTACTTCATGTAATTTATTTTACTTTCAGTGATAGAAATGTGTGCACATAAATGTCACTGCACTGTCAATGCGTTTAATGGCTTGTGGGCATATCCTTTGAGGGTTCCTAGTCAGTGGGGATTTTACCTTCTAAATATAAAGTTTCTCTCTTCGAGCACATGTGTGGAATAAGGCACTGATTAATAACATACACTATTAAAAAGTCCCCCATTTAATCCTGTGACCGCAGAGATGAGGCCAGGACTTTACTGAGACCAAATTCCTGCCCTAGCGTGATTTCTGGGACACTTTCACAAATTATACAAGTGGTTCTTTAAAATCAAGAAGGCAGCAGCAAATAGTGCACTTTTTGGAACTGATTTTTGCTTGCCTGGAGCAGATGCTACTATGACTTGGGGTCAGTAAGCACTTGAATACTGCAAAACTGATGCAGGAAAAAACTAGCCAATATCTCACCAAAGTAATTTTTACAAAGGGTCCTACACCTTAGGATCTCACTATGTGTTTGCACAGAAACCTGCCCTTCTGGCTTCTTTCCAAGCACAGCAGCATAGAGAGCCTTTGGCTGACCTGATAGTAAGTTGATTTTGCCTTTGTCACTTGTAAAGCATAAAGCATCCTTGTTATTTAATAAAGAATATGCTTTCAAATGAGTACTTTAAATGTAGTCTGATAAAATACCAAGAGTGAAGACTAAATCCTTGCCTATATACTTATAATAAAATTTTCAGTTTGAAATGGAATACAATAATCTATTGTTGATCTAGGCAAATAGTTTGTTAAATTGATTAGACAACAGTGGTGATAGAATATTCCAGCAGAATTAAAAAAAAAAGAAAGATGTGGCCTCTTCCTATGGTGTAATCCCAAAAGAAGTATTATTGTTCTATTGCAAAACTACTGACTTTAAAAAACCGATTATTTTTACTTACTTTATTATGTGTTTAGATGTAGAGACAAATGAATCAAGTACCTAATTTAATGTAGAGTTATTGAATTCTTTTGGTTACTTATTTTCATCTATGAGTTGACTTTTGTTTTACTTATCAAAGGGTACTTTCTCAGCAGATTAATACCTAAAACTCTAGAGAAAAAAAATTTGTAAGTGAAAGAAATATATGCTCATGCATTAAAACATGCATTTTGTGAAAACTATAAAAGCCAAATGACTTACAAGTAACAGGAAATCACGCTGAATTTTACTACTTCGATTTTAAGCAAAACTCAAAGTGCACAGTAACACAGAAGTATATTTATCATAATAAAAGTTCCCTTAAATGTCATGGTTGATTACATGTATTAGCACCTCTCATTTTTCCTTGATAACCTACTTTTACTACTAAAATACAGACATACGAGTAAATTAATAGAGCTGCTTTTTTCCATTCGGATTGTAGAAGTTCAACCTTCAAAACAATGCAATCATCAAGTAAAGTAAGTGAAGATGAAATTCCTAGTTTGGGAGTGACTCTCAGAAGTACCACCTAGAAGGCCCCTGGCTTGAGCCAAAGTATTCTTCATCTGCTCTTATCCTCTTATCCAAGTACGTCCCAAGATGAGGCCCTGCAGGCCCAAGGCTCTGGGTACTTGGCACCCTGGAATTAGCTGCCTTAGCAGCCTTAACATGTTTCCAGGACATATACAGTCCTGTTACCTTCTACATCCTCCAGAAGGTAAGCTAAGCCACCACTGCAAAGCTGGAAAATGGCCAGAAAGATGTGTGTTCAAGAAGGCAGCTGTAGATGAAGCTTGCCTATGGGGACTGGAGCACGTACATGTGTACACAAGGCACCAAGCATCTGCACCTCGTGATGAAGGACTGAACTTGGTGGGATGAGTAAGAAGCCATAGGCCACATGTCTGACTCTCCATGGGAAGCTCCAAGTATTCCAAGAATTTCAAGTTCCAACTGATCTTACAATTTATTATAAGGGCATATTGAATAAGGTAAGAGGATAGCACTTTTTTTTTATAATTCTGTTAGCTTGATTTATAATGTTTAAAATCTTTAGATATATGGTCTGTGAATCTCTATTTTCAGTGTATCTCCAGCCCAGCAAAAGTTAAGACCAGGACCAAGTTTAATAAAGACCCCACTACGCCTTAGTAGTCATCTACAACTCTTTCACTTCACTGTAGCATGAGTTGATCATGCACTCTAAAAGAATGAACAGAATCAACTGCTTGTACATAATACATCATAGGAGCTACAATATGCATGCCAAGGGTAAACACACTGCACATGTGTATTACCAGATAAAGTACAGCAAAGGACATAGATGTATTATTTATGACATGAAATGCAATGATTAATATCTCCAAAGCTACCCTGCTTCCTACCTGTGGACAGGTAAAAAATGACTAATTTTTTTTTAAAACATATGAAATGTGACTTCACAAGCTTTATTAAATAAATTTTCAACACTTCAACAGAAGCCATGAAAAAACAACCCAGCAGACTCAAAAATCTAAATTGAGTTCTCAGTTTCAAAATACATATTTCTTTACAATCACACTTTTTCTTCTTTCTTATTAAAAAAGGTTAAAGTCAAAGATACATAGGAAAAAAACACAAGGCTATGACTTCAGAAAGTAGGTGCAGTGAAAGAGAGAGACTAACATTTAAAGTCTTTGCCACTATGTAATTCTCTTCAAAATGCTTGAGTGAATTCTTCATGGCAAAGTGGATCAAATGCACTGTAGTGGACAGAGGACTATGAGGGACAGAGGACCAAGGAGAACAGCGGACTACAATGGACTGGTAACAGAGCCAGAGACTACTTGTATAGTGCATGGTATGTACCGAGGACTTGACTTTTAATTTTTAAACGTATCTGTGCCAGATTTTAGATCTATAGGAAACTTCCTTTAATTCTGAAGGCTGAGAAAATGAATGTTCATGAAAATGAAATGTTCTTTTTAGCCGATGCCCAAAGTCTTATACCCAAATGATCCACTAAAAATAAAAATGGTACTTTAAAAATAGAATATTTGATGATTTAAAAAAAGTCATTATGGATTGTGCTGAGCCTAAGTTTTATCATGATAAAGAATAATTTGGCTACCAACAACAACAAAAAATTGCAGCATTCTGTGCATATTCTCTCCTCTTTTTAAAAGCATTACAAATATCAAGGATAATTTAATATCAATCCTCCTATAATATCAACAATCTACTTATTCATTTGATCATTATTCATGCTTATTTAACAAATATTGAACAGGACATGTTTATTTAACAAATATGTGCCAGGAGCTCTTGTAGGCACTTCATAAACTTGATCAAAATCGTTAACAATCCTCTGAGGTGAGTACTATGATTACCTCTATTTTATAGGTGAGGAAACAGAGGAAGAGAGATTAAGTGACTTGGCCAAGGTCACACAGCTTTAAGTGCAGAGCTGGAATTCAAACTAAGGCCAACTGCTCCAGAGTCTGAATTCTTTAACCACTATGCTATACTGATCATTTTCTGCAATACTCAGAACTTTATTGATGCAAGTGAAAGAAACAAGCCTAACTAAGTCAAACAAAACTTATCAACAACTTAAAAAGAAAAAAGCAGTAGGGGCTATATTGGTAAGTGTAACCATAAAGTCCATGGGTTATTGGGCGGATCTGATCCAGGTTTCAAACAATGCCACTGGAACAACCACTCTGTTTTCTTCTCCCAATGAGTGGCAAGAATGGCCCCCCAACACTCTGTAATTAATGGATTTTTATACTTGCAATCTCAGGCAAGAAGTGTCCCCCCTCTCCATCTCTAATTTCAAAAATGTCCTAGGGAAAGCTTTGGCTTGGATACTGCATCCATCTCTGAATGCATCACTGTAGCTGGAAAGGAGGGCAGAGTACAGTGCTCTGGTTGCCTAGACCTGAGGCATGGATCCCAGCTGTGGCTGCTGGCAGTCAATGACCTCAACCTGAATCTTACGGAGTTTCTCCCATGAAAGAGATGATGTTACCCCAAGAACAGAAAAGGATGCTGGGCAGAAAGAAACTCTGCATGACATGAATGAAGGCTTCTTTGATTATAAAGATTTCAGCAGATGTACAATACAAGCTATTTTCTATTATTAAAATAGTCCTTATTAAAAATCTTATATGATACAACAGAATATATAACTACAAATATTTTCTAAACACATTTCAACAGTTTCAACTATATTTTAGACAAAACCTATACATTTAACATTCTTAAATTTCACAATGATCATATAACTACAATGAGCAGAAATTTCATTTGCTACTGCTACCATCAGATCCTGTTAGTACAGAATCTACTGTCGGAAATTTCCAAAATCAGAGGCTGTAATACTCATTAATGAAAACTGCAATGGCTTGGCTTTGAATTTGTGAAGATCTATATTTTTTAAAATATTTGATAACATAAGGACAGAACATTAACATGTAGAATTTTACTGGTATGTCCATAGAGATGCTTTTCAGAAAAATGAACTTAAAGGCATACTTCAAAATAAATGAAAATCATGATCAAAATATATATAAAATCATTACTAAAGTCCATCTCCCTAAGAAAAATTATCTTTAGTTAATTTGAATTCATCCCTGTGATATATGTAGTTATCTGTATTAAATTACAGAAAACACAAGATTCTAAAGTAAGAGAGAGGGAGTAGAGGAAGGAAGAAAAAATAATTTCCAATTGTAATCAGAAAAGAATAAAAGTTCTACTGAAAGGCATTTTGTATAGTAGTCGTCTCAAATTCCTTTAAATGCAACCGTTAATTGGAAAGACAGTATCTACTGGAGTCAAATGATGTCTCCAATTCCAAGAAATACAATAGTATAGGAAAAAGTTTTAAAATTGTAATAAGAGTAGTTTAGCTTACATTAGAAACAAATCGTTGAAAAAATAATCCTTGACATTGAAAAGGAAGAACTTTTGGAAGGAAGAACATTTTGGTGTACATACATTTCTCACTAGCAAAACAAAATTCCTTTTCTGACTCACTATATAATTTGTTCCGATCTAAGTTGAGCCTTTTGAGTTCTTTCAGCAGCTTCAACATTAACTAGGCCACTGAAATTGTGTTACATTAAGATATACTTTTTTGCTAACACAGACATTATTACTTAATCTTTGATAAGATAATGCATCGCTTCTCTTAACTCCAGATTAATTTTCTTTCCTAAAGCAATTTTGAAATACATAACTGTAATTGCCTTCTGCATATAGAACTTTTGAAATCTTAGTACACTTTTTAAAGCATAAATGTACTTCCCTTTCCACACATAATTCATAAATGGCAGAAAATATTTTACTCAGACATCAAAAATACCACCTCAGATGAAACCCAAAAATGTCAAGCAAATACTACTTTCACTTTCCATGGGATTTTCTTTCCAAAAAAATAGTTTCAGTATTGCATAGGTATTTTCAGCACCCTCTCCCAGGACGTGAGGAAGCCAAATACCACAGGGGGTTAAATAGTGACACAGAATAAAAATCAAAAAGGCAAAGAATATCCCTACTTTACTGATGAATTCTATTCTTGAGTCTCTATTCTATTCTCATAACTGGTCTAGCTGTATATCATCGAGGAATGTACAAAGAAACCAAGTAAGGGATTAAGAAGCAGAAAACCACTGTTGACTACATCGTTTGTTAGGGGCTTTGTAAGCACGACGAGATTAAAATACCGAGACCTATGTTTCAAGAGAAGTATTTGGCAGTTATTCTCAGGATGTAGATAACTGGGCAGAGACTAGACAATGAAAGCACCTGGGAAGGAAAGGGAACTGGAACTCACATTTACGGAGACAGGTGGTAAGCACTGTGCTCTATGCTTTCCTTACAGGACATCATTTCCCTCAACAGTGGTTATTCAGTGGGTTGGGGGTCATGATGTATTTGAAAGTAGAAAAAGAAAGTCACCAGCTTGGGTGACTCTCTGCAAGAAATCTAGAGGAATTAAGTATTAAGCAGAGAAGAAAAAACTGAGACTAATTAGTGTATGAAATGGGTGAAGGAGAAAGGGCTGAATAAAATGTTGTATAGATAGCAACAAAATTCCTACTGAGGGTGTCTTCTGAAAAAAAAAAAAAAAAACTAGAAACCAAGCCGGAAACCAACTGTGATAACCAAAGAGACGCAAGAACACTAATAACAAGAGATGGTACCAAACAACAATACAGGAATGCTGGCAAGATATAATCCCGACTGAATAAAATATGGGCTGATACACAACTCCTTAAAACAACAAAAATCAGAGCAGTGCTGCAAGAAGTTAACAGAAATAGTTTTGTCAAGCTGCTTTAATTTGAAGCAGTAAAGGCTGGAGAAATCATGCTGCCACAGGCAAGACAAGAGCCCCTCTCAGAGCACTCTAAGGCCATTAAGGAGGATTTACAGTGAAGGCATTTGACCACATCCCCAGAGGGATGAAGGATGTAGCATACCCTCAACTGAGTAAGCTGAAAAATCAAATAAAAGGTTTATACAGGGCCAAACTCTGGAATCAATGACAACTATGACATGTAAAGTACAGACGCTAACGTATGTTTTAAACAAAGAAGCTATATTAAAGGCCGCAAAAGGAAACTAAAAACTGCTTTGCTCTCTCGAAGAAATTAAATAAAACAGACTCAATCAGTGATAAGTAAATATACTTCTTAGAAAGGAATATGACAGGGTTAAACTAAAAAAAATTTTTTAATCTCCAAAGAGTTTTAAGTAGTATTAGAAGACTTACAAGCTTAGAATCTATTGAAAAGAAGAATCAACACAGTAAAAAAATCAAATCACTGCTTTGGATGAGAGGCTTTAAGATTCACCCAGAATATGGTATAAGGAAAAAAATGGGAGACCTAGGAATAGACAGCAGAAATCCGTTATTTGGGAATAAGATTTCCTACAGAAGAAAACAGAACAGCTGGAAGGGAAACAACAACTAAAAGTGTACTAGAAGAACATGTCTCTGATCAAATCTACAGCTAAAAAGTGTCCACCCTGCACCAAGTCAAATTATTAAATTAGATTTGTCATCTCGTTTCAACCTGGTGAAAATACTCAATTTTGAGGGCAAAGAAAAGAGCCTACAAGCACCTGTAGGGGAAAGAAAAACAACCAAAAAAACATTTCACCTACAAAGACAAAGAAAAGCAATTTGATCACAGTTTTTTTTTTTCCCCTCCTTGACTGCATTGAATGCTATGTAATTTTTACCAACATCTGCAAATATTAAAAGGAAAGGGTTCTGATACATGGAATCTGCAATCTGATAAATTGTCATTCTGGAAAATAAGCAAAGAAGAAAACTTTTCAGGTAAAAATATGAGGTGAAAAGTACATCGTGTATATGCCACTGGTGGCAGGCAGGAGGGGGAAGGTTTGAAGACACATCCCAATGAACCAGAAACAGAATCAAAATAAATGTCCCATAAATGAGAAATTTGATAGCCGGCATTAAATATATACACACACACGTTTAGGTGTGTGCGTGTATATGTGTGTATATATGGAGAATCATAGCAATTATAGAACATATGTTATAAAATAAGCTAAATAAAAGATTAAAGAAATTGGAAATTTGCTACCACTTCATCTTATAGAAGAAAAAGTGATAGTTACTGAAGTTGATATCTTGAGTAATACAGAATCCAGAAAGTTTTTCAAAGTCTTAATATTGATCTCCATCAATTTGGAAGCCTTCCAAATTACAGAAAAGTATCAAAGAAATTCTGGCCATGAGAGAAAAAGAAAAGAAATAAGGAGCATTTAAAAAAAAGTGGGGGCAGAGGGGGTGGGATGGGGGTTTGCAAGATCACTAGGAGGCAAGTTCAAGTTAAAGGTAAAATCTTCAAAGGAACAAAGAATGTTAATGTTTTAAATAAAAGGACAATGCTCACAGGCTCTGTCATCAACTTTTATGCATCAAATAAAGCATCAAACAAAGCAAACAGAAATGGGTTGGAAATAAAAGTTGACATTAACAGAAACATAATAATGCAATAAGAGCTCTCTTAACTGACTTTCTAGACTAAATGGACAATTTCTATTCTTCTGCAAAATATGCTGACGTTTCTGTAGCGATCTAAACACTAACCACAAATGGGTTGCTCCCTCTGTGAGCTCATGCCTTCTTCTCCCACAAATGGAGTTGAATGCTTACCAAGGGTCAGTCCTATTTGTTCCAAAACATGTTTATATCTGCTATACTTGATACTGACATTAGAACTGATTTTGGATATTAAATAGCAAGTATTAAATAATGTGACAATAGAGCTTATATTTAATTAAAACTCAAACAGTTTGTAAAGTCTATCAATGTGACTCTCTAAAAATTCCTGTCAAATTAGATGTGGGGACACAAATGTAAGTTATTGGGAGATCAGATATTAACTGTAAAAACCTAGACAATTTATTCTACACTCAAGTCACTTTCAAACCTGTCTCTCAACTCTCATTCCACTTTAAAAATCTATGATTAAAAATGACAGACCTTACATACTAGGTGTGGGTTAAGTCAGACAAACAGAACTCCAATTTAGGATCCATACTGTAAGACTTTGGCTTTTCATCAAAAGATTACAACTAAATGCCTGTTCATGTTTTAAGCCACAATAAAAATGTCTTCAATATGTATTATTTTTCTTTATCCCCTGTCGTAACAGGCATTTTGGATTAATTGATTTTTTCCAGTCCTTATCCTATTAGATAGAGAGCATTTACTGTTGTGCAATATTTTAATACTCCTTTCTCAGTATTTGGCAGAAGTAAAATGATGCTATGGAGACAATGACTAATAGATATAATTAATAAACTTGGCTTTAGAGATTTATATCTAGACCTATTCCCTGCAAAGAGATGATATTCATCTTAAAATGTCCTTTAAGCATTTATAAAAACTGGTCACATAGTAGACCAAATATAGAAACATAACTTTTATAAACAATATTAGAATCTACATTCTTTGACTATGGTGTAAAGATTCTGAAGCTAGAGCATATCTTGTGTGTTGAAGGGCTCAGTATAACTGAAGCACAATCAAGTTGGAGGCCATTATAAGGACTTGAGCTCAAATTTATAAGTGACAATTGCATTTTTATTTTTATTGATCTTTTAAATTTGCCTAGGGTGAAATATGTCTTGTATTGATTTTAATAAACACATCGAATCATATACACTACCCCAGCACCATAGAGAATGGTGATTTATGTGTTTTAACAGCCTCAACCTGGCAGCTTCACCATCAATGGGATCGCAGAATCAAGGACACAAATCGGGAAACCAATTAGAAGGCAGTTGCAAAACTCAGAAGTGCCATGTGGCTCAGACCACAATGGTGGCAGTGGAGGTGGTTTAGATTTTCTGTATTTGATAGGTCATTTTTAAGGTTGAGCCTGCTTGATATACTGCCAGGTTGGACATGCATTAAAAGGGAAAGAGAGGTACCAAAGATGACTCTAAGTTACCTTAAAGAAGCAAAGAAAAGGAGGATGTTGATTTTGAGATGGGGACAACAGGTAGAAAAGTTCAGGATAAGATGTGTTAATTTTGAATTGTCTATAAGACATCCAAATAATGCATCAGTATTTGAGTGACTGATTATGAAGTAAAGAAGGTAGTCTTGGCCCAAGATATATAAATGTAAAGCTTACAGTATAGAGATGGCATTTAAAGCCACCAGGTAGGATGTTATCACCAAGGGATTCTATATAGATGGAGATGAGGTCAAACGACTCAGGTTGATTAAGTATGAGAGATCGAGAACCAGCAAAGGAGAGACTCAAAAAGAGCAGCATTGAGATATGAAGTCAACAAACTGTGTAATATATTTGGAATCAAGGCAAGAAAGTGTTTCAGGGATGAGGGAGTAGTAACTGACCGTTTCAAATCCTATAGAAATGTCAGGTAAGATGAGGACTGAGAAACATCACTGGATTTAGCAACTTGGAAATCACTGGTGACCTCCACAAACACTTAAAATAACTCTGGATATAAAATTCAATTGGAATAGGTTCAGTCCAGCAGAGAAAAAAAGAACTGGAGTCAATGCACAGAGCTAGGTCTTTTTAGAAGCTCTGCTCTAAGTGAAAGGAAATAGGGGTAGTAGCTGAAAGTTGGAGCAGTTTGGTTTGCTTTGGTAAGAGAAATCACTAAGTGCCTATGGAAAAAGTTCAACGAAGAGAAATCTGATGATGCAAGAAAGAAATAGAATTGCTAGAGTGAAGTTCTTAACAGGGTAGGGGAGTGAGACCTTGTATACAAATAGCAAAGGAAACCTGTCTAAGAGTCTGGACAGTTCATGCACATAAAGGAGTTACAATGGTAACTAGACATCACAGTGATCATTTTGAAATGAATAGAAATATTGAATCACTATATCGTGCACTAGGAACTAACGTAGTGTTATAGGTTAACGGTACTTCAAAATACAAACTAACATCAGAGATTAGATTTGTGGTTACCAGAGGTGGGGGCAGTGAAGATGGGGAACTGGATGAAAGTAGTCACAAGGTACAGACTTCCAGTTATAAGATAAATAAGCACTAAGGGTGTGAACAACATGATAAAGCTACTTAACATTGCTTTAAGTTATATATGAAAGTTAAGAGAATAAATCCTGAGAATTCTCATCACAAGGAAAATGTTTTCTATTTCTCTAATGTTGTATCTACATGAGATGACGAATGTTCACTCAACTTATTGCAGTAGTCATTTCATGATGTTTGCAAGTCAAATCATTATGCTGTTCACCTTAAACTTAACAGTACTATATGTCAATTATATCTCAATGAAACTGGAAGAAAACAGAAATTAAGGCAGAACACATAAGCAGTGATATAGGTAGGTAGAGGTAGGTAGAGGAAACGGAGGCAGATTCTCTTCTGATTGCTTTCATTTTATCAGCAGAAGCAGAGAATGTGAATGAGGGAAGAGGTGACAGAAGTTTTAGAGGAAGGAAGAAAGTCTAAGAAGTTATCTAAAGACTGAGGGAGTGAATATACTAGGGAAATACCATCTGTTGGGCATCGTTAGGACCCACTTGAGGTTAGTCATCATAAATTTAAAATGGGACCAGTGAGCACGGTAAGTTTTTCTCCAGCCAGGTTCGACTTTTCAGACACGGGCACAGCTTAGGCAGACAGCTGGATTGGACTATAGTTGTGATTTTTCGAGGCAGTATAATGAAACCAGAGATACAAAGGAGCTGTGGTTTTATAGGAAAGGAATGATTACAACAATGAAACATGAAATTTTCAGTGTATAAAGGGTAGGAGGGCATTTGCCAAGTTAAGGACACAGAAAGGTGACAGATAAGCTATTTACAAGTCCCTGAGTGTAAAAGGATTGTTGAGTTGGATTATTAAAGGGAGTCAGCTGGAAAGATAGGAATTGGTGGTGAGAAAATGGGAAGCTAGAAACTCAAATGATAGAAGAGATATAGTTAATAATAATGATAAAAGTCTAGGCTATAAACAAATGAGTGGTAGAAATAGAATCAGTATCACTGGAAGATATAAGACCAAGGATATGAGAGGCAAGGATATTGGATGGATGATCTTGTTGATATCACCAGGAATTATGACAGTACTAGTGTTAGAGGAAGAAACTGATATAAGAGATCAATTTTTTCAGGAAATGAAGAGAAGTGAAATGCAGGCAGTAGATGCCTTAAAAAAAGAAGTAACGAGTGGTAGAGTGTGCTCATAGAAGATTCAAAACTTGGGGTTCCTTTCTTTCATTAGGAGGGAAAGAAAATAATCTATAGCCATCAATGAGGAGCCAAAAAAGTCCTATTCCTCCATTCTCAGTGGCTTAGGAGGGCTTCTCCCCGATTTTTGCTTTGCCACCGTGGGGAGGAGACCAGCTGACCTAGAGAAGCTCTTTCAAGGTAGAGTCAATGTCATGGCATTATTAAGCAGAGAAAGGGCCTGAGTTTAGCTCTCGAGCTTGGCTTTAGCTGCATGGAAGGAATCCAGTAATTCTCACATGCCCTAAGGAGGGCTGTGAAGGCTAATTGATGGGATGTTTGGTAATTAATTGATAGGACGACAAGCAGGGGGTCAACACCTGTATCTGAGTGCCGCAGACCATGCTGCTGGAGATGAAAGGGAATCACAGCCAGACCTCGCTGGCAGCCACTGTACTTGGAAGAGCTAAGATGGAATCAAGATGGCTCATAGGACCACAGGTCCTGTCCAAGCCAAGAGAGGAGAGACTCCCATGCTCTTCAGCCTCTAATGCCAGCAGAGGATGCCAACAGATTGAGCTATGACAGGCTGATAAGGGACATCATTGCTGAAGAATCCAATAAAGATCCAGGGAGCAGAACAAGGACACACAGAGCCATGGCCCTTTCTCTGAAGCCCATGGAGTCAGTGAACTCTGTGTGCTCAGACTCCATCTTGGGGCGAAATATAAGAAAGAAGCAGAATTATGAGAAACTAAACATATACCAGAAGGTGACCAGGTTTTAACCCAGCCAGGTGTTTGCAACAAAGATCAGATCATTTATAAGAAATGAACAAGCTTGTTTCTTTATATATTTGAATGTAGGGACCTTTTGTAACATACACATTGAGTGCTTAAACAAAAATAAAATTAAAATAAAAAACTATCTTTATACCCATCTGTAGATTCTTTTATAGATAGCTGGGTTGAAGTTAATTTACACTCCTCTATGCAATCAGTCTCCTATTTTGAATTAAAAACAGACTTCTGACATTATGGTCTGTTTTGAAGAGGATTTAGGTTAGTGACATCAAACAGATGAAACCACACAGCAGTAATGAGTGTCGGACATGAAGTGATCATGACATGGCTAAGAGAAATCAGAAGATCAAATGGTAAAACATTACAATGCCACAATTCTAGGTCAGTGGCAGGAGGCCACCTCTTCTTTCTGGGAATTGAATTCTATCTGGGCCAAGGGTCCAAGCTCTTGCAGGTTCAGTGGCCAAAAATGTGCTGGGGCCAAGGATAGCAACAGAGTAGGTACCTTGTCCTCTATTCTGGTACATCCAACAAGCTCACTTCCCCCGACAGAGCGTTTAATGTAGCACAGGCTGACAGAAGAACAGATGATCCTTTTTTTATCTACTGATCTTTTACTACTGAGGAATTTAAGCCTATAATATAGCAAAGAAAACCATATTTACACATGATAACGACAGAAATACCGCCTGGGGGGAGAAAAAATTCAAATCTTTGTGAGTCTCCTATAGAATAAAATGACAGATTGATAAGAACAATTCCAATTAAATCTAGTTGAAGTTAACAAATATTCTTACCCAGTTTCCCACTGTCTCTGCTAATATGACTAATGATCCTATTAACCACAACTAACATCCATGAGTGCTTACCATTTTCCAGGCACTAGGCTATGATATTCACATATATTATCTCCTTCAGTTCTCACAACAATTCTATGAGAAAGTTATTGGTTTTATCATCTAATAGATAAAACTGAGGTTCACAGAAGTTAAGTAATTTGTAAGATACACCCTAAATAAGTTATGAAACTGGAATTTAGGCCCAAGACTCTTCATTTCAGGGCCCAAATGCTTCCCTAGTGAAGCATTTATATATGGCTTTTATATATGGCTTTAAGTATATAGAAGGTATTTTGTACTTCACCTTGTAAGACTTAAAGCAACCTTATGAATTACGGGCTACTACTATCCTCATTTTTAGAGGAAACTAAGGCTAAGAGAAATACTGAGCCCAAGATCATCTCCAGCAAAAGAGAAATGGAGAATAAAATTTGCAGAGAGAGTTTAAGCTGACCAATCACAGTGGAAACTCATGTTTTAGTGGAGACATTTTTATGTATAATGTTATAGAACACTAAATAACTTACATGTTAGTTCAGGAACAAAAATGCACCTTCCAAACTTCAAATAGTTTCTCTAATGACCATATCACAGACCCTTCCTCTTCAAATAAGTAAATATCTAAGTATATGCTGTATTTACACATGGATGGAGGTGAAACTTTTCACAAATCCATTATCTTCACCAGCTGCCAATGGCAAACTTGACTAGTCTCTTGGTTGAAATAATACAGCCACCGAGAAAAGCACCCAATTCTTCAGTTAGCAAGCAACTCAGGGGCAGTTTAAAAGGAAGGAAAAGCAAGAAGGATTGCTCAGGAGTGGCCCAGTATACACCTGCTAGTCCAGTGGCCTGTCCTGTTCAGCGTCTCTCCAGGACACAAGCATCACACTTGGCAGGATATATTATATGATCACCCCAATCATAGATGAGAGAAAAATATCTCCCCCGTTAATGGGCCCCCATTTAGGAAAGTGTCATTCACATCCTCATCTTGACCTGTGACCCAGGTAGCCTGGCTGCAGAGATCCAGGAGGATGAGGGAGACAGGAGAGGAGGAGAGAGGCAGGATGGGAGAGGGAGCACTAGAGGACCGCGTTCTTACTACCAAGACACTGCTGCACGACTCTCACTCTCTCAATCCGCTTCCCTACTTTCTAGATTGTTAAGTTTATGGTCTTCAACATGATTCAAAAGAGAAAACAAGTGTATAGGTGAGTATTTGCTATATTGGAAAAATTTTAGAATTCACTGCTTTAAATGTGAGGAATATGTATATTTATAATTTAATACAGGATGATTGATAGTATAGCTACTGAGAAATATACAAAATCTATGGTAATGTTATCAAAACACTTCATTTTCCTTGTGTTTAATATTTAAGTTATAATAAATAATACATGTAGAATAGATTTTCAACTTTTAAAATCTTTTCATTTTATTTGTTCCCTCTAACATGTGATAGATAATAGGGAAGATAAAATCTCATTACTGATGTATTTTTAAAACTGGGTCTTTGCCTTAGTTTCAATAATACATACCTCAGAAACCAGAAATATTCCCTTTTTTAAAAATCTTATCACAAGTTTGAGAAAAATGGTGGTGGGGCTGGTGGTATGATTTTTCAATCTCCCTAATCCCCCTTAAAAAGTTGACAGAAAGGGGAAACTACTGCTAATTGGTTCAGGGTTTATTTTAGTGGTGATACAAATATTCTGAAATTGTGCAGAAGTCACATAACTGTTTATACACTAAAAATCATTAAATTGTGCACTTTAAATGGATGAATTATATGAAACAGGAACTATATCTCAATAAAGCTCTGATTTTTTAAAAGCTAACAGTAACTAGCATACTATGGTGAGTTAAAAGAGGCCACAGTTTTTAGACATTTCTGCCAGCAAGAGGCAGGGTCCCCCATACCAGTACGCCAGCACTAGCCCCGACACCCCAGGGCTGTGCAGCCAGAGACCCCGGGACCCAGCTCTGCTTACCAGTGAACCAGCATCAGCCTCACACACCAGCAGACAAACACCAGCCCCAGGACCGCAACAGCCCTGCGGCCTGCACCCCTCCAGCAGCAGGCCAACACCAGCTACAGGACCTCCAGGGACCTGAACCCAGAGTTCCTGGTACATGGATCTGCCCACCAGTGAGCTCGCACTAGCTCTGGGATCCCCTGGGCTAATAACCAGCAGTAGGCCAATACCAGCTCCCAGATGCTTTGAATCCCTAGCCAGCTGTGCCAGGATCCAGCCCCACACACTAGTGGTTTAACACCCGATTTGGAACATCTCGGGCCCTACAGCCAGCCATGTTAGAAACAGACTGTTCACTGCAGGCTAACACTAGGTTCAGGACCCTGGCCCCACAACTACCTACTCCAGAACCCAGCTCCACTCACCAGTGAGCCAGGACTATCCCTGGGACCCTCCCCAGCCCCACCAGAGACCTGCAGCCAGCAGCCTCATGACCCAGCTCAGCCAACCAGCAGTCATCAGCCTCCATAAAGGCAGGTCCTGGCAACCAAGAGTACTAGAGGTCACCTACCAAAATGTCCACAATACTCATGATCATATCAATGTTGAAAAAGCACTTGACAAACTTCAAATTCTATTCATGATAAAAACTCTGAGACTTTCAAACAGAGGGGAACTTCCTCAACTTAATAAAGAATATATATAAAATCCTACTGCTAACATTATATTCAATAGAGATAGACTAAACATCTTCTCCCTTATTCCCACTGCAAACAAGGCAAGGATGTGGACTCTTACCACTCTTATTTAACATAGTACTGGAAACTCTAACTAGTGCAAATAAGTTAAAAAATAAATGAAATGAAATAAAATTAAAAAAATATAGAACAGAGAGAAAAAAAAAAAACTCCCTATTTGCAAGTGCCATGATTGTCTATGCAAAAAAATCCCAAGAGATCAACACACACACAAAATACCTTCTAGAGCTAATAAATGAGTTCAACATGATCAAAGGATACAAGATAAACATATGAAAATCAAAGTTCTATAAACTAACAATGAACATGTAGACACTGAAATAAAACTAGTATTTACAATTACTCCCTAGCAAAATAAAAAAGATTTAAATATAACAAAACATATATGGTACTTGTAGCTGAAAACTACAACACACTGATGAAAGAAATCAAAGAAGAGCTAAATAAATGGAGAAGCACATGTGTTCATGGGCTAGAAGACTCAAATAGCATTGATGTGAATTTTCCTTCAGATTTATATACAGGTTTAATGCCATTTGCATCAAAATCTCTGCAAGATCTTTTGTAAATATAGACAAGATTAGTTTAAATGTTATACGTAAAGATAAAAGAACTAGAATAGATAAAATAATTTTGAAAAGAAGTAGTAGGAGTCAGTCTACCAATTTCAAGATTTATTATAGAGCTGTAAGAACCAAGATAGTACGGTACTGACCAAAGAATACACAGAAAGACCAGTGGAACAGAATAAAGAATCCAGAAATAGATGCATCCAAATAAACATAACTGATTATTGACAAAAAATAAGTAATTCAGAAGATAGCCTTTTTAATAAATATTTCTGGAACAATTGGACATCTAATCAAGAAACAACCAAAAAAAAGCAAAACAAAAAAAAACCTCTTCACTTGAGTCTTATAACTTACACACACACACACACACACACACACACACAAAGTCAAAAAATGGATCAGAGACTCAAGTCTCAAGTGTAAAACTATAAAAAATGTTTAGAAAAATGTAGGAGAAAAATTTGGGGTTCTAGAGATAGGGCAAGGTGTTCTTCAACATAATATCAAAAGTACAATCTATAAAAGAAAATACTGATTTTGACTTCATCAAAACTAATTTTTACTCTACAAAATACTCTTAAGAGGATGAAAATACAAGCTACAAAGTGGGATAAAATATTTATAAAACACCTATGTCATTAAGGACTAGTTATCTCTGATACACAAAGAACACTAAAAGCTCAACAGTAAATAACAATAGAGTTGACCTTGAACAAGATAGGAACTTGCTTATGGGAAGCAGTTCTCCTTAGAGAAATGAATCATTTTAGGTCTGGGGCAAGAAATGAACAAAATGTTACCTTGCTATAACTGAAAGCAAAAGATGCTAGAATACAACTTCTGAAAACATGAAAAAAAAGACTCAGGAAGACCCATAGACAAAAGCAGAAATAATTTGAGTATCATAAATAATATTCACTATTTACAATAGCCAAGACATGGAAACAGCCAAAATGTCCATCAACAGATGACTGGATAAAGAAGATGTGGTATATTTATACAATGGAATACTATTCAGCCATAAAAACCAACAATATAACAGCATTTGCAGAAACATGGATGTTCCTGGAGAATTCTAAGTGAAGTAAGCCAAAAGAGAAAGAAAAATATCATAGAAGATCGCTTATATGTGGAATCTAAAAAAACAACAACAAAAAAACAAACCATAAATACATAAATAATATTGATTGCACCTGAATGAAACACATCAAATATACAAAATTCCTTGAGATCAAAATCATAGTCTAAAATTTTATTGACCACCTTTAGACAGTGCCATTATAAGAATAAGAGGACCAGGCCTTCACTGTGAAAATTTACAAAAGGAAGTTTATGCATTTATTCTTTTCCTTTATAAAATTTAAGGTAACTAATTATTGAAGGAAACATTGTCTTTATACAAGAGTCACAGCTAATAAATGCAAAAGACATGGTAGAATTAGGAAATAATCATTTTGCAACTCCTAATAAAACAATGGCTCAAGGCAATGGTCATTCATGGACTACTGAAACATTAAACTAAAGGATGATGAGGGTCTTTTTAAATGGATGATGAATGAGGTTTGACACCACATAAACTCCACTGCTAAATCTTAACATCACTAACACTGAACAGGTATTATGGTACTACTGATACAATGTGGTAGAAAATGCACACGAGAATTTATGAAATATTCTTAGTAAAAAATTGAACCTGAATGACATCAAACCATTAGATGTAATGCTACAAGATACAGAAACAGAAGAACATGCTAAATAACATATAATATATAATCAGCCAAATCCAAAATGTGGGAGATACTAAAGGACAAATGATCTAGTTTCTTTAAAAATTAAACAGTGTAAGAAAGAGATGCTCTTTGAACTTAAGAGTTTAGAGACACATTAACTAAATGCAATATATAGACTTCGGCGGGCAGAATCTTAATGCAACCAAGCCAACAGTTGAACAGACTCTTCCAAATTATAGCAAAATATATATATTCAGAAACTTAACATAGCCCACATTTTCTTTTTCTTGTTCTTCAATAAATAATTGATACTTAATTTTTATTGTTTAATTCTGTAAGCTACTTAATATATACCACTTTGTAATAAAAGGAAATTGTTTCTTCACTATAATCAAGGAAACAGTAGCACTGCATTTCTATAGTACTGCATTCTGATAAATTTATATTTTAAATAACATGTGTACTTTACACTCTGTAGTATTTTTCACAAAGACAACTAAGAGAGGTGCATGGATTCTCATAAATACTTGGAATGTATATTAATAGGAAATTTAAAAATCACAAATGGTCTGGCTAGCAGGTTTTTTTAATAAAATTTAATAAGGGAACAATGATCTATTTTGATATTTTTATATTAAACTTCTGATAACTATTAAAAGTTTCAAATATGATACTAATTATATCTTAATAAAAAAGTTTCAAATATGAAAAAAAATTTTTTAAAAAAACCCCAAAGATATCTCAGAAACTACTGAGGAAAATAAACATGGAATGAGTATTAGATGATTTAAAGGAATTATTGTCAATTGGTTCATCACGGTTATGTTTAATCTAGTTCCTTATCTATTAATGATACCTTCTATATATGAATTAAAAATACGGTATCTGAGATTTGCTTTAAAATACTCTACCAATAAAGAGAGAGCAGACAAAAATCAAAGTGGCAGTACACTGATGGCTGAAGCTACGTTCAAGATATATGATGATTCATTGTATGAGCTTCTTTACTTTTGAGTATATCTGAAATTTTCCGTGGTAATTTTTTCTTTAAAGACCATGTCACTCTATTCATTCACTTGACAAACTGAACACGTACTCTTTGCAGACCAAAATAAGTAAAATACAACCCTTTCTCCCAAGAAGCTCACAATTTAGTAGTAGTTAAAAAAAAAAGCAATGAAGTATGATATTTGCTAGAATAAACACATTACAGTTACAGTGGGGCACACTGTAAGGGAAAACACTTACCCCTGGAGACATGAATAAAGACTTCACAGAGGAGGTGACACTAGATCTGTCTTTAAGAATTTATATGAGTTTACCCAGTTGACATGAGGAAAAGGCATGCAGAGTGACAGTAATAAGTCATTTATATATCACTTCCTATGTTTGAAGCACTGTTCTAGGCACTTCAGATTTTTAAATTATTACATCCTCAAAACAAACCTGTGAGATCTGTTTTTCTTAGTATATATCCCCATTTTACAGATAAAGTAATTGAGGTTAAGTCACCTGACCAAGATCATATGCTTGTAAATGACAGTGATAGGCATCAAACCCAAATAATTTGCTCTTAAATATTACACTTTATTTTCAGTAGATGGCATGATGTGTTCAGAGGCAAAGAGATATAACATATAACACCTAGGGAACCATAAATGTTGCTATAATGCATGGTGTAAGGTGGAAAATCAGAAGAGTGTGTCAGGAAGTGAGAAAAGATGGATGCTTAGTCAAAAGGAGACCATGAAGGGCTTCACATATTAAGTAATGGAGTTTAAACCATTTTCAGGCAAGAAGGTGCAAACTGACAGAGGGTTTAAACAGTGGAGTGATGTGTATTGTTTTATACAGTTCAAAATAACTTAGGCAGTGGTGAGCTGAATGGCAGGAGGGGAATCAAAGGAGGCAGAGAATTCAGTTGGGAAGCAAGGGTCTTGATCAAAGAGAGAGATTGCAGGAGCCAGGGTTATGGTGCTGTTAACAGATATGGATGAAAGAGTAGATTCAAAACAGATTCAAGGGGAAGCCATAGAAATTTGGAAAATGACGGAGAACACAGGATGGAAGAGAGGAGTTCAGGAAGTGTCTCAGGCTGCTGCCTTGGGGGAGAGCGAGGAAGGATGCCACTAGCCGTGAGTGGGAACGCTGGAGGAGGAAGGGTTTCATTAGGAAGAACAAGAACTCACATTTGATCAGGTGAGCCTGTGGACACTTAGAGAATGACCCTCAATCTCAGAAGACAAATGTGTATCTGAGAGAGTTCAATACACTGGCAGTATTTAAAGCCACAGAAACAGAAGAGATTCACTCAAGAACCCTACTCAGAGGAACAAAAGCAAAAAAAAAATCTGTTTTCAAATTCCACTTATTCAAAGACTTCAGGACTTTTGCCATGTTAGCATGCCACCTGCATCACTGCTTATTTCATAGTTTTCTTTGAACCAGCAGCATTTTTTTACTTTACTTTGAAACAGAACTTTGCATCACTACTACAAAAGAAAACTAGTACTACTCAATATAACGAGTGGAAAATGACCATAAAGGTAAACTGTACTGATGTGTCAGTGTAGGTTCATCAGCTGTAACAAATGTACCAATCTGGTGGGGGTGTTTATAGTGGGGGAGAGACCATCCCCGGCCGGGAGCAGGAGGTACACAGAAAATCTCTGCACCTTCCTCTCAGGTTTGCTGTGGACCCAAAACTGCTCTAAAAATAGTCTTTAAATAATTGTAATTTTAAACATCTGTATTTAATCCAACACTATTATCTATGAAATTTCACAAGCTTCAGCACGAGAGTTGTTCTTTCTTTGTGAAAATAAAGACTTTTTAGCAAGATTGTAAAGACACTTGCCTCAATTTAAAGTATGAATTAAAAATAATGTTAAAAGCACAAATATCATATGATATCAAATATGTGAAATTTTAAATGATACAAATTCTATTTACAAACCAAAAACAGCCTCATGGGTACAGAAAACAAACTATGGTTACCAAAGGAGAAAGGGCAGGTATGGGGATAAACTAGGAATTTGGGATTAACAAATACACATTGCTATATAAAAAATAAACAACAAGGACCTACTGTGTATAGTACAGGGAACTATATTCAATCTCTTATAACAACATATAATGGAAAAGAATCTGAAAAGAAAAAATATATATTCATGTATATGTATAACTCAGTTGCTTTGCTGTACACCTAAAACTAACACTGTAAATTACACTTCAATTTAAAAAAATTAAAAAGGAGACGCAATTGAATTTTCTCTCTGTGATGGGGTATTATTTAATGTTCTGTAAGTCATCTAAAGTCATCTCCAGTGCTACCTTCAGAGCATGGCCCACAATCAGGGAAAATTCTGTGTTACAGGAAAGACAGAAGAAGAAGGTCCAAAGGTATGTTCTGAGGTAAACTGTATAAAGAGAAACTGAGTCAGTGGACACAATAGACAAATAGTGTCAAATTATATAGAATAGGGTCAACTAATACAAAAAGGTTGGTCTGGGTTTTACAGAAGCATGTTCAGGATGGTCCTGAAGAGTCTAGATTTATATTCAAAAAAGAAACAGAGTCACTTGTTCGTGAGCTGTAGCTAAAGGACCTGAGCTGTAGCTGAAAGACTTGATAGTTGTTGCTGCCTATCAGGTGATTACTTTGAGCCTGGACCTAGCAGTCTCTCTCCTCCAACATTTCATCCTCTCTTCCCTGTCCCCTGGCCCAAGCCTACCATCCTCTTGCTGTGCCTGACGCTCAGTAAAGGAACGCCTCAGGAGTCTGGCATCAGACCCTTAACCTGAGAGAACAGTTTGCAATTGACCACATTCTCCCAATCAGCAAGATGTCTCTAGCAATAAAGGGCTGTGTGCCCAGACCAGATCCCATTCATTAAGAAGCCAGAAGCAAGGCAGGCAACATAAGATGTGTCAGTGCGTTGAAAATTCATGGGAGAGAGAATTAAAAAAAAAAAAAACAAAAAACCGAAGCCTTAACTCACTAGGATGCCATACTGCGCTGCTTACTTTGAAATAACAACTGAGTACCTATGATCATCAAGATCATCATGCAGACTCTGCTAGGGGATGCACTCACATAGAAAATGCACCTTCCTTTATTGCTCCAAAAGGTGGTTGGTCAGCTTCCACCCGATCCATTCTGCACACCTGATTCCTTTTAATGTGAACTCAAAAATGATTCTTACTTGTAATGTGTGGTCAACAAGTAACACCTAACCAAAAAAAAAAAAAAAAAAAAGTTCAGCAAATCTAAAGGACAGCATTTCCCTTTTTTCTCATTAATCTGACAAAATGATACTCTTCAGCTTTTCTTTATTGACAAATTTCATTTGACTGTGTTGCCTGCATTAAATATGCTAAACATATACAATTTCCTTTCAAATGTGCTCACATAACTAGCTTAGGAATAGAATTGCAGTAGAATCTGAGAAGAGTTATAACTTCTTACACTCAACAGTTTCCATCCTAAACAGCCTTCAGTAGTTCTAAGTCTCACTCCCACTGAAAACATCCTCAAGTTAATGACATAAAATAGATGACAGAATTCTCCAAAACATATCTGCCAAATACCCAACTTCAACTTAAAACTTAAACACAAATTTAGACAACGATTTTCATAAAGAACTTGAACATGGTGCATAATCAACACGAGTAGAATTTTTGTCCTACCAAACTGTAATGATGGACCAGAGTAGAAGGAACATTTGCACTGAAATAAAACGTTCATTCCAAGACACAGCAGAATCTCTAAAAAGCTGTAGAACATATAATGGCATTTTTGTAATCGAGAGTAAGTTAAGACCAGCAAGCACAAAATTAGTATACTTCTAAATAATAAAAGAATTATAAGAATATGGGAGGCACCACTATCCTGAACAACTCTGAGACAGGGGGCCCAGAAGCGGGAGGGATGAGGGGATGGATGGTGAGAAGCTGCAAATGTCATTTGGCTCTGTGTGTATTACTCCACTGTCTCCTCTTGTTACAGTCTATTATTGGTTTGCGGGGAAGGGGTTATACTACCTTCTCTCAGGGTCTCTGCTCCTGAGGAGCTCACAGTCCAATTATTTTATGTTGCCTGCATCCGGCCCAATAACTAGCATGAAGAAGATGCCTGATGAATGTTTGCTGCATGATTATCATTTACTTAATGGAAAAAAGTCACTTACCTCTAGCATTAAAAGACAAATATCATCACGTTCTGATAAATCATTCTTAGGCTGCAATTGAGAGATGTCTTTGAAATGAAGAGAGGTCACAACATTCACTGCTTGTTTTTTCTATAAGTGGCTGCCTTAGTTTGCATTCCAGAAGCAGACTCCTGAGACAGAGATGTGTGTGCAGGAAGCCATCTGAGGAGTGTTCTAAGGGGAAACTGTGCCGGAGTAAGAGCAGCAAGATTGGGCCTGGGGAGACGCTGAACTGCAGGACAGTTTCCCCAGGGGCCTCAGCTAACCCCCGATGGAACTCTGGAGGGGGGTTGGTCCTTTAGAGCTGTCCAGGATTGAGCAAAGGACCTTTGTACCCTGCCTAGCCCAACCCTGGAGACGAGTGCCTCAAGGAGACCAACAAGGTCAAGTGATCAAGCAGCTCCCTTCTCCAAGAGCAGCCAACAGCGCTGCAAAGGAGCAGATTGACTCTGAAGAGGGATCTGAGTGATACCTGGGACACCCACAATCATGAACTTCAAATGCTCACTCAGAAGCTCAAACCTCAGGGTGTATGGAGTAAAAGACAGACCTAAGACCCTAGCAGTGATCTTTCTGATATAGGCTAAATGTATACAGAGGCACCAACAAGATCCAAGCCTACAGAATCGGGTCTCTAGACAATGGCTGTCAATCTGTCACGATCTGTCATGCCAGCCACTTAAAACTAAAATGACTGCAGACAGGGAAAATTAGCCTTCCATTGAACTCTGGGCAATTTACAATTGGTAACCATCTTTTAGTCCAAACCATGAGATTTCTTCTAATTTGCACAGCCTAAAGCTGATTGGTCCATGTAGAATTAGGAAGCCTAGCAGGAATGATTAAAAAGCATCCTCTCAGAAAGTATTCCCGGACTCATCACCATCTGGTCACGTCTGATTACTATACAGTCAAGGAAACTCCTGCTGGAGACACCATGGGGAGAAGTCTTCTGACGCTGCCATTTAGCATTTGTAACAGCAGCGGGGAATAAGTGTGATGGACGACAGGCACCTTGTGCCAGGTACTCTTGTATCTGAGCCTCTCTAGTTACTCTCCTTCCGTCCGATAGGAGGATGCATGATGATAGTTTAAAGCCCTTCAATGATAAAAGGAGCGGAAGATATGTACTTAAAAAAAAAAGAAGAAAGTGAGAGAAAAGAAAAAAAATGCTTGAAGGCAGAACAGCATGCTTGTTTCATTTCTCTCTGGTCAACAGCCTCCTCTCTCCAGCTCAGAAAACCAGTGCTGTTTTTCAAACATCCCAGATGCTTCCCTGCATGCAAGACTTCCTAACCAATTTTTCAAATTAAGCACAGCCCTGAAATTTGGCTGCTCTCTCAATCTGCTCGGAAAAAGTGTCAGCAGTTTTGATATCTGCCACGCTTTACTCGCTGTAGGCTCAGAATCCCCACAGAACAAAGCTACAAATAAAAGCTAAAGAGAATTAGGAAGGAGAAAGCATGCTAGCTCCACTGAACTTACAATGTCGGGAGAGAAAACCTGCTGTGATGAGACTCTAAGTGAGAAAAAAGAAATACCAACAAATCTCAGCGAGAAATCCCAGCTGCAACTCAGAAAATCTTTCAAAACCCAACATTCAATACTGGTAATAAGTAGGAGGTGTCAATAACATTTATGTTAATTAGACTGAGCAGTAAGAGAGCTGAGTACATCAAAAAGCCTTCCTGGGCTTTTCCAACCTTCAGAGATTTCATCCAAGACATTTAGCAAACTACAAACAAGATGGCACATGAAATAGACTAATTTGACAATTCTTAGGCATCCATTTGTGGTCACGGATAGCAATCAGGTAATCTCCTTATTGAAAGTTTCTCAATGGAATCTAAGGTCCAGGAGATGAGAAAGAAGCAGCCATTTGTTGCTGTATCCTTCTTCCAAAACCTGGCTGGTGATTGAAAGACTTCTCAAGTATAACCATTGCACCTTGGCTGCAATACAGCCATCATTAGCAAAGCTGGCAGTATTCAGAGCTTTCAAATCAAATCCTCCTTGCTTGATATGTAATTTATCTAGCCCATTTCCTTCATTATGTTATCATTTTAAGAGCTCTTACTCTGCAAAGTATATCTTTAATGTGACAGCTAAGATTTAAACCCTAGGTTCTCAACCAGGGGTGATTTTGTCCTCATGGGACATTTAGCCACGTCTAGAGAAAATGCTGGCTGTCACCACTGGGTGGCAGAGGGCAAGGGGGTTTGCTAATGGCATCTACTGGTAGTGTCAGGGATGCTACTAACCATCTTACAATGCACAGGACAGCACACCCCCCGCCCCTGAAACACACACCAAAATATCAACGGTGCTAAGGCTGAGAAACTCAGACGTTGCTCTGATTGAGAGCATAAAAGTACTGTGAAAGAAAATGCTGCCAAACAGCTCAACTTTGTGCAATATACACATCCGAAGGGCAACTGAGCTTTTCTTTGCTTGAAATCTACTGAGCAGATTTTTAGGGTTTGCACTGTACAGAGTCTGCACTGTTCTGTAGTGCAGAAATATAAGGAATTAAAGTGCCTGTATTTCTACTTCCTCTGACTCATGCCCAGGATACTTTGCTCTTCAAGAACAGGAACACCATTTTACTGTTTTATAGGAACGCTCAACTCCTATCCCCAGTTTAGTGACTGGTTCGTGTTTGTTGCTTTGGCTTGTTTCAGAGATGTGCTATAAACAGGACAAAGGATTTTCACCATTCAGAAACATGCCTGTATGTCTGGGGAAAAGGGATATTAACTATTCTCTAATCCAAGACTGGTAAGATTAGTAATAACCCTTCCTTTCTCTGGGAGCTCCTTCATTATGATTTCAACATCTTCAACCTTAAAACATGTTACTACCTGCTCTTTCCACCTCCACAAAGTCAAAATAGCCCAAATTTAACTTATCTCTTTGCTAAGAACTTACCAGTCTGCTGTCTTACTCAACATCCTTTCCTCTTCCACTACTGCCCGTCAATCAGATCAAGCATTTAAACTTTTCCCTCACTTCCTCTATTTCATCAGCTGTCAGGCTCTGTGTATTTTCACTCTGAAGCATCTCTTCCACTCCAGTAGAACATCATACTCCATCTCTAGGACTCCCAGAGCCTCTTTTCTCATGTTTCCACTGACTTGAGGCTTTCCTTTTCCTTCCTACACCATCCCAATGACATCTTTTATATCATACTCATCTTCATTAAAACTCACTCATTTTAACGTATTTGTGTTCTATTAAGTTTTAAGGATGCATGTGCATCAATTTAATAGATTAAGTTTCCCCATAAATTCATGTCCATCCTGAACCTCAGAATGTGACCTATTTGGAAATAGGGCTTTTGTAGATGTCATTCGTTAAGATGAGGTCATACTAGGATAGGATTAGCCCTAAATTCAATGACTTTTGTCCTTATAAGAAGATGAGAGGACACACGAAGATACAAAAACAGAGAGGGGGCAGCGTGAAGATGGGGCCAGGCTTTAGAATCATATATCTAAGAGCCCAGGAATGCAAAAATTGCCAGCAACCACCAGAAACTAGGAGAGAGGCGTGGAATGGTTTCCTCTCCATGCCTCAAGAAGGAACCAACCAATACATACAGGATCTTGTGGTGGCTCACAGCGAAAGAGAACGTGACAATGAATGTATGTATGTTCATGCATAACTGAAAAGTTGTGCTCTACACTGGAATTTGACACATTGTAAAATGACTGTAACTCAATAAAAAATGTTTATAATGTTAAAAAAAATTAATTAAAAAAAAAGGAATCAACCTTTGCCAACATCTTGATCTTGGTGTCCTAGCCTCTAGAGCTATGAGAGAATACACTTCTGTTGTTTTAAGCCAGTTTGTGGTAACTTGTTACAGCTGCCCAAGGAAAGGAACACAGATGTCCATGAGAATGTGCCTCACAGTTCTCCAACTCTAGGTGGCATCATTGTCCAAAGATCCCAGCTGTGACATGGTGACACCCACAACAGTGTATACCCTAAGGCCACGCTTCCCACAGGCTGCTTCAAGCCATGACCAACTGCACAACACACACAAAGCAGATCAATTCCTGAGAGACACAGACTTTTGAGAGGCAATTTTGACTCGAAGGCACTTCTACAGCCTTGACACATCAGACTGAGCACAGTCTTTAGATGCTAATACTCAACCTTCTTTCCTTCTCTCCTTCTCTTGGAATCAGCCTGTATCATAGTCTGATGAACCTTTAACCTTTCCCAGCTCCATCCCCACTTTTTCTTTTAAGGGTTTCCCTAATAAATCGGGAGTTTGAGATTTGCAGATACTAATATATATAAAATAGTAAGTTTCTTCTATATAGCACAGGGAACTGTATTCAATATCCTGTAGTAACCTATAATGAAAAACAATATGAAAAGGAATATACACATGTCTATGTATGAAGTACACCACAAACTGACAACATTGTAAAACTGACTATACTTCAATCATATTTTTTTTAATTTTAACAAAGTGTTTGCCCAATAAAATCCACATACATTTAATTGTACCTTGGTGCTTACCCCTTGGGAGAACTCAGAGTTACCCAGAAGATTACAAAATTTGATTTCTATTTCAAATATATTTCTTTGCCTAGGTTTGTAGAGAATGGATTCCAATATGGCAAGATTAGAAGAGGAAAGACCAAACAGGAAGCTGATGTAGTGGCTAAAGGGGACACGCTTCTAGTTTTCAGTAAACTAGTCGTGGCAATGGATACAGTGGCCAGATTCCAAACATACTTTGGCAGCAAAACCTTTGGAATTAGGTCATGGATTTATATGAGGGTTTGGGGAAAACAAGCATCAAGGTAGATTCCTTCATTTCTAGCAGGATCAAATATAAGGATATTGGTGGAGTTTACTGAGATACAGAAGCCTGGAAGAAGAGTAAATCCAAAACTAAAAAATTTAAAAGTTCAGTTTCAGGTATACTAAGATCAAAATTATTTGGAGTCACCTAAACACAAGTGTCATCCAGGGGTTTAGGTACAAAAATGTGAAGCTCAGAAGACTTCTATATGAATTTGTGAGATAGGAGACTATAGTGTTGAAAGCAGAGGAAGTAATTAGAATCACTTGGGAGGAAAATGGTTGAGAACAAAAGGAGAAACTAACAGTGAATACTAAAAAGGAATGACTAGAGAGGTAGGAGGAAAAGTGTGAACAGGGAGTCCATAAGCGAACAGAAGAGAGCCTTTTGAGGATGAGTTGAGGTCAAGTGGTTAAATGCTGCTGGGAGTACAAGGAAGATCACATAAAATTATCTGTTGGCTCTGGAGATGGGAGTCGTTGGAGATCTGCCATTTTGGTGGACCAGTGAGAAGGGTAGCAAAATAGGAGTGGTCTGAGGAGAGAATGAGTTGTCAGGTTAAGCTGACTCTGAAGTGGGAAATGATTTTGCCCCCAAACACATAGCACTGACAGGAAAGCTAATATTATATAATAAAAAGATACAGTCAAGGAGATTTCCATTTAGTTTGGTCAATTAAACTATGACAAAAGAGTCAAGAATACGCAATGGAGAAAAGACAGTCTCTTCAATAGGTGATGCTGGGAAAACTGGACAGCCTCATGTCAAAGGATGAAATTAGAACATTCTCTAATACCATATACAAAAATAAACTCAAAATGGGTTAAAGACCTAAATGTAAAACCAGATACTCTAAAACTAGAACACTCTTAGTCTGGTATTTTTGAATTTATACCTTAAACACTTACCCAACCCTGCCTTAATAGGTTTTTTAAAATTACAACGACGACAAAAAACAAGATCAACTTTTGTGTAGGCCAGAAAGCCAACAAAAATAATAATGTGGGCTAAAAACAAAGCATTTATTGGCTCAGAAATCAAAAGAGATACAGTTAGAGCAGAGGCTCTGTTGTGTTCTGTTGTGCACCAAGTTCTGAGCTCTTAGCAACGTGGGATGCTTACTACAAGCAGGCAGTGCAACTATTTAGCTGGCATTCTTTGGAAGGACTGTATCCACTTCTGAAATATTGAAATACCTTTGTACTACTTAGTATGTTGCCTCTATCTCAAGCCCCCATGAGGTACTTTGTTAAACACTGAATAATATATAAGAATAAGGTTAAAAGTGAAAATTCTTAAATCATCATCACCTCATCTCTTAGAATTTCTTTCTCATTTTACTAAATTCTTCCATTCTATCTGGTAAAATCCAACTCTCCATTTTCCGTCTAAAACCATTGGCACAGCCTCTTCAGCTTCATTAGAAAACACTTACCGTGTTTAGTTTTCTGGGGATTCTTGCCCATAATCTCAGCCTCTACCACTACTTTATTTGGAAACTGATGGCCCTTTTTAAGAGAAAAGAGATTAGAGATGTTTAGACATCAGAAATAAAGACTACCATTCCATTTTAGCCTAAAGTAGTTAATATTCAGGTATAAAGTCAATGAAAACTTTAAAAGATTAATACAAGATTCAAATTGCAAACACTAAGTATAATAAAGGTACTTTTTAGAGATAAGGGACTAAAAAAATTATAACGTTTATCTGGGATATTACTCTGCATTTTTTACTGGATAATTAAAAAAATTCTCTTAAAATATTTTTAATCTGTGTGAGATCTGTAAGTACAAGCCTCCGAGTCATAATTAGTATGGAAGTCCATGTGGTCAGAGACTAGGAGTGAAGTACACATTAAGTAATTCTGAAGGTTTCCTCCAAAAGAAACCTGAGCAAAGAAGCATCAAACCAACATCACTGTGATCTCCACTTCAACTCCCTAATTAATCAACTACCCTTAGGAGCTTTGGGGATGCTCACAAAGCCACTGGTTACCCTGACCCACAAAAAGAGTACAAGCTATTTTTGTTTGCAGTAATGAAGTATTTATAGACACACTACATATTGCAGAAATACTCCAGCTACCTGAAGAAAGGGCATACGTACCAAAGAGGAGAAAAATAAAACAATGCATTTTAGTATAAACAATTCCATCTTAATAGCAATATGAAGGGCCCTGTAGCTTTCTGACTAGGGTTTAAGGTATCAATGGGGGCCATCTATACCTGGCAGAAAAATAAATCTTTGAAATATTCAAAAGGTACTTGAGCATACATAATGAGGAAGAAAGATTTTTCCCCTGGACCTCCAGGTGCAGCTGAGCTGCCAGCAAGTCAGAGTAATGAGTGGCCCAAACCCACCTATACTCTGCTCTTTGCACACCAGGCAGTCATTTGTCAGGATCTAAATTACTTATAGGGGTCTATAAAGAAAGTTAGTGCATTTCCTTAAAAATAAAAGAAAAATAAATCATGGAACAAACATTACATGAAATAAGAGCAAAGTAAAGGTATAGTTTAAATACTTTGTAAAGTTGCCTTGATTGGAAAACACATAAGCACATTCTTGCTAACACCAAGTGAAACATCAGGTTCTAATTATTCAGTTCTCTATTTCTTCTTTTTTACTTCAGACTCTAAGGACATGAAAAACAATGTCTAAATGTAAGCACTAAAAATAAACAATGGCCTCAGGTCTCATTATTTTAACATATCTTCACTGAGTGAGAACAGACACCCAAGAAACGCATAATTAAGATAATTACTTTGAACCGACTCCATCTTCTAAAGATTCTCAAGAATATTAAAAACTTGCAAAGAGGTAGCAACTTTAACTCTTGCTTGAAACTCAGTTGTAAGCACTGCAATGAGGCTGACATTGTTTTAGAGAAGGAGGGAAGGAGAGGAGGAAACCAACAGTGTGTATTAACCAACGCATCGGAGGTCAGAATGTTCTCCACAGCAAGTAACAAAATACTTGATCATCAGAAGCTGAAATGAGAACGTTATCCCACTTCCTCATGTAACAAGAAGTTTGAAGTAGTAGGATTGGTGCGATAACGCAAAAACGCCAGACCAGACCGTGAGGTCCGAGAGGCGTATCTGCTTACCCTTCTCCTTAGAGCTTGGCCGGCTGCCCTCTGCAAGCAGCATATCCCGTTGAGAGATGAGGGGTGAGGACATGGTCTCCCTAAGGGAGCACAAGGGCAGGGAATGCATTCCAGGAGCTGGTACCAAGGCAGAAAGAAAGAAGGGAAGAAAAGCAGCTCCCCGTCGCGCAGCGCTCTCTTCGTGCAGTTCTCAAATGCAGCAGAAGAGCATTTTCCTGAAACCCTCCCCAGCAGATTTCCCCGTTACTTCTCATTGGTTAGAAGTAAGCCACATGCTCACACTTAGACCAATCAGTGGATAAAGGGATGGGGTTGCCACCTCCAGCTGGTTGTAAATCAGCCTCACCTGGGGCTGGTTAATTGCAACCTGAATAGAATCAGGGTGTCGTTAACAAAGAGGAGAAACAGCTGTTAGACAACAAAATGTCGGCGACCACTCTGATTTTTATACTGGAGGTCAAAACATTTGGCTCAATTGGACGTTTCAAGTAAAGCAATTTCTCTTTTTTCCCAAAGTAATGCAGAGTTTCAACTGTAATGCAGGGTTTATAACTATAAAGAGCACCTCCCTGCTGGTATAATACAGTGCTAGAAAATAGGTGCTTGTGTGTTTTCCAAGAGATTTAGACCCTCCCCCCTCTCCAGTCACATGAGACCCCACAGATGAAGTCAGAACTCTGAACTTCCCCAAGAGGGAATAAGCAATCACTGCAGGGTCTAGAACACAAAGGTATAGGGGAAAATACAGCTAAATAGAACAAATGCATATTAGTAGCTTCTACCCCTGAGCAGTTTTCCTGCTCAGGTATAACCAGTGCTATAACCTGATTAAGATGTATCAAATGTGAGGCTAACTGTGGCAAAGAATTTCTGTGCTGGCAAGTTTAACACTGATTCTTCCCCTAAAATGGAATAGCTGGTTTAGATTATATCAAAGGACTAATAAAGATCATCCCCTAGAACTCGAAACTGAACCAGAAATAACTCAGTTTGAGATTTAAACAATTTACTCTACCCTTTGTTACTTTGATTCTTTCTTATTTCAACTTAACCTGAATGTTCTGCTAGAAACCATATTAGGAGCAAACAGTAGTGTGATATCCAGTAGGTCCTGCAGGTGTTAATCCGAATTCCTAAGCACAGCCCTGATCTTTCTGTATTGTGAGCTAATAAATTCGCAGACACTGACCTAGGGCCAATCACTTCAGGTGCCTAAAATAAGAGATTAAATGAAGGCGTTCTTCCCAGTCTCCCAGTTTCCCAGAGGCAAACAGTTACAGCGTGATGTGCAAGAAGAAACAATCTAGAAAATAGGGAGCATAACACACAGTGCTATGTACTCAGGATGGGCTTTGGAGGCAGACAGAAGTGGTTCAGGCATCACCCAAATTGGCGTCCTTTTCCCCAGCCACAAGCCTCTAATAAGGAGTTAAAAATGTCTGCACTTTCTCAAGTCCCATTCTCTTATGAAGAACACACAGTCTGGCATTCATTCTCAACACTGGATGCTGAGATTATTTATTATCAGGTTGTTTGGATTTTTTAATAAACCACATAATCCTATAATTTACATAAAATAAAATGCACCCATTTAAAGTGCATAGAACAACGAAATTTTTATACACATGTATATATTTACCATAACCATCAAACCTGGAACATTTACCTCACCCCAAATTTTCCTTATGCCACAAGCCAACCATTGATATGATCACCTCAAGCTACCACGGTCTATCTCTCCATTTATTTGGTCTTCTTTAACTTCTCCCAACAATGTTTGGTAGATTTTTGTATAAGGGACTTGCACATTCATTACTGAATTTATTCTTAGTTGTGATTATAAATGAGTTTCTAAATTATATTTTCCAAGTGCTCATTGTTAGTAGGTACAAATGCAATTGAATTGTGTATAATGATTGTGGTGGGTTGAACAGTGTCCATCAAAATCTGTGTCCACGCAGAACTTGTGACCCTATTTGGGAAGAGGATGTTTGCAGGTGTAATTAGTTAAGGATCTGAAGATCAAATCATCCTGGATTTAGGGTGAGCCTCCTTACAAGATGAGAGGACACAGAGAGAAGCCCACACAGAGATCAAGGCAGAGACTTGAGTTATACCTGGGCCACTAGATACAAGCTGGGAGAGGTGAGGAAAGATTCTTCAGCAAAGCCTTCAGGGAAGATTGTTCTATATCCAGTTTTCTAGCTGTTATGTGGACAAGTCTCCTAAGATACCTTGTATATTTACAACTAGTTTATTTTCACACAGGTGCCAGTTATCAATGTCTTGCTTCTTCCAAATCCACAATTCTTTGTCCTGCATTTTTAGAGTGAAGCAAAATCCCTGGGAACATCTCTCCCTTGTCAGCTGGCACAATGTTGGGCTTTGCCAATAGACAAAGAGGGACACTGGAAGAAATAGCACAGAAAGGGGCTTATTTTCTCAGTCCTAGGGTGATTTTTCCCTTCCTCTGGTATGGCAACTGGCCCCAAGGGGGCTTATGGGGCTTATTCTCCAACCAGTTTCTCTGATGCTCCAGAGGGCAGCTTTCTGCAGTCTCGCTTCATCTCTCGATGCCAGAGAGAACTTCTCCATCATCTAGCAATCCACACCGCCTTAGCCCACGACGTCTGAATCTCTTGCTGTAGGAAGGGATGGCTTCCAAATTGTAAATAATGCTACTATGAATATTGGGGTACATGTATCTTTTCGATTTAATGTTTTAGTTTTTGTTTAATATATACCCAGTAATGAAACTGCTAGGTCATATATGATAGTTCTATTTTTAGTTTTTTGAGAAACCTCCATTCTGTTTTCTACAGTGGCTGCACCAATTTACATTTCCACCAACAGCATAGGAGGTTCCCTTTTCTCTACGTCCTCAACAACTTTGGTTATTTCTGTTCTTTTTGATGATAGCCTTTCTGACAGGTGTGAGCTCTTTGTGGTTTTGATTTGCATTTCCCTGATAATTAGAGATGTTGAGCATCTTTTCATGTGCCTGTTGGCCACTGCGTTTCCTCTTTGGAAAAATGTCCATTCATGTCTTCTGCCCATTTTTTAACTGAGTTGTTTGTTTTTCTGATGTTGAGTTGAATAAGCTATTTCTATATGCTAGATATTAATCTGAAAAATGCAACAACCTAGTGAATATAACAAAAAAGAAGCAGATTCACAGATATAGAGAACAAACTAGGGGTTACCACAGGGAATAGGGAAGGGGGAGGGGCAACATAGGGGTAGGGGAGTAAGACGCACAAACTATTAGGTATTAAATAAGCTATAAGGATATATTGTACAACACAGGGAATATAACAATATTTTATAATAACCACAAAAGGAGTATAACCTTTAAAAATTGTGAATCATTATATCGTACACCTATAACATATAATATCATACAGCAACTATACTTCAATATAAATAAACAAATAAATGACTTAGAACAATTTAAAAAAAAAAAGAGGAATGAACTCCTGATACTTGCAACAAAGTAGGTGAATCTCAAATGCATTATGCTAAGTGAAGATAGTCTCAAAAGATGATACACTGGGTGATATCATTTCTATAACATCCTAGAAAAGGCAAAATTGTAGGGACAGTAAGCAGGTCAGTGGCTACTAGGGCTAGGGTTGAGAGAAAGGACTGATTACAATAGGGCTTGGGGAAATTTTTTTAAGGTGGTAGAACTGTTCTGTGTATTGACTGTGGTAGTAGTTAGTTACATGCCTGAATGCATGCCTAAACTCACAGAACTACATACTAAAAGCAGTGAATCTTACTGCATGTAAATTATACCTTAATTTAGAATAAAATAAAATGTTTTTTTTAGTTTCCTTGTTCAAAATGCTGGTATCATTTTTTAATCCAAGAAAACTGCTTTTTAATCTAAGAAAACTACTTGATGACACTGTTACTACAGTAAAATCCAAGGGAGCTACAAGACCGAGAAAAATAAAACTTGGAAAATAGAGCATAGCATTTGTTAGATATGGCTGCTACATGCAGGAACACACAATCCATGAACCAGTACTACTACCATTACATTTTTTTCCATAGTATTTATTTCTTACAGTATATTGTGAAATAAAGAAATTCAAATATAGCTTTGTAACATGGTCTAATGTACTTCTCAGCTATGATTTTGCTTTTGCAATGCAGGGATCAGAGTAAAAAAAAAGATTTAAGTGAATATTCAGAAATTTATTTGAGGAGACCTGGATTCTAATCCTGATTCTTCTAGGTTAACTAGGGCAGCCGGAGTGGGTCACAACCTCCCTGGTCCTCAGTGCTCTCCTTGCCAGCAGACGAAAGTGACCTGGAGCATAACAACATAATAACATAAAGGACTCTGAGCTAATAACATCCATTCTTTCAGTGAATGGTTATTGAGCACCTGCCATACTTCCGGTACGCACCGAGGTGCCTATGTGTGTAATAAACACACAACCTATCTCCGTGGATCTACTAGGGTACCATCTACCTGACTAACCATATGTCTGTTTATAGTGTATGGAAATTTCTAGGTAATATTGTGTTAGGTCTTAAATTTTAAGGGGCATTATTATAAACATAGAGATATATTTCAAAGTTCCAGCTCTAGCATGGCTGAAACACATTATCAACACAATCCATTACTGCAACAAATACCAAAAATTGGGCACTAACACCCAATTGTATTTTCTTCAATGATTCATCCTGTAAGGGCTTTCCAACTCTAAAACTCTACCTTTTCTCTCCCAAAACACTTCCTGTCAGTTTCTTCCTCTGTTTCTTTTTCCCTTTTTACAGGAATAAGGATAGATTCTCAATGCTTAGCTTAACATTTCTTTCTACCTGCAAATTGATCTGTATCTTAAAGAGGATGCAGTAAACAACAGGACTATCTTTCCACCTGTGTCTACTTGATCTTATATTCAAGAAGATAGTACACAGGGAGATTCCTCAGTGCTTGCCTTTGAGGAAAAAAGAAGGATGTATGTGTGTTTAAAACACAGCAAATCCAGGTGTAAAATGGTTGTTATAAAAATAAGTTGACCTATCATAAAAGAAAATAAATGCCAAATTGAGTATAAACACAGCTAAAGGAAATTGATTCATATACTCTTAATACTGAAATGGGGAGGAATGAAACAAGAGTTTCATTTTCCTCTCATCATTCTGGAGTTTGAAAAGATGAACCAGAAGCAAGAATCTGTCCAGAAACACAATCACGTTTTCTCAATCTTTGTAAGCCCAGATAGATCAAGTCCAACATTTGCAATTTGAGAAATGATTTTTATCATTTCAGTAAAATATATTTGAGCACATGAGGAGATACCTTTTGTTAATGCTTCCTGCAATGCATAGCCTAATCCTCTAAAGCCTTCATTTTTCCCGGAATGACCTCACAGCCAGCCTAGAGGACAAGATGGACTGCCTGACTGATTATGCCCTGGGAATATTTATGTAACTTCTTAATGGCAGCAAAACACAGAAAAGAGGATGCAGGAGATAAAATGATGGAAGCTGGCCTGACTTAAGCCTCATGTAATCCCTAACATCTCCTAAATCACAAGGTAAGATTAGTCAGTGATAAAAATTCTTTAACAGTCGGCAGCTGTCTGAAAGCCTGCATTTTCCTTTTGAGTTGGCTGTCAAATTTAGAGAATTTACGACCTGACCTATCAAAGATATTATTTTCAAGTCCTTGACCAATTTAATAAACATTACAGACAACTATTATTATGGGTTTTTTCCCCCTACTTTTATTGTTTTTTAGCTGTATTTCATCCCAGCTAGGTTCACATACTGAATGGTTGAATGCTACACCAGATCATGGCTGCATCTATTAGGCCAAAGCTCAAGAAATACTTTTCCTCTTTATTTCTGACTTTTGAATGACTTCCAATCCAAATGTAAAAAGGAGATATTTTTCTTTCCTATATGTATGGCAAAAATAATACACTCCCTCACTTGTTAAAAACTGTCTCAATTTTTACCTCTGAGGAAATAAAAAATTTTTCTTTTTTTTTCTGTAGTCCCAGACATAATGTTACATAAAGCTGCATGCAATATAATGCAATTTTTACAAATTTCATATGAACAAGGATGGTTCACAATGATATTCAGAGAACCTATGAGGTTTTATGCAAGCCTATCATTATAGTAAGCTTATTTGATATAACTTTGATCACTGTTAGATCCCTGCATTACAATATTTATTTAACAGCTTCCATGTAGCCCAATTCTTTCATTACAATATAATATGGATATACTGGTTTTGAGTCAAAAGTGGATTCTGCTATGATAAAACTACCTAAGATTCTCTCTCCAGGACCCAAATAGGTTTATGTGTTAGATATCTTCCTGGGTGAAAGTTACAGTACAGGAAGCATTAAGCTCTGTTAAATTTAAGAAGCATGTCATGTGACATATCAAACCTACAATGGATAAAAGCAGAAAGAAATTCCTCTCATTTCTTTTTCTAATGTGTGGACCATGGCCTAGCAAAAACACTGTGCTCCAGGCACAATGAAATACCCGTACTGAGGAGAGCTACTAGCATTTAAATATGGTCTAACCATTCAGGCACAAAAAGCCCCCACAGCAAAGCTGACACTTTCTCCCCATGATCCTATAATATTGGACTCAGTGTCAACCTCCGAAAATACATGCATAGGAGTTAGAGGTTCACCCAAAAGTCAACAACATAACTAAGAGAGAAAATCATAATCCACAGTTGGCTCCAGGGAGTGAGAATTAAAGAAAAAATTCTGTTTCTATTTCGTATTTTGTTCAGGATGGTCTGTTAGGTTCAGCAGGTGAGGGATGAAGAAACAGTAAAATCCTAACCTCAGCCTCACAGTTATAAATGTTGCACATTTTCTTAAAGCTAACAATATTTTATTTAATAAAACCAAAATCCTAATAATAATATAAATATAGTCTATAGTTTAAAATTCAGATCTAGAAAAAGTTAAACTGTAGCAGTACTGGCAACATGGTAAATGTTGGTATTAATGATCAGGATGACTGCTGTATTAGGGTTCCAGTAATCTAAGTGTTATTAAGGGATTTTTTTTATAGATATGAGACTTTACCCAGCCCAAGTTTATTACAGATATGAGACTTTTCCCAACTGTGGGAGAAGATAGGGCAGTCTAATTCCAGAAGACAAAGGTTGGGACCAGCTGCACTGAACAGGAAGGGAACCTGATGAAGAAATCTACAAATAGCTGTTGCCTCTGCATTGGTTGGTGAACCCAAAGTCACTATAGGTCAGCAAAACCCACAGTGGGAAGAAAAGGTGGATGTAAAGAGGAGTAGAACAAGACAGACTGAAGCCTGCAAAGATAAAGTTAAACCACTGGAGTGTGTGTCTGCCTCTCAGTGCTTTAACCTTTATCCCACTGGTGACCTACAGATGAAGCTGATACCCTTCATCACAGAGCTACACACATGCCTGGCCTGGAACTCAGAGATGGTAAAAGAGGAGACCTGGAGAATCTGCAAGCACAGATGATGCCCTGCTCCAATGAGATAAGCCAGCAGATCAGCATCATACACCCTATTTGATGTTCTGTAATGTAGGTTAACCACTTCTGAATACATCTCATGTTAGATAGTAAAGGAATGGAAGGGGAAGCAATGGAAAAGAATGGATCAATATATTACAAGTGATAATATAAAATGCAAGTAAATTCATATAAAAATAAGTAAGAAATTGATGTAACTATTACAATTCTCATTCCTAATTGGTCATGTGGTTGTAGCTTGTATTTACACCTTCCTTTGCCCACTACCCATTACACGTTGCCTCTATTTGCTCTTTGCCTCTGAAGCTATTTGGTTGCTCAAGTTTCCTCACCTGGTGAGATGACCCAAACCTTCATTTCTGAAGTATTTGAGTTATTGGTATTAGATTATTATAGTCTTCCCACTAATTCATATCACAGGCGATGGAAGTACTAAGAGGCATGCCAAAGATGTCTGTATTCCACACATTCTCCTTCCAACCCCCACAGCAACACATTCATTCTCTTGATAATAGAGATAAACAACCTCAGTCAGGACAGCATCCCTTTCTTTGCTTGTTGATTCACTACCATGAAAAACACAAAGTATCCAGTATTAAATCCCACGTTAAGGGAACTAGTACTCTGTCCCTGATGGAAGTGTTACTCCCTTGGGAACTGAGACTTCTAAACAAGCAGAGCCAAAACTCACTGGGACAGGGAACCAACATTTTGCTAATGGATCACTAGGAGAACTGTGAGAGGATCTATTCCCATTTTCACCCTTTGATTCCAAGACTCACAAATCCTGGCTTTAGGAGAACAGGACCATGTACTGGACACTGACGTAAAGAATACACCACATCCTGGAGGACACTGTCCAATCCTGTGTTGTGTTGTCATCTAGCTGGCGCTGTAATAAAGTCTTCAAAAGACCATTTCACCACTCTACCTGATCTCTACTAGCTCTTATATAGGGTTTAAAAAAAAAAAGCATTTTCCAGGTAAATAGCTACATACCAAGTTATGAGGGTATGTCAGTTTGCCCCCCAAAAACCCACATCAGGAATAGCAGCTAGAACTGGAGTTAACACTTAATTAGGGGATGCTAGTCCACTGACATTCTCCAAGATCTATCTGTCTATTGCAGAAGCCAATATGCAAGTTGTGTAGATGTGAGTCACCATTTTTCAAGCACATGATGGTGGCCGTATTTTCTACAGTGACCTCAAATATGTACTATTGTCTTTGATTTACAATTTTGGTAGATAGAAGTTCTAGGGGCTACCACTTGGCCATCAAAATAGCCATCATTCTGCTCAGGGAACTAACGTGGGGACTCTGGAAGTGCTGAGTATGCCCATTGAGACGATGCAGTCCCAAACTGAAAAAATAATCGCAGGATGGATTCAAGGACCGGCCCACTAATGTCCAAATAAAAACTTCACTGATTACCTTGCATCCATAAGCCCCTTCTCTGACTAGTGGACCCCAATGGCATTTGGGGTTTCTAGGAATAAATGTGTCATGAAACTAGTATCCAGTAACTCCCCCAAACACTGGTTATTTCCCCTTCTTCAATTTACCACTCTGGTAAGTAGCAATAGGTCCCTTCGAGGAATGTTGAGATTCCCAGTATAAAATATTGGCTGTGTCAAAGGATCCTTCTTCAAGGAGACCTGGCCTTCTCCTCATTTAAGGAACTCTGGGTCTGGAAATTTTGGGAAATCGATTGAGTTTGGGAACTGATTAAGATGACATGATTCTATTGCTGTTATTCAAGTCAGATTTTTGTTTCTAGACCTAGAGCTTGCCACTTAAACAATTCAAGTAAGGCTATAGGAGACTATAAAAATATTCCAGTTTTACAGACGCCATGATCATCAAAGATCTTTCTGCAGGTCAAATTCTGATTACTTCTTTAGCTCTGCTGTCCAGTATGGAAACTACACTCATCTTGCTTCTGGTAATTAGGTGCCACCTTTTGATCTCTGCCACCCAGGGTTCTCAACATCCCCTTTGAACTTGAGAAGTCCAGTTTGATGACAATATTCCCACTATCAGTCCTAACTTAGAGAGAATAGGATCTACAGAGCTCTCCAGCAATACTGAGCTCCTTTACAAATATATTTCTTAGAGCTTTGATGACAGGAGCATCCTCTGGACACTCCAGTGGGACATAGTTCAGAATTGGGTACACAGGTCTTACATTATAGACCCACTCTTGAATTACAGTCTTTCTAAACTTTGAATATCTTCCTCTACAGTACAAGGAACTCCAGAAATTTCAACTTCAATTAGTGGAGGTCATCTTAGGACCCATGTTTCAGCAAACTAACCAAACTTTTAGATTCATCCTAGCTACTTAAGCTAAAACGTTAGATTCAGAATCTCTGCTTAGTTCATCCATATCAACAAATTCAGCCCAATCCAAGATTATATTTCTCCCAGGCTGTTCCAACTACCTTAGAATTCATTTCCATACTTGCACTCTAGGATTCTGTCAATATAAATTGGTAAAATCGCAATTATCTTGGTGCATATGACACTATTTCATGTGTCATATTTTGTACTGAACCCCTGAGCTGGCCCCAGGATTTTAGTCTGATTATAGATCTAGAAGACATTAGATGGAGGTAGGTCCCAAGAAGGATCAGCAGTGCTTTGCAAGGCTTTTACCTCAAAAGGAGGCTTCTTGTTCGTCAGACAAGTAGAGACTAACCACTACCAACAATGGATAAAGAGACTCTTGTCTTAGCAAAGGAGGCTCAGAACTTAAGAGTTCAATGTCCTCAGCTTTATCAGGCTCTGTCCCTATGCCCGCATCTCAATTTTTGGTTTCTACTTTTTCCAGATGAATGTAATCAACAAAAGAAAATCTACAAGGCTATGAACTGAATTTGCATGAAAATTCAGGTAACTTCAGGACTAGGCTCTAGGTTTGGTTTTCAGAAATCTTAGTCCTATAGTTACAGCAAATAAAAGCTTATTTGAAAAATACTTTCAGATAATCCAGAACCAATATGGAAACCCCATCCTCAAGGTTCCATTTCTACAGAAGCTCAAAAATCACAGACCATGTTGGGCACCTCGAGGGAGAGCTGAAGGGAAGAATCCTGCTTCTATTTGGAATTTTGTTCAGAATGATCTTAAGTTTACCCAGTAGGTAAAGGGTTAAAAAAAAGCGACAGAAAACTAATTTTAACTTCAGTTATGGACATTGATCACATTTTTAAAGCCCACAAAATTCTATTCAATTAAGCAAACATATAAACAATGTTAAAAACCTCCAATGTTTTATTATATGTATCAAGTCTAGTAAGAACTAGAAAATGGCAATGTTTTCAATACATTAAATGTAGTAGTACTTATTAGCTTGAGTGCCTAGACTAAATTCTAAAAAGGAAATAAATGAGAGATGGCCACACTAGGTTTTACCAGGGAAAGCAGTTTTCACAAGGCAAGGCATGTGATTAAGGAGAGCATATGGTCTGGATGGCTATTAATACAAGCCCTGGAGTGTAATATTTGCCTGCATGTGTGTGGCAAAGCATCCTTCTTCACATCATCCTATTACAATAAAATGCATTTGCAGCAGAAGTTAAGTGCACTGTCAGCCCGGCAAAAGCCAATGATTGGTATCTTTGCATCTCTTTCAGTGTAGGAAAGACTTCCTCTCTGCTTCCTCTTAAGCTTTTAAAAGCAGGCTCTAAAAAACAAAAATCCTCTTTGAGATTGCTTTTAAGCTGATTAGCTGACATGTAATGATTATCAGATTTTGCATTGGACGGTAATTACACATATATAGGCATCCCTCTCAGGCACTGAAAAACTCTACCTTCAAAACCAACTCTTAAAAGTACTTGAATAGAGAACACAATAGAATTGAGTGTGGTTATCCAAATGATGCTCCCTGTAATATCACCAGGGCACTAACGTCCAACTTGTCCTTTCAAGTGCCCTTCTCACATGGCCAAGCAAATGCTGGCAAGTCCCTCCAAGCTTACTCTTTCTAGGTATAAAGCCAGGAAATAGTGCCAATGTATTCGCTGTGACTTTACTCCCTGCAAATGCTCTCTCTTAATGTACTGTGTTTTCAACAAATGAATGTCCCAGTGAATTATGTCTAGCATGTCAAATTCTTTCTACAAGATAGGAATCTTTCACTGTATTCATTTTTGTTTATAAATGCCAACTTTGCTTAAGTCTATTCAAAAATAAATACATAAAAATGTGCACATTAGCACATTCCAGAATGTGTTCCAGTTACACTAGTTGAGTCTTTGGGGTCCAATGCTCCGTTTTAAACATTAATTTTCTCTGAACTCCCTCAAAGTACAGAATCATTTTTTAAGACTGCAGTATTAGTAAAGTGTAAGGTCATGTTGCAAAGTCAGTGGCAAAGAGAGCAAGATTCTCAAGTTAACTGGCTTCTCTGCTCTTCTGGTGATCTTAGACATGCCCCTTTCCCCCTCCCACCAAGTCAAAGACTCATCTCACTTCCACAAGGTGTCTCAATCCCACCAGGTCCAATACTAACAAGGAAGGAAAGACCTTCATCTGAGTAACCCCATCACAACAGAACAGACATCTTACGAGTTTGTTATTATGGCAAAGGTCTTTGCAGAAAACTGGCACATAGAAAAGTATAGCTCATCAGGGGGTTGGAAAGCAAGGATGTTCAAATGTTCATAATCACCTGTACCATCCTGCAGCCACTGAACAAGAGCGACGTGTCACCACTGCATTTTTAAGTCTCTTTAGTCTCTTTTATTCCAGGACAGGCTCCTTCACCTTGTTAAACGTGTAATGTAAAATGTGTACAGAAAAGTGCTGAAATCAGGAATGTATGATTTGATGGATTCTCACAAGCTGAGTACACGTGAGATCATTATCCTGATCAAGAACTGGAACGTTTCCAGAACCTCTGATGCCAATGTTCCCTTATTTTGAACCATCACAGCTATGTTGGATACCGAGGAGTCAGTGCCAGGATATTTCTCATACTTGAGTTATATAAGCTATTTATGGTAGCCTTGCAGACAGAAATTTTAGGGGATGCAATTTAAACATTATATACCCAGAGTTCCACCACTTCTGGCCACCCTCAGCTGCTACTATTTCTTGCCTGGAATTTTAAAATAACCTCCCAATTATTCCTGCTCTTCTCTTTGCCATTCAGAATATTCTTAAACTAGCAGCTAAAGTAAACATTTTTAAATGGACACCCCATCATCCCATTCAGACCATATCATTTCACCCCTAAAAGAGTCATGTTTCTCAGTCTTGATTGCACATTGAGTGACTCCAAAACCATCAGTGCCTGGGTTCCTCCCCAACAGATTCTAATTTAAGTGGTCCAGGGTGTCTGAGTTCCCCAGATAATTCTAACATGCAGCCCTTACTATGACCTCAAGGCCAAACATGAGACCCACATGCCCTCTGATTTCACCTCTTACTGTGCTTCCTCACTCACACCATCCCAAACACCCTGGCTGCCTCTCTGTTCCTCAAAGCCAAGAGACGAGCTCTCTGGGCCAGCACAGTTGCTCTTCCATCTCCCTAGATTGCTCTCCCCGAGATAGCTAGCTCTGTCACTGGCTTTAGGTCTTTACATAAATGTCTACTTCTCAGTGACCTCCTCATTGGTTACCACTGACCTTTTATACTTCCCTTCCCTGGTTTAGACTCCCAGCAATAATCACTACCAAACATTCATTATATTCTCTTTATTTGGCTCCACAAGGACAGGGTTTTCTGCCTGTTTGTTCAATGCACTGCCCCAACTCACGAATAGGAGCACCTGTCGCCTAGCCAGAGCTCAGGAAGTGTTTACTAAATAAACAAATGATATTACCAAGTAATGAAAACCCTGTTCAAGAGCTTTGAGTCAGCATCTAACAGCCAATAATGGGATATCAGTTGTGATCTTAAGCATTAAGCACATTTTAAACCCAAACTGTTTAAATGAAAACAACCCAGATAGGTTTGATTTACTGCAAAACAGTGACATGCTCTCTGCAGCTCATACTTTAGACAAAAGAAACCCCTAGAGAAAAGGACATATATTCTTTCACAGAGTATTCAGAGCTTCAGGACTGTAAGATATCTAAAAGCCTCCAGACATTTTTAATAAATATATATACTATATATTTATATTTTAATATATTTATATTTTAGTATGTGTTATACCTATGTACAAATATTTCAAATATTTTTATTTTATATTATAAATAAATATATTTTAAATATATTATAAATATATAAAAATATATTTTATATTTATGATTATATTTATTTATGTTTATATAAATATATATACCTTCCCCAGAAATGGGAAATAGACTGGCTTTAACCGCTCTCTTGCATATTTTAAAAAATATTTTCTTTGTAATTTGCTCACCTTGGGTATTAGAAACTGCTGAACATACAATTATGTAAGTGCTCTCATTTGCAATGATTACTTTAAAGCACATGGAATGGCATCCCCCCAACCCCCAACGTTCGGCTGCCTCAAGAGGATTTTCCTGGAGGAATTTAACACACTAATTTCATTTATTTTTCCCCAATAAATAAATCTTGAGATAAGAGCTCCTGAACTTTCTACCCTGACTAACACATTAGGCTAAAATATTTTCTGAAGTACCAAGCTGATAAGAAAAGTGGGGGCAGTGGGGGGAAGAGCGAGAGAAATGCATCAGTACAGCAGGAAAAGAACAGATCAGCAAGTACAGGGCTATTTCCTATGTACCCCGTAAGCACTGCTGATAAGAACAAAGTCACAATTCCACTGAGCCTGAGCTTTCCTCCTCCTCAAAGAGGCTAAGCCATTGTTCATCCTCATCTGCTTCGGAAACAATAAAATTCCTGAGGCTTATATTTGAAAAAATTGTTACAGTCTCTTGATGCTTTGGTGTTTATGTTATTAGCAATGTTAATAATGAAAAACCAACTGTGATCCTTTGTAGTTCTGATACTCACACAGATGCTCAATCTATCTGAACACTGTAAAATCCCTGGTTGTCTCAACAAATATTTGATCAGGTAATAAAACTCTCACAGTTCTGAATCCTTTTCTATTTCCTGCACATTCCACTTCATATAGGAATTTCTTACTATAGAAACAGCATTAAAAAAGTCATAAAATTTGGATTTCTAGCTAAATTCTGTTCTGGTGAAAAAACTAGACAATTTGTTTTGCCTCATTTTTCTTTCCTTATGCTCCCATGAAAATCCTGTTTTCTAGGATTCTATCAGTTAGAATGTTAAATAAGTACTTTAAAGAAGAAAAGTAACCAAAAGTTCACAATTCAAAGTTCATCATTAGCGATAACAAATGCTAGTGAGGATGTGGAGAAAAGAGAATCCCTGTACACTGTTGGTGGGAACGTAGACTGGTAGACTTGCTGAGGAAAACAATTTGGAGGTTCCTCAAGAAGCTAAAAACAGAACTAGCATATGATCCAGCAATTCTGAAACAGGAAGGAAGGGGGCAGAGCACAGCCATTCAAGGAATGACACAGCAATTAACACCAAAATGGTGGAAGATTCAACTCCCAGTAGATCTTGAGGCTCAAGATGGCAGGAGACTTGAGCTCTAGTAGAACTTGAGCTTCATTATATGCTCATTGTGGTATATTAGCATGGTGAATAACATGCCCACAGGTGCCATGACAGCTCCATGGCTGACCATAAAGGTCAAAAAGTGGGCAGTGGCCCAATTCCTGGGAATCCCAGTCCCTTCCTCAAAGTAGTTGTAATAATCCTCCTACTTGTTAGCACATGAAGCTACTGAGCCCATAAAAACTAACAACCCCCACACCTCGTGTCCACTCTCCCTTCTGAGTAAGACAGCCGGCACTCTGTATATGGAGTGTGTATCTACTTTAACTTAAACCTGAGCACCCAGCTTCCGCACCTTGTGGCCTTTCTCTTGCCTTCTGAAACAGCCTGCACTTTATGCAGTATGTATCTCTCTAAATAAATCTACCTTTACTCAACTATGGCTCGCTCTTGAATTCTTTCCTGTGCAAAACCAAGGACCCACACATGGTAGGGCACATCCCAGGGACTCAATTGAGACCTGGGGCATGACCATCCTCTCATTCCACATTCATTTTTCCTGTATCTATTCCACTTCTGGGTATTTATCCGAAAGAAATGAGACCATTATCTTAAAGAGCTATCTGTACTCTCATATTCATAGCAGCATTATTTATTAACAGCCAAGGTATAGAAACAAACTAAGTGGCCATCAATGGATGAATGGCTAAAGGAAATGTGACACTGACACACACACACACACACACACACACACACACACACATACACACAATGGGATATTATTTAGCCTTAAAACAAAAAAGAAAGAAATTCTGTCATTTGCAGCAATATGGAACAACTGGAGAACATTATGCTGTGTGACATAAACCAGAGAAAGACAAACACCTCATGGTAACATTTATGTGAGGAATCTTCAAAAAAAAAAAAAAAGAAAGAAAGAAAAAGTTGAAATCATAGAAACAGAGTAGAAAAGTTGTTGCCAGCAGCTGAGGGAAGGGAGGGTGGTAGGGAGAGAGGTTGGAAAATGGATATAAACTTTCTGTTCGAAAATGAATATGCTCTGACATAGTAACTATAGTGATAATACTCTATTGTATAACTGAAATTTGCTGAGACTAGAACTTAAGTACCCTCAACTAAGAATAAAAAGGCAAATATGTGAGGTTATGGATGTGTTAATTAACTTGATGGAGGGGGAGAATCCCCTCACAATATATAAATATATTAAATCCTGTTGTGCACTTTAAATATCTCACAATTTCGTTCGTCAGTTATACCTCAATAAAACTGGGGAAAAAAAGTTCATCATTCAACATAGTTTATTCAAACTGGTAAAATAAACAACTAGTTTACTCAACAACTGTTTATTGAACATGACTTCCTGCACACATATTCACTGCGATACAGCAGTAAACAAATATGATCCGTAATCTCTTACACATTATCATCTACAGGGGGAGAGATATATTTACCATAAAAAATATATTTATCCTCATTCGAAAGTATTTATTAACCTCATGCTATGGACTAGGAGTTGGGTAAAAATGGTGAACAAAATATATATGACTAATGTCATAGAGTTTAATGAGGAAGACAAACATTAAACAAAGGTTCTGATTGTGATAAATTCTATAAAAGAAACTCACACAGTTCTGCAGGAGAGAATAATGAATTTTTTCAGGAAGTGAAATCTCGGTAGAGAAATGAAAAATGTGTTTAGCAAAGAATAGTCTGAGAAACTGGAAAGGTTTGTACAAAGGCCCTGAGCAGAAATGATTTGCTGGTTTGAGAAGCCCCATGAAACTAGAGAAATAATGCCCAGAGAGAATATTTTAATATGAGGTAGGCAGAGATCATATCATAACTGATGTTAAAATTTTCTTAAGAATTTGAAATTCCTTCAAGATTACTAAAGATCATACTTATCAGAGTTCTACATTTACTTCATTAATGTACTGCTTCACAAAGCATCTTGCATGGATCACTGTTTTCATTTTAAATGATTTTACAGTCCAATGTGTGCAAAATTCCAGCTTATGCAAAATCAAGTCATTTTCTTCTCTGCAGAACTTCTTAAACACTTTATTGTAAATATTCATCCAGAGAAAGGAAGTAGAATCTAACAAACTTGAAATTATGTAACTCCTTTGCAGAGTATCTCAGTGGACTATTATGTACACAAAACATACTTTGAGAAATAGTACATTGAAATGAATTTGTTCAAAACGTATTTACTGAGGACCTACCTCCTAACAGTTCCTATTCTGAATTCTGGGGACAAAATGAAAAAAAAGTCAAGCACCTGCCCTAGAGAAACAGAGTACCTAGTAGGAAGAGTGATACCCATAAACTGGACTGCTATGAGATATGACTGCTAATCTAGACATAGGTGCAAGTTGACATGGTAACACACAAGGGGGAGTATCGAGCGCTTATTCTGTTAGGTTTGAAGGAGGATGAATTTTGAGCTGGGACTAGTTCTTTTAAAATCGTAATTGCTATAAAGTATATTTCAAGATAATTTTTTAATAGGAAATTATAGAATTTAAAAACTACATGAGACCTTGGAGATAGTCTTATCCCAAGTTTCTCATTTACTCATGGTAGGAAACTGAGGCTCAGGTGAAGCAATTTATTTATATAAGTTAGTGACAGAGTCAAGATAAAAATCTCCTGACTTCAAGTCTGAGGGCATTTTATTAATTATATCACAGATAGTACCAACATTCATGACATTAGAGCATTTTTCTCTATATGGTTTCATGACACTGAAAGACATTTTTAATTTCTTAGGTAAAAGCACCCACATTTGTTGGCCTGTTTCCAGTCAACCAGTCTCTGGAAGCCCTGGTTTGAGACATAATTACTCTGTTTCTAGTGATTCCAAACTCAAATTAACAAGACATCTCTGGTGATGACCTTAAATATTTCTTTGCCAGGGGCTGAACTTTTCCTTTTGGTATGGGGGTTGTGGTAAATTTAGGACTCTAATCTTTCTGTACACATGACTAAATATATTAAATAAATGTCAATACTGGCATCTTTTAGTTCATAGAATAAAAAGGAAACTCTCAGCAATGATTATGGGTATTGTATCATTTAAATTGTATTGCAGGGCACTAAAAATGAAACTGGCCTAGATTATTCAAGAGGACCCAATCTCCTCAGATGGGTCTTTAAAAGCAAAGACCTTTTTCCAGGCTGCAAATCAGAGAAAGTTGGTGAGTTGCTATATTTTGGTCTTTGAAGATGAAAGAAGGAACCACTATCCAAGGATTGCAGGCCGCCTTTAGAAACTGGAAAATGCAAGGAATTAGATTGTGCCCCAGGACCGCTTGAAGGAACACAGCTTTACCACACTTTGTTAGCTCACTGACACATGTCAGACCTCTGACCTAGTGAACTTTAAGATAAAAAATCTGTATTGTTAAAGCCATCAAATGTCTAGTAATTTGTTAGAGTAGCAATAAAAAAAAGTAGTACAAGGGGGAGGGTATAGCTCAAGTAGTAGAGTGCATGCTTAGCATGCAGAAGGTCCTAGGTGCAATACTCAGTACCTCTTCAATAATAAACAAACTTAATTACCTCCCCACCAAAATAAAATCACTAAATAAAAGTGCACAGTTTAAAAAAGCAGTACACTTGTGTTTTTAATATATTACAATATACATAAGAGTATTCATAAGAAAGAAGACATGACATATTTATAACAGAAGAAAATACTGTTACGAAGTCAAACATTAATTGCTTGCTTTTTGGGGAGGAAGAGAGGGGTGTTTAATGTTGTGTAGACTGTAGTGCAAAACCTGTATAATTTGAGAAGGGGTCGGTAGTACTGATAAAATATCTACAAAGAGACAAATGAACAGAAGTGGGAAAAGGGAAGGCCAGGCTGACCAGTTGCCAAACACAGGCCACCATTTGCATGGTGCTAAAGACCAGTACCCTCTTAGACCCAGGCAAGCCACTGCCTCAGGGGTGCCAGAGTTTGGATGCCTTCCTCAAAATATGTTAAGTTCTTTTTCAGTATCTGGGACTGGCTGGTGCTGGCCATACCATCAAAGCAGCATGCCTGAGCTGGTGGGATGGGGATCTATGGAGGACCTGGCTCTGCTTCTGTCCTTTGAGACTCTGGCCCCCTCTACAGCATGGAGTCAACTAGAGGCGCAAAGGACCTCTGGGACTTACACCTTTCAGGTGATGCCATGTCCCCATGGAGGGCTGCAGTGCCAGGGTCACTCCCATTGACTGCTGTGGTACACAATTCAAGGTGTCTCACTTAGGTATCACAATGAATGAATTTGGAATGTAGGCTTCCGACCCCTGGCCTTGAGCCATCTGCACATGCATTGTTTTTACTGGTTGGTGTTCCACCAGTGCTGCCTCAGTCTATACTGCACAAGAGTGACATGGTGCCGGCAAGCATTATTTACTCCACGCCCACACATATCTCACCCCTCCTTGATCTGCCCACAGATGGCTGTGCCCCTCTCCACTGAAGGCCTTTTGATACTGTTGCTTGCTAATACCAACAATTTCCTTCCATTAACATCCTCTCTTGCCTCCCATTGTGGTGACAACATTCCAGATGAGAGATGAACAGGCCTTACATCCAGGACTGCTCTTCTCAGCACCTCAGCTATCCTCCCACTGGTGGCAGTGTGGGAGAGACAGAAAAGCATAAAAGATAGGAGTGGGGTCACCATCAAAAAGACTACTTTCTAGGAATGCAGTGATTATAGCCTGAAGAGTTCACGAAAACATGGCTGGAAGATGTGTTGCTCTATGCTTACTCTATAAACTTCTGAAAAGATAAATTTGACATGTCCAGAAAATGAATTATGAATGCTTCACATTTTCTTGCACTCTCTGGCTAAGTCTTGCATTTGTGATCATTATCAAGGAATGATAGTGACAATCTCTGAAAGAGTCAGGGGATGCTGGTATTCACAGGTGGCATGATGGATGACGCAGCTTCATTAGTAGTTATGTAACCAGCATTAAATAAGTGGCATCAGGAAACTGCAGAAGCAAGATCTATACTGTTTCAGTACAATAAGAGCTGTGATGTTGTGAGTACCAACAGCTCCACTACCTTTTTCTCTTAATAAGATGAAATGAGCTAGAAACATTGCATTTCACCTGAAGAGGTGGTTTATAAAAAATTTCTGCTTGGTATATTAGTCTGCCAGGGCTGCCATAACAAAATACCACAGCCTGGTAGCTCAAACAACAGAGATTTATTTTCTCACAGTTCTGGAGGCTGGAAGCCCAAGATCAAGGTCCCAGCAGGGCTCGTTTCTGGTTAGGGCTCCTTCCTATGTTTGCAGACGTCCACCTCCTCACTGTGTTTCCATATGGCCTTTTCTCTGTGAGTGTGCCCCTTCTGGGTCTCTTCCTCTTCTTATAGGAATACTAGTCATATTGAAATAAGGACCCACCCTTATGATTTCATTTAACTTTAATTACCTCTTTAAAAGTCCCATTTCCAAACACAGCCACATTGGTGATTAGGGTTCCAACACATGAATTTTGGGGAATATAATTCTGTCCATAACACATAAGGCCCTGTATGCCCTAGGGACAGCCTTGCTAAAAATATCCTTTTATATCAAATCAAGGTACCTCACCATCATCTAATCATTGTAACTTGGAAGCCATAAAAATATTTCCAGAGTGTTTCTGGGAATTTGAGAAAAGCAAATAAACAGATTTTCTAGGTTAAAATGGTATCTGAATAGCAAGCTACATCATGATTTTCAAAGCTAAAAATGGTCCCCACTAGTGATTCAGCAACTAGCATCACCAAGTGTGAGCAAACACTGAAACGAAATCATATCCTGAAGTAAAAATTTAGGATCAAATGCACAACTCAATGCTCATGACCGGACGCTGAATTAAAAAAAAATAGTTACAGAAAAAAAGGAGCAGAACGAAAGATAAATCTTTATTTGTGAATTTGTTTAAAATTCTTGGAACGTATGTTTTCTATATACCTGCACCATTTTTTAACCAAGTAACAAACGGATGTATCTTTCTTCAAGACCAAAACCAAAAATAAAACAAAATTCAAGTTCTCAAAAGCATCATGATCCCTTTTAAAATTTGTGTTAGAAGTAACATTAGTTAACTTACCTCCTCAGTGAACTAATACATCACCTTGGCCTGAAAGAATTCATATAACTTGAAATCTGCAGAGTAGTTCAAAACAAGATTTTCACTGGTTGAGAAGTTGAATAAAATTATTATCAGTATGAGAAAGTCTTATATTTAGGATTGACTCTAAGATCTCTGATCTATCAGACTACCTACTTACTAAATGAACACCTTTATTTCCCAATAAATAAGTTATATTGCAAAGCATTTCTTGAAAGTATGAGAATAATGTCAGATCATAATAGATCAAAATAAATTTTAAGGAAGACATCACAGACTCATGGACATCTGATCCAAAAGGAAAAGAAGGACTTTAATCTGAATACTGAATTCCATGTTTGTCATAATTCTTAGAAGAGATATAAATATTTGATAGATTAGGAAAAAGGAAATATGTTTTTTATCAAAATAATTTTCTAGTCATTTATCTGAAGCAATCATTTATAATGAAACACACTAAAACACACTGAATAGATCAATAGGACAGCAAATCTTTAAAACATAAAAGGTAGTTATCTCTACATTATAAAATGAGTAAGTCAAAGTTCAGATTTAAAATGTGAGCATCTGTTATATAGTCTCATTTAATATGGACCACTCAAGACATCAGCTGAGAAGAGATTCTGTAAAACATAAAATAGCATCTATATTCACACTCTTTTCCCACAGATATATACCTTCCCCTACCTTCCATTCAAAAAAAAAACCAAATTTTGAGAATGTAACTTACATTCATTTGGCATCTGTATCAGTGAGGATTTTCCAGAGGAAAAAAATCAACATATCTATATACAGAGAGGTATTTATGATAGGGAATAGGCTCACATAATATGGAAGCTGAGAAGTCCCAAGATCTGCAGTCAGCAAGTTGGAGGCCCAGGTGCCCCAGCGAAACAGTTTTAGTTCAAGTTCAAAGGCCTGACACCCAGGACAGCCAACAGTATAAGGTCTAGTCTAAAAGCCAGCAGGTTGCAGACCTAAGAAAAGCCAATTTTTCAATCCAACTTTGAAAGCAGGAAAAGACCAATATCCCAACTGAAACAGTCAGGCAGGAAGCATTCCCCTTTATTCAAAGAAGGCTCAGCATTTTTGTTCATTTCAGTCTTTCAACTGATGGGGTGAGATCCACCCACATTAGGGAAGGCAACCTACCTTACTTAGTCTACGAACTTAAAAATCAATCTCCTACAGAAACACTCTCACACACATCTAGAATAACATCTGACCAAAATGTCTGGGTACCCACTGGGCCCAGCCAGGTTGACACATAAAATTAACCATCACAGCCTCTTTCCAAATAAATACAGATAACTTTAAAGTTTTTATGAAATACTAATACTTCCTTTGTGGAAAGTTATGAACAAGATTTCTCCAGTGCTAGAAAAGCAGAAAAAAAAGGATTAACTTTGCAATACAGAGGGTACAGAACTATGTTTCTAAGAAAAAAGTCAGAAGAACAAAGTAGAATCTTTAAATCTTATGCCAGACACAAAATTCCTTTTATAGTAGAATTCCTGATGGAAGATGGACTACCTTCAAGTGTCAAAATAAACAACTCCCTCAAAATTCTCTGTCCATAAGGAATCAAGGTCAGTAGCAGCAAAGAAGTCTATGATCTTTCAAGAACAGAATAGTAAATAATCTAGTTAGTAGCACAAAATTCCTTTTGGAACAATATTGCCATAAGGCATAGAAGGAGAAAGTTCTTTAAGTCTGGTAATGTTCAGTTAAGAAATCATAAAATAATATAACATATAGAATATACAGTTGACTCTTAAACAATGTGGGAGTTAAGAGCACTTACTCCCTGCATAGTCAAAAATCTGAATATAACTTTTGATTCTCAAAAAACTTAACTACTAATGGCCTACTGTTGACCAGAAGCCTTACCGATAACATAAACACTTAACACATATTTTATATGTTATAAGTATTATATACTTCCTTTTCTACAATAAGCTAGAGAAAAGAGAATGTTATTAAGAAAATCATAAGAGAAAGGAACACAAGTCTTATCTTCAGCCTTTACTTTCTTCTCTATTTTCCCTAGACTTCATGGTTCATCACATCAACAACTCTCTTGACATTATCCATAATACTTATACAGATACATCTGTAACAGAAAATGCTTCTGTTTTCCTTCCATTAGTTGTTCCTAACTAAATGCCAATATTGAATCAACTCAACTTCTCTTCCCTGGGCTGGCACCCAGAGTCTGGTAGGCATTTCAAGCAAAGCTGCACAAATAGAGGAGGAAGAGTTCCCAAAGTGGCAGAGTAGACCTCACCTCCTCTCAGAGGCACATCAAAATTAAAACTATTTACACAACAACTCAATAAAAAAGAGTCCAGGACCTGATGGCATCACAGATAAATTCTATCAAACATTTAAAGAAGAGATAACAACTATCATTTTCAAACTATTTCAAAAAATGGCAGAGGAAGGAACATATGAGGGCAGCATCATTCTGATACCAAAATCAGACAAACATATCACAAAAAAAAAGAAAACTGAAGGCCAGTATCACTGATGATGCAAAATTCCTGAACAAAATACTAGCAAATTGAATCCAACAATACATTAAAAGGATCATACACCACAATCAAGTGAGATTTAACCCAGACATGCAAGAATTTTTCAATATCTGCAAATCAATCAGTGTGATATACCACATAAAAAGCTGAAAAATAAAAATCAAATAATCAGATGCAGAAAAAGCTTTTGACAAAGTTCAACATTTATTAATGATATAAACTCTCCAGAAAGTAGGCATAAAAGGAACATACTCAACATAATAAAGGCCACATATGATAAGCCCACAGCTAACATCATACTCAAGGAGAAAAGCTAAAAGTATGTCCTCTAAGATCAGGAACAAAACAAGAATTCCCTCTCTGGCCACTTCTATTCAACATAGTATTGGAAGTCTTTGCTAGAGCAATCAGAAAAAGAAGAAGAAATAAAAGGAATCCAAAATGAAAAGAAAGAAGTAAGACTCTCACTGTTTGCAGATGACATGATACTATACATAGAAAATTCTAAGGACAACACCAAAAAATTACTAGAGCTCGTCAACAGATTTGGTAATGTTGTAGTATACAAAATTAATATAAAGATGTCAGTTGCATTTTTATATACTAACATAAAACTATCAGACAGAGAAATTAAGGGGACAATCTCATTTATCACTGCATCAAAAAAAGAATAAAATACTTAGAAATAAACCTACCTAATCAGGTAAAAGACCTGTACTTGAAAACTATATGACATTGATGAAAGAAATTGAAGATAACACAACAAATGGAAAGATACACTGTGTTCATGGATTGGAAGAATTAATAATGTTAAAATTACCATACTACCCAAGGCAATCTACAGATTCAATGCAATCCCTATAAAATACCAATGGCATTTTTCACAGAAGTAAAACAAACAATTTTAAAATTCTTATAGAAACACAAAAGACCATGAATAACCAAAACAATCTTGAGAAAGAAGAACAGAGCTGTAGGTATCACATGCCATGATTTCAGACCATACTACAAAGCTACAGTACTCAAAACAGTAAGGTACAGGCTCAAAAACAGATACATATATCAGTAGAACAGAATAGAAAGTCCAGAAATAAAGCCATACACTTATGGTCAATTATTCTGTATATAATTTAAAAGAAATAGACTCACATATATAAAGAACAAACCACTGGTTACCAGTGGGGAGAAAGAGGTGGGGACAGGCAAGATATGGGCAGGGTATTGAGGGTTACAACTACCTTGTATATGTACCATGTACAGCATGGTGAATATAGCCAATGTTTTATAATAACTATAAAAGGAATATATCCTTTACAAATATTGAATCCCTATGTTGTACACCTGAAACTAATATAATATGTAAATGAACTATATCTCATTTTTTAAAAATTGCCCAAATAGATACATTGGTATCACAACACATTCTAGGTCTCCAGTGTTGACAAAATGCTACTGCTGCTTGCCAAGGTTTTTGATGTTTCCTTCATCAAAACGCTTCGTCATTCACTGTTCAAAGCATGTATTTCAAACCTCTTCATTACCTTCAGACACTGCAAAATCCCTTATCATTCCTTCCTCCTCTACAGAGAAAAATAGAAGAAGCCACCAGAAGGAAACCACTTCAAATTTTTTGCAACCATATCTACTCTTTTTCCTTTCTTCCTCTCACAGCAAAGAGGTGTCAGCTCCCTTGGACTAATGCCTCCCTGACGTGCTCTGCATCCAAACACAACTTCCTCCTTAGGGACCTCTTTCTGTTTATTCCCTCTCTCCTTTTCCTATAATGGTATTTTCTCTTGTTCTGTCATTCATCCAAATAAAATTTAAACATGCTTATATTTCTGTTGTATTAAAAAAAAAAGACTATCTCTTTCTCCACGTCTGCCTTGTCTCTCATTTATCTTCATTTATTCAACAAATAAGCACAACTACATGGCAGCCACAATTGAGTTGACACTTGTTTTGTCTCCACTTTCTCACCTCCTATTTACTTCTCAATCCCTTTATATCAGGTTTCTACCATCAGTTCATTAACATAGCTCTAACTATTATGACCAATGACCTCTATTTTGGTAAATCCAATAGACACATGCAGGTCTTATTTGATGGCTCTGTAGGATGTAACACTGTTGACACTCTTTCTTATGTAAAACTCTGTCTTCCCTTGATGTAAGCAGTGCCACCGTTTCCTCATGATCTTGGCTACTTTTTCTCTGATGGGATAGGCAGAAAATAGACCTATTCTGTTCATCACTTAAATGTTCATAACCTCTTAACTTCTACTATTTTAGTTACAAACTCTCTCCCTAAATAACCTCATTCTCATGACTTCAATTACTGTCACTAGTTCAGTATCCTCCCAAGTTCTAGAAAAGTTATGCAATTGCAAGGACATTTATCCATTTAAGCGTCTCAAACTCCACTTGCACAAAAATGAACCAATAACTTATTCCACAAATGTGTTCCTCTTTCTGTGTTTCCCAACCCCATGAAAAGCAGCAAAATTCCCTCTAGATGATCAAGCCAAAAACCTGATGTTGTTTATAACTCTTCTTTTCCCTCATCTTGTTGATTCTGCCTCCTCAAAATTTTGCAAAAACTGGCAGTTCCATTAGTCTTTGCTTCTAAATTCAAAATGCCATTATCTCCTTCCTACAGCTCCCTACATCATCATCTCACTTTTTCTGCCACCACTCCCACTCATACCCATTTCATTTTCACACTGCAGCCTGTGTGACCTTTAAGCATAGGATAATTACATCACTCTTATTTAAAACCTCTCACAGCTAATCATTTTTTCCTGAATAAAGTCTAAAATAATAGAAATGCTTAAAAGAACTGAAAAATTTACATAAGTAAATAATTTTCCTATTGCAACCTTGCAAGCAACTTTTAGGAGGTATTTAAAGACATAAAGCTCTAAATCCTATAATCTACTCCAAAATAAAAGTAATAATTAACATTATATAGCACTTCTATTTGTAAAGCACTTCCATATATATTATTTCATTTGGTATTTTCAAAGCACTTGGTAAGGAACATTGTTCTCACTTTGTAGATGAGGAAATGGAGAACACAGGGTTTAGTGGCTAACCAAAGTCAATTATCCACTAAGTCACATGTTGGTATTCAAATTCAAGTAAAACTAAATCACTTTATAGTAGAGACTGATTTAAAGCATCTTTTTGGAGTTCCAGTAAATTGTTTGAAATGGGATTTAGCCAGCATCATGTTGAATTGTGATAGATAGTGAGGTAAATAGATATACAGATACATATTTAAAGAGATCCCAGTGCAGAATTAAAAATAATGTTTAAAAACCAAAATCTAATCAATAGTTTTTAAGAGGATTATAGAGCCTGAGTAGATTTACCCCCCAGGGTGGAAGGACAGTTCAACATATGCAGGTCAATTAATGTGATAAACCATAGTGACAGAATAAAAGACTAAAACCACATGATTATCTCAGTATATGCAAAAAGAGCATTTGACATCCATTCATGATAAAAAACTCTCAACAAAACAAATATAGAAGGAACATGATAAAGCTGATATATGAAAAGTCCACAGCTAATGCCATAATCAATGAGGAAAACTGAAAGTTTTTCCTCTATGATCTGGTACAAGTTAAGGATGCTCACTCTCACCACTTCTATTCAACACACTGTTGGAAATCATAATGAGAGCATTTAGACAAGAAAAAGAAATAAAAGGCATCCTAATCAAAAAGGAAGAGGTAAAATTATCTCTGTTGGCAGATGACACAATTATTTATGTAGTAAACTCTTAAGACTCAGCAAAAACTACAACAAGAACTGTTAGAACTGAAAAACTAATTCAGTAAAGTTGCAGGATATAAATTAACATTCAAAAATCAAATACACTAATAACAAACTATGCAGAAAAAAATTTTTTAATCCCATTTACAACAGCAACAAAAAGAACAAAAAAAAACTTGGCAAATAACTCAACCAAAGAGGTGATAGACTCGCACACTAAAAATTATAAAACATTGATGAAAGAAGTTAAGAAGACACAAATAAATAGAAAGGTATCCTTTGTTTATGGACTGAAAGAACTAATATTGTTAAAATGGACATACTTCTGAAAATGATCTACAGATTCAATGCAATCTCTATTAATATCTCAATTACATCCTTCTTAGAAATAGAAAAACCAATTCTAAAATTCATATGAAAACACAGAAGACTCCTTATAGCCAAAGCAATCTTGAGCAAGAAAAAAGCTGGAATATTATACGTCCTAATTTTAAAATATATTACAAAGCTACAGAAATCAAAACATTCTGGAACTGGCATAAAGACAGATACATAGTCAAACAGAATAAATTAAGAGAGCTCAAAAATAAATCTACACTGTTAAGATCAACTGGTCTTTGACAGGAGTGCCAAGAAAACACAATAAGGAAAGGATAGTCTCTTCAGTAAATGGTCTTGGGAAAACACAGAAGAATGAAGTTGGACCCTTATCTGATACCATTCTCAAAAATCAAATAAAATGAATTAAAGACTTAAATGTAAGGCCTAAAATAGTAAAAAATCCTAGAAGAAGATATAGGGGAAAAAATCTTCTTGGCATTTCTCTTTGCAACAGTTTTTTAGATATGGCACCAAAAATACAACCAATGAAAGAAAATGAGTTACATGAGACTGCATAAAACTGAAAAGCTTCTGCACAGCAATGGAAACAATCAACAGAGTCAAAAGGCAACCTATGGAAGGGGAGAAAATATTTGCAAACCTTGTTTCTGGTAAGGGGTAATATCCAAATATATGAGAAACTCATATAATTCAATAGTAAAAAAATTTTTTTTGATTTTAAAATGGGCAAAAGATCTGAATAAACAACTCTTCCAAGAAGGCATACAAGTGGTCAGCAGGTAAATGAAAATGTGCTCAACATCACTAATCATCAGGGAAATGCAAATTAAAACTACAATGCAATATTACCTCACACTTGTTAGAACAACTATTATCAAAGAGAGAAAAGATAGTAAGTGTTGGCAAGAATTTAGAGAAAAGGGAACCTTCGTGTACTGTTTGTGGTAATATAAATTGGTACAGTCATTATGGAAAACAGTATGGAGATTCCTCAAAATATTAAAAATAAAACTACCATATGATCGAGCAATCTCACTTCTGAGTATATATCCAAAGGAAATTAAATCAGTATCTCAAAGAGATATCTGCACCCACATGTTCATTGCAGCATTACCCACAAAAGTCAAGACACGGAAACAACCTAAATATACATCAAAAGATTAATGCATAAAAAATATGAAATACATATAGACACATACAGTAGAATATTAAGTAGCCATGAAAAAAGGAACTCTTGCCATTTATGATTACATGGATAAACCTTGAGTAGAGTAAGGGAAATAAGCAAGATGCAAAAAGACAAATGATCTCACTTATATGTGGAATATAAAACAATCAAGCCCATAGAAACAAAGAGTAGAATGTTGGTTGCTGGGGTAGGGGAAGGGGAAGCAAGGAGATGTTAGCCAAAGGGTACAAAGTTTCAGTTATGCAAGATGATTAAGTTCTGGAGATGGGGAGTATAGTTAACAATACTGCACTGTATACTTGAAATTTGCTAAGAGTGTAAATTTTAAGTGTTGTCACCACAGCAAAAAGAAAAAGGGAAGAAAGGAAGGAAAGAAACAAAATCTCTGAGAGATGATGGATATGTTAATTAGCTTGATTGTGGTGATCATTTCACAATGTTCACATATATCAAAACATCAAGCTGTAAACCTTTAATATACACAATTTCTATTTGTCAATGACACCTCAATAAAGCTGGAAAAAAAAAAAACAACAAGCAGGTACCTGGTATTTAGAAGAAATATTATCCCCAGAAGAAGACTTCTTTTCTAGCTTCATTTTACTTTGTCACAGACTATGAGCACCACACAGCTACTCCAAGCAGGGAATTTTGCCAAGAACAAAATAAACACCCACCACCAAGACCAACAGACAGCAGGAGTCACAGGAGCACGTGTGAAATAAAAGACAGAGAACAGAGCCAATTCAGGTCAACTAGAATGAAAAACCAGATGAGAGAAGAGACAGAGCCAGCCAAGTGGAAATGCCTGTCTCTAGATATCAGAAGATGAAAGAACCCACTAAAATTAACTATGAACAAAAGGTTGTTCTCACAGGCTAAACCTCCAAATGATTGAAATGCAAATGCTTTATATGAAAGCAGTTTTTTCCAAATAGAGAGAAAATCCAAAATGAAACTTTTCATACTATCACCACTTTCAGAGATAAATGTGACCCTGCAACTCACTGTGGTTTAAGGAGAAATTGCTTAATACGCCACTAGTTCCCTGGATTTAGGGGAAATACTTGAAAAGAAAAAATCACAATGGTAGTGGCTGCTCTTTTTCCAATAATTAAATAAAAGCAAATAAATACAAGCAAAAATAATAATAATAAAAATAAAAACAAAGAAAATCTTCCTGGTACTGACAGGCATACGCAGGATAGATAATCAAAATTACACGGTATAGCACAAGGAAATATATACAGGATCTTGTGGTAGCTCACAGCGAAAAATAATGTAACAATGAATACATGTATGTTCATGTATAACTGAAAAATTGTGCTCTACACCAGAATTTGATACAACATTGTAAAATGACTATAACTTGATAAAAAAAAATGTTTTAAAAAAAAGAAAGAAAGAAAATCTTCCTGTGATGAAAAAACACGTTATGACTATATACCCATCCAGAACCAGATTCTCCATTGAATTAAGGTGTGGTTAATTGAGCAATTCAGAGACTATTCAGTTTGGAAGGAGAGGGGGTTTTTTTGCCTACTTTGAAATAATGAAAACGATGGAGTAAAACAAATTTTTGTAAAGCTGTTTCACAGCTGTTGGTCTAGAAAGCTATTAATTTTTCTAAACACTGTATCAAGAAAAGACTAAAAAATATATCAAGCACTCATAGCTACAGTAACCAATTTCCCCTGAAGTAAAAGGTTAAAAGTAATAATAAACAAATAAAAATGAGTTGGATAGAAATGAGTTCAAAAATCATAGCAGATATCAAGAAACATTTCTCCTACCTTAAGACACACTTCTGTCTGCCTTGGCGTTCCCTAGAACACAAGTTGAGTTTGCCATTGGGTAGGCTGTCTCAGGTTTGCAAGCATTTCCCCATTTAGACTGACGATGGAGATAAACTCTTTAATTCAGCTCTCAAATCCTCTAGACCCTCTAACCTCCTCCACACTTTATGTGAATGGAAGAACATTACTTTCCTTCCTATTAATCGACTTTGCAAAAATTTTACCAAGCAAGTTACACTCGCCTAAGCCTCCTATTTTGCCATCTATCACCAGAAACTAAAAGTCTAATAAAAGCCAGTTCTGGTAAAATGCGGGGAAGAGTCATTCTTGGATACACCTAGTAGGATTGCAAACTACCTACAATCTTCTCTAGTGCAATTTGGCAAAATTGCTAAAATTAAAAATGTATCTGCCCTTTGACCCAGCAATTCAACTTCTGGGAATTTGTTCTAGGTAATACTTGCTAAAAGATTAGATAGATAGATAGAGACACAGATACAGATATATCTGGGGATTTGGTCAGCATTATTTGTAAGAAAAAAAGAAGATAAACATGTATCAAAAAGAGAGTGGTAAAATAAATTGTTGTTCATTCATACAATGGAATTAGTACACATTGATTGAAAAGACTGAAGTAAATCCATATTCATTGCTAAGGAAACCTTTCTAAGATGAACTTAATTAAAAAGTCAAGTTTAGCACACTGTGATAGTATCTTTCCTTTCATGAACAATTTCTAAAGCATATTTTCCTATTGTTATACATAAGGATGTATTCATATACACATATGTTCAGGTACACGTGTTTTTGTAGATACATCAACAAAGTTTGAAAAGTGGAAAACTAGGTTTAGGACCTGAATGGGAATGGGAGCATACGTTTTTGAGTTTTCATTTTACATTTACTATACCATCTAAATTTTCTGACCATATGCATTTACGTTTTCCAAAATGTCTATGGAACCTATCCTAGCAGCTGGGATATGAGACCATTTTGAATTTTGTTATTGCTTTTCCTCTGATAAAAGTTAATTTTTTAATGCAGCAAGTACGGTCAAGTATGAAAGACAACAATCAAGTTAGCCATGGTAGGGTTTCTTTGCTCAAAATAAAGCATAAACAAATACTTATTTTATACCTAACCCACAACACATCCACAGTGCTGGCTCACGGGATCACGTTCTTGTCCTACCTCCAGAGTAAGCATGCTCGATGAGGCACTAGTGTTTAATTAAGCACAATTTTTAAAAGCTGGATCAGGCCCCACTAGACATATAAATGTAATATACTTAGCACCATAAAGTTTGCTAATAATACACATCCATAAGGTAAAAGCCCTTTTATAGCAGGGTATTAGGTTAGCTGGAATCCAATTTATGAAAAAAACCTCCTGTATATTCTCACTGATATGCAATAATGCATTTCAATTCCATCCCAACATGAAATCTCTCAGGTTCCTTTATGTTCTTTTAAATAAGTATCATAAAACATTAATAGAAGCGCCCTCCCATGTCTCTATTTAAATGTTCCCTGATTTGTAGATTTCATTAAAAAAATCAAGAAAAAAAAACTTTTTTGCCAGTGTTACCAAGTGGGACAAAGCTGTTAAATCTTGCTTTGTGAAAAGTCGCAGAATGGCATTTAAAAATAACGTTGTTTGGGAGCCTCGTCAAAACCAGAAATGATCTCTTCTCAGGACCAGGCCTATTTTGATTGTCTTTTTAATAAGCGGTAAGATGGATGTTTCAGCACACCTGGAGACAGAAACCAATCAAAGGAATATTCTACTCTTCCCTTTATTCCTTCCCCTAAGGCAACACTTTCAAAAAATTCAATTATGATCTACCTCACATTGCATTTCAGCCCTCTGCTGAAGAGAGAAAAGTCTGAGTAATCTAGGACTTTTTGCAGTCCCTAATCTGAGCTGGCATGACCCCTTGGCCTCACAAAGCAGACACAGAGAGAACTGCCTACAACCTATATCTTCATTTGAGGGTCAAACAGAGGACTTCTTGAAAAGTAGGAATATTCTGATCACTGTATTACATAAGTCCAGAGCAGAACTAGGGACAGTGATAACAACCAATCAGAACCCACTTCCTTATGGAGGAAGGTTCAGGGGACAAGCTTCCCTCTTTCCAACAGCAATATTAAAGAGCAACCAAGCCTAGTTTCCCAAAGAACGTTTTTCATAGGAATTAAGCAAGCATTACATGCTCTCTTTGTTATAATGTTTGTTATATGTTGTTTTCTGGAAAAGTACACACAGATTAAACTTTAATTGTAAAACTTGCTCATGAACAACAAATATTTGGTCCCACGATGCTGCTTTTTCCCACTTTGGTGAATCTGCGAAGATTTTAGGTCAATAAAAACAACTGAGCATGGGCCTCTATGACTGATACTAAACAGAACCACTGAAGAGAAACGTTATATGTCTACCAAAACAAAAATTAAAGTTTTCACCCATATGTTGACACAATTCACCCTTACCAGACAGGAAGAGCGCATGTGAAAGAAGAATCTGAACTATAAATACATGTTGAATGGAAAGCAATTTCTTTATTTTGAAGTCCCAAGAAACCATGCTGACTGAGACTGTTACACACCTCAGAGAATCTTTCATTTTAATAATATGGGATAATACTTGTAATTAAAATACATATCTCTTATCAGCATGGTCTACCAGCAAAGTATTGTCTATATAACACACAAGGTGTCTATATAACACACAAAGTATTCTGTATGTGTTTAAAAACAGCTTTGTGGCCTTGACTTTTACATTATATGAACTCTACACAGTTTATACTATATGAAGTTTGTTTACTCACAACCTTTCTATCTCATGAGATTGCCATCATCATAGGATAATTACTGTAGTACTTCCAGTGTGAAAAGAGTGGAAATAGAGCCTAAGAAAGAATTTTTTAGGATCACATAATAGTTTCAAAGCATGAATTAGGTATTTCTGTATCCAAATTCTATACCTTTCTATTATTACCTTAGTTAACATGCAATTAAATGAGACATTATACTAGAAATATTAAGGTTTATTTGAGACATATGCTTTTCATACATTTGAGCTTTACAGGATAAAATTCCAATCTTCAAATAACATACATGTGTGTACTATTCAATCACTTAAAAAATATCTAATGAGTGCACACTATACATCACATACTATTTTAGGCTATAATGGTGAACATTAAGGATCCTTTCTCTTAGGTATTATGCTACCTGATTGCAAATTATTTTAGTATATTGTAAAGCTACAATAATCAAAATAGTATGGTCGGCACAAAAACAGACACACAGACCAATGGAACAGAATAGAGAGCCCAGAAATAAACCCACACACATATGGCCAACTAATCCAATTAAGGAGGCAAGAATATACAGTAAGGAAAAGACAGCTTCTTCTTCAATAAATGGACAGCTACATGCACAAGAATCAAACTGGACTACATTTTCACACCGTGTACAAAAATAAAGTCAAGATAGATTAAAGACTTGAATGTAAGACCTAAACCCTTAAAACTCCTAGAAGAAAACATTGGCAGTATGCTCTCTGACGTCAGTCTTAGTAATTGGGGTTGGGGGGGGGCGGGGAATGTCTCCTTAAGCAAGGGAAACAAAAGCAAAAATTGTTTAATGGGACTACATCAAACCAAAAGGTTTGCACAGTGAAGAAAACCATCAACAAAACAAAAAAGTAGCCTACTGAATATGGGAGGAGATATTTGCAAACAATGTACACAATAAGGGATTAATATCCAAAATATACTCATAAAACTCAATATTAAAAAACAACTCAATTTTAAAGTAGGCAAAGAGCCTCAACAGACATTTTTCCAAGAAAGACATACAGATGGCCAACAGATACGTGAAAAGATGCTTAACATCACTAATCATCAGGGAAATGCAAACAAAATCACAGTGAGATAAAGCCTCACACCTGTCAGAATGGCTATTGTCAAAAAGATAACAAATAACTAGTGTTGGCAAGTGTATGGAGAAGAGGGAACCCTTGTGCATATTTGCTGGCATTATAAATTGGTACAGTCACTAAGGAAAACAGTATGGAGGTTCTTCAAAAAATTAAAGATAGAACTACCATCTGATCTAGCAATTCCATTTCTGAGTGTCTATCTGAAAAAAATAAAAACACTAATTTGAAAAGATATGCATATCATGTTCACAGCAGCAGTATTTACAATTGCCAACATACGGAAGCAACCTAAGTGTCCACTGATAGATGAATGGATAAAGAAGATACGTGTGTGTGTGTGTGAATGTATGTGTAGGTCTGAGTACAATGAACCATTATTCAACCACAAAAAAATGAAACTTGCCATTTACAACACCATGGATGGATCTGATATGCAAAATAAGTCAGACAGAGAATGAAATAAGTCAGAGGAAGACAGATATCACATGACCTCACTCAAATGCAGAATCTAAAAAACAAAATAAACAAAGCAAAATAAAAACAGACTTATAGATACAAGGAACAAATGAGTGGTTGCCAAGAAGAGGGGAACAAAATACATGAAGGTGATTAAGAGGTACAAAACTTCAGCTACAAAATAAATAAGCCAGGGGGATGTAATACACGGCATAAGAAATATGGTCAATAATATCATCATAACTTTGTATGGGGACTGACGGTTACTAGATTTATCATAATCACTATTTCATAATGTATACAAATGTCAAATGACTATGTAGTACACCTGGAACTAACATAATATTGTATATTTCAATTAAAAAAAAGACTCCCTCCTCTTGCTGAGCTGACATTCCAGAAATGGAAGAGAAAGAAAAACACAATATGATAATTTCTGGTACTGATAATTGGTGAGAAGGTGAGTTACTGTGATGTTATAGAAAGTGACCAATATGGGACGCTATTTTAGATAGGGTGGTCAGGGAAGGTCTCTTTAAAGAAGTGGCATTTGAGTTGATAACCTGACGGAAGAGGAGAAGGAAGTAGTCATGTTTTGATCTGAAGGAAAGATCAGCCCAAGCAGAAGGACAGCCAGTGCAAAGTTCTCCTCTGTGTGAATACATAGGTCAGAAAGAAACCCAGAGTAAGTAGGGCCTAGTGAAAAAGGAGACAGTGTCAAAAAAAACAAAATGAGCTTCAAGAGACAGACGGGAGTTGAATCATGTGGAGATTAAAACTATGGCTTAACAAGGTAAAGCTTTCTTTCTTACACAGATCACATTCCAGTAAGAGCTGGCTGGGGTAGGTGGTTTGCTCCATGGAGACAGTAAAGAAGCAATCCTCCTTTCATCTTGTGGAAATACCACCTTTAATACATGGTCTCCAGCTTTGCCACACAACCGAGAGAGAGAAGAGGATCCCACATGGGGAATTTTTATGGGCCAGGCCTGGAAATGATGTTTACTACTTCTGCCTATGTTTCATTGCCCAAACTCAGCCCATCTCAAGAGAGGTGGGGAATGTAGCTTAGCTATGTGTCCAAAAAAGAAAGAAAAGAAACTAGGATATTGGTGGGATAGGAGAGTATTCTTTGGCACTGGCTTTTTTCATAGATAATATGAAGCCTTTGGGACGTTTTAAGCAGAATGGTAAAAGGAGGCTATTATTGAAGTCAGGGCAAGAATAATGGCAAGGGTCTAATTTCCAAAGTATACAAACAGCTCATACAGCTTAATATATAAAAAGCAAACAACCCAATCAAAAAATGAGCAAAAGACCTAAATAGGATATTTCTCCACAGAAGATATCCAGATGGCCAACAGGCACATGAAAAGATACTCAACACAGCTAACTATTAAAGAAATGAAAATCAAAACTATATTGAGGTATCATCTCACACCAGTCAGAATGGCCATCATTAAAAAGTTGACAAACAATAAATGTTGGAGAAGGTGTGGAGAAAAAGGAACCCTTCTACACTTTTGGTGAGAATGTAAATTGGTGCAGCCACTACAGAAGATAGTATGAAGGTCCCTTAAAAAACTAAAAATAGACTCACCATATGATACAGCAATCCAACTCCTGGGCATATAACTGGAGAAAACTATAATTCGAAAAGACACATGCACCCCAATGTTCATAGTAGCACTATTTACAATGGCCAAGACAAGGAAACAACCTAAATGCCCAACAACAGATGACCAGATAAAGAAGATGTGGTGTATGTATATATTTATATATATTATACACAATGGAATATTACTCAGCTGTAAGAATAAAATAATGCCATTTGCAGCAACATAGACGGACCTAGAGATATCACATTAAGTGAAGTAAATCAGAGAAAGACAAGATATGAGTCACTTATATGTAGAATCTAAAAAAAAAATAACACAAATCTTATTTACAAACCAAAAATAGACTCATGGATATAGAAAACAAATTATGGTTACCAAAGGGGAAAGAGCTGGGGAAGGGATAAATTAGGAGTTTGGGATTAAGAGATACACATTAGTATATATACAAAGAAGATAAACAAGGACCTACTGTATAGCACAGGAAACTATATTCAATATCTTGTAATAACATATAAAGGAAAAGAATCTGAAAAAAAAATGTATATATATGCATGACTGAATGGCTTTGCTATACACCTGAAGCTAACATTGTAAATTAACTACACTTGAAAAATAAAATTAAAAAAAAAAACTATGGTGGTTTGGACTGGTTGTGGCAAGGTAAATAAAGAGAAGTGTCAGACTTTGAATACAGTTATTTTTAAAAGAGGTGGTATAGCTTTATTGACATACTGGATAGAAATATGAAAGAAAAAAGAGTCAAGAATGACTTCTTGATTTTTTTTATCTTCTTTTTTTCTTTCAGTTGAGCCATCTGTATAATATGAACTATAATGGCTTGGAGGAAATTAGATTTGGGATTGAGGTGAGAGGACTAGAGTGTCTATACTTCTGTTTAGAAGCATTAACTCTGAAATATCTGTTAGAGCTCCAAATAAGGGTATCAAATAAGATGCTGGACGTGTGACTGTGGAGCTCAGGAGAGTAGCTCAGCTTGGAGAAACAAATCTGAGATCATCAATGGCTAGATGGAATACAAAATTCAGAAATGTCATTGTCTGATACTTGCAAGGAACTAGAGACAATGTTTAAATACAAGTATATCTTTTAGTGATTATTTACAAAAGACAGAAAAATTTAGATAAAAATTTTTCACTTTCCAGGAAAACTGTATTTTGGAGAGTAACAAATTAATAGAATCATACTATGAATTTACATCAGGATATGGATACAACTGCTTGCAAATAATGCAAACATGATGCTTCTGGCTATAATAATAAGATATAATAGTTCTTCTGTAAATCTTTTAAAATAAGAATAGATGGCACTATAGAGGCATATGATACATTTTCTGACTTTAGCTCTTAGAAAAAACTAAAAGCCTTGGTTCAAAATTTAAAGCAATTTATACAGAAAATCAAGTTTATTGATATTATTCACTAAAGCCTAAAAACATTAGATACCAATAGAACTAAATCTTACTAATCACCATCCAAAGGATTATTTGATCTTCAAAAGATTTATTCTAATTTGGAAACTTGATTATAAAAGTTCTCCATCAAATAAAGTATTTCCAGTGTTATTTTAGTCCAGAATGGCCCATATATGTACTTCTAAAATTTTTATTCAATGCATGAAAGGAAGTTTAAAAGCTTTAGTACCTGAAATTTAAAACAACAAAAACAAAAAAAACTTGCATCAAAATATCTAAGAGCATCTTTTTAGCTTGACCTCAACACAGCACAGAAGTGTTCACCATCATGTGGGCTGTTTTTGCAATCCCAATTTGGTTCCTCCCCAGTGTCCTGGGCTTATACTTCATTGTATTACCAGATTTCACTTTAATTCTTTGAAGAATAGGATGATTTTCCTTTTTTTTTTTTTTTTTTGCTAGTAATTGCTTAATCCTGAAAGTCTAATGGGAAGATAAGGCAAAGGCAAAAACCTTTGCACATTAAGGGCACTCACTAAAATGGAGAGGAAGAAAAAGAGGGCTTATTTATATTTTAGATATTGTAGAATATTGTAGATTTTTTTCTATAAGGGACTAAAGAGTTCATTTTACCTGATTTAACAGATCAACCAAGCAGCTAGTCAAGTAACTGACCTTGATGATCTGTCCTAAAAAAAAAAAAAAAGATCTGTCTTAAAGAAACAAATTTTTAAAGTAAGCAGTTGGTCAACACAATCATTGTTTGGAGAAACAAAAGAGCATTACCAAAATGAAAGTGAAAGTGAAATGAATTTTACCCATATTAAAGACAAGTTATTGGAAAACATAAAATTCTTCCTAGAAAGTTTAAATTGTGTTATTAACAATTTCTAATAATATTCTTGGTGCATAAATACATTATCTTTAATTAAAATCCCAGTGAGGGGTCTCAATAGCACCATTGATCTCCAGTGACTATTTTAAAGAATCTGTATCTGGAGTGGAAATAAGAGTACCAGATCACACAAACCACAAGAAATCTCCATACTCCCCAATGCACCAGCTTATAAACAAGTGCTGGGTATTTACTCTAACATAATATAATAATTGATGTTCATAGTAGTGATTCTAAACCATCAGTAACTTTAAGCATGCTCTGTATTCTTTATTTAATTAGGCAGAGATGTTTGTAATAGTTGACAGAAATATTTCATACAAAACTATGTAAAAATAAAGACGTTTCCATGCTTTCATAATCCAGAAAATTCACTCTTATGAAAATAATCATTTGCAACAGTAACAGATCAAATATTGCATTAATTAAATACAGCATTTTATATAATACAGTGTAAATGTACCAGGATGGAGGGTTCAAAAACTGCTGGGGTTGTCCAGGAAGATTTTAAAAAGCTGGTAGTGCCTGCTTTCTCCTTGGACCAGTTGAGAATAAGCAGGCGAGGAGATGGAATTTCAGAGCAAAAAAACATTAAAGATGTGTATTGTTACTAAAGATGTGTGAGAATGAAGATATATGCCATGTTCATAAAACTATAAAGAGACCTGGCTGGAGAAAACAAATTTGAGAGCTAACAATGTAGCCAGACTGTAAAAAGAGACTTAAAAGCCACACAGAGAAATTTGGTTTTAACAGAACATGAAATCGGGTCATTGAAGGTTCTGAACTAGAAGCAATCTGACAAAAGCATTATTTAAGCTTTTTGTTTGTTTGCTTGATCACTTATTTTTAAGCAAATACTGAATTAGTAAGATTGTGGGCAAGGAAACCAGTCAAGTTCTTGGTGTCATTCAGCCATCATGTTCTGGGACATGACTGAAAAATGGTCTTTCCTTCCTTCCTTTAAGTATGTGCCAATTCCCAAACCAATCCTACGAAAAAAAGAACGGGTTCAGAGGATTGGTTTATCATCTAGACAGCACTAAAATTCATATGAAGGAACAAAAGTTAATTATTAAGAAAAAATTTTGATTTATTACTAACATGAGCAAAAGTATTGCTTTTCATGGTATTTGAGAAGTATAAGGAAATTTTTGAGTTGCTACAAAATTATTTATTGGTTATAGTTTTTTTTTTAATCACAACACTGCTCTGAGACTAAATTTTAAGACTTTTTGAGTATTACACAATAGTACTTAAATATCAACTTCCAGAATAAAAACTAGCAATTCACATTCAGCTTTGATAGGCCTTTTAGAAATAATCCTAACAGAAAATTATTCTCTAAAGAAAGTAAAATATCTTTATCTGAGATATGTTGACAAAGGAAGTCTTCATAGTAGTTTTTTTCTGTAAATCAAGAAAGCAAATTTAATAAATAGCACTGATATTGTGCCCACTAGAGAAAACACAAACACACTGACAATTCGCTTTTTCTGTAGCCAGTAAAATAGCCAGTGAGAAGATGACCCACTGAAACGACAGTCCACACCACGTCCCTGTTTAACGAAGATGCGCAGTGTTTGATATATGTCTATTTCACAAAGATACTGTAAATTCTTAGGAAACAAATAAGTTTTTTTAACTTCAAGTATGTAAGGCTACATATAATAAATTGTTTTCCTAGCAAAGTTGGTTTTATATTTGTAGAGTTTTATTAAGAGTTTCAGATGAGAGAGATAAAGACAACCCTCTTAACAGAATCATTTCCTTTTTTTGCCTCACTCAGCTATCTGCTTATATGTAGATAAAATACCAAAAGATCCCCGACCTTTGCCTTATTGCAGGAGAGAAAGTAACTGAAGCAAGAAAGTACTAAAGCCGGACTGTTTTCTCTGCGCACTTGATATGACAACCCTAACCTGCCAAGGTCCCAGGCTCAGGACTTCCCAGCACCTGTGCTCCTCCAGGCGACAGAGCAGGCTTCTCATGAATCAGTGGATGGGGAAAGGGAGGAGGTGCCCTTAAGAGGAGGTGCCCTCAAAGCATTCAAGTATCTAAATACTCCTGAAGTCCCTATATGTAAACTATAGCTCTCTCAACAGAAATCACTGACCATCTGTTGGGCTTAATGAATTACTGATAGAAACTATTTTGATCTTAATTGGACCTCAATGTGAATGTTTTTTTTAGAAACAAACAAATTACAAGTTTCTCTAAATGCCAATTTTCTCCACTGTTGCCTTTTCAGTGACTTTTCATTAAGCCTCAGATACCGATTCCTCAGATCAGTAATACATAATAGGATTCCTAATTTCCCTCATTCTCTGATTCCTCCTTTCTCCCACAGTTTTGACTCCTGGCAAATTCAGGAATCTTCTGAAATCTGTTGGACAGAATGAATAAAAATCCTTGAAGGTATTCCCTATCTCTAAGGAAAAGACAAATAAAACTGTCTTTTTCCTCACAATAAAGAAAACGAAAAAGAAGGAAGATCTTTCAACTTTTATTCTCAGGGTAAGATCTTAGAAAATAAACTGGAGTCAAATTTGTTTATTTATGTTAATAATGTTATCATTACCATCTCCCTGCTTTGAGGAAAATTGAAGGGCCTAACTGTTCATTCAATTTAATTTGTCAAATATTCATGAAGTGCCTTTTGAGAAAATATATTCTGGTAAACACTGTGGGAGATTAGAAAATAGTGACATATATTTCTGTCCTAATTGTAGAAATAAGACATGTTTACCAAAAAAAAGTCATTTCAACACTGAATATGTCAAGAGAGGCATTAAAAAAAAGTCACATGGATGGTTCAAAAGGTAAAAGAGGTCACCTCTGTTTGAAGAGAACCCAGAAATAACATATCCTGACACTATAGTTCTGTGTAAAGACTTGGGACTGCAGATCAGTTTCTCTAACCACAGAACACTAACAACAACAGCAAAATAATAATAATGGTAATAATAGGTATACATTAATTATTAACGATACATTTATGAGTTGAGAGCAATAAGATATAGAGAATTTGGATCAAGGAGCAGGCAAGTTTTGATGTGGCTCTAGAGAGGAAAGGCTTGGATCCAGAAAAATCTAGGAAGCCACTTTAAAGGGTTACAGTGGTAAAACTTGGGCATTGAGCAATATAGCTTGAAATACTATAAAGGGGTGAATTATCCATTACATTCAAAGGATCAGAGAAGTTACCCAGAATTAAGCCATACAAATAATTTCAAGGAGATAGGAAATCATGAGAAAAGGGGAGGATGGAGAAGTCTGGGACAGCCAATGCCACTCCCCAGGTCCTTTTGAGGGGCATTAGTGTCTGTTCTGGTCTAGATTTAATAGGGGAGCTTTAAGTGTTGCAGGCAAAAGCATTACTTCCATAAAAAAGAGGTATTTCTGTCATAAAAATCTCCATTTTATACACAGATGGTTACATAGCTTATGTAATATTTCCCAGGTAGCCAGGACCCATAAATTCTCACACGTTTAAAAGAAGCACTCCTAGACAGATAAGACACAGGTACTAAAAAATACACCACGTGTAAGAATTCTCCTGCTAGAAAATACCATTTCTGTGTTTGCCATTTCGATCTTTGAAATTTTTACAAGGGTTTTTGGCATACTTTTCTTTCCAGGGGCATTCCACAGCAAAGGCAGAAAATGACTTGCAGTTCTGTGACCAGCATTTTCCTCTCCAATCCACACTCTGACACTAGCCGCTACCTCCTTGACACTTCTTTCTTGAATTTCTTTTCATTATACGCCTCATAATATTTCATATAGAAGAATAAGTCCACTGACATCCTGATAATTACCATAACTTGAGCCCATCCAATATAGATTAGGAATTTCCTCGGCAGATTATGTTAATTTTAGCCACATCCCTTCATGGGTCTTTTGATAATCTCTTCAAATTTGATTACTCTTTTTTCTCTATCATTTATAGTTATTTGAACCACTCACAGGTTTTGATGGAGGTATTTAATCATATATGTAATTATTTCTAAAATAAGGCCAAATTCACTCATATTGCTGGCCAACTGGTTCCCATACATATTATCTGTGAGCTTCAAATCAACCTCCCAAAATATTTTCAATTGTTGTATAGCTTCATCGATTAACAAGCCATGTGTTATAGTACATAGCTTTGGTAGAAAGATTAAAGTAACACTTAACATACCATGAAATTAGTCAGAATTATAGCAACATTCCCCATCCTTTCCAACAGAAACAAAATTTTCCCATGTATCACACAATCCCAGTGACAGGAATGGTGACTTAGAAGGTATCACCTGGGACATTCTAGATTCCAATTGGTTTTTGATATAACCATATCTCAGACATCAGTGTTCAGGTATCTACAGACAGGTTAGGTTTCCATATATCATTTCCTAATATCACCCCTCTACCTCCACAGGTACAAGACAGTATGTTCATCATCTGTCCTATCCAAACCAATTACAAAGGGAAGACAAATTCATTTTCTATCCATGATAACCGGGGTCATTAGAAGACAGTGATAAAAAAAAAAAGATTCATTGTCCACTGACATAATTTAGGTTTATCATATTGTTCCCATAAGTATATTCACCCACTGTAGCCTTTGAATACTCTTGGCCACTGGCCTTTAAAAACTTCTTATTCAGGAAAGACTAGAATATCCAACAGTCCTTCCTTGGTGAGGATACAAACCCTCTCCTAGTGTTGTCACTGATTAGAGTTCTCCAACTGAATAGTTATTCAATTAATTCATTTACTTATAGCTTTACTAAGTGATTTTTGGAAGAGAGCCCCCTCAAGTGTCACTGTTTGGGTTAACAAGTTATAATGATGATCAATCAGAAACATTTCAAACTGACTCAGTATCCACAGCTAGCTCCTAAAATCTCCCCAGAACATCTGCAATGACAAGGCCATTGCTTATCAAGCTACCACATATGTTGCTGCCATTTAACATGCATGGGATTTGTGCATAGAAATACGGTCTGCAATGAGAAATACTGTGTGTCATGTGAGGCTGTCAATTGGATATATTCTCCTCTCAAATACAGCTCCATCTGAGTCCACCATAATGCTTCCCAGAAATGTCCTTTGTGTACCTCAAAAAAGAGACTTACTGGCCGTACTGGATCACTGGGTTCCATTTCGGCTTTCTTTAAATGTGTTCCACACATATTTAAATTTGATACATTCAAAGGGACAAATCAAGCTCCAATATACTTGGCAGAAGGCAGTAATCTGCCTTCTGTCATATCCAGGCTGCTGCTGCAGCAATGCATCATCAAGACCTGCCCACACAGAATGCTGATGCTCTGCCGTTTGGCATCTCTACCCAGTAAGAGCCAGTGGCAGCATTTCTCTCAGGAAAACTAAGAAACAGCCAGAGTGGGAAATACAGCCTGTAAACGATGAACTGAATGAGAGCCATAGTTAGCTGCTGGAAGTTGATTCATGAGAAGATGCTGCATTGCTTCTTTCCTCAAATTATTCAAGGAGTCCAGTTTCTCTTCTTTAGAAACAAAAGCAATCAAGAAGTTTCTCCCAGCATCAACTATTAGTCAACATGAGACATGAGCGAGATAGCTAAAAGTATTATTCACCTGCTCTTACTTACTACATTCTTCCCTAGGATCACATCCTACCTCTGTTTGCTATGACATCCCCTGTTTCCACTTATTGCATGTTGCACTCCCCATCCTTTCCCCCATGGTTGGGTTTTCCAGCTCAGATACACTGTTTAATCAAAGCACTGGCAATAACAGAACCCTTCCTAACACTTCTTCTTGGCTCACCCCCTGGAACCATTTGTCAGTCCATAAAATTTCCTCCATTCAACAGTATCCAGAATTAGTGATATGCCTCCAATTGTTCTCGAATATGACAATAATGAGAGGCCCTATTGCAGGCCTGTAGAATGGGATGAAGGGATAATGAGTCAAACTAGAATATTTCAATAAGAAGAGTGCAGAAGTGCCAAATTTTATCCTGATTCAGTTTTGCCCAGGATCGAACTTTACGAAAATAATGGCTCAATATTCATTATCATTTCATTCAAAGTGTATGAAGGTTCTTTTCTCAAATTTCTACTGATTATGAAATAACTATGTAGGTAGGTTAAGAATAAGACATTGAACTCTATGTAATTATTTCTCCTGACATCCTATAGCAGATATACAAGCTCTAGGAGATTTTTAGAGGAACCTCCTTGTATGAAGAAGCTCTATAGGAGATGATGAGGAACAGGAGTAAACCTATGATTCTGGGAGTTGAGACCCTGCAGTTCTTGCCTAGTCTTTGCACTGAAGTGCTGAGAACATCTGCACAAATCACTTGCTGTCTGTGTTTGTTTCTCCATCTGGGAATTAGGTTGGACTAGAATTTTTTTCCTGAATTATTCGTGATTATTTAATAATATAGTCACCCTTGATGGCTTTCTGTTGCCTACAGATTCAAGTCCCAACTGCTTAGCAAGGGACACAAGGTACTTCACAACCTCCCTGCAAATAATGGTCCATTTTGACTCTGGCAAACATTTCTGCAAAGGGCAAGACAGAATATTTTCACTTCTGCAGGCCATATACTCTCTGTCCCAGCAACTTCAGGCTGCCCTTTTAGTGCAGCAGCACTAAATGAGTGAATACATAATACAATACATAAATGAATGAGTAGGGTTACGTTCCGATCAAACTTCACTTATGGACACTGAAATGTGAATTTCATCTCATTTTCATATGGCACAAAATATTATTCTGCTTTTGATTTTTTCTCAACCATTTGTACAGCTCATGGGCCATAACCAAAAAACAAACAAAAAAAAGCAGTCTGCTGGATTTGGCCCATGACCCATCGTCTGCCAGCCCCGACACTATTTACACACTGAACATCTCACCACTTCCCAAATACCTAAACAATTTTCAAGGTTCAGTGCCCTTGTAGACAATGATCCCTTTGCCTAGAACATCTTTACTTCCACACCCTTGCTCTCTCCTGGAGAATTCCTCCAGGCCCATCAAAGCTTGTTCATATGTTGTCCCCTCCCCCAAATCTTTTCCTACCATCTTCCCATCTCAATATCAACAGCAGCTTAAACCATTTGTTGACTTAAACCACTTAACTCAATGCTTGATTCTTTCTCTCACATCTCAAGTCCAATCCATGAGCAAATCTTTTCCAGTCCTCTCTTCAAAACTATGTCCCCAAACCTAAACTTCTCTTCATGGTAGTCTGTGTCATCATTCCCTCTTCTCCAGTCTATCTGAATCCCTTTCCCAGAAGGGAGAGGAGAACACAGAAGCTAGAGTAGTTTTCAACACAGAAGTCAGAGTGATTCTATAAAAATGTAAGTCAAGTTACATTATTCTTCTGCTCAAAACCCTCCAGTGACCTCAAATTTCACTCCAAATAAAAGTGATGTTTCTACAGAGTCTAGAATCCCTACAAGACATAAAAATCCCCACTTACTGTCTTTCTGATTCCATCTCCTGCTACTCTCCCCTGCACGCTCCCCACTTCTGCCACAGGGTGGCCCAGCTATTCCTGGAACATGCTGACAAGTTCCTAACTCAGGACATCCTCACTTGCTGTTCCTCATGCCTGAAATGCTCTTCCCACAGATATTTGCAAGGATCATCTGCTTCAGGGCTTTTCTAAAATGGCAAATTCTCAGAGGTCATTTCTGAACACTCTTTAAAATTTCAAACTCTACCACCCCTAAACCTTCATATCCTTCTTCCTGGTTCATTTTCTCCATCACACTTATACCATTTGACATAGGATATGGTGTGCTTTGGGGTTACCATCTGTCTCTCCCACCAGAATACAGGCTTCCAGAGGTCAGGAAATTGTGCCTGTTTGTTCACTGTAGAACCTCCAATGCCTCAAACAGGACGTAGAACTTGGTAAATCTGTTGCTGATTTACTTTGTGCCAGATTCTACTACAGAATCTTCAATGCCAAATCTTTAACATCTCCATTTTCTGACATCCCTTCAAAATTTATCATCATAGGACATCCATTAAAATCAAGGAAAAATATACTCAAATTTGGCATGACCCTATCAAAAACTTATATTGGCCTCCAGTACAGATTTTGCCCTGAATACCAGCATGAAATTTTTAGGGCCTTTAAAGGAGGTATTTGGATATCAGATGCATTAAAAGATAGTTGCTTTTTAAATATTTAAACTAAAATTAAAGTATTAAATGAATTTTAATGAATTTAAGAGGATGAAAGCATTTAGGTTACAAACTATCAACTTTCTTTGGCATGCTTTCTCTGCCATAATCTAAAATCTCAACTCAGATTTTTGCTGTATTTAAGTCAGTCTTACAAAACAGTTACCCATACAAGTCCTTACTGTCCACCCGCACCATTTACTATCTCTTGAGGATGATTTTTAAAAACCTCAGTTAGCAAGAAAGCCACTTTTCTACTAGCAGAGCATATACAGCTGTTGACCCTGAATAAAGAGCTGCTTGAAAACTGGAATAAACCTGCAGTATGTGAACAAGTTAGTGCTTTTATGCAGCAAAGTTTTTGCCATGTGCATAAAATTCATTTGGCTCAATTAGATGTACACTTCTTGCACTGGTAGACCTCAGTTATTGAATAACATTCCAATTACATTAAATTTTACTTAGCTCCCATCCAATGCATGTGACCCAAAATCTAAAAAGAAAAAGATAAAATAGCACCATATGAAAGCAATTCAGAGGCAAAAATTCACTAAGTGTCAGTATTTAGTTACTAAATTTTATACCTAATTGAATATTCTATAAGTAACAGAAATGAAATGCTTAATAAAGATCAGAAGATATAAAATGAATAAGAAATCTAAAATCAAAATTGCCACATAAGATTTAATTTGTACATATATCTAGTCCAGAGTTGTTGCTGATATAGAGCAATTTGAATTGCTTTTAAAACAGTACAAACCTCTTTTTTAGGGTAGGGTCAAGACCAGAATTGAAAAAAATGTGATAACCAAAGTCATCAAGATATCACATCATTACTGCTTGTTTGTGTAAATTTCCATTATATAATGACAGTCCTCCATACCCATGACTAAATCAAAACTTAAGCACTTTATTCATCACTTCTAGTGTGGGATAAATTAACATATTTATGAGTTTAGAACAGTATCTGGAACATATTAAACCTTCAGTAAATGTTGGTTACTGCTGTTTTGGGCAATGAGAGTAGTAATATTACAAACTGAAAATGCACATCACACACACATTGATATTTCAGGGTGGGTTCTCAAAGCTAAAGGACAAATCCGTATCATTTTTAGAATGTCAGTTTTACCTGGAAACAAATAAAGAAAATAATTTTAAACTTTTAAATTAAAATATAAGCAGGGATATCTATACAGATGAATACAGCATTCAAAATTTAAATAATAAGCTAGATTTTAAAGAAATTTTCCCCTTCATGGAGGAGACCTTTTGTGCTACATTCACAGACCCAGCTCCTTCGCTTCCTCTTAGGAATATTTTGCTGGGAAAAAAATCTTTGACAAGCACTGCTTTATGAAACCACCTGCATATAAACAAATAGTATGTGTCTACTGTCACTTTCCATGTAGCTGAAGAGTGAATTCTTAACACCTTGCTCTGTCTACCTTTTCATGGGCCAACATTTTTTCTTCCTGTCATCCCCAGGAAGGCTTTCTATCCTGGACATGTAGAAGCAAACCTGAGTTAATCCTTATGTCTACAATTGTTCCCCATTTTATTCTGAGCATTGTAGAACCAAGACTGACTAATACCTACATGCAAATTCATAAAATGCAGCTGTTTTTTAATACTTGATTAATAAATTATAATTAGGAAATCCTAAGTACCATATATTTGCATTTTGATGAGAATATAGGAAAGGAGGACATCAAAATAATGATTTCTCCTGTTCTTAAGAAGTTCTATAGAATTTAGTATTTACATCTTGATTACAAAGCCTCTTCACAATTCACAAGATGTTCCTCAGCTCTGCCTCCCATTCAAATCTGATTAATCCAGATAACCTTGTTCTAACAGCGGGTGGTTTGCTGTGATTTATTTTTGGAAATCACTAACGAGTGAGAAAATTTTAACTTTAAAATATTTGTGTCCTAGGAAAATAAAACATAACTTTCATGGAGGCCAAATATCTGAGAATTGAACTTAAAACTGGTATATTTACAGCTTTCTACACAGAGTTGAAATTTTCTGCTTATCCACCTCTCATAGAAAGGCTTTAAAAATAAGTGCATCTAATTCATACCAAAACACGAACATGTGTACTAGGAAAAAAATAATTTTTCAAATGAATTTATTAACACCTGATATATATATACCTAATTGTATTTGCATTTTTCCTCTCTCTCTCTGTGTGTGTGTGTTTCTGTATACACACACACACACACACATATTTATACATATATTCATGTATAGAGAAAAAGTTATAAAACTTTATAAAAACCTGTAGATTAATGTAATATATTCTCATGAGGTGAAAGTAATAAATAGCAGGAGAGAAAAGTCTTGTATTTGCTATTTTTTTAATATGACAAAATGCATTTATTGGCATTGAGAAAATGAGATTGGTAAGAAAAAGTGGTAATTCTGCTGTCTTCCCTTTTGGAATTGCTAAAGTATTTTGTAATTGATTCCCATATCATCCTTGCAGATGCAGGCATTACATTCTTTACATTTAGTTATTGAAACAAAAACACCAAAAAATTACTTACTTTGGCTTATTGGGGAAAAAAAATCACCCTAACTGTAGAAAGCAGATTACCCCAAAAATTAAAGTAGGATTAAACAAGATCCTTTAAAAATGTCATGAACATGGAAAGAAAAAAAAAACAGGATATGAATAGTCTTCCTGGTCTTTTACCATTCATCTGCAGTTTTACAGATCGTAAGAAAATTTAAAGTAAGTCCAATAGAGAAATAAGACCTAAGTTTTTCTGTAAACATATCATTGAAGGTATAAATACTGAGGTCTATTCATATTATAAAATGAAACCTCTGGCAAATCATAACCCAGAAGAATACCAATCTATATGAATCTTCCTGTATCCCCTATGCCACATGGACCAGTCCAGCGCTGAATCTGCCAACAGCCCTCTTAGAGGATGCTTACGTAAGATCATCATGGGGGAAAAATTCCTTCCACACACCTACAACTAATCACGTGTGCTTCTCACTTCTTCTTGCCAGTAGAACGTGCCGACTTCAAACTCTTCAGGACTCAGGACAGGTAGGTGAAAAGTAAACCTCCTGGCATTATAAGGATCATTTGATTTTCTACAAGGTACACTTTTTCTGTCTTCAGATGTAAGATTGGGTTGGACAGTTTCAGGATCTAGTGTCAAATCGGCCTTAAATATGTTTATCATTGTAGACAAGCCAAAACATTATAGAGGGAGACAGCAAATTGCTTTCTTTAATTCCTGTGTAAACACTGTTGGAGTTTGGGGTTTCATACCTGTTGCAGATACTTTAAATCCTATCAGTTACTCCAGTTTAGACTGCACATACTCCTCTGTTATTTCACTTAACAGAGTTTTTTAGTGTCCAAATATGGTTAGAAAGTGTGGTTTTATTTTTATTTCATTTTTCTTTAACATCTTTCTCTTCTATCAGAATGTTAAAAAGAAAAGAAAAGAAAAAAAGGCACCCTGCTCCTTTCCCAGTAACTGCAACATCATTCAAATTTAGAGGATGATTCCCCCTTCCAATTCTCCACCTATGTCCTCACATTAAAAGTTTTTTCCCAGCATTACTGAACTATAAGTAACATATAACATTTTGAAAGTTTAAGATGTGTAACTTGCTGACTTGGCACATGTATATATTACAAAATGATTACCAATGTGGCATTAGCTAACACCTTCACCACAGCACATAAGTATCATTTCCTTTTTATGGTGAAAATATTTAAGATCCACTCTCTTAGCAATTTTCAAGGATACAATACAGTCTTATTAACTATAACCACCATGTTGTACATTAGATCCCCAAAACTTATGCATTGTAGGTTTGAATCATTGGGCAAACACCTCCCCATTTCCCTCACTTCCCCCAGCTCCTGGTAACCACCACTCTACTCTCTGTTTCTCTAAGTTTGGCTTTTTTAGATTCCACATATAAGTGATACTATACAGTATTTATATATCTCTGATTCATTTTACTTAATGTAATGCCCTTAAGTTTCATCTATGTTGTTGCAATTGACAGGGATTTTTTTCTTTATCAGGGCTGAGTAATGTTTACTTGTGTGTGTGTGTGTGTGTGCGCGCGCGCGCACGCGCGTGTGCGTGTGTGTCTATCTTCATCACATCATCTGACAACAGACACTTAGGTTGCTTCCACATCTCAGCTGTTGTGAATAATGCTGCAGTGAACATGTGGATGCAGATACTTTTTTGTGATCCTGTTTTCATTTCCTTTGGATATATACCCAAAGCAAAAAGGCTGGATCATACGGTGTTCTATTTTTAATTTTTTTTAGGACCTCCAAACTGTTTTCCATAGTGGCTGTACCCATTTACACACCTACCAACAGTGTTGAAGGGTTCCCTTTTCTAAGCTTCTTAGCTCTTGTCTTTTTGATAATAGTGATTCTAACAGGTGTGAGGTTATATCTCTTTGAGGTTTTTATTTCCATCTTCCTGATGATTAGTGACATCAAGCACCTTTTTTTGCACCTGTTAAGCATTTTGGATGTCTTCTTGGAAAAATGTCCCTTCAGTTCTTCTGCTCATTTTTTAATCAGATTGTTTGGGTTTTCACTATTGAATTATATGAGTACTTTATGTATTTTGGATATTAACCCCTTATCAGATAAATAATTTGCAAATATTTTCTCCCATACATAGGTGGCCTTTTCATTTTGGTTTGTGTTCTTATTATTTTGCTGTGCAGCTTTTTAGTTTGATGTATTTTATTATTTTTTGTTTTTCTTGCTTGTGCTTTTGGTATCATATTCAAAATGTTGTTGCCAAGACCAACAATATCCTGGTCTCCATTTTATTTATGTCTGCTCTGATCTTTATTTCCTTCCTTCTGCTAACTTTGAACTTAATTTGTTCTTCTCTTGTTCCCTGAAATGTAAAGTGAGATTATTTACTTGAGTTTTTTTTTTTATGTAGGTATTTATTGATATCAACTTCCCTCTTAGAACTGCTTTTTCTGCATCCCGTAAGTTTTGAGATATACTTTTATTTTCACTTGTCTCAAGATTTTAATTTTGCATTTGATTTGTTTTGGCCCATTGATTGTTCAGTAGTGCACTGGTTAATTTTCACATATTTTTGAATATTCCAGTTTTTCTCTTTTTATTGATTTTTAGCTTTACACCATTGAGATCAGAAAAAATGCTAGATATGATTTTAACCTTCTTAAATTTGCTAAGACTTGTCTGTGCCCTATCATTTGATCTATCCTAGAGAATGTTCCACGTGCACCTAAGAAGAATATGTATCCTGCAGCTGTTAGATGGAATGTTCTGTGTATGTCTGTTAGGTTTGCTCTAAAGTATGGTTCAAGTCCAATGTTTCTTTGTTGATTTTCTGTCTAATTAATCTATCCATTGTTGAAAGTGGTATGTTTAAGTTTCCTACTATTATGGTATTGTTGTCTATTTCTCCATTCAATGCCATTAGCATTTGCTTAATATAGTTAGGTGCTCTGATGTTAGATGCATATATATTTATGACTATGATATCTTCTTGGTGAAATAACCCCATTATCATTATATAATGATGTCTTTGTCTCTTGTTACCATTTTGGCTTAAAGTTTATTTTGTCTGACATTATATAGCTACCCCTGCTCTCATTTGGTTTCCACTTGCATGGCATATCTTTTTTCAATCTCTTCACATTGAGCCTAAGTATATCCTTAAAGCTGAAGTGAGTCTCTAAATTTCCTTAATTATCCTAAAAATGGTTTTCATTGCTCATTTGTTTAAATAAGGATTTCAGTAGGATCTACATGTGGCATTTGGTTGTTGTATACTGCGTCTCTTTTAATATCAAGTAGGACTCCTTTCACTGTTCCCACTACAAACACACATTTTCTTTTCTGGTCACTGACTTATTGAACAGATTAGGACAATTATGTAAATTGTCCTATGGTATGAACTGTGAGATTTTTCTGATTATTTTTTCATAGTCTTATTTAGCATTTTCTTTTTTATGCCCATTATTTCCTGACAAATAGAAGTTCAATGTAAAAGGTTTGCTTAGATTCAGGTTTAATATTTTAGTACAAATGCTTAATAGATGACACTGATTCTACTTATAGCATCATTTGGAGATACAGAACATGATTGTCCACTGCTAGTGTTGCTATGGTTGATCATTGTGTTTGGGTGGGGAAAGCATGGTTGCTCCATTGCCAAGGTAAATTGCTTCCATTTGCCACCATGAAATTTTGAGTTCCCCAGCACCTCTCACCTAATGGGTTAGCATGTACTGATGAGTTTGCCTGAATCAATTATTTCAATTGGACTGAAAAAAAAAAGATTTTTCTAATTGTATTATTTGTTCCATATTGATTAGTTGCTATTCTTTAAACAAACAAATGAAAAAAACACCTCTTTAACTGGGACAATTTGGCTACCCACCCTAAAATTAATTTCCAACTAGAATGGAAGAATAAATGTTTAATTCTTTCTTTCTAATCACCAATGTTTATGTTAAGAAGTTAGTATAATATTTATCTCCACTGATAACAAATAAGGCTTTTGTTTCATTTTGTTTTTTTCTGACATCATTATTGAGTATACCCATGTGTTTCAAATCAATTATAGCCATTTTTCTTTCAACGATAAAATTGTCCCACCTTTGGCTGCTTTGACAAGACTCCATCAGTCCTTGAAAGCCTCTCTGCTTTTTGGCACAAGATCTCCTTGGCTTACCATTTACACTCGTGGAAACTGCCATAGCCCTTAATGAACCTTGTTATTTGTGGTAAATTATATTTAGAGACCCATTTTTGAGTACTAAAAAGGCTCACTGCTAGGTGTAGTTTATTCTCCCTTTCCTGAACAGAGCTAGGAGATATAATTTGTTATTAGAAAAAAAATTATGAGTTAATATGGTTATCTCCAATACACACTGAACGTTACATTTTTATTTAGATTATTTTATTTTATACTGATTCCTTTTTGCCTACATAAAAAATTAAATAATACTGTTATTAAAACAATGAAGTAAAAGTAGTATACTGAGTGAAAAACATCAGTTTTTCAATTCTTAGAATATATCACTCCAAGGTGGAGTAATAAAACCAAATTGTATCAGTGCAGAATTATTGAATTTAGATCAATTAAAGAAAATTAAGATTCCAGAAAGATAAAAAAGGCATTTCCAATTAGTGGTGTTTTAGTCCATCCAGGATGCTATATTAGAAGGCTATAGACTGGGTAGCTTATAAGCGACAGAAATGTATTTCTCATAGTTCTGGAGATAAGAAGTTCTAATCTAGATACCACAGATTCAGTGTTTGCTGAGGACCTGCTTCCTGGCTCATAGAGGGTCATCTTCTCACTGTAACCTCACGTGGGAAGAGGGCAAAGGGGCTCTGCCCTCATAAGCTAATCACCTACCATAACACTGGTGATTAGGATTTCAACATATGAATTTGGGGGGACACAAACATTCAAGCTACAGCAAGTATTGAATATGAGAACAACATCCAATAAATGGTATGCATATTGTCAGTCACACACTGGGAAAAAATTGTCATTCTGTCAAACATACACAAAAATAAATTTCACCTGGATGCTAAAGCTAAATGCAAAAAGCAGAAGTATTATAATACAACATATTAAAAACACTTTCAATCTGAAAGGAAGGAGTACCTTTTTAAACAAGATACAAAACTCAGATTCAAAAAAGGGAAAGATTAAAGACTACTTGAAACAAAAATATAGGATACAGGACACTATGAGAAAGTATTTTCAAATATATTATACCATTATATGATAAGGAAGAACTCCTCTAAATTAATTATTTTTGAAAGACAAAACTTCAATTAAGAAAAGAAAGACATAAACATGTAATTTACCAGGAAAGAAATACAAATAAATATCTGAAAAAGCGTTCAGCATCACTAATATTGAAGAAAAATGTTAAAATTAAAGCAAAATAACATTTTTGGCAAAGATATTGATAAAAATTTAAATGAGTCAATGTTAGCAATGATGCAGGGAATGGAAATTCTAAAAAAGTTATGGTGGAAGTTTAAATTGGTATATCTTCTTTGAAAGGCAGTATGTTACTCGGTCAAAATGTTGAATCTTCATGACACAGCAGTGTCATTTCTAGCCATCTAGCCTTTAAAAAGACACAAAGGCAAAATGATATATGTACAGGAATAGTCATTAATATAATATGCAAGGAAGGAAGAGATATAAGGAAGAGATATGTATACTGATTTAATAAGAGATTTATAGTATAAGGAAGAGATATGTATACTGATTTAATAAGACATTTATGACATAGACTATGTATGGTTGAGCCAATTTACTTATTAAACATATATGCAAAAATATGCAAATATTGTGCATACTATATATACATGAGGACTCGGTTTTTGTCATATGTAGATATGAACAAATACCATCTCTGTGTAGTATGTGTGACAAGGAAAGAAAGAACTAATAACTGGAAAAAGGATTTGTTTTACAGAGAAAGCAATTATTTTTGCAAAAATAACCTGATAAGCACTTGAAATAAATAGCAAAGCCCAGAGGATGGGTGTTGGTTTATGACAAGGTTTCAGAGAATGAGGCACTGTGCATGGCCCAGGAGAGTGATATGCCAGAGGAGGAGGAAGGTGGCAGAACAGATAAGAGGAAATGAAGAATGAGAAGAAATAACCCAAAGAAGATGAGAGACAGAGGAGGGCGACCAAATATCAGTAGGGCTGTGATTAAGAAGAAAAACTTAAGAGAAGAGAGAATCTCTAAAATGAGATTCTGAGATGTTTGCAGCATGGCTCAAAGAGATCCTTACTGGTGACATACAACTCACCCAAAAATTTTTGATATAACATAAATGCTCTATGTGGGCAAAGTTATTGTAAAAACAAACAAAAAAAAACAAAACAAAAAAAAACAAAAAAACAGTGAATGGGGCTTATATAATCTCCGGGAATACAACATAGACTAGTCACATGTAAAGAGGACCCCTGATAAGAAAGTGACAATAAGAACAGTAAGACGGTAAGAAGCTCCCAGGCATCCAGAGATATCTTATGAAAAGCTGTGGAAACACTGCATGGGGTGAAGTTTTAAACTGTTTTGGCCCAGGAAACCCCAGCCAACATTTGAGTTGTATGTACTTTTGGATTACTTGATTTTTTTGACGATGAAGATGTCTGAAGAGAAGGGAGGGAGGGAGAGAAGGAGAGAGAGGTGGGGAAAAGAAGAAAAGAATACATGGAGGGCTGGCATCCTGAACTGAACTAGAACTAATTAAATAAGATCCAACAGTCGTTCACCTTCTCTCTACCAACTCCTCCTTCAACGTTGCCATTTTAGTTAATAATTGCTGCTTAACGGATCACTTCGCCTTAAACATTGCCATGATTTTTCATTCTCCAACTCTACATTCATCTGCACTCCAATTAGTTGCAGGGTCCTGACGTAGCAACCTCAATTGAAAATAAAAATCCTCTTTCACCTCAAAAAGGCATCCTCTTCACCTCAGAGCTTCAGAAGAAAAGTACATGATCTACAGAAAAAGAGATGAGCTGTTCGCCTAACCAGGCAGATCAGGCATAATCAACCTTGGTGATGAAATAGTGACAGATAATGCAAGCTGTTCAACCTCACATCCAAATCCAACATTGTATCTCCTACATGCAGCCACTCCTTTCTATTCTGATGGCCACTGTCCTCATTCAAGTGGTGTCATTGAACAATGCACCTTCTTACCTGGACAATAGTAGATGCTTACTAACTATTCTGGCATCTCACCGCTACCCACTCCACTCCATTCTGTGTGAAAATTCTAGATGAATATTTGTTTCAGTCTTGATTCTAGAGTGTAAGCCACCAAAATGAACTTAGGCTAACTTAAGCAGAAATAGAATTGTACACAGAATATCACAAGCCCTCAGAATCAGTTGGAAGGCTAAAGAATGAGGTTCAGGAAATCGGGAAGAATGAAAAAAGGCCAGAAAGTGGGGGACAGCATTAAAGTCATGTTTCAAGAAGAGTCAGGGAAGGACACAGCCACTGATGCCACTGCCACTGGACATTTCCTACCACTCCAGAGGGATACATGGTTAACACAACATTGCTATATGTCACTACATCATTGTGTTACTCCCTGAAGTTAAAGAATTGTCAGCTGAGTCAAGGCCATGTATCTGACTTCAAGTGGGGAGAAGAAATGTCTGCCCCCTCTTTGGTTTTCATTGTGGAAGACAGACCTCAGCCTAATGCTTCATAATAGATGAAGTCCCCTAAAACAGTAATGGTGGTTAGATTCTGGGTAGCCAAAAATAATAATAATAATAATGTTAACTACCATTTTCTTTAAAGGAAACCCTTACCTTTGAAGCCACATTCCCAAATATCACATCAAGGCAATAATCACTCCATCCCCCAAACTTCCTTTCCAACCTTTCCTTATATCTTTTAACTGATTCTTCACTGACCACTTCCCAGTCCTATTCCACCTCTCAGATAGTACTTTCTGCTAGTAATTACCCTTTCTTATTTCTACCCGTACAGAAGCTGCACCACCTACAAGATCTCCCCCTATCAAATGCAACCTCTTCCAAATAAATTCCTTGTATTCAGATAATCTCTCTCTTTGAGGAGGTCCCAATTTATAATACTTATATCCTTCCCAATTTATATTTTAATTATTTGGATGCATTCTCTCCCTCCCACTAAATTGCCACCTCCTCAAGAATAGAGTATGATTTTTTTTATGTTTTTACAAATATCTTTAACATAAGTGCCAAATAAGTGCTGAACTGATTGTGCAAATGTAGCACTCAAAAGCAGGCCTAAAACATAATACTTCACAGGCAGAGATCGTTGCAGTATTGCTATGGAATAAAAAGACAAAGATAATATAAAAATAGAAGTGGCCTCTACTTTAAGAAAGCTTGATGTAACATAAAAATTAGAATTTAAGAGACTCTATTTACCAAACAAAAGTATTCATTTTAAAAAAGATTTACTTCTAACCTTTAAAAGGTAAACTTGCTAGGAGCATTAAAATATCTTTTCATTTCCAAAAATGTGTTATTTTAAATACCTATTGTTTAAAGAAAGGTGCATATACACACAAATACAAAGGATGAAATACTTTCATCAAACTCCTATTCTTCCAAAAATAACCTCTCTGGCTCTGATCTACAAGTAAGCAGAAAGAAAAAAAAAAAAATAGAGGTGGTTGAACGAAAAGCTACAAATGGTGATTGAAGGGTTTGGAAAAAGATCTCTTAAAGGAGGTCAAGAAAATGGATATTATTCAGCTTGAAGATTAAAGGTTGATTTGAGACAATTTAATAACAATCTATAAATACATGAAGGGCTCTCACACAGGGAATAATCACCAGCTTCTCTCCAACTCCAATTTGGACCAGAACATGAGAAAAATTATGTTAGATAAAAGGAAGAATTCTCAATGGTGAAAAATTATTTAATACTAAAATGGAGAGCTAAGGGGAGTTGTGAACTCTCGCTGCCTGTGAGAGGGCTTTAAAATGTGGCTGAAAACACACAACGTGCCTAGAGGTAAAAGAATGCATGAGATAACCTTTCAAAGTCTTTTTCAATGTCTACAGTCAAAAGTTTTAAATTTATTTCTCCTTCAGAAAATTTCACTAGTTTTTGGATTCCCTGTTTCGCCTACGAAAAACCGTGTTGAAAGAATAATTTTAGGATTTGGTTATACTCCAACTTTCTCCCACATCCATCTCAAAGTTCTGCCATTTTGATGATTACTTTCTGGCATCTATCTGAGCGTTAAACATTGAGAGAAGGTGAGCAAGAACATATGCAGTATCAATTTTGAAATACATTATAGTTAGCTTCTTTTATATTAAAGTTCTTGCTAAAAGATTATATATTGATACTTCAGAAAAGAGCAACATATATCCTTGGTAAAAGAGCTGATTATAACATATGACAAAATTTATATTACATATTTCTTCCTCACTCTCTACATACGCAAGAAGGTTCTAGTAAAGCAGGACTCCTCCTCCATAACTCTGCCTTCCCCCAAAACCCAAAGCTGTTTTATATTTAGATCAAAGAATCCCTTCTGCCTCTGTTGTTACTTCCTACACGCTTGTTCATAACATTGATATAGATCAAAAAAATTAATAAAGGAAGAGATGAAAATACTGTAGAGAGAGCCATGACACAACTGGCCTCAAGGTTAACCGTGTTACATCTTATATTAAAATTTCTATGTTTTCATCTGTCTCTATTTAGCAGAGAAAACTAACCAAGTATGCTGAAGGTCTCAGAATTTAAAGAAAACTTGATTTTTTTCCTAAAAAACTCTATATGCTAATAATGCATTCAATTACAGGAAGTTAACGAATTATAAAAATAATTTTACTGGTGTATCAAAGCTCTCCAAAAAAACAGAACCAATAGGATATACAGAGAGAGAGAAAGAGACAGAAAAAGAAAGATTTTAAGGAACTGCCTTACAAGACTGTATGGACTGACAAATCTGGATAGCAGGTGAGTTGGCTGGTATCTCAGACAAGAGTTGATATTGTAGTCTTAAGCCACAAATTGGCAGGGCAGCTCACCAGCTGGAAATTCAGGCAGTATTTCTGTGTTACAGTCTTGAAGCACAATTACCTTCTTGAGGAAATCTCAGTTTTTATTCTTAAGGATGTCAACTGATTGGATGAGGCCCACTCATATTATCAAAAGTAGCTCCTTTACATAAAGTCAACTGATTTTAAGTGCTTATTACATCTACAAAACACCTTCACAGCAAAATCTAGACTAGTGTTTGACCAAACAGCAAGGCACATAGCCTAGCTAAGTGGATGCCTTAAAATTTAACATCACAGCGGAGTTCCCTATTTTTAAACTGAGTAAGTAGAAGTTTTTACTGGATTTCTTTGTACTGAAGTCCCTGAATCTCTTCAATAAACTCAGCCTGGATAGTAGGTATTGGTGATTTGCAAATAATTCAATTTGTGTATTCATTCAGTTAACAAACGTTTACCAAGCAATCCTATGGCCTGGCACGGTTCTAGACACTGGGGATATAGAAATGGAAAAGCTAGACAAGGACCCTGCAATCATAGATCTTAAATCCATCTCACTTAGAGTACTTGTTACCACTCAATATTGTATCTTGTATCAACTAGCGTATTTATTAGTTGACCCTCAGAATAATACCATCAATGATAAGCTGGGAACATTTTCTGTTTTTTTTGTTGCTTTATGCCTAAAACATCCAGGTCCAGGTAGATAATAGGTAACCAAGACATGTGCTAAATGAATTAATGAATAGTCCAGTACAGTCTATCCATCTTGCAGATGATAAATCAAAGATCCAAAGAATTTGATTTACTTAAGTCATATAATTTTAGTTATTCAACCAGGAATAGGCCATAAATATCCAGGTTCAAATATCTTCTAAAAAACTACACATATAAAAGGCACAGTCAAAAAACATTTATAAAAACTATGTCTATTTAAGAAAATAATGGTTCCAACAAAGAGCAATTACACTGATGAATTTGTCCAAGAGTATCATTCATTTTTCATCCTCTTCCTTTCTCCATAAACTTAATGTCAGTTTGACTACTTTCTTCAATCTTGAATTTTAAAAAATAGCCTTGGTATTTTACAACAAAGCTATAACTAGAGCTCCACTTATAACTGCATGTTAGCCTGAAGAGTTTGAGTCCTAACATAAATAAATCACTCTATTAACCCTCGCTGCCTAACACTGATATACATAGTTTAGAACTTACACTAAATACTAATAGCTTGACGATCTATCTCAAGTTTTCTCCAACAGTAACCCTGCTTTAGTATTGGATTCATTTCATGAGGTTGAAGTGGAAACAGTCCCCAAACTGTATAGTCCCCAAACTATATTCCCTTTTGCAACCTGGGTACAAGGAGGGGACCACATCCAGACCAAGTGATTCAAAGTACTCCATTTCCCAAGAACTGTTTCAAAGAAGCCACATGGCCTGAAGAGGGCCAATCAGAGGCCATCTATGATGTTCCTCTAAGGTCACTAAGAAGCCAAAAGCTTAAAGCTGCTAGCAATAATCTTTTCATCATTTGAAGAGAGCTAGCCTATAATCAGAGTCAATTTTGTACAGAGGAAAACTGAAAACTGAAAGAATGAAAAAAGCTAATAATAAACCTTGACAGTCTAGATACAGTTGTGCCTGAATTTTAGGTATCAATTATGTGGGTCAACAAATATATTTTTTTTATTTAAGAATATTTAACAAGAAAAGGTCTGATAAATATAGTCCTACAAGTATAAGCTCTATAAATGCTGAGATTTTGTTTCACTGCTATATCACCAGCATCTCCAGTGGTACCTTAATATCTAGAAGGCATTCAATAAATATTTGAAGTAATGGATCCAGTGTTCATGGTGTCTATGTCACCATGGTTAAAACCTTCAAAGGAAGTCAGGCCAAGATCTCTGTCACTGATGTAAATCACAAAGGCCAAAAGAGCTACCATGACTGATATCTGTTGTCTCATTTAATTGTAACAACACAGGAGATAGTCACTATTATCCTCATTTTACAAATGAGGAAATTAAACTCAGAGAGGTTAATTAATTTGTCCAAGGTCATACAGTAAATGATGGAGCTGGGACTGAATCCCAGGTGTTCTGTCTGCCTCTAATGTCTACGTGTATCTCTCTAATTACCATATTATACTGTTTTACTTTAAGACTATTTTATCAATGTCATTAGTCATTTGACACAACATGGTAACTTTAATCCAATTTTTTATTTTTAAACAAAAATTTCAAAACTAAAGGTCAAACAATTGTACCAAATCAAGCAGGAAGAATAAAAAGTCTGTAAATAGATTACAAGATTGACCATGTGCTATTTAATCCTGTCTTAATTTTGGCTGCTATAACAGAATACCATAAACTAGAGGGCTTAAAGCAAACATTTATTTCTCTCAGTTCTGGAGGCTGAGAAGTCCATGATCAAAGTGTTGGCAGACCCTATTTTGCTGAAGGCCATCTTCTTCTTGTATTCTCATATGGGAGAGAGCGAGCGAGAGTATGAGAAAGCAAGCAAGCTCTGGTGTCTCTTCTATAAGGGTGCTAATCCCATTCATGAGGGCTCCCAAAGGCATCAAAACCTAATACCATCACACTAGAGGTTATGATTTCAACATATAAATTTTGAAGAGACACAAATATTCGGTTCATAACAAGTCCTCTGGATCACATATGTCAAGCCATTTTCTAAATACTAAAATAAAAGAATACACTGTAACAATGGAATAAAGACAGTCTCTTCAGCAAATGGTGTTGGGAAAACTGGACAGCAGCATGTAAAACAATGAAGCTAGAACACTCCCCTACACCATACACAAAAATAAACTCAAAATGGATTAAAGACTTAAACATAAGACAAGATACAATAAACCTCCTAGAGGAAAACATAGGCAAAACATCATGTGACATACATCTCAAAAATTTTCTCCTAGAAGAAATAAAAGCAAGAATAAACAAATGGGGCCTAATGAAACTTACAAGCTTCTGCAGAGCAAAGGAAACCAGAAATAAAACAAGAAGAAAACCTACGGAATGGGAGAAAATTTTTGCAAGTGAACCGACAAAGGCTTGATCTCCAAAATATATAAGCAGCTCATACGACTCAATAAGAAAAAAATAAACAACCCAATCCAAAAATAGGCAGAAGACCTCAACAAGCAATTCTCCAAGGAAGACATACAAATGATCAAAAATCACATGAAAAAATGCTCAATATCCCTAATTATAAGAGAAATGCAAATCAAAACTACAATGAAGTATCACCTCACACCAGTCAGAATGGCCGTCATTCAAAAATCCAAAAATGACAAATGCTGGAGAGGCTGTGGAGAAAGGGGAACCCTCCTACACTGCTGGTGGGAATGCAGTTTGGGGCAGCCACTATGGAAACAGTGTGGAGATTCCGCAAAAGACTAGGAATAGACTTACCATATGACCCAGGAATCCCACTCCTGGGCTTGTATCCAGAAGGAAATTTACTTCAGGATGACACCTGCACCCCAATGTTCATAGCAGAACTATTTACAATAGCCAAAACATGGAAACAACCTAAATGTCCATCAACAGGTGACTGGATAAAGAAGAGGTGGTATATTTATACAATGGAATACTAATCAGCCATAAAAACCGACAACATAACGCCATTTGCAGCAACATGGATGCTCCTAGAGAATGTCATTCTAAGTGAAGTAAGCCAGAAAGAGAAAGAAAAATACCATATGAGATCGCTCATATGTGGAATCTAAAAAACAAAAACAAACAAACAAACAAAAACAAAGCATAAATACAGGACAGAAATAGACTCATGGACAGAGAATACAGACTTGTGGTTACCGGGGGAGGGGGTAAAGGGTGGGAAGGGATAGACTGGGATTTCAAAATTGTAGAACAGATAAACAAGATTACACTGTATAGCACAGGGAAATATACACAAAATGTTATGATAAATCACAGAGAAAAAAATGTGACAATGAGTGTGTATATGTCCATGAATGACTGAAAAATTGTGCTGAACACTGGAATTTGACACAACACTGTAAAATGATTATGAATCAATAAAAAATGTAAAAAAAAATACACTGTAAGCTAAACTACGTACAAAGAATGTTCTTGGGCATTAATGGAAGATTTAAGACATCACTTAAAAGTAATAAAAAGTTAGCTAATAATTAGTTAGTAGCTCTTTCCATAGGACTATATCCAAATGTAAGGAGGTTTAATGGGATTTGGTGATTTTGAGTATGACTATGTAAAATTTGCCATCACTAACATCATATAAATATTTGTGTCCCTCACTACTGAAATTGAGGTCAAGAGTTTTGGTTCCAGAAGATATGTGACAGCCTTTTAGTATCAAATCTTGCCAGTTTTCTTCTTAAAAATCATATGGAGCAAAGGGAATAAAGAGGGTAAAAACCTATTACTTTTTAGCAAAAGTAGGAGATAAAGAAAACCCAAAATTTACTAGGCATGAGTAAGCATGGCCAAGGACTCCTTAAAAGAGCAAAACTGGCTGAGGGACCTGAGAGAGAACAATCAGAAAACATAAGGGCAGAGAAGAAGGTACAGAGTTAACACATATGGAGAGACTAATGAGAAGTTAGGGTTGTAAAAGGAGATTAAAGGTCAAAAAAAAAATTATCAGCAAATACTCAACCCTAGATAGACAGAACCCTACATGAATGGGAAACGTGTAAGTAAGTCTAACAAAAAGCAAATTTGGAAACATAGAATATAATAAACTCTAGATTCTGGGTAAACACTACTTAAGATACAACCAACAAGAACAGAATCAAAGGAAGAAGGCAAAGAGGCTTTAGGATAAGATAGGAAGTTCTAGGTCTTGGACCAGAAAGAATTCAGAAATTTCCCACAAATAACCGCTTCCAGAGGAGAGGGCCTTGCGTGGAAAGGAAACTTCTAGAGCAGCCTGTTGTATAAAAAGAGCAGAACTGCTGAGGCAGTGACAGCACTGAAGAGAGAAATTCTTGATGGGAACTGCCAAACAACCGGTAAAGTGAATCCCTCACCGTGTAAGTCAAAGGCTCTGAGGAGACGTGAGAAATGCAAAACTGAAGGCAGGAGCCTTGTTAAATCCTGCTCGGTTGGGCTCTGAGGGCCAGAGAAGTGGTACCCAAAAAGAGAGGCTGCATTTTCAATACCTTACACAGGTTACAGAGGAGGGAAGCCTTGGATTATAAAACCTGGAAAATCCTATTCCAATTAAAATTCACCCTAAAATAATCTCCCATCACTAGCTGAGGAAAATGTACCTGATTCAAAATGCATAACATAAAACAAATCTGATCTGGTTCGATACAAGCAAAGGATGAAAATGAGTAACCATATTTTTTTAACAACTGATGAACACTCATCAAAACTTTAGTTTTGAAGCAGATGAAAATTTTAACATAACATTTCCAAATGAACTTTAAAAAAAATACCCCTTTGGGAAGCAATAACAGTTATGAAAGAACACAGAACAGAAACAGGGAATTCATAGAAAAAAGAACCAGAAAATAGAAGGATATGCAAAATTCAAGAAAGAATGTATGTGTTTTCAAGAAGAAAGTATGGGTCGTATCAGCATCATGGTGGTGTGAGACACTTCCTTTTTCTCTCCCTTCAATCTACATGCAGTAAAACATCCATAAATCAACAAAGCATATCAGGATGCTGAAGAATTCCACACATCTGTACATTTAAAGGTGGGTGGACTAGAACACACAGAGGAGGTAGAACCAAGGGAACAGGAGAGGCAGTGTCTGAGATTTTAAATGCTCGGCTGCAGCAGCTGAGCCCACAGTCCCAGAGAACCCAGTAGCAAAAGTGGGGTGTCACATGTGACTCTGGCTTCCAGGCTGCAGTGGTACCAACAGCCACAGGGAGCTGAGCAGCAGCGGCAGCGGGGCCTGCAACCCTACCCCTCCAGCTCTGAAGGTTCCTGTAACTCCCACCCCCCCAACCCACAGCAGCAGCACCCACAAACCCAACAACCCTAGATGAGGCCTTGGTTCCCCTGCCTCTCACCTTCTCCCTCCCCTGCACAGCAGGACAGATCTTGCAATCCAGGAGACCCCAGATGTGACACAGGTGCCCGCCATCTTGCACCTCAAGCAAGGACTCCAGCAACATCAGCAGCAGAAAAGCACATCAACCCCAGGGCACAAGCAGCAACAACCTGGGCACTGGCCAAGATCTCTAGCAGAGGCAGTGGCAAGGGTGGATGGAAAGTACTAATTCTCAAATATAACCAGAGGCAGTTCAGGTAAGATAAACCAATAACTTGTGCTACACCACCACCTACTAGAAAACAAAAGAAAAGCCTCTAACTACTAACCCATTGAATTGTTAAAATCAAGTTAAAAAAACAGCTTTACCTAAAAAAAAAAAAAATACGTTCACTACTTCAAATGTACCAGCAGAGAAACAAGTCATCAAGTGTCATGAAGAACCACAGTAACATGATATCACAAAAAGAAAATGACAAATCTCCAGAAACCAAACTTAAAATCATGGAATATTGCAATCTAACTGATAGAGAATTTAGAAAACTGTCATGAAGAAACTCAGTGAGCTACAAGAAAACTCAGAAAGCCAGTTCAATGAGCCCAGGAGTAGAATTAGTGAAAAAAGAGGAATACTTTACCAAATAGATTGAAACTTTTTTATTTTATTTTATTTTATTTTATTTTATTTTATTTTTAAAAGAGAATGAAACTTTAAAAAAGAACCAAACAAAAATTCTGGAGCTGAATTCAATAAATGAGATGAAGAACACATTAGAGAATATTAAAAATAGAGCAGACCATATGAAAGAGGGAATTAGTAAGTTTGAAGATAGAAATCTAGAAATAATACAGGTAGAAGAGGAGAGAGAATTAAGATTGAGAAAGAAAGAAAGAAAGAAGAAAGAAAGAGAAAGAGAGAAAGAGAGAAAGAGAGAGAGAGAGAAAGAGAGAGAGAGAGAAAGGAAAGAGAGAAAGAAAGGAAAGAAAGGAAGGAAGAAAGGAAAGGAAGGAAGGAAGGAAGGAAGGAAGGAAGGAAGGAAGGAAGGAAGGAAGGAAGGAAGGAAGAAAGAAAGAAAGAAAGAAAGAAAGAAAGAAAGAAAGAAAGAAAGAAAGAAAGAAAGAAAGAAAGAAAGAAAGAAAGAAAGAAATTCTACAAGAACTATCTGACTCTATTAGGAAGAACAATGTAACATAATGGGTATCCCAGAAGGAAAAGAGAGATAGAAGGGAGGCAGAGATTCTATTTAAAGAAATAATACCTAGGAACTTCCCAAACCAAGGGAAGAAACCAGATACACAAGTCCGTGAAGCTAAGAAAACACTTCATAACCTCAGTGCAAAAAGACCTTCTCCAAGAAACTTATTTATAAAACAGAAACAGATTCAGACAGGGAAAACAAACTCATCAGGAGGAGAAAAGGGGTGGGAAGGGATAAATTGGGAGTTCGAGATTTGCATATACTAACTAATATATATAAAATAGATAAACAACAAGTTCATACTATATAGCACAGGGAACTATATTCGGTATCTTGTAGTAACTTATGGTGAAGAAGAATATGAAAACAAATATATGTGTGTTCATGTATGACTGAAGCATTATGCTATACACCAGAAATTGACATAGCATTGTAAACTGACTATACGTGTGTGTGTGTGTGTGTGTAACACACACACACGAAAGAGTCAATGACAAAGAAAGAATTTTAAAGGCATCCAGGGAAACAGGATGGTAACCTACAAAGGAATCCTCATTAGGCTATCAGCAGATTTCTCAGCAGAAAATCTAGGCCAGAAGGGAGTGAAATGATGTTATCAAAATACTGAACGATAAAAACTGTCAGTCAAGAATAACCTATCCAGCAAAGTTAACATTCAAATATGAAGGAGAAATAAAGGTTTTTCCAGACAAACAAAAGCTGTGGGACTTCAACTGTAGACTTGCCTTACAAAATATTGACAGAAGCTCTTCTACCAGAAACAAAAAAGCAAAAGTACACAAAACTTTGAGTATGGTGATAAATAGAATAAAAAAATTACAATGAGAATAGCTTTTTAAACACTTTATTATAGCATAAAGGTTAAAGGGGGAAAAAAAAGAAGGCATACAGATGTCCAATAGGCCCATGAAAAGATGTTCAGCATCACTAATTATCAGGGAAATGCAAATCAAAACCATGATGAGATTGCATTGCACACCCCTTAGAATGGGTATTATCAAAAAGGTAACAAATAACAAGCCTTAAAGAGGATGTGGAAAAAAGGGAACCTGCATACACTGTTGGTGGGAATGTAAATTGGTGCAGCCACTATGGAAAACAGTATGGAGATTCCTTTAAAGATTAAGAATAGAACTACCATATGATTCAGCTATTCCACTTTTGGGTGGAATCTAAGAACACAAAAAAACACTAATTTGGAAAGATATATGCAGTGAACCCCTATGTTTATCACAGCATTATTTACAATAGCCAAGATATGGAAACAATCTATGGATGGATAAATGGATAAAGAAGATATGGTATATATGTATCATGAAATACTACTCAATCATAAAAAGATAAAATCTTGTCATTAGCAACAATATGGATGGAAATTGAGGTTATTGTGCTAAGTGAAATAAGTCAGATGGAGAAAGAAAAATACTGTATGATTTCACCTATATGTAGAATATTTTTTTTAGAGTGAATCAACAAACCAATCCAAACAGATACAGAGAACAGTGTAGTGTTTACCAGAGGGGAAATGTGGGTAGTAGGAGGGAAGCAAAATGGATACAGGGGATCAACTATACGGTAATAGATGGAAACCAAATTTTGGTGGTAAGCACACTGTAGTGTGTACAGAAGTCAAAACATAATGTTGTATACATGAAACTCATATAATGTTATGAAACAATGTCACTTCAATAAATAAAAATAAGTAAAATAAAATGTGTTATATATGTACAACAGAGTACTATACAGTCTTAAAAAAAGAAAATCCTGCCATATCCAACAATGTGGATCAAACTCATCCAGTTGTACATAATAATTACATACATCTTTTTGTATGTTAAAAAATAAATAAAATTTTAAGAGCTTGTGAAAATAGGATAAAATAAAAGTTGGGTGAAAAAGGGAAAAGAAGAAAGTAAAATAAATTCCTTGGTTGTCTCATAAGCTATGGCTTGGAATAAAATATTATTTTAAATGATAAAGCTTTAGCATATTTGAAAGTACAAATATCAACACTTAAGAAGTTAACACCATTGACCAAAATTAGATGGTAGAAGAGAGAAAAGAGCAGAGGAAGAAAAACTTTCCAGTCTAAATTTATTGTTCATCGTAGACACAGGGTACCTAAGAGGGCACTACAAGGTATTAACAGAAAAGTAAGCAATAGAACAAAAATAAAAACCTTCCAAAATATCCATAACTCTGTAAGTAGAAAGAAGAGAAAGAAAAAAAAGCAGTTAACATTTTGATTGCAAAAAGCACTCTTTTCATATATATTTTCATATTTACTAACATACGTATGTATGATACTGTAAACGTTGATTCAAAGGTATCAGTCATACAATAAATGTAAATGAGGTTAACTCATCTAATAAATAAAAAATTGTCATATTAGCACTCAAAGGAAGACCCAATTGCATGGTATACATAAGAGAATCACCTAAAACAAAGTGATTCAGAAAGATTAAAATTACAGAATCTGTAAAATGTTGCAAAGAAACTGTTAGGAGGTGAACTGTATTTTCCCCCAAATTCATTTGTTGAAGTCCTAATCCCCAGTACTTCAGAATGCGACTGTATTTGGAATCTTTAAAGCAGTGATTAAGTTAAAATGGGGTCATTAGGGTGGGCCCTAATCTAGTCTGACTGGTGTCCTTATAAGAAGAGGAGATCAGGACACAGATAGTCACAGCGGGAAGAAGACCATGTGCAGTCACAGGGAGAAGTCACCATCTACAAGCCAAGGAGAGAGGCCTCAGAAGAAACCAGTCCTCCCAACACCTTGGTCTGCGACTTCTATGTTCCAAAATAATGAGAAAAAAAATTTCTATTATTAAGCCATTCAGTGTGTCTGGTTTTTGTGATGGCAGACATGTCAAACTAACACAGAGACCATTGCTCTAACCCTCATGATGAGAACAAATTAGGCAAATTATAATTTTTTAAAAATTTATCAAAGAGCTAAAGATACAAAGAGGGCTGAAAACACTGAATTCTAGCAAGTGGTGAGCTCTTCTTAGGAGCGTAAAGATTCAGAGCTTTGTATCCTCCTGGGGGAGCTATGGAGTGATGAGGAATCCACTCCAGACAGAATAAGGAAAAACCAGCCAAAATTATGTCAAACTTTTAATGAATATGTATGGGCAGGTATGACAAGTTAGAATCACTAGGAACACCACACATAGACTAAGTCTGTCCCACCAGCTCCCTCTCCCCACAGATCTTCACCGAGTACACAGGATAAAACGCCAAATACTGTGGGAAGGCCTGGAATGCTAAGAGACATCTCCCTTGAGATGCTCAGGGCTCCTTTGAGTGTCAGGCAGCAGGCTGCAGGAAGCTGTGAGTAAGGGTGGGAGAGCTAAGTGAGATCCTTACTAGGCACTCCAAAGGATTGAGAAAGGGACAGTGAAGAGAGAAATCCCCAGGTACAGAAAGTGGAGGGTAGAAATTGAGAGGAAAGACAATGCCCACAGTTCAGAAAGGTGATAGGCAGGTAGGCATATTATTAAGTAGGCAGGTAGATGGATGGGTGGAAATATGATGAATGAGAGATAATAATAGATGATAATGGCAGATAAATGGATGGCTAAATACATATATAAATAAATGAAGATGATGGATGAATAGATAGATTCTCTTTCTCCTTTTCAAACTGAATCATAAGAGACTCTAGTTTTTAAAAAACACCTTATGAATTATATTCTTTGTGAGGACCTCTTCAAATTTTTCAGAGAGGGAACATCAGCATTATCATTGCAGTGAGATATCACTGAAGTCATAGCAAAGGTCTCCTTCTAAATCTGTGTGAATTGCTTTCATTTACAACTTCAGGAAAGATAACGTGCCAGGGCATTACTAAGAGTAAAATCCATTCTTCTGTTCACTAAACCTAAACCACTGCATTAGTGTAGACCAAGACAAACATAAAATATCACAATAATGCTGTGGGGGATAAACGCTTCATTAAAGATAATCCACTACAATATGACAAAACATAAGGTAGCTATTCTTTCTGCCGCAACACAGATGAAGACTTTATTTTAAACCCATGGCAGATTGAATTTTTGCATGATGTTTTCTTTAAACTGCCTCGCTTAATCTAGAAATGCATTAAAACACTCATCCACCAGCTGTGCTGGTTTCAGCTGTAGCAAATTGATGATTAGCTTTCTCCTGACAATATTTTCTTCCCATAAAATTAAAAAAAGGACTAAAATAACATAAATCAGGAATAGAATATATGACTTCATTATTAAATATTTTTAAAGCATTTTATCTTTAAATCATTTGAGTAACATATTAGCAAAGATATTAATATTAGAAAACATTAATTAGATATTAACTTCTCTGCATTTTGTTTTTCGAGATAAAATTCAAAGCATTATCATCCCAAAGCCAAGTAAATAGGCAAACTTTGTAGCTATTGCTTACATTCAACTCCATCACAAAATCTGTGACTTTTTAATAGTCTCAGAACTTGGTCATTTAAGGCAACCTTGGTTATTAAGGATGCCGATTTTTTTTTTTTTACCTTCCCTGCTATCTGATTTTAAAAGGTAGCATTTTCTTTTAGTCAAATTTAATTAATTTTTGCATTTAAAGTTAGTTAAATTTGACTGAAAGAAAATACATGCAAATGAAAAAAAATCCTTACATTCAGAAGGTTTAGTCTAAGCAAGAGTTGGCAAACTATGGACAAGGGTCTGTTTCTGGAAATAAAATATGATCAGAACACAGCAATGCCCATTTGTTTACATATTGTTCCTGGCAGACTTCTCACAGTGGCAAAGTTGAGAAGTTGCTACTTGATAGCCTTCAAGCCTAAAATATTTACTATCTGGCCTTTTAAAAAAAAATGTCCAACTCCTGGTTTAAATAAAAAGTTTCAGACCACCTCTCACCTTCATTTCATCAAGTTCTTTCGTATGCTCTTCTAGGAAGTTAAAAAAATAGTAATAAAAATAACTAAAAAGTATAGTCTCCAGAATAAATCAATTGCCTTAAAATTAAGAAAAAATAAAAAGTTAATAACCCCTGCATTTGGCATTGTACTTGTCCCTCTACCTGACTCAGATACTACATGAGTTCTCTTCCTAGCCCTGCAGTGTGATGCACTGCACGTGCCTCATTACCATTTTGATTAAAATATGCACCCTTTTCACTGACAGTATCTCACATCTATCCTTATTTCCATTCACGTTATTTTATGTTTCTTAAAATTTGCAGTAATCAGTACCAGATAAAGAAACGTTCATTAATTTTGACCCTTCAAAGGCTGGGAAGTAGACCAAATTTCTCAAAATTAAACACATTTAGATTTAAAACTTTCTGAGATCATTTATGGCCAAAGCTATTACCTTATAGAATTCTACAAGCCCCTATGTGCAGGCAATCAAAACTGGTCTTGGCAAACTTAATATGTCCTAGGAGGTAAAGCCTTCTTGATCATGAAATCCCGGATGTGCTGAGCACTGGCTCACTCCATGTACGAAACTGAAAATCTTTGGATTATCTTCCAAACTTCAGTTGGAAGAATACTGTAACCTGAACCCACTGCTATTGTGAGATTTAATAAGGAGCTAAAGAAGATAAGCTAAAGTCACACATTATAAACATTCTCTATCTTCTTTTTGACCATGGAAAGAGAGAAGATCTGAAGCACAATGAAACGTTTCAGTCCAAATTCACAAAAATCCTTAAGAGTCATTTTTTAGGGAAGTCTAGTTCCGTGGGTTCCAAACCTTCCCGCATATTGGCACCTGGGAAACATATTACAAAATAAAACGGATATTGTGTGCCCTCCCTCTAAGATTCTGACTCAGTAGGTCTTTTGTGGTATCTGGAATTATACAATTTTTTAAAATTGAAGTATAGTTGATTTACAATGTTTTGTTAGTTTCTGGCATACAGCATAGTGATTCAGTTATACGTATATATACATGTTGTTTTTATATTTCTTTTCATTATAGGTTATTACAAGATATTAAATATAGTTCCCTGTGGTATACAGTAGGACATTGTTTTTTATCTATTGGGATTATATAGTTTTAATAAACACCTCATGTTGTTTTTTGCAGTGGATACATGGACAGATGTTTGGGAATTGATATAGGTGATATCAGTACAATGTAAGAAAGGAGTGACAATCTAGATCTATTTTTTGTTATTGTTCTTTCCCAAGTAGCTGCTTTCAATCAATGTGGAAAAGGAGTTAATCAATTCTGAAGTCCAGAACTCTTCATTCTTAATCCAGTTTTATTACTGCCAAGCTCTGTGATACTGGACAATTCTGTTGGATCTTGTATGCTTCTGTCTTCCGGCCTGTCAAGGGATAAGGACAGCTGCCTGTCTACCTCACAGGATCTTGGTGTAAACTAACATTCCCTCAAGGAAGAACCACAGGGTAAATATAGCAGACTGGGCACACACATTTCACTCTGCTCTCTCCTAAGTGACAGTAATGACATTAGGGTATATTTAAAGGAATTATACCATAAAAACAAAGGGAATGGAAAGGGAGACAATACTAACAGAATTTAAGCAGGAGGATAAGTGCAAGTATTTAGCACACAAGCGAAAGCTGAATCTTCAGTCAGCATTATGGGTAGTTGATACGTAACCCAATTCATACAGCAGAACCCTCAAATGGTTCAGCACTGAATGGAGATGGAAATAAAATTGAGGCTGCTGAAAAATGAAGAAATAACTGAAAGTTTGTTTAGGATGTAACTACATCCTAGGATGTGCTTCACTGGAAGACCACCACTCCCCTCCTCCAGCAGAGTGGAACTCTATTCTCTGCAGAGAGCCAAAGAGAGCATCTTGGATCTGGGAGATATCAGGTATGGTTGAGGGTGAGGTTACTACATAAAATCAGGAAGTGAGGAAACATTTCATTAAAATATTGTAAGTCCCTGCTCTATTCTCTAATTCAGCTCCCTAAATACTGGCAGCCAAGCTTATACACTCTGGGCTGACAACTGGGAGGTTCTTCTCACTGAATCTAACCAGATCAAGAGAAAAGACCACAAGAGGTTCCTCGATTAACCAGCCAACAAAATCCCTATAGTTCACCCACAATCTCCCAAACTTTCCCAAGTGTACAGGGCTTGCAGTCAGCACAAACAGCTGTGGAAAGCCTCTAATGCAAAAGACAGAGACCCAAACAAACAGGAAATGTAACTAAGAAGAACCAGCATCTAGGCAGGGAGATGGAAAACTTTAAAAATTGTAATTACGTCCATAACCTATGTGTAAGATGGAATTTGTTTATTTAATTATATTTAGATTTAATTGTGTTTCTGATTGACTTGCATCATCATTTCAGAGACTAAATTCTAATTTCTAAATTGCAAAAATATTCTCCTTAAAAACATAACAAAATAACATAACACTCTTCACTATAATATATCCCTTGATAAACCCAGTAGTCTCTATGTACTTAATCCCACAGAAACTCAAGACTATTCTAATCAATTAATGAAAACAAGCCATAAAAAGTTGTGAATGAAATGTTTTCTGTCATATTAAAGGCTAATTTCAAGAAGGCATGTCAATTTCATATATGTGTATCTTCCTCAGAGAGATGTCTGCTTCTATTTTTGTCCAGCCCCCAGTCTTTTTTCAACAAGCAACTAGAGTGATCCTGCTACAATAAAACCCTGAATCATGTCACTGCTCTGCTTAAAACTTTCTTATTTCATTCAGTGTAAAAGGTAAACATTTGACAACAGCCTACAAAGCCCCACCCTTCTCTGCCCCCTCCCTCTCTGTTGTTCCTTCTCCTCACTCACTCGCCTGTGGCCACATTAGCCTCCAGGCTGTTCCTAAAAAGCACACTCCCACTTAGGAGATTTATTCAACTGTTTAATCTGTTTGGAATGCTCTTCCCAGAGGTATCCATGTAATTCATTCCTTCAACTCTTTGTTGAAAATGTCACCTCTTGAATTTGCTATTTCTAACTACAACCCACCACTCTTCTAATAAACTCAATCAATTCTACTTTCCTTTTTTTTCCTACAGGACTTATTGTCATCTATCATACTATAGAATTTAGTCATTATCTTTGTTGTTTATTATCTCTCCTTGCTAGAATATAAGCCCTTGTTTGTTTTTTCATGTATTACAAGTACATAATAACTTATTTGAAATAACTATATGTGCCTGGTACACAGTAGGCACTTAATAAATATTCGCTGGAAGAATAAATAAATGAATGAATGAGAAGGCTGGGATGCTTCTAAAAAAAGAGGGATAATGAGAATAAGAAAGCTTTCTGTAAAAAATTAAAATATGGTAGCAGAAGTGAAAAATCAATGGAAGAAAAATTGGAGGAAACCAAAAGACCAAGAGATTTTTTTTTTCACCTTGTTTCAGAGAAAAAAAAAAGTATTAAAGGTTTGGTCCAGAAAGTTAACATGAAAACAATTCCAGAACACAGTTCCAGAAAGAAAGAATAGAACAAAGGCGGGCAAGGGGGTGGGTGGAGTGGGGAATTAAAGAAATAATTCAGGAAAATTTCTGAGAACTGGCAAAAGTAAGTTTCTATTTTGAAAGGGCTCATCAACCTCCCAGTACAATGGATGAAAATAGACTCACACAAATTAGGGTATATCAGCAGGCAATTTTCTGAACACTATGCATAAAGAGACAATTCTAAAAGCTCCCAGAGGAAAAATAGAACATTTCTTATACAAAAGATCAAGAGTCAGAATGGCCTTGGATTTTTCAAAGCAACACTGAAAGCTGGAAGGCAATGAAGACATGCTTCCAAATTGAGGAAGAATTATTTTAACTCAGAATACTTTAACAAATAAACAATAATTCAAGCAGAAGAATAAAGGCCCTTTACGATACAGAAGATCACAAGAAAATTAAAAATGAAAACTTACATTGCTCCCTTTCTTAGGAACCTATTGGAGGATACATTCTACAAATATCAAGGCTATGCTAAGGAAAAGGAAGGCATGAGATTCATGAAAATGGGCTTCAATTCAAGAGAGAGGCAAAAGGATATCCTAGGAAGATGACGTTACCAGTTGAACTATGTCCCCCCAAAACACAGCTGAAGTCCTATCCACCAAAATCTCTGTGACACTGGATATGGCATCTCTGCAGATGTAATCAACTTAAGATGAGGTCATACTGAATTAGGGTGGTCCCTAAATGCTACATGAATCATGCCTTTAGAATAAGAGGGAAAGGTGAACACACAGAGATGCAGAGACACGGAGAGCTATATGGAAAAATCAAAGAACATCAAAGATCACTTACATTCACCAGAAACTAGGAGACAAGCATGGAACAAATTCTCCATTTGCGTGTCTCCTGTAGACACACTGATTTTGTTGTTCTAGCCTGCAGAACTATGAAAGAATAAATTTCTGTTTGTTCAGGCATCAAGTTTGTGTTACTTTGATACAGCATCCCTAGGAAACTAACACAAGTGGTGAGGAGAGATCTTTGGAACACGGGTGTGCAGTCAATTTAGAAAACACTCAGTCCAGATGGAGGTAGATCAGAGAGCTCTGGGAGAATGGCGTGAGGAGATGAAATTGACAGAGTATCTGATATGTGTGTAACACATTCAGTGGGAAAGTAGACAACTAGGGAAGACTTGGGATACAAAGAAAACAAAGCAAGCGGGGAGAAACACAGATATCCATTCAGGGAAAACAGAGAGTGCATAGAAGGGAAAGAAATCATATTCTACCTCATGGCTGAGCTGTGAATAGGGTTTTCATAGTAATCATAATGGAAGTACTGAACTCAACATTCTAACTACACAGAGATAAGTGACAAGAAGTGAGCATTTATGAGGTAGGGTCTGGTGTGGTGAAAGAGAGCTAAATCTTGTCTTGGTTTTGATTTGAAAGTATCAGTAAGAACTCATAAACATTTTATCTTTAAAATACTATGTATTAATATATTCCTATTCTGTCTGCTAAAGAGGTTTAGAAACAATGACCTGACCAGGAAGTAGACATCCCTTAAATCCAGATGTTCCTTAAATGGTATTCTTGAAATACCAGCTCCAACTAAAGGAAACCAGAAAATGTAAAAGATCAATGTGTAAGAATTTTATCATACCAAACAGTAAAAAAGCTATGAGAAACATATAAGGTCATGTCAAAGCAGTCAGAAGTTCAATTCAGGTTTCTACTGGCCAAAAATGGAACAATTTGAGCTTTTAAAATACTAATAATTGCAATGGGTTGAAATCTATTAAATATGTGTATTAGTTTATGAATTCATTATGATATTTAAAAACTAAAACTAATTTATTCTTTGGCAAATAATAGGAAATAATTCAATATCTTAAAAACTGGGAAATAGAAGGAAAGAATCAAATATATTCTGTCTTTCTAACTGTAAAACTGGTAAATGGTAGATGAGGATAGATGTCATAAAACTATTTCAACTGTAAATAAAAAAGAAATAATAGACATAGAATATAATCATTTTGTTTATCCCAATAAGTTAATGTGTCCAGGCTCTAAGCACCAACAACTATTTCTGTCTCCAAAAGAGACTTAACCAGATATGATGTGCTTCCTGATGAAATAATACAACACTGCTTGTAGTTGTGATGAAAGAATAAAACACAATCTGATCCAGCCTCCAGATCAAGCTGCAAATTTGTGAAAAATTCAGAGGACAGATTAAAACATTGGGCCCTTACATGAGTATGCAATTAAAAAAAAAAAACCAATTCACGGGAAATTCTATAGGTCCAATGCCAAGATTTTTCAGCAAATACATTTGACCCTTGAAGAGCACGGTTTGAACTGCACAGGTCTTATACACAATTCCTTCCACTAAATACCGTTACAGTGCTACATGATCTGCAGTTGGCTGAATCCACAGATGCAGAACTGCAGGCTCAGAGGGCCAACGTAAAATTATACTCGGATTTTCAATTGTGCTAAGGGTCGGCACCGCAATCCTTCCACATTATTAAAGGTCAACTGTAAATTGTAAAGAAAAGAAAGGATGAAGGGAAAACATGTAATTTAGTAGGAAGCTAAAAGAAATCTTAAATTTTTATAAAAATAGGTAAGACTAAATTATAGTGTCCACTATACAAAAATGAGTGATAAAGCCAAAAGGAAACTTCCCCCAAAATGATTACTATGAAAATCAGGAGGAGGAGGGAGAGGACCTTAATTAGGCAAAGATACATAAAGAGGCTTCTGCGAGATTGGAAAATTTCTATTTCTTGACCCTAGAGGCAATTACAAGGCCTTTCAATAACTCATTAAGCTATAGTCTGTTGTATGTGGTTTTCTGAATCTTTATTTCTACAATAAAAATTTTTTAAGTGCTCAAATGAAAAAGTATACAGAAAAATGTAGCTAAGAAAATTTCCTAGAATAATAAAGAAGATGGATTTAAACTACCACCTACTAACAGTCATTATATAATATTGTAATTATAGTACTATAAAGAAATAGAACAATAAATACAAGAAAAAACCAAGAGACATACACACACACACACACACACACAGAGAAACTGTTAATGTCACAGAGGTAGCATTCAGAACCAGAAAAGAAAAGATAAACTATTTAATATGTGGTGCCAAGACAACTGACTATCCATATGGAAAGTTAAACTTTATATAGATACTCAAAAATTCTAAAAACTATAAACAAAATATATTTCAAACATTTAAATAGCTAAATGCAACTTAAAAAAAAGTTTATCATGCTCTGAAAAAATTACGCTTTAGTACTAGAGAAAGATTTTTGTATAATACGGAGATAGGAAAATTTTCTTAAACAAGCTATCCAAAGAATGTAGGTGATAAAAGTTCGTCATACCAAAGCTAAATACTTTTCTTGGTAAAATATTCGTCATATGTAAAAATTTAGTATCTAAGATATAAAACAAATAACTTTAAAGCAATATTTTTAAAAAATGGAAAAGAGGGCAAAGGTTATGAAGAGGCAATTTACAGGGCAATTCACGATGACAAATTAGCAAGCATATGAAAAGATGCTTACCAGACTACTAATCTATGATATTATACCCATATAACATTCCTTATTCATCAAATTGGGAAAAACAAAATGTTGACAATATATGTCTTGGCAGGGATGAGCTAACACAAGAACTTCTATACAGAAAGTAAACTAGGACCATCATTTTGTAGATTAATTGGACAATTATCTAGCAATATCTAGCAAAAGTTGAAAATTTTCATGCCCCCTAACTCAGTTATTTCCCTTCAAAATATTTTCCTTAAAGAAACCTAATACACGTGCATGTAGAGGGAATTAAAAACTATTCACTTATGTATTTTTATAAGAAAAAAAAGTGTCTCTGAATACAGATTAAATTGATAAACTAATTGTGTCTGACTCAAACAATATAATTTTATATACCAGGAAACTGAAGAAGGTAGATCTATATGTACCTTTGATAATCTTAAATATGTAATAGTGACTGCTAAAGGAAAGCTTAAACTCTTTCATATAATATGGTAGCACTTATGTACATTTTAAGACACACAAAACAGTAAGAACACAAAGTAGTAAATGTACTTAAAGATGGAAGGAAGGGACCATGAAACTGCAGTGGTGTAAAAAAAAGCTCACCAGTATTTATATGTGCTTGAGAATTTTAAAAAATGCTCTGAAGCAAGTGCTACAGAATCATAAAGTAAAATTTTGTTGGTGTACAATTTGTTACTTTCCTTATTTTTACACAAATTTTATTTCACTAAGTAACAGAAAAACATTTGATAAATTAAAGTATTAATTCAGATTCAATATATTAGCTTTCATCAATGTATAGGCTTTGTTTAATGTTTCATACACAAAAAAATTAATGTAGTCTTTTCATTTTTTCTCCTCAGTTATTCACTCCACATGCCACATTAGTTCTCAAAAAGACTCATGTTCTCCATTTACGTTCACTTTCTGAGACAAGTTTCAGCTACCTTTCTAATGAATATGTAATTCTTAAATATATGCCAGAGAGAGGTATTCAAAAGAATATGGAAGAAGAATAATGTTGGATTTGCTGTTTCAAATCAACTCTACCACAGAGAACAATAATCTGAAGGTATAAAAAAGTAAAGAAATTCCAGGCCAGAAATCATGGGAGAATGGAGCCTCAAGAAGGTGAACACTGGCCTCTGGGGGATGTCTTTTTCCTGAGTGGCATCTGCCAATTCCTGACTGGGTAACTGAAAGGCAAAGAGATTGAACAACGTTTGAGGGAACTTGAAGGGATAAGACTAGAATTGAAGGCCACACTTAGCAGTTTGGGGGATGCTTGATGAAACCCTCTCACTCTGGTTTGGGTTCCCAAACAGTCCTCATTAGGAATTTAAGCTCAGCTTCAAATTACCTCAGTGTTGAAATCAGTTTGACGTGATCCCTGACAGAAATTCTAAAGTAAGATCATCCTGGGTCTTAAATCTCTCTTATAAATAAATGTTCAAATACAGTGTCTTATACATAATTAAAAATCAGTATGATCAAAAACATATGAGAAAAGGATAAAAAATTAGAAAAAATAAAATTAGAACATGTAATGAAAATATTAAGTTGATTTGACCTTTTAAAATAAACATTTTAAAATGCTAATATTTCTGAATTTGTTAACTTAGGATTTTATACTCACAGATGGTATTATTCACAGACAAGATAAAATATAGACATTTCTGAGAAAAATGAAAACTGAGATGCATCATTAGAAGACTTCCATAAAAGGAAATAACAAATAGAGTTCTTCAAAAAATAATTCCTGATGAAATTCAGAGATGCAGGAGGGAATAAAAAGTATATTATCTACACACTTATCTATCTCTTCATTTTATATATATTTATCTTTATATATAGTCTCATAGTCACTGTATATATAAATATGAAGATATAGTAACTGTACAAATAATATATACTTATGTAGAAGTAGAATATGTGACAACATAATTGGGAATATACAAGTGGGTATGAAGTATTTTACAGCCTTTATGTTTTCTAGGAAGAGGAAAAAAGTGCCAATTAATGTCAGACATTGATACATGAATGGTGCCTGTGTAATTTGTCAGGAAACTATTAAAAGAACAGCAAAAGAGGGTTTAATTTCCAAACCAGCAGAAGGAAATAAATTAAATAATAAAAACATGTAATCAATCCAAAAGATAAAAGAATAAAAAGAGGAATAGTAAACAGCATGGTTAACACAAAACACTTAGTAAGTCAATAGATTTCAACAAAATTGTCAGTAATTACATTAAATGTCAATGGGACAACTATTTCTATTAAAAAAACATAAACTGTCGGAGCAGATTAGATTAAAAACAAAACACAAAGTTATGTATTTAAGACAGACTCATCTAAAATGTAAGCATACATAGATGAATAGTAAAAAGATGAAATCTATATGCCCTGAAACACTAGCCAAAGGGAAACTTCTGTAGGTAAATTTGTATCAGAAAAGTAAACTATATGACAACAAAAGCAAAAATAAAACATAGTTAGAAATAAGGAACACTTTCCAAACACTAAAATGTTTCATTCACCAGAAAGATAAAACAATTCATCACAGCCTTAAAAGATATAAATTTAAATTAAACTTTCAAAGAAACTTTAAAGTTTTAATGGGAGATTTCTAAAATTTTGTTCAACAATCAAACAAGAAATCAAAAGATAAAAGAACACTGTACCAAATAAGAACATACAGTCTTTTCAAACACACAGTATTATTTACAAAATTTGAACAACTAATTTCAAAATACTTATATCATATAGAATATGTTCTCTGACCACATGCCCCTGAGCTAGAAATCAGTAACAAAAAGTAACTGGAAAACACCAGCATGTTTGAAAATTAGGAAATGTGCAACTAGTTAACCAATGGGTCAAAGAAGAAATCAAAGTGGAAATAGAAATATGTTTTAGGAATCATAATGAAGGCATTACATATAAACCTTGTAGGATGTAGCTAAATATTGCTTTTATTTTGCTCATGCTAACATATATTCTAGTCAATATTCTAATTAATGTTTCTTGTTGGACATGTGAATACTTTTCTATTGGGCATGAACATGAAGCCAACTCTACCGGTTTGGAAGAGTCCACTATGCTCATCTCTTTCCAACTCTGAATTCAGCGATATTTTGTTGGCTAGCTTAGAACCAGTCATGGTATGTAGGAGCGTTTACTACATGGAAATCAGTAAATACTGCAAATAAGAAATTCTCCTCAACCCCAATCAGAGAGCTAGACATTACACATTTATCAGTACAACACTGGTTATTTATTTAGGAATGAATTTTCTTAGTTATAGGTTATTGTATCTTTCACTTTTCATATAGTCCCATCAGCAGTACAGGAGAATACATATTTTTTTAATATCTTTGCAGTCTTTTAATTTTGCCCATTCTGGTAAGTATGTAGTTGCACATCATTTTTTTTTCATTTGCATCTCCCTGGTGACTAAGTTTAAGGGCCAATCCTTGTGAAGTATTGTTCAAATCTCTTTACCATTTTTCATGTGGTTGACTGTCTTGAAAAACTGAATTACAAGTTTTTTGTATATTCTGGATATGGGTCTTCTGTTGGATTTACAGGCTGCAAATATTTTCTGCTTTGAGCTTGCTTTTTTACTCTAATTATAGTATCTTCTGATGGACAGAAGTTTTAAATTTTGATGCAGTCCAATTTAACAGATTTTCCTTTATTGTTAGTGCTTTTTTGTGTCTTTTTCAAGAAGTCTTTCCCTACTTTGAGGTCATGATGATATTCTATAATGCTATTATCTAGGTGCTATAGTGTTGCCTTTCACTTTAAAATTTTCTTTTTTCTGTTTGCTTTATGTTTAACATAAGGGTCTAATATCAGTTTTTCCACCTCTGTATACAATTCTATGGACATCATTAATTAAAAAGATTGTTCTTTATTCATCTCTATACAACCTTCATTGTAAAATAGGTATCCACATATACGTGGGTCTGTTTTTAGACTATCCATTCGACTGACCTATTTAATTTTTCTGTTTGTCTTTCCTTGAGGCAGTACCACATTGTCTTATTTAGTGTTGCTTAAAAGTGTCTTAAAGTCCAGAAGACAAATCCTCCCATCCTCTCTGACTACTGTGGATAGGACTTCCAACACTACGTGAAGTAGAAGTAAAGAGAGTGGGCATCCTTGTCTTCTTTCCAATTTTAAAGGGAAAGCTTTTAGCTTTTCACCACTGAGTACAATGTAACTATGAGTTTGTCTTAAATGGCCTTCTTATGTTGAGCTATGTTCCCTCTATCCCAAATTTGATGAGAGTTTTTATCATGAATGGATATTGAATTTTGTCAAATGCTTTTTCTGCAGCTATTGAGATGACCATGTGGTTTTTATTCTTCTCTTTGTTAATGTGGTATGTCATACTGACTGATTTGCAAATACTGAATCAAACTGGCTTCCCTGGAATAAGTCCCACTGCATCACAGTACATGATCGTTTTTACATATTATTGAATTCAGCTTGTTAATACTTTATTGAAGATTTTTACATTGATATTCATCATGTACATTTATGTTTAGGTATTTTCTTGTGTGTTTCTATACTCTAATATTTTTCTAAGATTTTTTTAAACTAAGTAGGAATCTGCTACAGATATCTATGAAAGACTTTTTCTTTCATTACAAAAAAAGACCCATGTGGCTGCTGCAGTCCATACCAGTGCTTTTTTTCTCCCTTGAATACAGAAAGTGGTGGCTGGAATTGCTACAGCCATAATGAAACCATGAAGGAAAAGCCAAGAGATTTGCAAATAAATTAGTCCTGACTTGTTGAGCTGCTGAATCAGCAATTGCCTGCCTCTGGATTTTCTGTTATGTGATAAAAATAAATCATTTTTAAGGGGAGAAAAAAAAAAGAGGAGGATGGGATGAGGTATTATGATAGAACTTAGTTGCTTTTAATAATGAATCTAAAGTTCTAAATATGTCAGTTTCCTCACAAGGGTAAAATAAGGGTGATAATAACTGAGATACATGGTCATTGAAAGGACTAAATAAGAAATGTAAGTAAAGCATATAGCATAGTTCCTAACAGACAGATACTAAAAATGTTAACATCTATTATTCTAAAACACTTTTATTGAAGACAAAAGACCTTCAATATCAGTCATTCACACATAAAATGTTTTGTATGGTTCTGGGTTTTTGGTTTCATGTTATTTTGTTTTTGTTTTAATATCCTTGATGTTGATGACCATGGCTGTGTGTGTGTCTGTGTGTGTGCATGCGCTCATCAAAGATACTTAAATTTTATGTCATATACTTCACATCAGGGATCCAGGCACTACCATTCTTGTGCTGTATTGTGATGGAGAAGAAGTCAAACATTAAACATAAATGTACTGCAAAGATCTCTTAATAAATTTCCAAATTCTGGATTTCCTACTTGTCCTACCCTTGTGCAATCTGTATCAGTTTTTCACATTGTTTGTTTTAAAAGTTCTCTTGAATTTAGATATTGTTATTTAATTTTTCTTGAAAAATTTCTGCTAACTCAAAGCCAGATGTTAATGACTATGGAAAGAGAACTGCTTCCATTTTTTTTTTTTTTAACCAACGGGTTCTTTTGACCTAAAGGAAAAACATGATTTTACTGAATGGTGTGGGCAGTTTCTAGTTGCCTAAGTATGCATGGTTTCCATTTCCTCTCTGTTTTCAACTATTTCCTCTATTTCATATCACTGTCATTTTCCTTGAAGGATTTACATTGATAGGAGCTGAAGGAGGGAATAGAACTTTGCCCTCACAAATCGTTTCCTGAGCAGAGTGAGAAGTAACTGTGATGGTCTATGTTCAAGTGAAAGTTCAGTGCAGTTGTAGTGAACGAGGACTCAGTGGAACAAAACCATCATTGCTTCCATCAGCTTTTGATGTTCCCCACTGCACTCTATTGACGAATACCGGATGAGTCCCAAATTTGCCCTAAGACCCTCACTGCCCTTTCAGTTTCTCATGGTATTATGAAGCTCTTTAGGGGATCCTGACTTCAGCCTTCTGTCAGACTGACTCTTTTCATAAATCCATGTTCATGCATATGACAGTACAATAGGCACTATTAAATAGCTAGGATGACATATCAGAGAGACATTTTAAAAGGAATGTTAAAGGTAAGAGACATTATTATACACATAAGAGAGAATTCCATTGATCCGCAGGACAGAAGACCTAAAGGAGGCCATCCAAACCATGAATGGATTCGAACATTTAAAACTCAAAAGCTAATCTCATGCAAAATACTAAAAACCAGAAAGTGTGATGGAGAAATTGAGTGGGCCTGCTTTCAGAGACAACAGCACATGCGTAAGCCAGATTATACACTATAGGGGTGAACACACTCATACACCCCTTGTGCTCCTCTACTTTTCACAAATTAGATTCTGAAAAGCAACTCATCAATAAATTCCTTGTTTGTTAAGTCCAAAGTAACAACAGTGTGCAACAGACTTTTGAAAATATTAGCAAGAAGATTTGATATTTTACTGTGCATCAGAATAGAGAAAAGACCCTAACTATATGAGCTTCTATTACACCACCACAGCACAAAAGAATGCAGGCCAGAATGTATCCACTTACCCTCTGTGGAAGATGATTTTCAGTTCCCTTATCTACCATTTGTCCATCATATTATTCAAGTACTGCACATTCCTTCAGGTTAGGATGGTCCTACCCTACTGTCAGCCCCCACTGCCAACAGAAAAATACCCCTGGCTCTTGACAAAGCAAAAACAACCATTTAAAGATGTTTAGTCCCACTGGGAGTCATGAATTGCAACCACCCACACAACTATATATGCCATCTATTACAAACAGAACTAATGGGCAACTGCTCAGGGCCTCACCTAAACAAAGCCTTGAGTGACAGATGAAGTTAAATATAATCTTGGAGAATAGATTTCAGGAAAATGTATACTTTTGAAGGATAATTCTGTGACAATTCTACATATGAAGGAAAATGCAAGAAATACATAGAGTTATACACAGCAGATTCAAAAGTCCCTAAATATTTCTGTCATTTGGGTTGTCATATATTCTATAGACATCACTAATTAAAAGCACTTTTTCATTAGAAGCACCAGGAAATTACCACAATTATATTTAATTTTTCCTTCTTGCAAATATTGAAACTCTTAAAAAATACTGTCCACCAAAACTGAATCAAGAAGAAACTGAACACTTGAACAATCCGATCACTAGAAAGGAAATAGAAATAGCAATTAAAAACCTCCCTACAAATAAAAGTCCAGGACCGGACGGCTTCACCGGGAATTCTACCAAACATACAAAAAAGAACTCATCCCACTCCTTCTCAAACTCTTCCAGATGATTGAAAAGGACGGAATACTCCCAAACTCATTCTATGAAGCCACCATCACCCTGATACCAAAACCAGACAAAGACACTACAAAAAAAGAGAATTATAGGCCAATATCACTGATGAACATAGACGCCAAAATCCTCACCAAAATTTTAGCAAATAGAATCCAACAACACATAAAAAAGATTATACATCATGACCAAGTGGGATTCATCCCAGGGACACAAGGCTGGTTCAACATACACAAATCAATGTAATACATCACATCAACAAGACAAAGGACAAAAACCACATGATTATCTCAATCGATGCAGAAAAAGCGTCTGATAAAATTCAATACCGATTTATGATAAAAACTCTCGCCAAAGTGGGTATAGAGGAAACATAACTCAACATAATAAAAGCTATATATGACAAACCTAAAGCCAGCATAGTACTCAACGGTGAAAAACTCAAAAGCTTCCCACTAAAATCTGGGACAAGACAAGGATGCCCACTATCACCACTCCTATTCAACATAGTCCTGGAAGTCCTAGCCAAAGCAGTCAGGCAAGAGAAAGAAATAAAAGGGATCCAAATTGGAAAAGAAGAAGTAAAAGTGTCATTATATGCTGATGACGTTACTATATATAGAAAACCCTAAAAGGTCCACACAAAAGTTACTAGAGCTGATCGAAGAATTCAGCAAGGTAGCAGGTTACAAAATTAACGTTCAAAAATCAGTTGCATTTCTTTACACTAACGATGAATCAACAGAAAAAGAAAGTAAAGAAACAATCCCCTTTAAAATAGCACCCAAAGTAATAAAATATCTGGGAATAAATCTAACCAAGGAGGTGAAAGAATTATACACAGAAAACTATAAACCATTGATGAAGGAAATTAAAGAAGACTTTAAAAAATGGAAAGATATTCCATGCTCTTGGATTGGAAGAATCAATATTGTTAAAATGGTCACACTGCCCAAGGCAATCTACAGATTTAATGCAATCCCTATCCAATTACCCAGGACATATTTCACAGAACTAGAACAAATCATAATAAAATTTATATGGAACCATCAAAGACCTAGAATTGCCAAAGCATTACTGAAGAGAAAGAAAGAGGCTGGAGGAATAACTCTCCCAGACTTCAGACAATACTATAGAGCTACAGTCATCAAGACAGCATGGTATTGGTACAAAAACAGACATATGGACCAATGGAACAGAATAGAGAGCCCAGAAATGAACCCACAAACTTTTGGTCAACTCATCTTCGACAAAGGAGGCAAGAATATACAATGGAATAAAGACAGTCTCTTCAGCAAATGGTGTTGGGAAAACTGGACAGCAGCATGTAAAACAATGAAGCTAGAACACTCCCTTACACCATATACAAAAATCAACTCAAAATGGATTAAAGACTTAAACATAAGACAAGATACAATAAACCTCCTAGAGGAAAAAGAAAACATAGGCAAAACATTATCTGACATACATTTCAAAAATTTTCTCCTAGAAGAAATAAAAGCAAGAATAAACAAATGGGACCTAATGAAACTTACAAGCTTCTGCACAGCAAATGAAACCAGAAGTAAAACAAGAAGAAAACCTATGGAATGGGAGAAAATTTTTGCAAGTGAAACCGACAAAGGCTTGATCCATAGAATATATAAGCAGCTCATACGACTCAACAAGAAAAAATAAACAACCCAATCCAAAAATGGGCAGAAGACCTCAACAAGCAATTCTCCAAGGAAGACATACAAATGATCAAAAATCACATGAAAAAATGCTCAATATCACTAATTATAAGAGAAATGCAAATCAAAACTACAATGAGGTATCACCTCACACCAGTCAGAATGGCCATCATTTAAAAATCCACAAATGACAAATGCTGGAGAGGCTGTGGAGAAAGGGGAACCCTCCTATACTGCTGGTGGGAATGCAGTTTGGTGCAGCCACTACAGAAAACAGTGTGGAGATTCCTCAAAAGACTAGGAATAGACTTACCATATGACCCAGGAATCCCACTCCTGGGCTTGTATCCAGAAGGAAATCTACTTCAGGATGACACCTGCACTCCAATGTTCATAGCAGCACTATTTACAATAGCCAAAACATGGAAACAGCCTAAATGTCCATCAATAGGTGACTGGATAAAGAAGATGTGGTATATTTATACAATGGAATACTACTCAGCCATAAAAACCAACAACATAACGCCATTTGCAGCAACATGGATGCTCCTAGAGAATGTCGTTCTAAGTGAAGTAAGCCAGAAAGAGAAAGAAAAATACCATATGAGATCGCTCATATGTGGAATCTAAAGACTCATGGACAGAGAATACAGACTTGTGGTTACCAGGGTGGTAGAAGGTGGGAAGGGATAGACTGGGATTTCAAAATTGTAGAACAGATAAACAAGATTACACTGTATAGCACAGGGAAATATACACAAAATGTTATGATAAATCACAGAGAAAAAAATGTGACAATGAATGTGTATATGTCCATGAATGACTGAAAAATTGTGCTGAACACTGGAATTTGACACAACATTGTAAAATGATTATAAATCAATAAAAAATGTTAAAAAAAAAAAAGAATAGACAAAATCCAGAACACTGACAGCACCAAAGGCTGGTGAGAATCTGGAGCAACAGAAACTCTCATTTATTGCTCGTGGGCATGTGAAATGGTACAGCCACTTTGGAAGACAGTTTGGTGGTTTCTTACAAAACTAAGCACTCTCTTACCATATGATCTAACTGTTGTGCTCCTTGCTATTTACCTAAAAGAGTTAAAAATGTATGTCCACACAGAAACATGCACATGGATATTTATAGCAGCTCTGTTCATAACTGCCAAAACTTGGAAGCAACCAAGATGTCTTTCAGTAGATGAATGTATGAACTATAGCACAATGGAGTATTTTCCAATGCTAAAAGGAAATGAACTATCAAGCCATGATAAGACTTGAAGAAAACTTAAATATGTCTTACTATGTGAAAGAAGTCAATCTGAAAAGGGTACATCCTGAATGATTCCAATTTTATGATGTTCTGGAAAAAGCAAAATTATGGAAAGAGTAAAAAAGATCAGAGGTTGCCAGGGGGTGGGGGCAGATGAGTGATGCATGGAGGATTTTTAGGGCAGTGCGAATACTCTATATGATACTATAATGATAGCTACATTTTACTATACATTTGCTAAACCCATATAATGTACAACACCAAGAATGAACCCTAAGGTAAACTTTGGATGATCATGATATGTCATTGTAGGTTCGTTAACTGTAACAAATGTGTGACTGGTGGGCAAGGTTAATAATGCAGAGGCTGTGCATGTGTGGGGACTGCAGTATATGGGACATAACTGTACCTTTAATTTTTTTGTGAATCTGAAAGTGCTCTTTTTAAAAAGTCTCTGTTAAAAAAATTAGAGTCAAAAGTTCAAAAACTCAAGTAGAGTCAGTCTAAATGTCTACAAGATTCTGATATTCTCTGAATAAAGGTACAATGCCAGGACTTTTATTTTAAAGTACAATATAGAAATAGCATTAAGTAAGGATATGAATCTAAACCAAAGGCTGCCTCACAGCAAGGAATCTGGGGAGACTAGCTGTGGGCTCCTTTACCCTCCAAATGTAAGAGTGCACTTTCTCTCTTGGACCAGGAATCACCCATGTCTGCACAGAACACTTTGGAACTGAAAAGCCTAAAATGGAGTTTCAGCTAGGTGCTTTGGATTTTTAAGAATTTTGCTCGTCACATAGGCAAGATCCTAATACTTAATCAGCCTTAAAAGTAGAGCCCTCCTTGGGTCTCACTGAAACCACGTACAAATCATCAGTCTCACTGTTATTAATAAATAATGCCCACAAGCTGATAAAAACCACTCCAAACGCCATGGTCCATGCTTACAAAGTAGCATTCTTCATCAGTGTGCTTCATGCCTTGACCAGGAGTCAGGGAAGTACAGGAACATTTTTATTTCAGTAGGACACCTCAGGCTAGTTCCAGACCTGATTTAGCCCTCACTGTACAAGCAGTTTCCCTGCTGAAGAACAAATCAAGTGGATTGACAGTGAGTGGAGCCATTTTGCTTTTCTTTTTACACTTTGTTATTGCTTAGAGCTTGAGCACTTTAAGGAAGCATCTTCCTTTACAGAAACTGTTGACGTGTGCTTTAGCAGGTACCATCCATTTTAAGTGAAACTGGAAGTTAACTGTTGTGAATAAAATGTACGCACAGGTGTAATGAAAAATCTTGCTGGTAGGCCGGACTCCTCTGTACTCGTGACCTCAATAATTAAAAATAAGAAGGGAGAAACAAATCTCATTTTATTAACATGTAACTTCAGTCTTCTCTTTGAGAAAAATCATTCCCAGCACATCAGTGGAGCATGGAAGCACTTTATAGCAGATCATTTAACCCAGAATGTGATGAAGAGTTTCTAAAAAGCTTATTATTCCTCCAAATACTAAGCTACTGAACAATGAAGACCCACTCAAAACTCTAGCTCTTCCATCTCCCAATTCTTTCTCCATCCATAAACTGAAGCTCAAATTTAAAGTTGTAAATCCTATTATCACTAAGAATGCTGCACGGTGAGGAGAATTACACGTCCCCGTCTCTACCTCAGGGATAAGGGGGGAGTTCAGAAGGACAAGAGGTTAAAGTTTCTTATTATTAAGAAATAATAATAAAAGGGGTACATAACAACAAAGTACACCTGTATAGCACAAGGAACTATATTCAATTATCTTGTAATAGCCTATAACGAAAAAGAATATGAAAAGGAATATATATATATATATGAGTCATTATGCTGTACATCAGAAATTAACACAACATTGTAAATCAACTACACTTCAATTAAAAAAAGAGGTACATAAAGGCCACCCTAATTCTTACCTGATGAGTTTCATCTATTACCTATAGCTGGGAGGTGATTATGAATTCGACCAACTATAACAGACTGGATTTTTAGAGTCAGTTAACAGGCAATTTTTGAGCCTGTAATAAATGCCCAGCACTGTCTCATTCTTGACCCTCAAGGAGTTTACAAATAGGCAGTGTCATCCAGGAGCCTCTACTTGTCCTGTTCTTGTCTTATACTTCAAATATCAGGAGTTAGTGTCACTGTTAAAAGACTGGTTTCAACCTGGGTCTCAGATCAGGTTCAGTTTATAGAACATTTTGAGAGTCTACTGTTGTTTTAGAAAACTGAGAGGTGGTTTCTGATTTATTTTTGTTTCTTAGTTTGTTTACTTTTTAATTACTATGATTTGTAGCTGAGTGAAAAATAATGGCAGTTTAATTAGTTTAAGTGCCAGCTATTGTTTTCCAGTCTGGGGTTCAGTTTGGCTCTTAGTCCTTCTTAATCACTACATTGTTTAAAATTAGCAAGGTACAAGATCCCCCCCCCAAAAAAAAACCAAAAAACGTTTTTGTAATATTCACCTAGTGACATCATTTTTCAAAGTAAATTTGTCTTCTTGGAATGTCTATAAATACCTTAAGAAGAAAATAAAATTCTGAAACTGCCTGCTTGGTGAAAAGAAGGGATTTTCTACATAAAATGAGAAGTTGGGAAAACCATTAAAGGGCTTGGCAAAACGATTACAAAAACTTTTCTTCAGTTTTAACAATTATTGCCACGCAGGACACACACTCTACTCTAACTGTGATAGCTTTCACCTTACCTCTTTGTTTCTCACTAAAGGAAGGAAATCAGAATGCTAGTGAATGAGTGACACTACCAGAGACACTAACCCTACTCTAATTGTACAAATAAATCAGTTACAAATGTTAAACTAACAATTAATAGAAACAATTATTTGCAAAACAACCTGCATCTTGTCAAGACACCATGAATGAGAAGTGCAGAAGACGCAGTATCTTCCAGGGCTGAACCTGCTTTAGACTTAAGCAGAATGTAAGAATGCCTCTGGGAGGCATTTGGACGGAGTGTTCTGTGTTGTTTTTAAGGGAGGGTGATGACGGGCATGAACCAGTCAAGTAAAAGGAATCAATGACAAAAGAGAAAGGAGGGAGAAAAAACCATAGAAGCAAAGTTTATAGAAGATGAAAAAAAATGGGATCCACAGGGCACAAGGGAATGCTGTGCTTGAGTCTGGTAGGAGCGTGGATACTCCAGGTAACAGCAAAGCAAAAAGAAGGTACAAATGATGCGGGGAGTGGACAGAGCTGGTGATGGGATTACAAAAAAGTTCCAGTCTGATTCTTCCACTGCTCTTACTGAAGTACCAAAGGCAACCATATCAGCACAGAATGAGAAAGGAAGAGGCAGAGAGCAAATATACAAGGGGGATGTGGAAGGGCCAGGCAGCACTGAGCAGCCATTTGAGACTTGAGTCCTCCGCCCTCTGTTCAGAGGGATTTGGCCGTAGATTAACACATCACTGGATGGTCCACAGCCGATGAAGGCTTGGCAACGAGTCCTTTATCATTCTTTCCCTCCCCCTTACAAAGATGGTCTTTGTAACCTCCTGCTCCTCCCCTTCTTCCTTTCCATCTGAGTTCTCCTCTGTCTCCCCACTCCTACCTCTAGTCCCAGCCTTTTAAACTCTTCGAAAGAAGAAAACAAAAGACCACCCTCGGCGAACACATAATAAACATTTTCTGATTCTGTTTTTCTTCCTTCTTCTACTCTTCTCCCTTTCCGTTCCCTTCCATGCTACTGCCTTTCTTTCCTGAGAATTCAATAAAACAATTAGGTGGGACAGAGCCAGGTAGGCATCGGAGCACTAGAAGTCTAGAGGAGAGGTTGTCATGACGGCCTAGACAAGGGTACCAATGCCTAGGCAGGTGAGAAGCACATTCACATGGGGGTCATGGCTACACATTTTCTGGAAAACCTATATTTCTAATAAATTTAACTTTTTCAGATACAGTGGGGTGACTGTGAAAGGAGCGAGGAAGATAAAATCATGGCAGAAAGCACACATTCTAAAAGAGGTCCTAAATAGCATGATGACAGAGTTCCTTTGGGGAAAATGATGCTAAGACTAATTAACACATAGCCAAAAATCCAGGACACCCCAGCAGGTATTGGGAACCCAGGCTCCCCAGGCACCTTGAAAGATCGTAAAAGAATCAGAGGTTAGACATAAGTTTTTCACTTGCCTGGAGAGATGCCAGGCAATTTCAGCTGTGCTGCAGCCTGCACCTTCCTAACTCGATGTACTTGGAGCAAGAGGCAAATGGTCCAGGTCAAGATACCCCATTAACACAAAAGGAATGCTCCGAGACTATCTGCTGAAAACTTACAGCACATTGGACAACTTGCTCAAAGGGAAGGGGCAGTGTGGGAGAGCAAGAAAGCATCTGTCTCAAGACATGGCAACAGCAAAACTTTTTTGCTAAAAGAAGTCTCCATTCAAGATGAAACATAACTGAAAAATATCCAACTGCCTTCTGATTCCAGTTTAATAGCTGGCCAAGAGCATAATTTTCTCAAATTGCATCCATTTTTATGACTAAGTAGGGCACTTGGCAGTAGTTCTAAATGATTCCCAAGACTAAGCACAGCCACAGCTCCTTCTGCGCAAAAGCATCCTTCTTTAATGCAGCCACCACCATATTCCTATAACTTTATTGCATTCTTCCATCCAATCTTCCCTCCCACCAAGAGACCCTGAAGGCCCCAGGAAAGCTGCTACCTCAGGTCTTGAAATGTTACTTCTCTAGCTCAGTGGTCCAGCAACTGAGTCCCATGAGCACTTAGAATGACAGTCTCTCTCCTCTGAATAAACAAGCAGCATCTCTTCCCAAGCAGCCTGGCTTTCACTCACTCCAAGTAAGTTAAATGATGCTGCAGAACTTGTGCCATAGAACAAGATTCAATGCTTTACAGTCAAAATAACTTAGGGCACCTCATCAGTTCCCATTTATATATAATGCATCCATAGCTGAGATGGTTATTAAGCTAGGGACTCTCGGCCCCAAACCTACCCCTCTACACTCAGCTTTGTGGTGCTGAGGCTGGGACTCTGCAGACCAACTCTCACCTTTGCCAGCTGGGTCTCTCAGATGCTGCCAGTAGTGGTTAACAGAGGGAGACCAGAGGCTGGAGGAGAGAGAGAAGATTTGCTCCTCTGTGTTTGCTGACTGTTCTGTGGGGGGTCACCCAGCATGAATACGTCATCTCAACAGCAGCGGCTGGCTTCAGTTATAGTTGATTCCAGTTTCAATTTTTTCCACACAACAGGAACCAACCACCTTGTGTCACTTCGAGGAAACCACGACCAGATCCACAGGATCCTGCCTCTGAGCCTCTCCGTCCCCAAAATCTCAATCTCTCCTCTTTGCTCCCTGAGCCCTAGCAGTGACAGCTGCTCCCTTCAGTTACTATCTCCGCATTGCCTCAATGTTCCCTCTTTCTTTTCAGTCCTCTAATGCCTGCTTAGATTTTATATCCTTATATTAAATGATCTCCGTGAAAATAACTAGTGTCTTTTCTCCTCACCAAACTCAGTCTGGTATAATACGTGAGCTAATTTTTTCTGTCCTGTAACTTGTCTACACATACACATACACACACACACACACACACACACACACACACACGAGAAAGAAAGCAAAATTTGACACCCAGTGGAGCTTCAATAGGAGGTGACTTAAGTTTTGCTACAAACTTGGAAATACCCTCTCCCCCTTGTTGGCAATGGTAGAAAACACACACATCATGGCTTACTTTTCAAGTGTTTTTTTCCTCATTGCCTGTTAATCATCAGTGTTTTGGAGTTAAACTCTCATGGTGAAAATTTTACTGGTCAAAATTCTTTATTTTACATAAAGGAAAATTAATTCAATCTTGAGCATGAAAACAGAGCTGTGAAAACTTCAAACGTTCCTATATTCACCTCCTGTGGCTGCTGGTAACAAATTACAACAAGCTTGGGGGCTTCAAACAACACAAATAAGTTCTCTCACAGATCCAGATGCCAGGAGTCTGATAACAAGGTGCCAGTGGGGATGAACAACCTTTGCGGGGTCCATAGGAGACCCTGTTCTCTGCCTCTTCCAGCTTCTGGTGGCTCTTGGCATACTTGGCAGTCCTTGCCCTGTGCCACATCGCTTCAGTCTCTGCCTCTGGGGTCACACCACCTCGTTCTCTTTGTGTGCCTTCTCTGTATCTCTGTCTCAAACCCTTCTGCCTTTCTCTTATAATGATTACAGTTAGGACCCACCAAAATAATCCAGATGACTCCTTTCAAGTTCCTTAATCGAATCAGTTATTTTTCTATATAAAGTCATAGTCACAGAATCTGAGAATTAGGACATGGACATATCTTCTTAGTGGCCACCATTTACCCTACTCTAGTCAACCCTCAGTGATCCTTTATTCCATTTATCGTCTCCCTTTTAGAATGGGAATGTCTATAGCTGTTATACTATGTCTGTCCCATCACTGAACTTTGGAAACAGATAACTTGTTTTCTAGTTTCACAGGTCTACACATGGAGACGAATGTTGCTCCAAGATGGATCATACCTAGAGTCTCACCTCTACCTTATTTAGATGATGTAGATTATTAGATTTGAGACTTTTTGAGCAATGATGTCTAGGTAAAATTTTGAAACTTGGAGTTGATGATGAAGTGGGTTGAGACTTTCAGGGATGTTGGGATGGGGTGAATATATTTTGCATGTGGGATGAACACAATTTGGGAGCAAACCAGAGGGCAGAATGTAGTTGGCAAACTGTGGCCACCAAAAACAGATGTCCACATTCTCATCCCCGGAATCTGTGAATATTGCCTTAAATAGCAGAAGATGTGACTAATGATCCCAAGAGAAGGAGCTCAGTCCTGATTATCCAGATAGACCCTAAATGCAATCACATGCATTCTTGTAAGAAGAAGGCAGAGGTTTTGACTCAGATCCACAGAAGAGAAACCACACAAAGAGGAGGCAATATGATCACAGAGGCAGCGATTGGGTTAATACAGCTACAAGACAAGAAACAGCAAGGAAATGTCAACAGGCATCAAGAGCTAGGACAGACAAGGAGTGGATTCTCCCCTAAAGTGTTCAGAGGGACAACAGCCCTGCCAACTACTTGGTTTCAGATTTCTGCTCTCTAAAACGGTGAGAGAATACATTTCTATTGTTTTAAGACACCAAGTTTGTGGTAATTAGTTACAGTAGCAATAGGAAATAACACAGTTCCCAAAAGATAACAAAATAAGGAAGTGCAAAAATTGTTCCAATAACATTATTAAAATAAATACAGATTTGGGAAAAAAATTCACAGCCGAAGGACCTATATTTCTGCCTCCATTTGGGGGAGGGGGGAAAGTGGGAACAGACTTGATTGTCCTATTTCAAATAGTTTTTTAAGTACAAAAGTTATTTCTGTTCTGCTGCATTTTTTAAATTGTTGAAGTTATATGAGAGTTTCAAGAATCAAAAAGTACTTTAAAAATTTGTACATCATTAAATTTATGTAGCTAATTGTGAGCTGACCTTGAGATGAATTAAGGCCGTGGGATTCAAGGCCACGATCAGAGCATGTTTGTAGTAGGCAGTAAATAATGACTGTATGCATGTGCCAATTATATAAGATTTAGAACAAAGAAAATAGAAGTACGCATGTGCTAGAGATATTCTGTAAGCCTAATGAACAAAGAAATTCACATCGCACATGTGCTGGCAGAGAACAGATAAAAAGCAAGACAGCACATCACAGGCACACGCACCACCCTGTGGCAATAGAATAACGCGTTGTTAACCCCATGGAGTCTCCTGCTGAAGTCTGTCCAGTGGTATGGCAACTCCTTGTGCATTTTTTCGTTTGGGTCGCTCACCTTCCAGAACCCCGCGTCAGCCCCCTTCAGCTGACACTAATCAATTCCTTTTAATATAAATGACTCAATTTTTTTTCCACATGCAGCTGCACTGACATTCCTTGGATGATGTGTTTCTTAGATATTATAGAATGCCAGACTCTAGCAATTCAAATCATCTCAGTGGCATTTTCTGTTCACTACCTATAGATTTTCAACCTGAAACCTTTCAAATCAAGATAAGTGCTATTACAAGATAAGTGAAAGAAATTGTATTTGGTTGTCTCCTTAATAAAAGAGGAGAGGGCAGAAATTCTAGCATTTATCTTAATGTGTTTAACAATTTAAAATCCTCTAAAACTGTTTTCTATTTCTCTTACTCATCAAGCTCATGAAAAAAGTAATTTTCTTAAACATTAAGAACAAATTGTGACAGAAACAACAATTCACTTTACAGCCTCTTTCAAGTTGTAATTCTTGTGTGTTTCAAAACTCTTCTGAAGGATCTAGATATTACCATCCTGGATTCAGAGATCATCTAACAATCAACCCACCCAGTTTTCTGCCCTTCATAAGGTTTCAAGGAATGTGCTGGCTAATGTCAACTTTAAAGAATTCTAATGTTTGAGAAATATCTTGGTTGCCCTAACTCATTAGATATGTCAATTGAAGAAGTAGCCTAATTTTGCTTTTGCTTTTTTTTTTTTTAGTGCTGAGTGCTTCAAATATGATCTCAGAAACAAATGGCTTAATTTAATATTTAGAAAAATATTTGCATGAAATGGCAAATTATATTCTGAGAGTACGAGAGGTCATTGGCTTCCAAGGTCAATACTAACTCCCGAGAGACCTTCCTGTTCTGCTACCACCCACCTCAGGCATACAGCACTCTGGTCTTACAGGAAGTAGAAAAGCTTTCAAAGTACCCACCCCGACGAACGCATAAACAAACAGACAGACCACCAGACTTGAGCTTTAAATAGTGGGAATGGGGATAGTTAGGAGCCTAGAAATCTAAGCAGAACAGCCCACAGTCACGGATAGGGGCAGATGGCAGAGGAGGGGAGTTAGTACCCAAGCTGCTAGGTATGTCAGTAAATAGGGACCAGCATGGCACACAGCCAGCCAGACTAGGAAAGGCAAAGTTACCCAGAGTAGAGCTGCACGTTAATCCTTGAACAGAGGGAGCTGAGCCTGAGACTTACTCTGATATCGAACACCTAATGAGGAGTCAGATATTTGCACAGTCTTAATATCGCCTCACAGATTGTTTATTAGTTGCAGGGTCACAGGGAGTGTAATTATAGTGTAGATAAATCAAGTGATCAAAATTATCACCACATACGAGGAACAGATGAACACCTTAAAAAGAACATAACATCGCCTATCCAGGATCACAGCAAAGAATTAGGCAATGTTTTCAAGGCAGTATTTAAAATAGCACCAAAAAACTAAAAAATACACTAGGTATGATGGGATATACAACTTTAATGAAAACACTGAAGTATACCTAAATAAATGGAAATCTATCTCATGCTTGTGGGTGTAGCATATAAATGTCAGATTTTTTTAATATCATAAAGATGTCAGTTTTTATACCACAAAAATGTCAGTTTTTCCCAAATTTATTTATAAATTTAATGCATCTCCAACCAAAATACCAATGGAGCTTTTCATAGAATTAGCAAATTAGTTGTAAAATTTCTATGAAGAGCAAAGAGCTGAGAATAACACCTCAGAAGAAAAAGAAGGAGATTGGCCCCACCATTTATTTAGATTGCCTACAATGCTAAACTAAAAAGGCAAATGGTATTAGCATAAAGAAAGAAAAACTAGCCAATGGAAAAGAACAAAAATAAGTCCATCCCATATACAGAATTTTGATGGCCAGTAGAGGTAACAGGGCCAATCAAGTGGAAAAAGAAAAAACTATGCAACAAAGGAAGCCAAAAACAGTGGTTATTCACATGAAAAATGTAAAAGAAATCTTTACCTCACCCCAAACATAGAAGTCATAAAATATTAATGTTGAAAGCAAAACTTTAAAACCAGAAGGTAATCCAAGTTAACATCTTTTATCTCCTTGAGATTCAGAAGGACAGATTCAACAAGTCAAACATTTCCAAACTGTAGAGAAAATACTGGTAAATTTAATTATATTAGTACTAGATCTTCTTTTCATAAAAAGCATTTTAATAAGAACAGACAGTCAAGCTAACACTTGGAGGAAATATTAACAACACATAAAACTGACAAAGGATTAATATTAAAATATATAAAGAACCTCTAGAAACCAAAAAGAAGAAACATAAAATATATAAATATGCAAACAATATAGACAGGTATTTATAGAATAAGAAACACCTATTGAGAATAAACAGAAAAAAAATGCTCAATAACACAGATAAATCAGAAAACGCAAATCAGAAACATAATGAAATATCATTTTAAACCCATTTCGGAAAAAAACCAAAACAAGAAAACTGACAATATGGAATGTTGTAAACAATGGAGATTAGTGTGATTTCCTTGCCCTTCTGGAGGTACAGGAACTTTGAAAAATAATTTGTGTTATCTTATAAAGTCACAGACAACCTTATTCTGTGACCCAGTAATTTTCACATGGGCTGGAAAAACATGCAAAATGCCCATCAAGAAACAAATAGATAAACTGTGGTATATATCACAATGTCATACAAAACTGAGAATGGATAAAGTACAACGACAGCAACCTGAAGGAATAGCAGGACAGAGTCAAAATGGCATGTCCTAGAAAGCAACGTAGAGTTGTACAATTAGTACAACTTTTACCATTACTCTTCTATTAAGTTAAAAACAAAGTAAACTGAATACTGTATCATTTAGAGATATAAACATGTGGTGTAAATACATTTCACAAAAAGCAAAGGATAACAAAATTTAGGATAGCATACATGTGTACAGGGAGGGTCTACGGGAATGGAATAGAAGAGGCACCTAGAAATTAATGGGGTTTTTGATAGATTTCTAGTTCTGCCATTAGCAGTGATTTTCAGAGGGAGAGTGCCATATACAGACTAATGATGACAACATGTCACCAACGAAGGATTGTTGTGATTAATAAAATTCTGTTCACCCGAGATTTTTTTTTAAGGACTATAAAGTTCTCACAGCATTCAGGGTACTCTGTTCCACACAAGATGAATTGTTTTATAAGAGTCTTTTGCTTTTTTCCTATTTCTTTTATGGTTCATGTTGTTATTTATTGGTAAGGAGAAGAAGAATGGAGAGAGAGTGGGCAAAAAAAAAAAAAAATCTCCAAGTCTTCTCTGCTGTCTCTGTTGCTGAAAAAAATGTAGCAGTCCCTGGAACCTAGGCATTTTCAGATATTACATTCATAATCACATCTACTTGAGAACAATCTAGAGAAGGTTCATGAGTTGTCATAACTCAGAATCTTGCTCAGATGTAAATCTGAATAATATGTATAGTACTTCTCAAATTGTTGCATGCATAAGAATTATTCGATGTGTTTTGGGAAAAATGCAGAGATTCTGATTCAGTAGATCTGATGTGCCTGTGGGAAACCACATTTTTTACAAGCCTCCAGGTGATTCTGTACATTTTGAAAAACAGTGGAGCCTAGAGGTATGTACCTCTCAACATAGCTACATAGTTTTTTCTGATCAGCAGATTCCATGGCTATATTATTAATTGAGAATTTGAACATTTCAAATGGCCCTACAGCATCCTGGTGAATGTCAGAAGTGGACTGTAAATCTGAAACTCACATCTCACTCCTACCCAGTTATACCACATCTAACCATGAGCATCTTAGGGAGTCATTTTTAAGCCACTTGGAAAACTTAAAGAAGCAACATGGAAAGGTGGCAAATCTCACCAAATACAGAATGATGAATACATTCTGTTTCTGCAACTTAATTTCCCTCCCCATTCCTCCAGTGGGACAGCCTGACACCATCTTGGTAACTACTGAGATTTCCCCACAGTTCACAGCAGCAGGGCTGCCTGGACCTTAGACACTCATCTCTACCACATGCAGACTTGAAGGCCTTGGCCAAGCACAGTATACATGGCCAGATTTTATCAACTTCCATCTGGCAGAGTCACGATCTAAGCAGTGCCAGCATTGGCTGTGACCATGGCTCTCAGCTTTGACTTTCAAGGCCAGGTGAGGCACATATCCTTGTACCCCCAAAACTTCTTCCTGTTGGGCTCTGCTATCATTCCAGGGTGTGAGAGCTCCCCCTGCTGGTCTCCCAACTCTGTTTAATTGAGGTTTCTGTTTATTAATCTTTTTACACCAGCAATTCTTGGCACTCCTTGGCTTGCAGCTGCATCACTCCAACCTTTTCCTCTGTTATCACATGGAGTTCTTCCTATGTTTCTCTATCCTCTCATGGTATCTTCCTCATCTTATTAAGACTGGATTTAGGACCCACCCTAATAACCTCATCTTAACCTGATTACATTTGCAAAGACCCTATCTCCAGATAAGATCGAATTCACAGGTACCAAAGGTTAGAACTTCAACATATCTTTTTGGAGGACACAATTCAACCCATAACACTACCCAACTCAGAAAAAGTTTAGATTTTCAGTCTCAAAAATCCTACCTTCCTCGATGTTTCTGACCAAAATACTTTGTGCCATAAATTTCCTTCCTTCTGCCTCCCCTGCAATAGCTCCTACATTTTTTTTTAATGCTTTCAGGACTTCTAAGAGCTAGTAACCCCCACTAAGTCTATCAGAGTGGAGTCTGTTTATTTTTTTCATCTGCTTGGTCACCACTATATCCCTAGCACCCAAATCAGTGCCTGGCACTCAGAAGGGCCCATAAACATTTCTTGAATAAATGAATGCTACAAAGGCTTGTGAAATACCTCACTCTCTGACTTGCCCCATACCTGCCCTTGGGTAAAAAGCCCAGAGTGAGCTAATTCCTTAAAGATAAGGAGAGGGGAATAAAAACAAAACAGAAACAGACTCATAGACATAGAATACAAACTTGTGGTTGCCAAGGGGGAGAGGCGTGGGAAGGGGCAGACTGCAAGTTCAAATTCGTAGATACTGAAAGGCATATGTAGAATAGATGAACAAAATTATACTGCATAGCACAGGGAAATAAATACAAGATCTTGTGGTAGCTCACAGTGAAAAAACAATGGGACAATGAATATATGTATATTCATGTATGATTGAAAAATTGTGCTCTACACTGGAAATTGACACAACATTATAAACTGACTATAACTCAATAAAAAATGTTTCAAAAGATAAGGAGAGGAGAGTCAAAAAAGTTTTTAAAACACTTAATAACTAACAATATTATCCAGCTACATGCTACAACAGCCAAAGGATATTTTCCAAGATAAACCAAAGTGATGTATCAATACACAACTCAAATGATTTATTAACATGTTAAAATAAATCATAGTCTTTTTTTCCTAAATGTGAGATAGGAATTTTAAATATGTGTGGCCTCATTTAATTTTAAGACTTACAGGCTTTTCAAAAAGTCATCAGAGAAATCATTAACTAGCATGGGTTGACCTCCTGAAACATGTCAGCCTACAATAAAGCCATGCTTAACACTAGCAGACTCTGACCTTGTGGTTGAATTTTGCACATGTTTTATAGCTTGGAACTGAGAGAAAGAGAATTATTTTCAAAAATCACTTTAGCAGGCATAAAGTCAAATTAAAGATATTGGGGTTAGTGTTAACAAAAAATACAGAGAAATCTTCAGCTATAAGGGACAAAGAAACAAACACAGTCCACACAAGTTCTTCCTTCAATAACAGAGCACGCCAGCAAGTCAGCACCTCCCCGCAGCAGACATGGTCCTCCGTCCCAAGGTTTTCTGTCTCAGCCAGGCTCCTTCCTGCCACCACTTGCATTATTCGCCAGTACTAGAAATTACCCTAGTCTGTGTATTACTTCATGTACTCCCTATGTAGTCTTCTGTCTCATCTGGAGATGAGTAATCGTCTTTTTCACTGCTGAATGTATACTGCTTTAAATCACACCTAACACATAGAAGTTGCTCAATAAGTCTTTGTCAACTGATTGACTAACATATCCAGTAGAATTTTTGATAACATGGAAATCATAAACCCAAAGGAAACTGATAGAAGAATTATAAGAGAACTCCACCAGAAGAAAGAGCAAAAATCTGAACTGCTTGCAGATAGTGGGCCACAAACCACCTGATAAATGAAGTGAGATACAGGTCAAAGAGTAATTTCAACCTAGTATTATTCGAAAATTGCAATTCTTAGTAGAGTGGGAAAGGTAGAATGGGGGAAGGGCATTGTGGAGCTTTTATAGTTTCATAGGGAAAGAATCTGGGTGTCACTTACGTTTCAAATATTGAAAGGTCTTGCCAAGTAAAAGTTGGCAAGGATTAAGTCTCTAGCCACTGCAGTTGCTGACCTTCAACACACCCTCAAAGTTCAGGGTGGAGATCAGGAATGAGGCACTCCGTGCTCTGGGAAAACTGGCAGCACAGGTCTTCAGATAGATCTTTTCAGGAGAAGATTCTATGAGCCTAAATTCTTGCATCTTCTCACATATAGATAAGCACTAAAATCATTAACAGAGACATCTGCTCCTTGTGACTAGCAATAACCTTCTGCTAAGCTCTGCAACTGACTGCATGTATCCCCCTTGAATAAAATCATATATATAATATATATATACATTGATCCCTGCCCCTACCGCTTTGGAGTTGCTCCTCCAAAGAGCTATCTTAGAGACTGTGTTCAAGGCTATAGTCCTCATTTTGCCCCAAATAAAATTTAACTCACAACTCTCACATTGTGCATTTTTTTTTCAGTCAACAGTCTATAGTAAAATAGTTTTATGTACCTGAGTCACTACATTTATTTTCTTTATATAACAACAACAACAAAAAGACCTGCAGGTTTTATGGAGCATAGTGAAATGCTAGTATTTATTCCATTTTACAGATGAGGAAACCAAAAGCTTAGAGAGAATAAATAACTACTCAAAGCCACAAAACCAGTAAGTGGAAAAACTGGACTTTGAACCCAGAAGATGTGAGTTAGAAAGACTAATAAGATCTCAAAGACACTCCATGGTCAATTCTGACTCTAGTGTTCAAGAAAGTCAACACAATTCAAGAACAAATCATCTCCCCTCTTTCCCTCTCTGAATTTGGATGCAGGCATATCACCAATTACTATAATTTCCCATATTATTGCTCATAATTTTTCTAGCTCTTTTGTACGGAGGATCTCAAGGTGTCTTTAGTCATTGTCAATGATCAAATTGTTAACATTTACACTTGTTATCAGACTATAAATCAGTTTAAAACAATTATCTATATCCTCATTGAATTGTTGAAAAATTGTATCATGCATTACCAAATAGCATCTCTCAACTGGTACTTTCTAAATCAGGTAGTGGCCTTTCTTCATGCTGTGGCATAATGCACTCTTAGCTTCTGAAAGACCAGAAGAAAAGGATATTCTAAAACATACAAAAATATTTAAATTAATAAATCTGAAAATCTGTGGGAGAAATAAATATACAAAGTTAGACAGTAGTAGAGGAGAAAATAACTTTTTTCGAGGGTTATAGCAAAGAACAGCTAATAAGAATGGAATATAGTTGAATTAGATACATCGAATGCATCGCCTCAAACCGTCTACACCTCACCTGACTTCTGGGACTTAGGCATGTTTCACTAAGTCATCACCTCTCACACCAACTCTAGGAACTGGAATGCTGGATGGTTCAGTCACATGCAGCTAACAAAGCCTACACAGTTGTCCCTCCATCACTGTGACAGATCAGTTCCAAGACACCTCACTGACACCAAAATTCACAGATGCTCCACCCATATATAAAATGGCATCATATTTGCATATAATCTACACATGTCCCCCTGTATAGTTTAAATCATCTCTAGATTACTTATAATACCTAATACAATGTAAATGCTATATACTGAGTAAATGTTAGGTAAATAGTTGTCGGCACACAAATTCAAGTTTTGCTTTTGAAACTTTCTGGAATTTTTTTTTCCCAAATATTTTCCATTGGTGGTTGGTTAAATCTGCAGGTGTAGAACCTGGGGCTGACTATTGCCTCTGACTCAGAGGAAGTGCCCAGCTACAGAACAACGAATCTGGATTCCATAGCTGCACTACCTAGTGACACAACCCAAATATGTGGGAGTATCAACTCCCTATATAGTTCATTGTGACCAGGAAGAGACTGAAGATGGGAGAGGGCCAGTAGACAAATTTGCTTTGCATTTCCCCATTTAGAAGCATTTAGGTGCTTCTAAACATCTGCCAGGAGACCTTCTGTGGCACTGGAAGGCCACCTGTGTTCCTTTGTGAAACAAAAGATAAACTCAGTAATGCACCACCTTATGTTATCTTTCTTCCTTCCTTTTTTTAATTCTCACTGCCATGGAACTGGATTACCAATAAAGCATTAGCACCTAAGCTTTACCCCAGGCTCTGTTTTCCAAGGACTCTAAAAACAGTCCTGTGTACTATTTCAAAGTTGTCAATGCACAAGGTATAAAACTGGGTATATAATGAGCCTCCTAATTAGTAGAAAAGGCAAATACATGATAAACAGGGATCATGCTGCTTATCCATAAAGCCCAGCAGAATTTTTGTGCTCAATACATATGTCAACTACAAATGTCCATCAACATCAGCATTTTAGTAGTGAAGCATGGTGGGGAAAATTATGTTTCCATGAGGCTACTTTTCCCATCTTTGAAAAATAAAAACACAATTACAAGTCCAATTTACAAGAACAGTTTGTTTCTTATGATGAAAAATAATGCAACCAATTATCCAAGGTACCTATCTAAAATTTAACTACTATTATCAAATAAAATGTAGAAATATAGCAGCAGAAACTATCAAAGGTACCTTAAAATCCACCAGTATTCAGCAAACCCTGGACTTTATGCAGCTGCCTCTGGTTATGTAGTCACCAACCTTTAAACTGAGAATAATCAGCTGAATTTCAAAATGGAATTATGCAAGTTTATTTGATTTCCTCTGCTTGCCTCTCATGAAAAGACATAAAACTGAAAATGGCTTCATAGAGCGGGTAGGAACAGTCAGGTGAATGCAACATACTGTCATCAATCCCATTGTTTCAGGAAGCCATGGGTGTGGTAGGCACAATCAGGCTTCACAGAAAAGAACCATGAACCAACTATGAGACACCAAAGAATGAGGCAGCAATTCTGCCCAAGGAAGTGAATGTACTTTCTTTATAAAACTCTCCAGGGAAATTAGAAATGGTAAGTAAAGAGATTAAGAGAAGAGACACTAAGAGAAACCCTTGACTCTTCTCTAACCATCGTAAAATTTCACCAGAACAAACTCTTCAAGCCATGAGGATTACAAATCATGAGGATTGCCTGGTCTAAGAGCCTTTTAATAAGAGGTTTGCTGATTATCTTGAAGACTTTTAAAGACAACAAAATGAAAACAATTGCTCCTGTCACATGAACTGTTTTTAAAGCCTTCCGCTTTGGTACATTTGGGGCAGTATCAATTAAAACCAAATGTGGGTTAACAGCACAAGAGATAAGTAAGTATAGGTCTTGGAAAATTATAAGATACAGTCAGTATTTATCCCTGATTTATCAGAGATTTGTCTCTGAGAGCTAAAATGCAGAATCCTTCCTATTAAGAGAGTCTTTGCATTATCAATACAAGGAAAGACTATATTTAAATAAGCTGCCAAAATACCCCCTCCCAAAAAAAGAAAGAAAAAGAAAAAGAAAAAAACAGCTCAGTAACTATGCAATTTCATTTGCTTCTGTTGGTGTTTGAAAGCTACAGTCTCTTTAGTTCTGTAGCTAACATCCTGCTCTGGATTTGGGAGATTCTTTATCTTTAGGGCTTTTCCTTCAATGCCACTTTCACTGTGCTCTAGCCAGACATCCTATCAGTGGTCATCTTCTCTCCTCGGATAAAATTATTCTTAATCACTGCACCTACGCCTACCCTTGTCCCACAGTAACACTAGCAATGGGATGTATGCCAGGATCTGTAAGAATTTCCAACCATCAAGGAGAGACGATCTTTTTTAAGGTCATGCTGCTCTCAGATCTTTCTCTGGCTTCATTAGAACTGAAATATTTTGTTTACTTTTTCTTCGAGGTCTTGCCTCATTTCCAGTTACAATGGATTATGACAGATAAGATGAATTGATTTTTATACAATTCTAGATAATATATTATCCTTTCTAGAGAAAATAATAGTCTAACACTTTAATAAAAAAAAAAACAATTCCGTCACCATGGAACACAGGTGGGAGGAAATTTTTGGTCAGGAGCCCTTTATTTTCTTCTCCAAATCACAAAAAATGGAAGGTTATCCAGCTGACCTATGCACAGAACTAGTCCTAGGTTAGAGAAACAACTTAATTAATAGCCTTGGCATACAAAACAGCAATTTAAACAGCCAGGTAATGGATTTCCAGGGTCAGACTCTGGAACTCAACTATCGACACAGCTACAAAAGCAAGTGACTGTACAGCTACTGCAGAGCTGCTTTTATTGCCAAGGTTGTTATACACACATAGGTTTCAATATATATTTTGTCCCTCTCAAATTGCCATCACATTGCTAAAAAGCAAGAACATTCAGACCAGAAAATTGAGTTATTTTTTATAAGTAAAGTTAAGTAGACAGCAGCTGCAGGATTAATATATTCCCTTGATTTACTTTTTATTTACAGATGCACATTTTCATTAGCTGGGATTTGAACAGAATGGATTTTTACAACAAAAGCAAGAGCAGCCCAATTCTGGCTTTTATACACAGATGGGCTCCTCTCTGTCTCCCTGGACAGTTCTGAGTGTATCTTCTTCCAACACAGCCCAGATGCGTCTATTTGTAATGTTCAGCTTGCAGCCTCGAGGAAGAGTACATAATTTCCCTCCCTAATCTGTAGAGCAAATCTCAGATGCAATGTGTTTTCTGTAGATGCAAAGAAGTCCTGGATACTTGGGCTGGAAATGCAAACAATTTCTTTTTCCCCTTCCTCTGATGTAAATTAAGGCATTTCATGCCTCTGAGATGATTTCGTCAGTTATCTATCTATATTTGCTACAATGATTTCCTAAATAGCCTTAGGCTGTATTACCTCCCCTTGCCTCAGAAAACAATCTAATTTGTATTGCAAGTGTCCCAGGCTGACCGTTTTGTTTGATCACAGTTATTAGACTATTCTCTAATGCTCTGAAATGTTTATTGTTTTAGACTTTGAACCACAGTAGTTATAAAATAGCCACAGATTCTCAAAATTCTTTATATGTGGCACACATTCTCATTGACCAGTCCTATTTGTGTTGATGCCCAAGAAATGCTTGCTTACTGAATAAATGCACCATAGACGTGGCGGAGAACTTGAATGTCTCTAATTAAACAGCCCTGCCTTTTGGAAACGGTGCTGCTAGGACATCATCAGGAGCTCTGATTTAGGATGTTACTGAATTTTCTGTCAGAGGAACAATACGGTATCCCATACTATTAAGACATGGATAGGGTGTGATGCTACTGAAGTGGCCAAGGCAGTAAATAGGCATCAAAATGATGGATGGTGGATATCTAGAGTGCTGGATGGAGGTGACAGGACCCAAAGTCATCATGACTTCAGAAGTACAATTGCAGAGGGCATCTGAGCCCTGACCCCAAGATATGTGCCCTGCCTTTTTCCTTATTCTTATTCCTTGCTAGGCTCTCAGATTGACCAAAGGAAGTTAAAGAACTGGGGTGGCAGTGAAGATTTACACACTCCATGCTTTTATCCTTATCTCTGTGCCTAAAAAAATTAGGGAACTTGGTTGAAAAGAAAAGACAGGAACTAAAACATGAGCAAAATGACCAGGACATCTCCCTGCTAACTCTCCTTGCAAGCCCATTGTCTGAGGCTCAACTTTCCACTTCCCCCTGCCACATTTCTGTCCATATTTATGGATGAGTGGGTTACCATGAGGCAAAGACAGATTAGTTTAAAATCTGAAACTATTAAATGTTTGCTTGTTGGATTACATCTCCCAGTTATTTTACCAGTAGCGTGGCAAGCAGGGTGACTTGAAAAAGTAAACAGCATCACCCCTTTCCATGCCAAATATAGAAAAAGAACTAAAATTATGCTCCCAAGCACCGATGGTGATCCCTACTCTAGCAAGCCCGAATGAGCAATATACCTTTTAAACTACAGTGGTGAAAAAGGAAGCTCAGTTCCCTTTCCAAAGGATATCACACAGCCAGAAGCCCCATCAGCTCAAGTTTTACATGCACTTCCAGGTAAAGATCTGTGCACCAAATTTCAAGCCAGATTATATTTTCCAACAGTTCATCTGATTTCTTGAAATCTGCGATATTATAATATCACTCTCAGTTTCAAGAACCTGAGTGGTTAAGTCACAATTTAAATGTCCCTTCTTACCAAATCCTGTGGAAATAACCCTCTTTGAACTTGACCTTCCTTTTAGAGGCAATATTTGTTGTGGGGAATTTATAGTCAGTGTTTGGTGCTTAGGTTTTATTTGTCCAATTTTTTAACGTAGCATGAGTTCTTCTGAGATTCACCTCTGCTTAGCTAAGGCAATCATAGAATAAAAACAAATACATAAATAAAAAGGATTTTTTTTTTCCCCAGAAATACTGACACAACCTTAGCCAGAATGGAGGGAGTCGCGGAGCCGTAATAATAAAAGTAGCAAACGTTAGCAATCTGCTTCATAGCATGAAATAAAATGCATTTCCGTAAAAACATGAGCACGGCTCCAACTGTAATTTTTCACACAGCTGTGATAACAGAACGATAAAAGTGATAAGGCATAACAATTCCTGAGTAAACACACATACAAAATGAAGTGGAAGCTCAGATCTAAAGTGTTTTGTTTTACTTGCAGACTCTAAACATACCAGGGCTGATGCTTTAATTTTTTTTGAACAGCTATCAATTTTGTTCACTTGTGCAATTTAATGGATGCTAGAGGCTTCCAAGAAATATGCTGCATTAAGAGATATTCTCCCTCAGACTGTGCATATGACACTTTGTCACTTCGAAATATTATACACTTTTGAACAGATATCCTATCTAGTGCCTCTTGATAAGAAAAAAATAGCAAAAGCAGTCCCAATGAATCTTTCCTGTGGAGAAAAGAATTTCATCCCCTTAGAAATTCAGTGATTCTGTCCCTGCCTCTCAGAAATGTGTCTCTTCCAAGGTAAGAGAACACTTCTTTAATCATGAGAACAAATGGGTATTTGTCCAACAATGAGAACAATTCTTTTTCTAAAGTAGAAATATACCTTCTAGAATGTTCTTGGGGCAAATAAGTGATTTTTTAAAGCACAAAAATGATACAAGATACTCAGAAAAAAAAAGATGATTACATATTTTCATAAGTATTCATCACTATCTCTGTAGAATACTCTGTGACCTTAGGATCAAGGCATGGTTAAAGCACAGAAATAAGTACCAAACTTATTATTTCTCCCTTAGAGTAAAGAGCTGCTCTCCCACCCACATTAAGTCTGTGAACCCTTACGTCCAGTAGCCACAAAACACGTGCTAAGCTGTGGCTCTCATCTTCTAAATGCCTTTCCCCTTGACGTGGTACACACTTATTGATTCATTTTTTTTTGTTTTTTAGCAAACATACATTAAAGCACCTCCAATGGGCAAGGGAGCGTAGAGACTATTACAATAGTTGTGGTAGAACTACCTGTTCAACAAAGATCTGTGTTCCCACCTCACAGTGTCAGGGAAGCATCTTCTAGACAGACGCTCTATTTCCTGGTCTTTCTTTGCATCTAGCCATAGCCAGGTGACTACGAAGTGTAAGCAGAAGAGAAGTCCACCCTTTGGGCCAACCTGGTTAAGAAGCCTAGGCTTCCTGTCTACTCACTCTTGTCATTACATGGCATCCTTGGAAGCCACATGTTGAAGACGGCAGTGCCCCAAGATGGGAAAAGCCTGGTGGCTACATCAACGTACAGAAGACTGTCTGCCAGAGATCACACTGAAGTGTTGTAAGAGTGAGAATAAACGTCAGTTGTGCTAAACTATTTTGATTTGGGGATGTATCTGTTACAATAATTGACACAATCTTATATAAGAATCTTGTTCTCAGGAGCTTACCTTTAGTAAGAGAGAGAACTACTTTGAATACTTTTGGAGAAAATAATCAGGTATATTTCTCTAAGATAACATGGGTGATAAGGCAAGTAACCAAAAATTATACTTTATAATATCATCAACATAGTAAGATTAAGGGGTCTGAGTTTCAAAGCAAGGCAGGATCAGTTAAATCTAGAGTTGGTGGAAAAGGCAACATGAAGAAGGAGCCTTTTTAACTTGATTTCAAATGATGGATAGCAGCGTGACAAGTAAGAAATGAAGTTGAAAGGCATTTCAGGCTCAGGGAACTGTGTGATCAAGCGGGGAGGAAATAAAGTGCAATGATTTGGGAACAGCGAGTCGTCTGCATAAAGGATGACAGCCTGCACAAAAGTAGCCAAGAAACAGTTAAACATAACCTCCCAAGTTGCTATACTTCAGCACTTCCTGATGACCTGATGTGCAAATTCTCAAGTCACAACTTTGGCACTGTGGAGGGATCACTATATATTGGGGGAAGGTCATCTCATCTTAAAAGTTTTTTTCTCCTTTTTCCAAAAACTCCAGGCACTAGAACACTTCTATTACAATTGTAGATAACGAGAGAGTGATACAAGGGTTTCAAAGATCTGAGAAGTCACAGAATAGAGAGGGACAAAGCACATACGTGGTGAGCTCCCACATGAAAAAGGAAATAATTCCTCTAGATATTGACATTTTTCAAGATGATGAAAGAGATAGAAATCCTCTAGGCCCCAAAATGTGTGCATCTGTAGAGTTGTCAGTGATGACAGTGCAAATGCTACTACATCAATTAATTACAGGGCTTTCTTCAACTTTATAAACGAGTTTAAAAAAACTCTGATCTTAAAATTCAAAGATCTGATAAATAAACATTCTTTCAGAGATGGACATCGTTCACAAAGAGTGACTGGGAAATCTAGATGATGAGAGGAGGGAACAGTATAGCTAAGGAGTTCCCCAACCTGATTTTGAAGGGATTGAAAATTAAGATCAGAATCCTACCATGCAATAATTATTCTTCAATATTCCTTTATACTTGAGTTGATAATTTAGAAGATTACAAATAACTTTCATTCCATAGTATAAATATGCTCATTCTTTAGAATGTTTCTTTTAGGAATTCTTTTATTGACAAATGATAAATGATTCAATAAATAATGTTTATCAAGAAAACATATCTATATTACATTTCAGTTTACATATAGAATTGCTCTTTTATAGACAAATGTCTATTGGCACACAACTCCACTTCTCTGCAAAAGGCCAGACAGGTCTTGTGCACAAAAAGAGAGAACATTCTCCTTTCTTCAAAGTCCATCTTTGTCAAGGGTGCAGAAAAGACCCACTGTTATGGACGTAACATTGTGTCTTTCCAAAATTCACAGGCTGAAACCCTCCCCCTCATGTGATGGCGTTAGAGGGTGGGGCATTTGACAGGTAATTAGAAATAAATGAGGTCATGAGGGGGAAGACCCCATGAATGGGATTAGTGCCCTTATGAGAGTCAGGAGAGAATTTGCTTCCATTCTCTGTTCTCCGTAATGTGAGGACACTGTGAGAAGTTGGCAGTCTGCAAACTGGAAGAGGGTTCTCACCGGAATTCAACCATGCTGGCACCCTGATCTCAGATTTCCAGCCTCCAGAACTGTGATAAATAAATTTCTGCTGTTTAAAAGCCACCCAGTCTTTGGTATTTTGACTAAGACACTTGCCCAAATTTAAACCACTTCCTACTACCTCCTTTTTAGAAGTTTAAAGCACAGAGTCTGACTATGAAAAGAAAAATGTTCCCTTGCTTTTGTTTGCCTGTTTAAAGGCATACATAGTTTTCAAGCTTTTTTGCAAATATTAGGTTTCCTAGTGTTCTGTGTTGCCTGTTCAGCTTCTCTTGGGCTAGGGAATAGAAGTCAGAGGCTCATTTCCAAGAGAGTACTGTGTAGAAAAAAGCTGCAAAGAAAAGGTGTGGAGTGAGCAAATGAAGCAAGCTTAACAGTTTCCTCCAACAGCTTGGCAATAGCTTTGCGTGCCCAGACTAACCATGCCAATCCTGATTCTCACAGCCAAATACATCCTTCCTTGCTGTCCTCACTTCTTGTCCTATTATCTTGCTTCTTCCTACCCTATGCTACAATAATTTACAGGAAGAAAAGTTTGGATAAATGTATGTATGCTTTAAAAAGAAATTTTCATTTAAATTGATGCAAACGTCAAAGGAAGACAAGAATATCCCCTTTCTGCACAGATGAGTAGCTCTTTTTCCTTTTAAGATTTTTTTTCAGAAAATCTAAAATATGTAAAGCTGGAGATTATTTTGGATAGCAAAGAAAGGATATGTACTCTGAGCATAAATAAGAAATTTTTTCTGAAACCTTACTTCTTGCTATAATGGAAAACAAATTAGCACCATGCATTTTCTTAAGAACATTTTCCCTGAAAAAAATATTAATGACTTAATTCAAAGACCTAAACTTGAATCAAATTTTCTCTTTAGTAATCTCTGACTCCACATGATTCCCTGGGCCTTCTCTCCCATCTGAACCACCTTCCCCTGGTTAGTCCTCCATGGAGTCATGAAAACAGGCTACATAAAAATGCAGACTTCATAGCACTACACCCTGGATAAATTAACTCAATACCTAATTCCAGCTTTAAGAAAGCATACACAGGGAACTATATTCAATATCTTGTAGTAACTTATGGTGAAAAAGAATATGAAAACAAATCATATGTATGTTCATTTATGACTGAAGCATTATACTGTACACCAGAAATTGACACAACATTGTAAACTGACTACATACTTCAATAAATATATATATTTTAAAAAGAAAGCATACAACTCACTATATTATCTCCTTTTTTTTTAATGTGCCAACCTCACTTCCTCTCTCCCATTTCCTTACCCTCCATCAATAACAACTTACTTTGATTCATATTAACATACCATAGTGTTTCATGCCCCCAATTAATTTGTTCATTCTGCTTGTTTTGCATGCGATAAACCTCTCTTCCTTTGTTCACTTAGTGAGCTCCTACTCATCTTCCAAACCCTTTGTATCAGTCAGAGTTCACAGTAGGAAAGAGAAGCCACTCCAGGGATATCGGATAGGAAGGCATTGAATGCAGGGAATGAAGTGTCAAAGAAACAGTTGAGAGGATTAGAGTAACACAAATCAGGGGCCACCAATAAGCTTTCAGGTCACAACTCTGCAGGTGTGATCCAGAAATTGAGAGCTGCTGCTGACAGTCAGAGGTCAGAAAGCTACCAGAACTACTGCCTATGTCACAGCTGCCCCTACAGCCAAGAGGGATGACTTGGCAGTGAAACAAGAAATCTGATCACTGTAAAAAAAGAAAAACAATGTTTGCTGGATCCTTATATGTCAGCTGGCATCACTGCTGAAGGGAGAATGATTCTATTCGTTCCTGCTTTGCAAATTGTGCGCTACTGCACCTCATTACAGTTTTTAGCCTTTCAACCTCTATCAAGGTATAGGGACACTGAAGAGAAGGAAATCGGTGCTGAGTATCAATGTTAGGAATCACATCCTCTGTTAAGCTCTTCTATGGACCTTCCACCTTCTAAGAGTCTTGGTTAATCATTCCCTCCACTATATCACCTCTTTACCAAGCATATTCTTCTATGATTTGAGTAGTCCCACCATGTTGTAATATTTGTGGGCATATATATAGTTCATATATTATAAATACCTGATTATTATTTTATTCATCTTTTTAAAATCCCCAGTGCCTAGCATAGTTTCTGGCACATAATATGTCTCCACTTAATATAATTAAGTAGCACTTCAATTTGCAAAAAATATTAACTTTGAAAGGCAAAATTCTCACATTCAATCTTCTCTTTCAGTAGATTTGAAAAATATATAGAGCTGGAGAGTAATGACACTGAACTCTCTTGAGATTTCAGTAAATTCTCCTTTTGATAGAAGAAGAATATCTCAGGATTTTATTCAATTAAAATGCAAATTTGAGGATTCTTTGGTTCTAGTAGCTATTCTACTCATTGTACTCTCCAGTGATCAATTTGCTCTTCCCAATAGAGGATAGAAAATCAGGCATTTTATTGCACTGCTTTAAATTATACTTCATTTATGCATTGTGTTAAATAACCTCTGGGCATGCTTATAAGCCTCACAAGGGAAAACACAGCAAGCAATTTGCATTTATGTGCTAATATAGACTAAATATCAAAAGAATGTTCAAATAAGATTCAGAATATATTTTTATATCCCAGTGATAATTGCTTTATTAGAGTGTGGAAGGAGTGGGGCAGCTCTATTGTCACAATGTAGCCTGTGTACAGTCCTATGATTTTAAACCACCAAATAATGTATTTTTAAAAATCCTTCCATTAACAGTAAACGCTGGAGAGGGTGTGGAGAAAAGGGGATCCTCCTATACTGCTGGTGGAAATGTAATCTGGTGCAGCCACTATGGAAAATAGTATGAAGCTTCCTTAAAAAAAACTAAAAATAGACTCAGCATATGATTCAGCAATCCTATTCCTAGGCATACATCTGTAGAAAACTCTAATTTGAAAAGATATATGCAACCCAATGTTCACAGCATCACTGTTTACAATAGCCAAGACATGGAAACAACCTGAATGTCCATCAACAGATGACTGGATAAAGAAGATAGAATACTACTCAACCATAAAATGAATGAAATAATGCCATTTGCAGCAACATGTATGGACATAGAGATTATCATACTAAGTGAAGTAAGTCAGATAAAGATAAATATCATATGGTATCACTTGTATGTGGAATTTAAGAAATGATACAAATGAACTTATTTACAAAATAGAAACAGACTCACAGACATAGAAAACAAACTGATGACCAAAGGGGAAAGGGGAGGAGTGATAAATCAGGAGTTTGGAATTAGCAGATATTAAGTACTATATATAAAATAGATAAATAGCAAAGTCCTACTGTATAGCACAGGGAACTATATTCAGTAGCTTGTAATAACCAATAATGAAAAAGAATATATATATATATATCTGAATCACTATGCTGTGCACCGGAAACTAACACAAAGTTGTAAATCAACTATACTTCAATTAAAAAAAATTCTATAGATGTACAAGGTTCCTCTGGACTCCATACAAATACCCCCTTGTCCACTGGAGGCTTGAAGGGAAAACTAAGATACAGTAAAACTAGCAGTGCCTTTTTAAATACTAAGCTAGAAATGTTTTATGTAAAATTATGTCATGTACTAAGAGAATATTATATGGCTACAGACGAATTTACCTTTTAGTTTCTCTTAAATTCAGTAATAAGAATCGAAAGTAAAATTAGACTACTCTAGAGAAAAATTAAGAGCAGACATTGCAGTTATTAGTAGAGAAATTAACTGCAGGAAATACAACTTCCATCATTAGCTCTAGGTAGTTTGAAGTGTTTCCCTTGACCTTTACAAAGAAGGAAATGAGGTGCCTAGAACTTATGCTGAGAATATCAAAGAAGCAGAATTCATCTGCATTATAGCCTAAATGTATCCTCCCCAAATTCATCAGATATTGAAACCCTAACCCCCACTATAGCTGTATTTGGAGACAGGGCCTCTGAGGAAGTTATTAAGGTTAAATGAGGTCATGGGGGCAGTAGGGCTGGGGAGGGAGAGCTGATCTGATTGAATTAGTGTCCTTGTAAGAAGAGACACCAGAGAGTTCACTTTGTCTCTTCTGGTATCACAGAGGAACAGCCATATGAGGACACAGGGAGAAGGCAACCATCTGTAAGCCAGAAAGAGAACCCTCATCAAAAACGACTGAGCTGGCATCTTGATCTCAGACTTCCAACCTCCAGACTGTGATCAAATACACTTCTGTTGTTTAAACCACTCAGTCCGTGATATTCTGTTATGGCAGCTTAAGCAGACTAAGGCAGATCATCAAGCCAACCAAAAATCCTTCCCCACTCCTGCTCTCACCCACACACAGCACACCTTCAATAAAAGCTGAGGGCCTGGGAGGGGGCATACGAGAAGCAGGTGAAAAGTTCTGAAGTTCTTATGCACTGCTATTAAGGAAAATGCCAAACATATACTTTGTCCCTCTGAGATGTTTCCCTTAAGATTACTCCTGATATAGATAGTTATATGAATAAAATTAATGTTACACTGATTTCAAATGCATAAGTGTGACTTGGCCACCCAAGAAAACCCGGGGCCACAAGTCTTCATTTAGAGCACTGGATTGCAGTAATAGAAATGTGATTGTAGGTTCCACATTCTCACCCATGAGAACTGTAGAAGTTATTTACAGTACACAATGTGTTAAAAATTGTTCTAAATCTTGGCGTTGCAATTGATACTAAGAAGTAGTATCTTTCAAATCATTTAATTATAAGCTAAATCTAAGAGGTAGAAACATTCTCACCATTAATCAAATTAATACTTGCAGGCATTGGACCCACCATTTCCTGGAGAAAGAATTGTAACTAGTAAAGGTTGTATCCCAATTAAATTGGTTTCCTCCATGTCTATTGCCAAATTTTGGCCACTTATAAGGACTGCTGTCAGATCTAAGCTGTGATCTAAAAACTCTACATTCAGAAGTGCCTTTAAATGATCAAAAATACTGTGCTGGTTATAAAGCTTTTATTGCTTAGCTCCAAATCTATCATGTTACACTCTTGTGATCCTGAGGCTAAGACCGTGAAAACTACTCTTGAGACTGGAAGGCAGAGGCAAAAAAGGAATTACTCCTTCCTGTTCCCGTCTCTCTTGTCCAGCACTGGCCCTTCATCCCAACACCAGCACTGGCATTCCTAGCACTAGCGTCACTGCACCCTTCTCAGATGACTTACAGTAAGTCATGCCTCCTGCCCAGTAATCTGAGTCCCAATTTACACAATCCATACTCTTCTAGACTCTGAAAATCCTAACGTCTTTGCTTGTGTGCTCCAGAAAGCTGTGCTTTCTACAGTTGTTATGGCTGGACTTTCCCGTTTTGCTCTTTCAGCTTTACTTAACCAATCCCTAGGTTAGACTGTGTTGAAATACCTGGTGTGGTTCCTGTTTTCCTGAATGGATCTTCACTAATACATAGATGGAAAATGACATTTAAATTTTAGGAAGGTGGACTCAAGTAAAATTTATTTTACATTCCAACTAGACTACTTGAAATTAAAAACTAGCTCAAGCACAAATGGATTATATACATAAAAGACTACTTTCCTTTAGAATCACTTTTTGCCTATACAGTTCAAACAAGCGTAGGTCTGGGGATTTTCTATACAGAAATGGAATTATACCATGTATTTCATTCAGCACATGAACTACTTAACTCTGGTGGCAATGCCTAAAAGATGAGAGGAGAAGCAAAGGAGACTTTAACTTTTGACTTGGTTCTTGTACTGAGCGTTTCACTTTTGCGTTTTAATTTTTTAAAACTTTGTACTGTTGAGGCAAACGGTTTTAGGTTCTTTTACAGGCTTGTTGACAGGATGACCGGCATTGACATGTTAACTGCTTAACACAGTCTCTGGCACACAACAGGTAACCAATTACAGGCAGACATTAACAGACCAGTATTGGCCTCAAGCTTCACCTAAGATGGTAAAAATAATCGCTCACTATAGTTCAAGCCATGTAACTGTCTAGTCCGTTTTCTTTGTGTTGAATGTCCATGAACACTGAACACAGATATGATTTCAAGCCAAAATAACAAATCTTATCTTTGAATTTGTCAAACATGGTAGAAAAAAAAGACTACCCTAACAAAAGATGATCCTTTTTATCACAATTTTCTGCTTTCACTTCTGCTCTCACATAACAGCTGTGCTCCAACCCACTCCTGCCCCAAACCAAAAACAAGACAAAACTTCTTCCAGAAGTTCCTCTCTGGTTTCCCTTTCCTTCCTAATTCTCCATCATAAAATCTCAAATACTGACTATCAAACATAACCCACTTTGGAAAGCCTAGGAGGGGAAGTGGTTGAGCAGGTCAGGCCAGAACACATTTGAAGTGAGTGGGGAAGAGAAATTCCAGGAACTAATAGCAGATAACTTACATTCTTCCGTGCTTGTCAAGCCTGTGCAGGTGGCATGGTGCTAAAGTTCTCTGCCTCTGTAGTCTGAGGGCTCCAGATGCATCTGCCTCTTACGACGGGGATATCCTCTCTGCAGAAGCAACATTTTTCTTGTTAAAAAAACAAGTGAGAATTTTGAACTCATTTTTGTGAGGAAAGTCACATCTGTTTAAAGTGGTAGCTTCCATTTCTGTGGCTCCATGACACCTCTATGCCATCTTCTGCCATCTTCCCAGGCAGTAAGTCACAAGAGATATTACGGTTTATTCACTTCACACTCAGCATCCGATAGTCACAGTAGCTCAAATATACACAGACTTAGCAATCAGGAGACAGAGCTATAATTCACTTTTTGTCAACAAACTCATGCTAATTTGTGGGAAACAATATTTGTGCTCAGCTTCACTATGAAGACTGAAAAAAGAAAAAAAATACCTCTTCCTCCTTCCACTAAGTCACATAAGTGAAGTGTCTAAAATATATACAATAGGAGGAATAAGGTGCACACACAGCAAGTAGTCACTGGTTTCTTCCTTGAAATATAAGGTAAAAGTAGATGGAACTTAAAGGATGGTAGAAAAAGTAAAATTCAGAGCTGATGAGGAAAAATATGCAACATCACTCCCAAGAGAAATGAACACATCAAACAACCAAGGCCAAGAGGGGAGAGAAATTACTACAGCAAGAAAAAGAGAGGAATAGCTGAAACTAAAATTTGACTGCAAAGACACCTAGGAATAATAAATAAGAAGATGCTCTAATGTTAATGAGTCCATCTGCCCATCCCAGGTAGCACTGCCAGAGTAGGAGGTTTACCAGCTTTTTGTCATTTTACTTTTAACCTTTTACTGAATCACCAAGGGAAAGCTCTTATCCCAAAACAGATAAATAATAATTTTTTCACAAACCAAACCCATGGCAGTCTATGATGTCATCTCCAAATTCTGACAGTCTATCACTCCTTTTAAGGAAAAAAACCAAAATGCATCACAGCTCCTTCTGATAATCTCATACAGTGGGTAAATTTTCTTTTACTTTGTTTTGTTTTAATGTAGAAATCTCTCACCAAAAATTCATCCTAGGATATTGTTCAAGTGTCTTTTAGTTTCCTCTGAAGAGACGAATAGCCAACCCATAATAAGACTTGTTCAAGGCCTAGCATCACTACAAATGCTATGGCATAGTTTGGAAAGCCACCGTAATCCTTATCATTGCTCACAGACAGCAACCAAGTACAAAAACACAGCGATCTGAGTAATAGCCAGTTACCTCATCACTCTTTACTGCAGAATGTTGTCCTTCATCAATGTCAGTCCCAAATCAACTGGTCAGGACACAGCCCCAGTTACAAGCCCCCTTTCGCTTTCTGTTCAATGTATTACAACCATTCTGTATGTATGTTTGCTCCTCAACCTCAATTTGCAGAAAAGAACTGCAAAAATCAATTGGAAACCTCAACTTTTACACAACTACTTGGAAATCATTTCTTTGATACTGGCATAGTGTCAGTGAAAAGGACAGTAAAAAAAAAAAAATACTACCCACTTGAGGGGAAAAAGAAATGCCCTCAAGAGTTATGTTCAAGTACAAAAGAAAGGTTGAGTGATTGAAATTCTTTTGCAGATAACCTGAGGGGGAGTGGAAGAATACTAATAAATCGGGCCTTAAAAAAGTGTTAGCCTACTGACCTCAGCACTCTCTCACAGTGCATGAGTACGAAACTCTTATTTTTACAAAGAAAAATAAAAGTACTGAGAGATTATGAATGTCAGTAAGAGGCAACAATGGTACAGAGAATTTAACAAACCAAAGGCAAATTCCAAGACTTGAAATCCATCCCAGGCAATGACCATCAATAGGCTAAGAAAGACATCACCAATGTTCTAGACCCATGTCAGAGGCACATCAAAAAGAGAGACCCTTTGTCCAGCTGCCACTCTCCCTAAATCCTTTCACTCCTACTGCCACAGCTTGTTGGTTGGTATCAACATTATCTTCCTAGGACTGATTCTGTGTCAGCTAAATTTTATACAGGCACTCCCTGCAGACTGACATCACTGAAGAGCATCATTCCTCTTGGGGAAAAAGTAGAAAAGATGTTTTTATTCATTCTGTATGATGCCAAATAAGAAATAGCAATCCTGTGTCCACGAAATTCGACAGCCAGGATGGGGAAACACAGAAACTGAGCATAATACCATGGCAGGCAAATTTTTAAAATCTGAATTTTTGTTCCTCCCTTTCTCCTTTCCCCTCCCCCAGAGACAAAGAGAACCCTGTACCTCTTTACCTCAGCGAAGATATGTGACATGGAAGAAAGTAGGATTGGTGGAGTTAAAAGAAACTTTTTAAAAATTTTATTTATTTACATTTGGAAGGAGATAATTCGGTTTAGTGAATTAATTATTTATTTTTAAAATGGAGATGAAGGGGATTAAACCCAGAATCTCGTGCACACTAAGCACATACTCTACCACTGAGATGTACTCTCCCCGCTGAGACAAAAGAAATTTGAAGAGGCAGAACTGTCTCTAAACTAACATAAAAGATCCTCCAAACTGAGAAATAAGAGAAGTCTGTGGATATCTTTAAAGATGGAAGACTGTTTACTGATCACTAAAAACGTGGCAGGACCTCAGAGGGAAAGGTCAATTGGTACAGGTTGTGGGGTAAAGTCTTGGTACAAAAGAACAAAATGGAGAAAAGAAGCAGAAGTCATCTCTTGCGCCAACTGTGGCAATAGTGGTCATCGGTCTTGTTCAAAGTCTCCTCCCCTTAACTCAGGTTAAAGTGGGGGCCTTTCAGTGGCAGTGCATCTCATCGAGGGTAAACCATGAGACCCCCGTGGAGGTCAAGGCAGAAATGCAGATAACATGCTCTGTTGTATTTCCTGTGACTGAAGTTTTCACATGAAGCATTATGAGCTGCCACTCACCCAGATGCCAAAAGGCACATGGACGGGCCCAATATGTTGACCTAGGAAAAAAGGACGAAAACTTCTATAAAAGAAAGTGGCACAGATAAAATGGTGCTATGCTAATCCAACAGGACATCCCAAAAAAACAGGTTAAAGAAACAAAACGTGGTATCAAAAGTTCCCTTCAGCAAAATTCAAACAGGGCCTGGAGGAGGTTGGAAACCTAAAATCACTCTCTCCAGCCAATCAGCATCATCATAAGGATATTTAGAGCAAACAGATGGCTTGGATGACTGCAGAGATGGCAGAGTTCCCTTCAAGTTCAACAAGAAAACCAAAGGGCTCAGAGACGGCCTGACCAAATTCTTTACCCGACCCTCTGCTGTGTGGTTACCTCCAGGGGAAGTGGTAGACTACTCTGAGCAATACACAATCAGGAAAAAGGCCAACAGAAAGTCAAGAACATCAGACTGGCCCACAGACTTCAGGATGGTGGGGATGGCAAACAAGAAAGTGAGGAATGGTTCTGGGGGGTGCCAGGAAATTACAACTGAGAAAGATATGGAATTATTTCATGATATCTAAGAAGGTAAAGTTGGATATTCAGACTGGCCAAACAATTTGTTCAGAGATAAGAAAGAGAGGTATTAATTATCTTGTGGGTAATGCAGTAATAGGATTTATGTATCTATCTGATCTGTCAATAAATATGATTTGTTCAGATACATAGTTCTGCCGATTAAAGTGTTCCTTTCAAACCTACTGTAACTGCTTTGGTTTTGTAAATAAACACGTTGCCTTGAATGTCAGTATTAAAGGAGCTTGGTTGTTCTGTCTTATAAGTTCAATAAATTTATTTCTCACTCACTATAGCAGGACCTCAGATGGAAAGAACAATTGATAAAGGTTGTGGGGTAAAGCACCTGCCGTACCCGAGATCACCTTACACCAAGGGTGGCACTGAGGCAGTAGAGAAGTGGAGAGAAGGGCAGGAAGGACTGTGTAGATGGAGATGACAGTTCCTCTGTAGGTACATAAGATAAAAACCTAATATAGTCACAACTAGAAAGTTTCCCAAATAACCTATGTTATTGTGTGGCTATTACAGGATAGGCAGAATCATGGGTCATGTTTTTGTGCAGAAAGTAGAGCAGAGGGTTGAAAATTTGGAAGTAGTTAGATCTCAGAGACAGGATGCTTTGTTAAGAAGGGAATGAGCTTTAGAGCTAAACTGACTTAGGTCAAATGGTAGATGTCAGTTCACCTGTGTACCATGCATGCTTTTAGACAAGTTACTTAATCTCTTTGGTCCTCACTTACCTTATCTGTCACAATGAAGTAACAGGGATGAGCAGGCAAGGGGATACATAAATTTGAAAATACACAAACTATATACCATAGCTTAATCCCTGGATTATATCAATTGTTGATGTTTTTGCCACACTACTCTGCCCTCAGGCCCTCTTCCTTATTCTACCATTGTCATTCTTTTTTATTGAAATTCAGAAAATGTCATTTTAATTTTCTAATGCTTGCTATAACGCTTGCAATGTCTTAGGTTCCATGTAAAATTTATAAAATCTTGTTATACTTTCAAGTCTTTTTATATCAAAATTTTTAATTCATTTTCTTCAAAAACTTCTTCAAACATCTTAGCTGTTAGCTGTAAAGCAAATAAAAAAGGGACAGAACAACGCAATCCAATAAAAATTGGATTTACTTTTAAAAAAGAAAGGTTTTAATCTTTCTTAATTGGCTCTTTGATGTAGATAATTTCCAAGAGTGAGCCATTTTATAGACTAAAAGATCATGTTCAAGTCTTTCCTTAGAGTAATCAAGATTTGGTGATCCTTTAGAAGAATAGCCATTAAAAACAGCAGAGAGAAAGGAGTTATTAGATGTGGAAGATCAAGGTCTCCAACATATTAAAATAAGCTATAAAGGTCTTCAAATTCTAGCAAGCAGAAGATAACATTTTCACTGCACATTTCTTTAAAAGAAGATAAAGAGCATTGAATCAATATATCATTGAACAGATTATTATTTTGTACAAGCTGAAGGTTGGTGCAGGTCATTCTCACCAAAGCAAACAGAACTTGTTAATTTAATCCAACAGACACGGCAGTGAAACCAAACAGGAATTTAATCAGCAGGAGAAGGTAGTGAGCATCTCTGAAAATTGAATGATTGCTGTGCAAACAGTAAGTATCATTATAGAAGGGCACAGAAAGAAAAAGAGTGCTCCTTTCATGGTTTTCAGTGAGTTCATCAAACATAATAAATGATTCCAAATAAACCATTTCTGGGACTGCAACAATAACTTAATGTTACTGGTGCTGGAAAGTTTTAAAATTTATAGCTTTTCAGTCTCTCACCTTTCTTAAATACTTTTTTTCTAAGCTGCAAGGTTATTCAATGAAGGATTAAGTGTCATACTCCAAGCGAAGACGGCAGCTGACTTTTCAGTTTCTCATCTCGACATAATATGTCAGCATTCTGATGCCAGAGTGAAAGCTTTTTAGCACAGAGACAAGGCTCAAATATAATACCTAAGGAAATACTAGGTATTTAGTTGAACAGTAATTGCTTTAATCATCTTCAAAACTACAAGCATTTTTAAAAGATGCATAATGTTGCAAAAGGATAAATGAAACTTACTTTCCTCCCCCGCTAATTTCTGCCTCTTGCCACTTAAATGAAATTACTATCAAAGCCTATTCAGAATCCTTCTCAACTCCTATTACCAACAGAGTTTTGGGCTTCACCTTGTCATTCTTTCCTTCCTTCTCATTTCAGCCTCTACTTTATTTGCAGGCTCTCCTTATTTCCAGTCTAGTCTCCCTGAAGCCTCTGTTTTAAAAGCATAATCTTTTGGAAGTCTCACACTGAACAGGGCAGGTAAATGTAGTATATCCAAAACAAAAAGGCTTTCTCAACGGTATTTTTTTTTCTCTAGCTATGAAAACAGTCTTATCATTAACCCAGTAAATTTATTCCCCCATGGAACCTCAATAAACAAACATCAATTGGTGTTTCCCAAAAGTGACTAACAAAAGTAAATCATGTAATAAGTGGCACATACAAAAAAGACATTTCAAAGCCTCAAAGAAGATATTTTTAATGTTCAATTATTCAAAGTAAATGATAAATCTATTTGAAAACTCTAGAAGAAGGTTGTCTAGCTTCATGGAAAACTAGACCAAGAGATAAAGAGGTAATGAAGAACTGTATTATGTTAAGCTATCAAGAAGAAAGAAAATGAGAAAATCAGAAGCTACTATTTCAAAGGTATATAGTCAGAGAATAGATTGAAAATCTTAGCTTTGGGGGAAAAGGAGTGATATTTTTTCGTAATTTTCTGTGTCTAAAAGTGGACAGTTAGATACATGCTCATTTGTTTCTAGGCCAGCTTTTATATTGCCTTGAATCACTTATCCCCGTATTTCATCTCCCAAAGGAACAGAATATACTTTTTATGTGTATACCATCTTCTCTTCACACTTACTCAAAAGAGTGGAATATTCTGCAGAATTTTAGTTAATTTAAAAGTGTAAATATACCTTTAAATATTTATGATAGATTGTTTTTTAAGGTAGATTGTTTACAAAGAGAGCCATGCAAGTTCTTCCCTTCCTCATGGGCACATTATCACATTGCAATGTGATTTTAAGGGTTCTTCCATCAAGAGGTAGATACTATTTCCCCACACCTGGAATCTGAGCTATCCCTGTCACCTGACTGGGCCAGAAGAATGTAGTGGAAGTGATGGCTGTGACTCCTAAGTCTAAGCCTCAAGAAACCTTTCAACAACTGTTCTTGCCCCCTTGGAATGTTGCACTGGAACTTCCACAGGAAGAAGACCAGACTCTAGGAGCATGAAAGACCGTGTGACCACACTGTCCTGGCTAAAGCCCTCCAGATCAACCAGCCAGCAGCCCACCAACAACTGCCAGATACGTGAGTGAGGCCATCTCCGACCATCCAGCCCCAGTCAAGCTGCCAGTTAACTGAAGCCACATGAATGATCCCAGGTGAGACAGCAAAAAGAGCTACTCACTTGTGTCCAGCCCAAATTGCATACCCTCATAATTATGAGCACATGAATGCTTTGTGTTACACCACTAGGCTTTGAAGTGGCTTGTCATGTAACAATAGATAACTGATATATAATTGGCACTGGACATGGGATGCTGCAACAAAACCTGGAACATTTACCATTGGTTTTGGATCAGGAGATACACGGAGTCTAAAAAGTGATGAGGAAATTGTGAATGGAGCCCTGAAAAGGAGTTGAGGGGAGAAAATACTGTCAGAGGCTAGAAAAAGAGTAACCCTTGTTATACAATGGTAGACATGTTAAATCATAATAGTAATGCCATATCATTGCATGATAAAAAAAATACAGTAATCTGAAAGTTAGAAAATGTGCCTAATGAACTTATTGAACTGGCTGAGGAAATTGAAAGTCAGAACAATGGGTGTTTCTAACTGCACATGACAAGTCAATGGGGAAAAAAAGAAAGAATGTTAGAAGAAACTTATTGTTTGCAAGGAGAATTTAAAGAAAGTTGCTAGGTTGGAAAATAAGCCTATTTCTTATTTCCAGGCTATCCAGTTGGCAAAGGATTCCAAAATTAAGAAATGACCTCAAGCAAAGATCAAATCAAAGATATGGGTATAAAACCCTTTGTTTAACCTCAGAAATACTTAAGATGGACCATAATAGACTCTCTCAGATAGACAAAGAACTTTAACAACATTAAGGGCACTGTCCCACAACATACTGATACACAGATATAAAGATTCATCTGAAAGAGTTATGGTGTGACTCTGGCGGTATGTAGTAAACCCTGATAAGATTTATAGGAAATGCACAAAGGTTTTAAGACAGTTGTACTACCAAATGCACCTCCTGCTTATACTAAAAAGGACTATAATTCAAAATGAAAAAGGACCAACAGGCTTCCAGCTTTCTATGTGCAAGAAGCAAGCTGAGAAAATAACTTAATTACAAACAGGCCATTTCTTGTTAACAAAAAAAAAAGGAAAGATCTCAGAGGATTAAACCAAGAGTTGAGAACAATGAACTAGGGAATCAATTCACTGGGGTTAAAATAGTCTCTAATCAAGGAACATTCTTGGCTTCTAGAATAGAGAAGCCTGGCGACACATGCTTAGTTAGATTTCAGAACTTCCATGGGCAGATGACTGTTGTGTTTCCATTCTGCCCCTTTCTGAATGCAAATGTCTACTACAGTTATCCTTGTTCACGATATGTCGTGTATAGAGATAAAAAATACTTATCCACTGGGGGAAGAGAGAAGATGGCAGAGTAAAAGGACGCTCGCAGCTCACCCTCCCCCACAAATGCACCAAGACTCACATCCACAGACCCACTCAGCCAACCAGAGCACCTGCGGAACTCCGACAGAACATCGCCCTCTTCAAAAGATAAAGACACCAAAAATCTGGTAGGAGAAAAGGAAAGAAGAAAACAAAAGGCAAAGCAGAGCAGGACGGGTCCCAGGGGGAGGGAGCAGCAAAGGAGGACTAGCGCTCCTTCGCTGGGTCTCCCCTCTCCAACTGAGAGGCCAGCGGGATGGAGGGGGAGCCTCCGAGGCTCGGATCTGTACAGAGCAGCCCTTGACTGACAGAACTAAGTTAAAGGGGCACAGAGGGTCCCCCCGACACCCAGCCTGAGACGCAGGCCGGCAGCTGAGGGCAGGGCCAGGCTGCACAAGCTGGGCGGAGGAGGGGGGCGGCTGCACGGAGGCAGCCCCGGGGGACTGCAAGGGGCTGCATGCTGTGGCTGTGGGTGTACAGGGCAGAAGACCCTGGGCCCTCCATAAAACAACAGGCTGATGTGCCCTGGGGGGAAGGGTGCATATCCCCATCTCTGAAAACCCGCGGAAAGTTTTCGGGGGAAGAGAGGTGGGGCTGAGGAACAGCCACCCCATCCTCCGGCGCTGAGCACCCAGGCGGGGGCAGGGGCGAAACCTGCATCCGCACCAAAGGGCTTAGCAGCCTCAAGGGCCAGACTGAGGCTTGTCTGCAGCCCGAGGCAGGTAGGATCTTTCCATCCTGGTCCCTCAGAGAACTTGCTCCGCAAAGACAAACAAGGAGCTGAGTTTTGGCCCGGAGCAGGGACAAGGCTGTCCCCCGGTCTTTCCGGAGCCCACCTGCGGGCGCCCACCCGAGGCGGAGCGCGCAGCCACACGGCAGCGGAGCGACCGGCGCCGGGAGAGGACGGGCACAGGAACACAGCCCCTGACCACGGTGCTGGGAGGGGGCGCGACCCGCCCTCCTGCCTGGCCAGTCTGCAACATCTGACTGCGGCATTGAGAGGGGCAGTGATCGCCCGCCCACAGCAAAGGACAGCTGCACCTGACCCAGTGGTGGGAGGAGGCGCGATCTGCTTGCCCACAGGTACTGAGAGCAGCACAGAAGAGGGCGCCAACGGAGGGCCTCTGGAAACAGCAAGCTGAGCTTTCAAAACATGAGGAAGACAGAAAGACTTCACATTAAAAGCACACAGACTCCAGGAGAACACTGACACCCCACCCTTTTTTTTTTTAAATCTGTTTTTACCTGTTCTATTTTCTATTACCCTCTTAATTTTTACTTCTTAATTCATTTCTATTTCTCTTGGGTTTTGATGTCCTGTTATTGATTAGACACAGGTTTCAAATACATCTTTTCATCTTTTCCCCTTTTTTTTTAAAGGTTTTAAAAGGACGTCTCAACCCAGTTGATATTCTGCTTCAACTCGCTCTTCTATTATTCATGATACACTGTTTCCAAACCTTCTTTCTCCCTTCTTTTAAAATTCTTTCTCTCTCTCTTATTTTTTCTTTTTTCCCTAAGTCTTATTCCTAAATAAGCATTAGATAGATAAACCCCTTAAGGACCAAATATAACTGATTCTCCATAAACCACAGTGCCAGAGAGGTATGAGCAAGATGAAAAAGCAGAGAAACCATTCCCAATTAAAAGAACAAGAGAAATCCCCTGAAAGAAAGATCAATGAAATAGATATCGATAGCCTACTAGATCAAGATTTCAAAAAAGGAGTGATCAAAGTGCTGAAGGAATTAAAAGAGATAGTGTTTAGAGATATAAAATATGTCAAAAATGAAATTGAAGCTATAAAGAAGAGCCAAGTAGAATGGGTAAACTCATTGACAGAGATGAGGAATGATCTAATAGCTGTGCAAAGCTGACTAGATAATGCAGAGGAACGAATTAGTGACCTAGAAGACAGGACAACAGAAAGCACCCATTCAGAAGAGCTACAAGATAAACAAATAAAAAATAATGAAAATAGCATAAGGGACTTATGGGATAATATAAAGCATCCCAATCTTCGCATAATAGGGGTCCCAAAAGAGGAAGAAAGATCAAAGGGAATTGAAAAGGTTTTTGAAGAAATCATGACTGAAAACTTCCCAAACTTAAAGAAGGAATCAGATATCCAAGTACAGGAGGCTCAGAGGGTCCCAAACAGGAAGAACCCAAATAGACCCACACCAAGACATATCATCATAAAGATGGCCAGAGTCAAGGATAAAAAAAAGATTCTAAAGGCAGCAAGAGAAAAGCAAAGAGTAAGTTACAAGGGAACCCTCATAAGGCTCTCAGCTGATTTCTCTACACAAACACTACAGCCCAGAAGAGAGTGGCAAGATATATTCAAAGTCCTGAATGAAAAAAAGATGCAGCCTAGGATACTTTATCCAGCAAGGCTATCCTTTAGGATAGAAGGAGAAATAAAGAATTTCACAGACAAGAAAAAGCTGCAGGAGTTTAGCAACACTAAACCCATGCTAAAAGAAATATTGAAAAGTCTATTCTAAATAGAAAAGCAGCAGGATGCTACAGAAATAAGAAACTCACAACTGGAAAGGTGATAACTCATGAATTACAAATAAAATAAAAATGAAATTATAAAAGAAGACATACAAATCACTGAGAGTGGGAGAGGGAGGCAGGGAAATATAGAATTTTTTTTTCTTTCTTTTTAAAATTTTTTTAACAGTATGATGGGTTTGAGATCATGTTACTATCAGTTTAATAAAAATAGTTATAGTAATGGGCTAATACATTTACAAAAAAGGGTAACCACAAGCCAAAAACTTACAAGGGAGTCACAAAAACTAAATAAAATCCATGATAACACAAAGGAAAATTACCAAACCACAAAAGGAAGAAGAAAGGAACAAAGAGGAAACACCAATTCAACTGCAAAGATAAGTTCAAACTGGCAATAAACACACATCTATCATTAATTACTGTAAATGTTAATGGACTAAATGCTCCAGTCAAAAGACAGAGTGGCAGACTGGATAATAAAGCAAGAACCTTCAATATGCTGCATACAAGAGACCCAGTTTAGGGAGAAGGACACGTATAGATTGAGAGTGAAAGGATGGAAAAGGATACTCCATGCAAATGGAAAAGCCAAAAAAGCAGGTGTTGCAGTACTGATTTCAGACAAAATAGACTTTAAAACAAAGGCCATAAAGAAAGATAAAGAAGGACATTTTATAATGATTAAAAGAGTGATACAAGATGAGGATATTACACTCGTTAATATATACGCACCCAATATAGGAGCACCTAAGTACACAGAACAATTACTAACAGAGATAAAGGGGGATATTGATGGGAATACAAACATAGTTGGAGATTTTAACACTGCATTAACATCACTAGACAGATCTTCCAGACAGAAAATAAACAAGGCAACAAAGAAATTAAATAATACAATAGAAAAACTAGATTTGGTGGATATTTTCAGAGCATTACACCCCCCAAAAATAGGATATACTTTCTTTTCAAGTGCACATGGAACATTTTCCAGGATCGATCATGTACTTGGGCACAAAAGAAACCTCAACAATTTTAAGAAGATAGAAATTATCTCAAGCATCTTTACTGACCACAATGCCATGAAACTGGAAATCAACAACAGAGAAACAAAGGAGAAAAAAAGGAAAGCATGGAGATTAAACAATATGTTATTGAAAAAAAATGGGTCAATAAGGAAATCAAAGCTAAAATTAAAAAATACCTTGAGACAAATGACAATGAAAGCACAACCACTCAAAATCTATGGGACACAGCAAAGGCAGTGCTAAGAGGGAAGTTTATAGCGATACAGGCCTTCCTCAAAAAAGAAGAACAATCTCAAATAAACAATTTAACCCACCACCTGAATGAATTAGAAAAAGAAGAACAAAAAAGCCCCAAAAAGCAGCAGAAGGAAGGAAATAATAAAGATCAGAGAGGAATTAAATACAATAGAGATTAACAAGACCATAGAAAAAATCAACCAAACCAAAAGCTGGTTTTTTGAAAAAGTAAATAAAATCGACAAACCTCTGGCCAAACTCACAAAGAAGAAAAAGGAGAGAGCACAAATTAGCTAAATAAGAAAGGAAAATGGAGAAATTACAACAAATAAAATAGAAATACAGAATATCATACGAGAATATTATGAAAAACTGTATGGAACCAAACTGGATAACCTAGAGGAGATGGACAAGTTTCTGGAAACATACTGTCCACCAAAACTGAATCAAGAAGAAACTGACCACTTGAACAAACTGAGCACTAGAAAGGAAATAGAAATAGCAATTAAAAACCTCCCTACAAATAAAAGTCCAGGACCGAATGGCTTCACCAGGGAATTCTACCAAACATACAAAGAAGAACTCATACCAGTCCTTCTCAAACTCTTCCAGAAGATTGAAAAGAAGGGAATACTCCCAAACTCATTCTATGAAGCCACCATCACCCTGATATCAAAACCAGACAAAGACACTACCAAAAAAGAGAATTATACGCCAATATCACTGATGAACATAGATGCCAAAATCCTCATCAAAATCTTAGCAAATAGAATCCAACAACACGTAAAAAAGATTATACATCATGACCAAGTGGGATTCATCCCAGGGACACAAGGCTGGTTCAACATACACAAATCAATCAATGTAATACATCACATCAACAAGAGAAAGGACAAAAACCACATGATCATCTCAATCGATGCAGAAAAAGCGTTTGATAAAATTCAATACCGATTTATGATAAAAACTCTCACCAAAGTGGGTATAGAGGGAACATATCTCAACATAATAAAAGCTATATATGACAAACCTACAGCCAGCATAGTACTCAACGGTGAAAAACTCAAAAGCTTCCCACTAAAATCTGGGACAAGACAAGGCTGCCCACTATCACCACTCTTATTCAACATAGTCCTGGAAGTCCTAGCCACAGCAATCAGGCAAGAGAAAGAAATAAAAGGGATCCAAATTGGAAAAGAAGAGGTAAAAGTGTCACTATATGCCGATGACATGTTACTATATATAGAAAACCCTAAAAGGTCCACACAAAAACTACTAGTGCTGATTGAAGAATTCAGCAAGGCAGCAGGTTACAAGATTAATGTTCAAAAATCAGTTGCATTTCTTTACACTAACGATGAATCAACAGAAAAAGAAAGTAAAGAAACAATCCCCTTTAAAATAGCACCCAAAGTAATAAAATATCTGGGAATAAATCTAACCAAGGAGGTGAAAGAATTATACACAGAAAACTATAAACCATTGATGAAGGAAATTAAAGACGACTTTAAAAAATGGAAAGATGTCCCATGCTCTTGGATTGGAAGAATCAATATTGTTAAAATGGTCACACTGCCCAAGGCAATCTACAGATTTAATGCAATCCCTATCCAATTACCCAGGACATATTTCACAGAACTAGAACAAATCATAATAAAATTTATATGGAACCATCAAAGACCTGGAATTCCCAAAGCATTACTGAAGAGAAAGAAAGAGGCTGGAGGAATAACTCTCCCAGACTTCAGACAATACTATACAGCTACAGTCATCAAGACAGCATGGTATTGGTACCAAAACAGACATATAGACCAATGGAACAGAATAGAGAGCCCAGAAATGAACCCACAAACTTTTGGTCAACTCATCTTTGACAAAGGAGGCAAGAATATACAATGGAATAAAGACAGTCTCTTCAGCAAATGGTGTTGGGAAAACTGGACAGCAGCATGTAAAACAATGAAGCTAGAACACTCCCTTACACCATATACAAAAATCAACTCAAAATGGATTAAAGACTTAAACATAAGACAAGATACAATAAACCTCCTAGAGGAAAACATAGGCAAAACATTATCTGACATACACTTCAAAAATTTTCTCCTAGTAGAAATAAAAGCAAGAATAAACAAATGGGACCTAATGAAACTTACAAGCTTCTGCACAGCAAATGAAACCATAAGTAAAACAAGAAGAAAACCTATGGAATGGGAGAAAATTTTTGCAAATGAAACCGACAAAGGCTTGATCTCCAGAATATATAAGCAGCTCATACGACTCAGTAAGCAAAAAACAAGCAACCCAATCCAAAAATGGGCAGAAGACCTCAACAAGCAATTCTCCAAGGAAGACATACAAATGATCAAAAGGCACATGAAAAAATGTTATCAGAGAAATGCAAATCAAAACTACAATGAGGTATCACCTCACAGCAGTCAGAATGGCCGTCATTCAAAAATCCAAAAATGACAAATGCTGGAGAGGCTGTGGAGAAAGGGGACCCTCCTACACTGCTGGTGGGAATGCAGTTTGGTGTAGCCACTACGGAAAACAGCGTGGAGATTCCTCAAAAGACTAGGAATAGACTTACCATATGACCCAGGAATCCCACTCCTGGGCTTGTATCCAGAAGGAACCCTACTTCAGGATGACACCTGCACCCCAATGTTCATAGCAGCACTATTTACAATAGCCAAAACATGGAAACAGCCTAAATGTCCATCAACAGGTGACTGGATAAAGAAGAGGTGGTATATTTATACAATGGAATACTACTCAGCCATAAAAACCGACAACATAACGCCATTTGCAGCAACATGGATGCTCCTGGAGAATGTCATTCTAAGTGAAGTAAGCCAGAAAGAGAAAGAAAAATACCATATGAGATCGCTCATATGTGGAATCTAAAAAACAAAAACAAACAAACAAAAACAAAGCGTAAATACAGGACAGAAATAGACTCATAGACAGAGAATACAGACTTGTGGTTGCCAGGGGGGCGGGGGTGGGAAGAGATAGACTGGGATTTCAAAATTGTAGAATAGACAAACAAGATTACACTGTATAGCACAGGGAAATATACACAAAACGTTATGGTAGCTCACAGAGAAAAAAATGTGATAATGAGTGTGTGTATGTCCATGTATGACTGAAAAATTGTGCTGAACACTGGAATTTGACACAACATTGTAAAATGATTATAAATCAATAAAAAATGTTTAAAAAAAAGAATATTGTTATCCTTCAATAAACCATGAATGGGAAAGTGAAAAAAAAATACTTATCCACAAGTTTCAAACCAAGAAGAGTCATAACCAAGGAGCTGCACTGAATGAACCTCATCCACAACTGGACTTGATTTAGAGGATGAAATCCTGGACTTCAAGGATGATACAAATATAAGACTTTTGAGGGAGGAGTGATTATATTTTCACTTGGAAGAGATGTGAATTATTGTTGCCAGAAGGCAGATTATGGTAGGTTGCCTCAAAAATGGCTACAAAAATTTCTCAAACCTCTGTATGCACATCCCTTTATAATGTGACTTTGTTACTCCTCCCAACAAGGGATGGAGTTTATTTTTCCAACCCATGAGTCTGGGCAGGCCTAGGGGGCACTCCAAATCCTAAGCAAGAAGAGATTTTCCAGCTTCTTTTTTTTGCCCTCTTGGAATGCTGTCCTGATATTGCCATGAAGAAACCCAGAGTAGTCAATCAGACAACAGGGGACCACATGGAGAAGAGATGAGTCATCTCAACTAAGACCCCTAGCCAATCAGCCAGTATGAACTCCTAGATATGTCAGTGAAGCCACCTTGTATTATCCAGTCCCACTAGAAATATAGAATGTAGCCACATGAGCGAATCCAAGAGTGGTCAGCAGAAGAACCCAGCCGAGCCTAGCCTAAATTATTTACCTACAGGGGGAAAAAAATGGCTATTGTTTCAGGTGGTTTCTTAAACAATAATAAATAGGTGGCGCAGTGAATTCCATATTTCCTAACTCTCCAACACAAGCCAGATTGTAAATATTCTATCCTGCTATCTATTATATGATATGTCGAATAGATGCCATTCTTTTTCATTGGAAATATGGTCCTATAAGGAAGCGAGTACTGAAGAATGTGCTATAGTGATGGCTGACCTGAATGAACACTGCTCACCTTTTAGAAGGCGAATTGTTATTATGGTCTAGTATTAAAATAAAGTCCATTTAATCCTGAATACAGCTAGCTTTGTTTCCAAGGATGCAAATCAAAAGGAGAGGGAGAATATTCAAATTCAAATGCCTTCTATCTGCAGAGGTTTTACAGATAACAACTCAGTGACATTTCAGTCCAATAAATTCCTTGAACATTGTCCCATGGCCACTCTTCCTGCCACGTGCAAAAGCACAGACACACAAAAGATAAAGCGAAGAGAGGAGTGAGAAAACTGTAGATTAAGGGACAAAGATGAGTAACTGTTATAATGACACCCCGAACAATCACATTTCTATAATATATTTTTGTTTGAATTGCTTCCCAGCTAGACCTCTCCTTTGGGAGATGATGTGTAATTTCTCTGGTTATGTGATAGAACCGGGATGAAAGATAACTCACAAGCTCCTGTGGCTTAAAATATAATGGTGGAAAATTGGTGGGTTATTTTTAAAGGTTTTTTTTCCTTCTGGTTGAGAAGGAAAGGCAGAATTATACTCTCCAGTCCCACCCCCGTCCTTCTCCAAAATAAAAGGTCAAATTGTCTCTTCTGTTTTTAAAGACATTGCTTTAAAAAAAATTCTGATGGGAATGTATAATGACTGTTAATATAATGGTTGAAATAGCACCCTCCTCCACTCCTTCTCTACTATGCAAACCAAAAGACTTAAAACTTCTTAAAGTAAAGTATATTCAGATGCTGAAGAAACCAACTTTAAAAATCATCTATAATTGAATATCTATAATTGCAAAAACTGTCTCTGTAATATCATATACCTCATGGAATAGTCATTTGGATTCTGTGATCATTTATTTTAACTCCCGCTATTCTTGGAATAGATAAAATTCAAGAATTTATACATCTAGAATCTCATCTCTTAGGATCACTAACTAATTCTGTCAAAGTTAGAACTTATTTAAATATTGATTACAAATTAAAATTAAATTATTTTAAATGTTTTAGACTAATTTAGCCCTGGTAGCCCCTCTGTTCAAATATATGAAATTACTTAAGGGTTTTTTCCTTCTTAGTATATATGCTAGACATATGTAAAGATTTTTTTAATGGAAAGCTAAAATCGTAGACTCAGTTCTAAAAAGGAAACATAGTTAAACTTTTTAACTTTCTATATGAGAAAACTAAAAGTCAGAGAGCTGAAATGATATGCCTGAAAGTAGCAGAGCTTATCAGTGGTGATGCTAGTCTAAGTATCAGGTTTCCTGGACTCTCAGGCCAGCGATCTCCCCACTTTACTGTGTGGACTCACCCAGGAGTTTGTGTCTGCTGTGGATGGGAGGACCTGGCTTCTCCTAGTACTGAATCCAGGAGCTGTCACACCAAAGCACAGAACTTCGATCATCTTTCAGCCTCAGCCCTATCCCTGATTTATTAATTCATATTCTCTGGGGATGAGCAGAGCACTAGCCAGCAATGTTTAAAAGCACCCCAGAGGATCCTAATATGAAGCCAGGATTGAGAACCCGTGAAATGGTTTCTCATTCCCTTAAATGGCTTAGGTTACCAGGCTGGCAGTCGCAGCCTCACTTCCCAGAGTGTCTGGCTTTCTTTGACCCTTTGATACCCTAGACATCAAGAACCTAATTCTGAGAGCCTAGACTCTTGGAAAGGCATAAATTTAAAAAGGGAAGTTAGGGGAGATGGGTATAGCTCAGTGGTAGAGTGCACGCTTAGTATGCATGAGGTCCTGGGTTCAATCCCTAGTAACTCCATTAGGAAAAAAAATTTTTTTAAGGGACAGTAGAGAATATGAAAGTATATAATCTTAGGGATATACACTGTCAGTGACACATCTTACATAGACACATGAGAACTAATAATAGAAAACCAACAAAAGAAAACTCAGTTCAGCTATATAAAAGTCATCTTACTTACAGGCATTCATTTAAACAGCTAACCAAGTTTGCAATAATATGTATCAGATTGCTGGACTGGTTTGTTTCATTACAACACTCAACCACTCACATAGAGTTATGGTCATCTGTTCCCCAGCTCATGAAATTAGAGGGTTAGATAGATTCTCAGATATCATGACAACAGAGAGAAACAGTGATATAAATGTTTATATGAAAAAGGTCTAAGTCAGAATCCAGTTCAACTATACCCCAACAACAACTTTGAACAATCCAAAGGTGGACCTAAATGTATCAACTGATCCTCAATTCCAACCCAGTCCTCAAGGAGCAAAGCTAAATGTGAGTTATTTTGAAATTCAGAGGGGAGAAAGATAAAATTTACTTGTTGGAATGAGATTATAAGCAAAGATGGTTTCCTCATCACTTTTAACTCTTGCTCAGCTCTTGCAGCCAAGATGGAAAAACTGATGATGATTCTCTGAACTGAGCTTCCAGGTCACTTACATTGCCAGGTGCAGCATAAACAAAGCTTGGCCAGCAGCAATGTCACATGAGTTAGTCTGCCTCTTTGCAGAGGCAGGATGAACTTGGGTCAAATATTAATTTAAATCATATTTAATACCAAATAGCAGATATTCTAAATCTGAACTACCTAATCAAGACAATTCAAGTGTCTATGAAGTCGCTCGACTCAGAATAGTCCAATACTCCAGGAACAGTGTGTTCCTTAAGCCTTAAACAAGTCTAAAAAGGAAAAAGTTAAAATTTGTCTGATTTTATCTTAATCTTCTAGCTGGAGGCATATTTTACAGAACTGATTGTTTTGTTTTTCTGTCTCTGTCACCAATTCTTCTTTACTACGTTAAATCCCACACAAGGCAAACACAAGTTAATTAAGCATTATATTATAGACTATTCATATAAATGTTTCAGATGCTCCTCCTTAAACCTCTACAGCATAATTACTATTGCCCTGAGGAAGAAATTAATTTGCATTGTTAACAGAAATACTTAGAAACAAACATATTAAAATGTTTAACCATCGGTTCTGAAAGAATAGATTAAAGAAAGCAATAGTTAAATCAAAACATTAACATTTAGATGGTCCAGCGAGGTAATGTGAACAGAGAATACTGTGTGTGCCTCTTGCCATTTCAGTCATACTGAAGGAGCTTTTCAAATAACCTCATTTGCTTTCACTCCAAGAGCCAAATAAGAGTGTTGTCAATATCACTCTACCTTCTTCCAGGCTAATCATGAATATCATCGAGAAAGCATTTCTTCCAGCTCATCAAGCTCCCTCCCTTCAATAGATGAAGACAACTTCACAAGCATCAACAAGCAGAGCCCACGCAAAATAATATCAGGGTTGAAATTGCAGGAATGCAAGTAACTCTCAGCTATTACACGGTACATCCTCCTCCTCTGATATAATCATTTAAACCAGTGGTTCTCAACTCTGACTACACATTGAAATCATCTGAGAAGCTTTTTAAAATTCTGCTGCCCAGCCCTAAAGCCCAGAAATTCTAATTTAATTGGTCTGGAGTACAGCCCGAATGTCAAGAGTTTTAAAAGCTCTCCAGTGATTTTAATGTGCAGCCAAGTGTCAAAGCCCATCAAAGATCAACAAAGAAAACACCTGTAGTCAAGGAAAGTCAGTTTACTTAGCTTGCTGCAGCATGGGAGACCCTTCTAGAATTCTGGGGAATTTGGAAGAACTCCAAACTGGGTGATTTTAAGCAAAGCTGAGAGAAGCAGGAGACAATCTGGATTGGATGACATCCAGAAATGAGGAAAATTCAGAGACTGGGTATCTCAATTATCTTTATCCAAGAGGCAGAAAGATTAGAGCAGGGTTATCATTGATAAAGACTCGACATCACCCAGAAGGCAAGGCTGTAGCAAAGAGAGCAGGGGGGTAATCATTTTCATAGTTAAGGTGTGCCCTCATCATTGCCCTGTTGTAAACATGGTGTATTTTATGTTCTTTGGCTAATGCTATGAGTCTGGTTTTTCAGTAAGGCCAATTTTCACTTTCTCTCTTTACTTAATATGATCTATTTTCATATTCTTACACGGTTGAAAACCACTGATTTAAACAAACTTAAAAACGCAGCTGAATATGAGGACTACCTGGTTGTAACATGTCATTCTTTTGAGTTCCAGGGTTAAAATTAGCTAATCTGGTTTATTAAATGTGTATTTGATTGCTCCCCAGTTTTTCCAAGTGAAACCTTCTAAAAGCTGTACTGTCCCAGATAAAACTCTCTGTTCCCATTCCCCTCATAAAATATCCAGTTATGACCACAAGTTGAATTTGCAAGAGAATATTATACGCTACATTCTAAAGAAAAACCCTCGCAAAATAGCCCCTTTTAATAGCATCACCATTACAACATTAGTTCTGCTGTATTACAAAGTCATGTTCTATTTATTCTGTTCTCAGTAGAAGCACTGGTAATTTTTCACAATTATTAACTTGGAGCTACCTTGGTATCTGCATGTGAAGGATAGGGATTCTTTACAGAAGTGTTTTTAACACTAGTTTGATGATTTACCTAATGCTCTGTTCTACAAAATATCAGAACAGTGTCAACCATTTACACCTTAAGCCAAGAATGAATATGTGCATGGAGTAGAAATTGGGGTTATTTAACTCCTCTTTGATAAGATGGAGTATCTGCTGCTCTCTTAGGAAACCATACAATCATAAACCATATATCATGTCTCTCTGAAAGTAAGGCTCTTTGTGTTTTATGTGTATCAATACAGGAAGTCATATTTTTATTTATTTATAAGAGTCAAAAAATATATTAACTTCTGATGGTATAACCAGAGTGCCCATTCGTTACTCACAGGGAACTCCACTAAGGGCCACCTGATGTCATCCATATTATTTACGCCTCTAAGCTCCACAGAAATGGGGTAAAAGTTTTCCTCACCTAGTCGGAGTTATTTCCACTGTTGGATCCTAAGGGAGCCTGGAAATGGCACCATTGTTTCCCTACCTGAGTTCTGAACCAGCTAAGAAAACCAAAAATTAAGTAGAAAGATATTTAAAACCTTTATAACTGAAAGAGGCTATGTCGAAGTCTGGATTCTTCAAGTGCAGACATGAGACAGCGTTCAAGTTTAGGATGTATATAAGGGATTAAAGGAAGGGGATAAGTAGGACTGCGTAGAGGAAAAGGTCACACTGCGATGCAGACCCAAAGAAAATTTGGCCAATCTGGCAGGCAGTTACGGAGTGAGCATTGCCTGTGAGAGTCATCCCAGAGTGAGTCGAAAGCACTGAGCCTCTAAATGCTCTCCTAGCTCACTCACCAAATTTGGGGTGTCCTGGGAAGATGTGGGATGCAAGGCATCTAGCTCCATGCAGCTGAGGCAGATCCTGAAAATACAGGCAGCTGGAGGCACTCTGCCCATTGCCCAAGGACAGCAAGTCCTTCCTTAAAGGGGCTCTTATCTACCTCAGACCAAGTTGGAGAGCATGACTAAGATATTCAGCAACAATAGTTTCCCAGTATGACACCAGGCCATAGGACAACCAGACACAGGCAGTGCTAAGTAATCACACACTTCATTTACAGAAAAGGGCCACTTAAAACTCAGCACAGAGATGCTGACCAGGAATATGCAGTTTTCATTGGCGGCTGACTCTTCAGGAAGAAGAAAAGGAAGGAGCTGAGATATGTATGTCAATTTCAGCTCCCACATTCACCAGAGAAGATGGCACTTCATGAGAGGGAGCTGGGGACAGAGATGTGGAGACAGGCCAAGAGTGATACACTAATGGTGACCCTCCACATGAAAGGAGGTAAGCAGTCCCCTCTGTCCTCCACCACCCGAGTCACAAAACTTAACAATCAGTGCTGAAGGCAGTACAGCAAGGCTTATTAACATTTTCAGGTCTTCAGAGCATAATAAAGCAAAACTCTCATGGATACAGTAATCATTTTTCTCCATACTTATAAATATTATTTCATTTGAAAGGCTGGATCCTGGGGAGTTGGTCTATTTGGTTGGTTGTCTGGGGAACTGGAGTTTGAATTTTTATTTCTTGTTGTAGTTGCATGTAAAAGAAGAGATTTATGCACCAAGTCCTAAATAACTAACATTTTTTAGATCCTCTGTATTCTTTTCTGTCTTGACGCAAAAGTCGCAGAGGGGATTTTGCTGACTCAATGGCAAGGTGATATATGCTGCAAGTGGCAATTCCCCTTTCAGGCATGTACCTCTTGACACTATCTAATAGCATGTTGCCACAGAAGGGAGGCTGCCTTGTCAGATGGAGAGTACCTAGAAACTCAGATCAAGGAGTCAGACTCAGAGAGCACAGGAAGCAAATGCAACCATGGAGAGCCCCACTTCCTCAGTGAAATGTTGAGGGTGACTTCAGCAGTGACCACAAAGTACAAATCACAGATTTTTAAGGAAGGAGCATTGAGTTGCCAAAGGAGCATCAACCTTTTCTTAATCAACCAGTTTTTTTTAAATTTTATCTTTCTGTTGTTGTTGAGGGGGGGAGTTAATTAGGTTTATTTACTCATTTTTTAATGATGGTACTGGGGATTGAACCCAGGACCTCACACATGCTAGGCATGCACTCTACCTCTAAGCTATAGCCTCCCTGCAAGACAGCTTCTTTTAAGTCATTGGCTGGTCCTTGCTCTATGAGGACTTGATAATGAAATGTTGTTAAGGAATTTCATTTCTTAAAACAATGGTCAATTGTTTAATCAGGTAGATTTGACATCATGGAGATTTACTCATGACAAGATAATACGACAGGATGTTAATTTCTGCATGTGCAACTGAGACAAGAAAGTCTTTTGGAACTCATTCCAGACTGATAATCTAAAGACCATCCTAAGACCATTTCCCAAAACCAGTTGTCTGGAGTATCTGCCTGAAATAGGTAGAACCTAACCAAATTAAGGAAAACACAGATCTCAGTTGATATGCCTTTGTCATCCTGAAGCTACCTCTTAACAGTGTTTTACAAAGTGTGGTCCTGTGACCATCTACTACACAAACACTCCAAGCACTTACTAAAAATGTGGATAACTAGACCTCACCTAGTGAATGAGACAATCTATGGGGTGTGGTCCAAGGGTCCACAAGTTCCCTGGGTGATTCTAGTACACACTAGGGTTTGAGAAACCCTGTCAGGAATTTAGGCTGGAACAGGTCAGCAATATAGTCCAGAATTCAAGCTCAAAGGAAAAATTCTACAAGATTCACTTGACATTTATTTAGGGACAGTTTTTTTCACAAGAGAAAACTAAAACTTGTTCATTCAATAAATATTTTATTATGTTCCTGTCACATCCAGACACTGTGTTAAATACATAGATTCAAAATAAAATGCATAGAAGATTATAAGAATGGCTCTAGTAGCGGCACACAGTCTAACTCCTTCCACACTGAATTCAGCTCTTTCATTATGCGTATCACTGGGAATTAAAACGAAAATGCAGGAAAAAAAATTAAACTTCGGCTGAGGTGGAACTATCCTAAGAAAAGACAAATGTTAAAAAAGTGTATCTAGGTTATGCCTACATGAATCTTGTTCTCTTCAGGGAAAAGAGCAGTGTGGAGGGTAGACAGACGAGCACATGACTATTTTAAAATAAAAAGATCTCTTGAAATAAGAGATCAGAGCTTAGAGACAATTCCCATCCCAAATGGAGTCAGTTCTTTATACCAGAAGCAGAGAGTTGATAAGTTTTGATCTGTCCTTTCTCTGGAAGCACAGATCTAAAAGCTATTATCAAACAAGATTATGAAGAGAGGATAAAAGGATGATATAAATCATTATTGATTTTCCATAAAGTAGCCATGAACTCAGCTGAAAGACACTCCAGACATTAGAACTGCACACATACTACATGCTATGGTCTGAGTGTCTGTGTCCTTACCCCTCCCCAAATTCATACTTTGAGATCCTAATGCCCAGTGTGATGGTATTAGCAGACGGGGCCTTTGGGAGCTGATTAGGGCATAAGGGCAGAGGCCTCATAAATAAAATTAATACCCATATAAAAGAGACCCCAGAGAGCTCCCTTGACTCCTGTCACCATGTGAGGATATGAGAAGGCTATGAACCAGGAAGGGGCTCATCACCCAATCACCAATCATGCTGGCACCTTGATCTTGGACTTTCCAACCTCCAGGGAGAAATAAATTTCTGTTGACAAGCTACCCAGTCTGTGGAATTTTGTTACAGCAGCCCAAAAGGACGAAGGCATTACCAGAACCAACAAGAAAATCCCTCTTGGCTTGCAACAATAAGTTAAACTTGCTCAAGATTGAGCACCTGAAATGGTTTCTAGAAAGCTTTACACAAACACAGTTATGGTAGGAGAAACTGCTTAAATATAGATCCACTTGACCCTCATAGCTTTTATTTATAAAAAGATTCTACAAAGGATTTGTATTTATAACTTTGTCCTATGATCACATAAAACCTACTTAGATAGTGGTATCAACATCTTACCAAAGTCAAAACAAAGAAAAGCATGCTTCGAAAAACACTGAAAAAAATATACTGTGTTAAAATGAAATGGTGGAATAATGGGTGGTTTTCCTACATTCCTGAATGTTTAATAGTGAGAATATATTACTTAATAATGAAAGTGTTTAAAATTAATTTCTTAGGGAGTTTTTTATGACAATAGAATTTTTTTGTGTAAAAATAAATTTCAAAGTTAACGTTGTCGAACCCAAGTTCATGTGCCCAACACACAGTGAAGCCAAACAAATGGAAAATGTTGACGTTTGGAGCAGAGAAAGGTTTATTAGCTGAGGAAGCACCAAACCAGAAGATGGGGGTCCTAAACTCATCTCAAATCCATCTTGCTGGCTGGCCAGGGCCCAAGATTTTTAAAGGCAGAAAAGTTAAAGGTGAGGGGTGGTCTTTGTGGTTTCAGCTTCATGATAAGACCCTCAGTTGTAGATTTCCGGGAACCGTCTTGTGACTTAGTGTGTCATTGGTGATTGTGATTGATCTACGTGTTCCTGCAAAGTGAGCTGGTAAATAATGATCTTGTGATCCCTTAACTTCTTTCTAGGAGAAAGCAAAAGCCATGGTTGAGGCATTTTATTATTTACTTACAGCCTGATGGTTCGGGAGTTTCAGTTCTTAATTGACCCTCCTGGTGCCATCAGTTTTAAGTCCATTTGGGGCTAGCTGGTTGAAGCCACAGGACATTATCTCAGCAGTTTGGGGTCATAAACCAAGGCATTAGTTTAAGCTAACAATCATGAAAAAATCTTGTTGTTGGGCTTGCTTTTCCTGTGTTTCCTCATTTCCCTAGTTAGCAACTATTTGAATCTGCTCTTTGGAACTCAGGGAAGGTCGAGGGGACTAAACTTTTGTACAAGTAAGAGGCAGGCAGAGGACATACGGGAGGGGTGGCAATCTGTCCCGGGAAGGCCCCACGGGTCCTGCTCAGTTACATGATGAGTCTTCAATGGTCATTGTTTCTTTTACCTTATTTTCTTTCTTCTTTACTAAAAATGTGTTTTAACCCACAGGCCAGATCATCTTTCTTCCTTCAAACATTTATAAACCTCAACATTTTTGCTGTAAGAAAAAGTCTGAACTCTCCTTTTCCTCTTCTTTTTATTACAAGCTCATAAATTCTAGTTCCAGCTGCCCACTCCACTTCCCATTATTCTCAATAATCTTGACTAACTGACTTTGAAAGCATATTGCTTTAGCACATTAACTTTTGCTGGGGTACCTTTTTTCCACACCTGACTCTCCTACCCTGCAATTTCACATCCATTCTAACTAACGGTTTTCTAGGTAATAAATTATACATGACATCTGTCTTGTCCTAGTTTCTAAAATCCCTGTAGCCTCTTAAAAGTCTTTTTAATGTCCTTATCCTCAAGTCCTGGAGATCTCTGGTACTTCCTTTACATGAGAATTTTCTGGTTATCTTTTCTTTAATCTTTGCCTTTATGCCAGACTCCACCATCTTCTTCAGCATTTCTTTCCAGTCATTTTTGTTTGTTTGTTTGCTTTTTAAATATCTTTTTTTTTCTGAAATTCTTTTTCGTGGTTCGCTTCACCAGCCTAGAGCTAGTGAAATGTGAATGCTTCTAATTCTCCACAAGAACTGTTACCCTTTTACTTACTTAAAATTCAAATACAAAAATACTAAGCTATGACATAATCAGTCATGCCTCACACCCAGTTGCTGCCAGGAAGAAAGGGCCACTCCAAGTCCCCCAGAATGTTGCCTTGACTGGTATGCTTTCCACACCGTATTCTCATTTCTTGGTTTTACCTACGTTTCCCTCTAAACTTTAACATCAAAATGAAGGAGAATGGGTTCCTATTCATGCCTATATCATCAGTATTTATCATAGCAAGTAGCACACGGAAAATGTTTAATAATTATCTGTTGGCTAGATCTAAGATCCACTTTTTGCAACACATGAATTCAGAAGCAGGCATGGGAACTCAGCTGTCTGAGACTAAGCCAAACATTAAAGAGAAAATGTAAAACAGTGCCATCCTTCTCACTAAGTAATTTTTGTTTTAGAATATATAATCATTAAATGTTATATTTTAAATTATAAAATGATCATTAAATTGTTTTATGTATGTCAGTATGCAGTGGATTTATTATTGTTACAGTATGTAAATTTACACAGAAATATTTAATTTTTTTCTCAGTTTTTATTTCAAATATGGTAAATATTAGTAAATAATAACGTGCCTAAATAAAATCTGTTTGGGGTCCTCAATAATTTGTTAAGACTATGAAGGCATCCTAAAACTAAAAAGTTTGAGAACTGCTCTTCTAAATCATCAGGATGAACCATGAGTATCAATACCTCTTAGTGTCTCTCCAAATCCTCCCAGCCTCACTTTTCTTAGAGCATTTCGGCCATTTGTTCCAGCCACCTCTGCAGGGACCAACTAAGTCTATGTGGGGCCTGACTGACCTCGCCAGTGAGACCTGGTATTACTTTACCTCTTGCCTGCACGGTGCACCTCCCACACAGGTGTTCTCTATTTAAACTAAGGCAGTCATTTTCGAGCTATCTTTGATAAAGGGTCATTTTGTTCTCCAAGCCATTGCTGGCTGACACTTTGTAAAATACAATAAAAAATAATTGCTACAAAAATAAACTAAAAAAATAAGAACCAAAGGCATACAAAAAGACAAGTCCAATTGTTTTAAATTCAACTGACATAAAATTAGTCAAAACGCTCTAAAAGTTTCTAAACACTTCCAATTTCTGTACTTATCTTATCATGGACCCATGACAGTCTGCCATCCACAGATCACACTTTGAGGAGTGCAGCACTGAGCCACAGGACATCCCAAGACCTGCACAGCACCCATCCAGGCATAACCCAGGAATACAGGAGTTGAACACCTCATGAAGTGACCTTCAGCCAGCAGAAGGAGAGCTGACAGATAAGGTCCTGAGACAGGTCAGACATCTTTTGCAATGGTCCCATAAGATGGAGCAACAGCTACCCACAGCTAAGGCTAATTTTACAATACATCCTCCTTCTGCTTTGCTGACCCTGCACCTCCTACTTCTACTCCCTAGAATGAAGCTCCTCAATAAAGCACTCAAACTTCAGCTTTTCCCTCAAGCTCTGCTTTCTGGGAAGCCCAGGACACAAAAGCCAAGATGCTCTTTGTACCACACAAAGCCAGGGGGAACCACGGGGCACAGAACAGGCAAAATTCTATTATTCTACCTTTAATGCCACACAGAGCTTGTGTTTCTGTTGGTTTCCTTGCTTCCAACCTTTTGATCAGCCTGTTGCAGCTGCTGTAAATTTAATCACCCAACCTATGACAGATCCCTGTATTCAACCTCAAGTCTAGGAGCCATGTTTTCTTCATCCTAATGTAAACCATTCAGTCACAAGCAAGGCTCATTTGATCCTTACAATTGACCCTCAAAATTGGTTAGTGGTGAATAGGACATTTATCATAATACTTATAAATGGAGAAACTGAAAAACATAAAGGTTAAGTGATTTGTCCATGAACGGTCAATAATGCTGTGACAGAGTGATGAACAAAGCTCAATTACACTGGTCTCTTTTCTTGTGTTTTCACATCACTTTATATTCTGACAGGAGTGAACAGATTTTTCTGGCCAAGATGGCCAACTAGCATAGTACTGTGACTCCTATGGCTAATATTTTAACAGATAAACTGAATATACGGGTAAAAAATACCAGCTACTTGCAGAGCGAAGTCATGAATACTCCCTTAGAGAATGCCTTATTTTGAACACAGTCAGTAGGCCATAAATGGATGATAAACGAAAAAATAAATGGTATTCAATCTAATCAATCTAAACTTGGTATTTTTAAGACCTACAAGGCTTTAAAATTATTCTGCTAGAATAAAATCACACACAGATTTCAGTCGTACAGACACCTAGAATCCCCTGGATCAAAGAAAATTGTTTTAATTTAAAGACAATGCAACCTTTAAAACACACACACACACACACACACAAATTCCCTCAGTCAACAATCAACATGACAGGTAGACTGGGCTCATTTCAGAATATTGGTATAAACACACAAAGTAAATTCCACACTAAATCTCCATCAGTACATGTGCATTCATTATAAGTAAATATATCATGAAGCCCAAAAGCTTGATAAATGCCATCTATAAAAATTATCTAACACTGGCCTTTTAAATTCTGGCAAATTCTGAGCATGCAATTGACACCAGAATATATAAGCAAACAGTGCAAGCATGTACGCAGCCAAATTGGGAGCGTAACTAGTCATCTAGCCAGCAGATGAAAATGTCGAGTTCAAATTCCTGAGCATAAGTACAGTTTCATGGGCAATTGATAATATATGCCCGTTCTAGGAATGCATTTTCCGATGATGACTTGAAGGACCCTGAAACTATAAAGGCAAAGAACATAATGCTGCTTGAACTAGAGTGTGATCATTTTGACTGAAAATTACTTGAAAGGAAAAATGGTATTACATCCCAAATAAGTTTTTTAAAAAGGACTATAAAAGTTAAAATCTTTCTAGGAAAACAACAGGTGAAGTTGTACAGAATTACAGCAAACCATCCAAACATGCACTGCCCAATACTGCCATTACCAGTCATGTGTGGGTACTGAAATATGGTTAGTGCAACTGAGAACTGAATGTTTAATTTTACGTAATTTTAAATTTTAACTTTAATTAACGTAAGGTTACATTTAATTCTAATCCATTTTAAATTATATTTAATTAATTTTAATTAACTTAATTTGAACTGTTAAAAAATCAGCCCTTGATATAGTTATTAGAAAACTTTTAAATATATTTGCAACAACGTGGGTGCATGAATTTCACTAAAACCTAAATAAATAGCCAGTGTTTTTCTGGTAAAAATTTAGTGTCCAAACAAAGGTGTCCTGCTCCACTCAGTTGTTAGCTACTTGCAGAAAAAGCCAAAGATAAGTAAATAAATAACAGTTTTCTCAAGCATGACACAAACTGCTAAGTACTTCCTTAGATTCAGAAATAACTAAAACCATGACAATTAAATACCAACTGCATAAATATTTCCCCCCAAAAAAATAACAAAACAGTGCAGATAAACAAGAAAATGTCTCAAAAGAAACTAGCTCGATGCTTTGTTGTTTTGGATGAGATATCAGAGAAAATATCAAATTATCAGGAAACTACCTGGGTTTTCAATATTATTAAGTCACTTGGACATGAATTCAAAACACAGCAAGCCAAGTCATGGTTTGGAGCAGTCAACCACACCATTACCCAAAGTCTTAAAACATTACCAGAATTTGAGATGGGGATGTTGAGTGGGAATGGGTGAAAAAAATACCCACGGTAGTGTTATAGATCAAAGGATATATATTCAAAACAAATATTTTTTAAGATCCCACTTTATGCCTCAATACTAATTAGTTGTAGGGTAATACACAAGGTTCTAAATTCACTTGCGAACTACATAGCAAGAGACGGCAACTACTACAAAGTTTGGGGGGGAAAAAAAACTAGGATAAAAGCTTAAAAGTGTTGTCCAGAAAGTACTGCCTAGCTTCATAAACACCATCATAAATAACTATCATTTGGAATGTTCTTTGAATGCAGGAAGTAGGGCATGATGCTCACACCTGCTGAGCATCATTAGAAAACTTTAGAAGCAACATCTTTATACAGAAGAGCAGCGTATCCAAAACTGGAATAATGTGTTCACTTCTGTTTGCTGTTCACATGTCAACACTGATATAAGAGGCCAGAAAGAGATGAGAAGTTCAACCAACAGAGCCAAAGCTAAAGGGAAACATCAAAGAGATTATTCACCTCCAGGTAAAAAAAGGTAAGAGAGGATTAGAATGTTTCAAAGTCTATTTTTAAAATACTAATAAACAACAGAAACAGTGAACACTATTTTGCTTAAAAAACGCATTTTAGGCCAATTAGATCATTCACTCATTCACTCACAAATATTTACCAAGGACCCACTTCATCTTAGGTGCTATAAAAGGTAGGCTCACGCACAGAGATGAAAAAGGCAAACGAATTACCTTCCAAAGGGCCACAGAATGGAAAGAACAATATAAAAATTACAACAGAATGCAGTAAATATTTTAATATAAAGCATGGCCTTTTAGTCTGGAAACAGATATTATTTTATATATATTTAAATATACCATTGATAAATCTTTATGTATATTGCCTGTGTATAAAACTATGCATAAGACTTCAAGGCCACCCTTATCTATGTGCCAGGTGCTACAGGACCACTAGGAAGGATGTCCCAGCTCTTGAGGAGTGAAAAAGGGAAAAAGTCGGGGAATATTTTACAAAGGAAAAAATGCTTGAACTTAGAAGGATTATGGGAGGAATTTGGAAATAGACAATAGAGGGAATGTTTCCTGGTTGGAAGGATGATATAACAACAGAGATAAAAGAATGCACCAAGCATCCGGGAAGCGACTAGAAGTTATTCTGTACAGCCTGAGCACAGAGTGGGTTCACTGACCCTTCCTGCTTGCTGTCTTTAGTAGAATTGCAGTTTCTTTTTCTGTGCAGTTTTGTATCAATTAAACTTAAAGGTGTAGAAAATTTAGAAAATAATGAAATAAAGAAAAACATTAATTACCCACATTTCTAAAGCCAAGAAATAATCACTTTTGGTTACTTTTCTATGAATATATTTTTATGGTTGGATGGGGATACATATATATAACAGTCATAGTGACATTCCACTTTTCATATTTCACTTAACAAAGGCATCTTCTTTTGTATTCAAAATTACTTCTAGACATAATTTTTTCTGACTTTATTGATATATAATTGACAAATAAAATTTTCATATAATAAAGCCACACAAGGTGATGTTTTAATAAATGCATACATTGTAAAATGATTACCACAATCAAGATAATTAACATATCCATTACCTTACAGTTAAATATTTTGTGTGTAAGTGATGAGAACACTTACAATCTACTTGAAATATTTTCAAGTATGTAACACAGTATTACTGATAGTCACCATGCTGTACATCAGATCACCAGAACTTACTCAGCTTGTGTAACTGAAACTTTGTACTCCTCAACCAACATCTCCTCATTTCCCCCACCCACTTCAGAGATATAATTTTAAATGGCTGTGTAGTAATCAGAAAGATACAAACATTTCACTATTGCTGTTCATTTAGATGCTTTACAATACTTCTTTATGATAAGTAATGTTATGATGAATACCTTTATATATCATGCTTTATCAGAATTAGAGATTGTTTCCTCCTTGGAGACAAGTGAAATTACTAGGCAAGGAACATTTTAAAACTTTCTAAGATGTATTATTGCCACAACACTTACTGGAAGAGTTGTCACAATTTACACTGCAAAGAAACTGGATGTACATAATGTGTCTATCTCCTCATCACCTCGTCTGCATAATGTTCTTTTTAAGTTTTAGTGATTAGTTAGGCAAAAGTATGCACTCAAATAATATTTTAATTTCTATTAACTCTACGATTAAATCTATTCATACATTTATCAGCCAACTTTTTTTCATGTTTTTAAATGTTTGTTCCTATTATTCACCCATTAATATACTGGGGTTTTAATTTATTTTAGGCTATCATACCTTATCATGTTTTTTTAATGCCAAATTCTGTTTTATTTTCTACTTCTTATTTATTTTAATGGAAGTACTGAAGATTGAACCCAAGACCTTGTGCATGCTAAGCACATACTCTACCACTGATCTGTACCCTCCCCCCACTTTGTCATCTTTATGGCAAGCAGGATTGACATCTGCCCTTGAATTTTGAGTATAATGGTTCAGAGATGTTTTTAAATTTTAATTTTTATATAACCAGATGTATTATCATTTCCTCTGTAATTTCACACTTTGTCAAATATTTGCCTAATGTTTTCTTCCTTTTACGGTATTACCTTTACTTTCAACCCTCCCACATTTTCTTCTGATACACTATCCAAGGTGAACCTCTCTATTTAGTTTTTTTAAAGAGCTGGCCAGTGTTCCCAGTACCACTTACTGAGTTATGCACCTCCACCTGATTGACTACGATTCTCCCTTTCTTATGTATTATGTACTATAAAGGACTCAAGCAAAGATGCTGTTTAAGAGCTGGAGCTCTGCTGTACCCTTCCAACACCCATGAAAATTAATGGCTAACATTTATGCCATCCTTACGAGTGCCAGCTACTATTCCAAGCACTTCACATGTATGTATTCCATCCACCTTAGGAACAGGTTTCACTACCCATTTTATAAAGGAGAATAACAATAAATTTAGGTAACTTTCCCAATATCACACAACTAGTACTTGGCAGAGACCTGTTAGAGGATGACCAAACTCGAGAGTCTTACTTTAGCTCTTGCCTCCCCCAGATCTGTGTGCTTCAAGCACATTTACCTTCTTTTCATTCTTAGATTATCCCCAGTACCTTGCCACCCCAGAATCTTGCATTGTTCTCTGCCCTCAGCCTAGAATATTTTTTGAACAGATCATGGAAATGAAGATCCTGGGCCTTAATATCACACAGACCTGGACTGATACCTCAGTCCTGCTATCTCGTTATATGATTGTGATGGTAGGTTTTATGTGTCAACTGAGCCAGATTATTAAATCAAAGTAGGGGGTGCTGTGAAGTATACTGTAGATGTGATTAAAGTCTATAACCAGTTTAAAGGAGATTATCCTAGATAATCAGGGTGAGCCAGAGGTGATCAGTTGAAAGGCCTTAAGAGCAGAACTGAGGTTTCCCCAAGGAACAAGAAATTCTGCTGGTGGACTGCAGCTCAGCCCATGCTCCAAAGTTCCAGCCTGCCCTTCCTGATGGCCTCCCAACAGAGATTTAACATGTGCCTTGCCAACCCCCACAATCATGTAAACCAATTCCTTGCAATGAACCTGTCTGTCTAATCTATATATGAATATTCATATACATACATACATATGAGTCCTAAGTTCTGTTTTGCTGGTGAAACTCTGAACTGAGACAAATTATCTCTCTGGGTCTTAAGTTCATCATATGGGAAACAGGGATAGAGTTAGCACATGGCTCATCTAACGCCTGTAAGGAATGAATGAAATACTGTGTTTAAACACTTAGTACAGTGCCTGACATGTGATAAACTAATATTTCAACAATGTTGCCATAAATATTTGTAAATCTGTACTAATATTTGTAAAATATTTGGAAGTAGGATCCATATCAAACAATAAGCTTTAATTTTCTTTTCACTTGAACTGAAGTAACTCACTTAAATATTAACAAGTTGTTTATCGTAAAGACTTCACCATGCAACAAAGCATGATTCAATTCTATTCTCATGGAAAAAAGAATGTCCATCAGAGTAGATTGGAAAAATGGAGACTTTTCCATTGGTACAGTTGGGAAATAGAATACTATACAGCAATGAGAACCAACAAACTACTACTGACAAGTTGGATGAATTGCACATACTGAGTGAAAGAAGAGAGTCACAGAGTACATACTGTACAATTTTACTCCTGTAATGTGTAAAAAGAGACAAAGCTAGTCTATGATGAAGGGAATCAGGACAGTGGTTAGTTAGGGAGGTCAGAAGAGAAGTCACTGGGAGGGAACAGAAGGGAGAGCTTCTGAGATGCTGGCAATGTCTTCCTGTCTCTTGATCTCGGAGTTTTTTACACAGGTGTCCTGCTTTCAGGAAGCTAATTAATGTGTACACTCAGGATTTGTGTGCATTACTTCCAGTATGTTATTTGTCAATAAGGAATTGGTTTAAATTTTGAACATTCACTTCCAAAGAAGAAAGCACTTCTTCATAATTTGAAAGAGAAATTGTTTTTAGAATAAAGAGCCCAGATAATTGGCTAATGCTCTGTTAGTTTAGGATCTAGAAGCTCCCATGATGGACAGTAGCGACTACAGGGTTGGCCTTGAAGGGAGAGGTTAGGTCCATCATTTTACACCCAAAGAAGAAAGATTTATTCATTTGTTCTATAAACATCCTTTCTCCCCAGTCCTACCTACCCTCCTAGTCCACACCACTGTCTCCTCCTGTCAGGAATATCCCTGGTGTCTCCCTGCTTCAGCTATAATCCCTCTACTTATTCTCAGCAGATCTTCCATAATGATCTTTTATTTTTATGTAAATTATGTCATGGTATCTCTTCTTAAATTACATCAATGGCTTCCTGTTGCATTCATAGTAAAATCCAATCTCCTTGCATGGTCTACAGGGTCCTGTCAACCTCTTCACCCTCACATCCTGCTTGCTCTCTCCTTGCCCACTGAGACTGGACAGTTCCTAGCATATTCTGAGTTCTTTCCCCGTCTCAGGGCCTTTGCTCTTTCTGTGTCACCTGCAGAACATTCTTCCTCAGGCTCCCATGTTGCTGGCTCCAGCCCATCTTCTTAAATGTCACTTACCCAGAGATGCTTTCATGACCCCTTCATTTAAAAACACTTTGCCTAAGGTCTCCACACAAAAACTATTAGACCTGATAAGCAAATTCAGCAAAGTAGCAAGATACAGGATTAACATACAGAAATCTGTTGCATGTCTTTACACTAACAATGAAATAACAGAAAGAAAAACTTAAAAAACAATCTATTTTAAAATAGTGTCAAAAAAATAAAAAACCTAGGAATAAACCCTACCAAGGAGGTAAAAGACTTATATGCTAAGAACTATAAAACATTGATAAAGGAAACTGAAGATGATTCAAAGAAATGGAAAGATATCCCATGCTCTTGGATTGGAGGAATTAATATTGTTAAAATGACCATACTACCCAAAACAATCTACAGATTTAATGCAATCCCTATCATATTACCCATGATATTTTTCAAAAAACTAGAATAATCCTAAAATTGCTATGGAATCACAAAAGACCCAGAATCACTAAAGCAATCCCGAGGGAAAAGAACAAAGCTGGAGACATAACCCTTTCAGACTTCAGACAATACTACAGAGCCGCAGTAATCAAAATAGCATGGTGTTGGCACAAAAACAGACATATGGATCGATGCACAGAATAAAGAGCCCAGAAATAAACTCATACACCTATGGCCAATTAATCTTTGACAAAGGAGACAAAAATATACAATAGACAAAAGACAGTCTCTCAAGCAAGTGGTGTTGGGAAAGCTGGACAGCCTCTTACAAATCAATGAAGTTAGAACACTCCCTGACACCATACACAAAAATAAACTCAAAATGGCTTAAAATTTTAAATATAAGCTATGACACTATAAAACTCCTAAAAGAGAATGTAGGCAAAACATTCTCTGACATAAATTGTAGCAAACCTCCTAAGAACAGTCTCCCAAGGCAAAAAAATAAAAGCAAAAATAAATAAATGGGACCTAATGAAACTTACAAGCTTTTGCACAGCAAAGGAAACCACAGACAAAATGAAAAGACAACCTACAGAATGGGAGAAAATATTTACAAATGATGCGACTGAAAAGGGCTTAATTTCCAGAATATACAAACGGCTCAAACAGCCCAACATCAAAAAACAAACAACCCAATCAAAAAAAAAAAAAAAAAAGGGCAGAAGACCTAAATAGACATTTCTTCAAAGAAGACATACAGATGGCCAAAGGTCACATGAAAAGATGTTCAAAACTGCTAAGTATTAGAGAAACACAAATCAAAACTACAATGATGTATCACCTCACACCAGTTAAAATGGTCATCATCAAAAAGTCTATAAATAATAAATGCTGGATATGGTGTGGAGAAAAGAAAACCCTCCTACGCTGCAGACACTATGGAGAACAATATGGAGGTTCCATAAAAAAAAAAAAACAAAAATAGAGTTACCAAATGATCTAGCAATCCCTCTTTGGCATATATCTGGAAAAAGTGAAAACTGTAATTCAAAAAGATACAAGCATGCCAATGTTCACAGCATCACTTTTTTCAATAACCAAGAGTTGGAAACAAACTAAATGTCCATCAACAGATGAATGGATAAAGATGTAATATGTATATATACAATGAAATATTACTCAGCCATAGAAAAGAATGATATGTTGTCATTTGCAAGAACATGGGTGGACCTAGAGATTATCATATTAAGTGCATTAGGTCAAAGACAAATATTAAGTGAATTAGATCAAAGACAAATATCATATGATATCACTTATATGTGGAATCTAAAAAAATGACACAAATGAATTATTTACAAGACAGCACGAGACTTACAGACACAGAAAACAAATTTATGGGTACCAAAGGGGAAAGGGAGTCAGGGAGGGATGAATTAGGAGATTAACAGATACACACTACTATGTATAAAATAGATAAACAACAGGACGTACTGTATAGCACAGGGAACTATATTCAGTATCTTGTAATAACCTATACTAGAAAAGAATCTGAAAAAATAATGTGTGTGTGTATATAACTGAATCACTTTTCTGTATAGCTGAAACTAAAACACTGTAAATCAACTACGTTTCAATTTTTAAAGAGAGAAAAGTAAAACAAAATCTCATCTGGAAAGATAAAATTAACCTCTGGTTATTTTGCGACTTTCAAGGAGCAGGACAGGGCTGTGACGGCTTGTCTTCTCCCTTGCCCCCCCATCGTATCCTCATGTCTAGCACGTTGGGAAAATAAAATAATGAAATAAAATAAAAACATTTTGCTTTTCTCTGCTTACTTCCTTCATATTGTTGACCACTATCTGTATCCATTTTGTTGTGTTGTTCTTTTGTTTTCATTTGACCCACAGTAGTTGCTCAAAAACTATATTGTGAATTAAAAGAATGCATCCAATCAACCCATAACCACCACTGAGGCAAAGCAGTGGGCATGTGCTTTAATAATTTTATTAAATTATAAAAATATTAATAATTTTATTACTTCTTTCCCATCTCAAAGCTTTTCTGGATATTAATTTTTACCAGAATTTATCTTGTGGGGGGGTGTGGCGAAGAGTGCTAGACACACACAGTATTGTTCTCCTTAATCATATATATTCCTGGAAAGAGCTGGGATTGAAGGTCAGGTCTTATTTATGACACTTTGACTTTAGAAAGGATGGTAGGGTGCAAATAACACCTCGCCTGGGTAATTTAAATGGCTACCAAGTATCCAGTGTCTCTCCTTTATTACTCAGATACAGTCTGCAGGACAAACATTAACAGGTGATAAGCAGATAATTCTGTGTTGTAAGAAGGAGACCAAGAGCCATATTTCCTGGGTTTCAGTCCTCCTGCTCTGCTCCTTATCAGCAGTTCCCTTGAAAAACAGAACTTTTTTTGATCCTCAGTTTTGTCAGCGATAAAGTCGAACTAATATAGCAATATGCATTTCTCAGGGTTGCTATGGAAAGCAGATGAGCAAATCTATGTGAAAAGCACTTTCCAAACTTTCTATACACTGTACACTGTAAGATGTCATAATTACTTTGATGTAAGCTTTTCCCCTTGCTAAGCATAATTTGTATACCTCATTTCTGCTTGGAATGCAAATGTTATGGCAAGCTAGATAAATGGGAAGGATTAATCATCACATAATGGGGCACATTAATGGGATAAGGATGGGTATGCTGGCACAATTATTGTACCTTAAGTCAGTTCGGTCCTGCTGCCAATCAAGCCTTTTATATACACACACGTGTGTATGTGTTTCATAAATGTACCTTTTATATCATTAAATATTATTTGCCAAAGTGAAACAAACTGAAAATTTATCTATGGGATATCTAATTATTCATATTTTGCTTGTAAGAGTATGTAAACTAGTTTTCCAGTCTCTAAATATTTTCATATACTTAGTAAATGATAAAGATCAGGTTGTCACCTACACTGTCTACTCATATCTCAGCAGAAAACAACAGCTGAATTAAGTTCTGCATTTCCTCTCCTAGCTATGGCTTTGACAGCAGCAGGAATTTTGTCAGGAAGCTTCTCTGCTCATTTTTTTTCTTTTAATTCTTTACTTTGATTTTTTTCAATAATATAATAACCACTAGGATTGGTGAGTCAGTGCTTGATTAATCTAGAACTATGTAAGTTGTAACAAGTTATCCATATTCATGGAATTTAGTATATAATTAATGTTAATTACAAGCTATAGTCAAACTCTGAAGTCTAATATTTTATCTCTATAATGTAATTTACACACTTGTAGAATTTAGTCCATTTCTAACTAAAATTTTATTTATTTGAGGGAGTTTGGTATCAATGTATGTTTGTCTTTACAAGAAGAAAGAAAGAAAGAAAAAGAAAGAAAGAGAGAAAGAAACAGAGAGAGAAAGAAAGAAAGAAAATAAATGCAGGGCAAGGGTATAACTCAGTGGTAGAGTGCATGCCTAGCATGCATGAGGTCATGGGTTCAATTCCCAGTACCGCCATTTAAAAAAATAAATAAATAGACTATTGGGAAAGGAAGGAAAGGAAGATGGAAATTTTTCTATCTAGTGGGTTAAATGGGCTAAAGGTTCATGGAACATAGTAATAAGTACTTCAGAAATTGACAAATGAAGAAAGAGCAACATCACATCATATTTGAAGATACACACAATGGCATGTTTAAAGGAGTTAAACATGGTTAAAAAGGCTTATCCCTAGAGAGATGGACTGAGGGCAGAATAGATTAAAAGACTATCACCTTTTCCTATAGGCCTTCTACATTATTTAGCTTTAAAATTGTGCATATAAACTATGTTTATCCACTACCCTGAAGACATGGTCACCTAGATGTCCCATAACTTTGCTCACACTTAAAATCTCCATGTTGAATTCATCATCATTCTCCATCAAGTATTTGCCTTCTATTATATTCTCTTTATCATTCAATAACTCAGTAACCTGACTGAAGTTGATGAATGAATTATTCGTTCATTCAAAAATTGAGTGCCTGCTTTGAACCATTGTGCTAAACGCTGGAGGTACAATGATGGCAAGATAGACAGGGTTCATTTGCTCATAAACTTTATACTTAGTAAGAAAGAGGGAGACAGATACACACACACGATGACTGACAATTAAAATTATTTGAGCTTATCATAGTGTTTTTTAAAAAGCAAACAAGGGTCTGGGAGATAGAATAACAGGGATGGTCTATCTTTAAGACATGCGAGGAGGTCTATCAGAGGTGACATGCAGGCTGAGACCCGAAACATAAGGTGTGACTAACCATGTGTAATGGACATTTGTCATATTTGGGACTACTTAGGACCTTTTGGATACTCTTCTTATGTTTGAGGAATTTCCTATTTCATAAGTAAAGAAATGAACACCAAATAATGCTTTGTGCAAGAATTCATTGCAATTAAGTGAAAGAACTCAGTAACAAAAGACTACATACTGTGTGATTCAATTTACATGAAATGCCTATAATGAGTAAACCTCTAAAGAAATAAAGTACATTAGTGGTTACCTAGTGCACGAGGAGAAGGGTGGGGAAGGTGGAAAGAGAACAGGGGATGACTGCTAATGGGTACAGGAACTCTCTGTGATTATGAAAGTGTTCTAAACTTAAATTCAAGTGAAGACTGCACAACCCTGAAGATACTAAATCCATGACATGGGTGGACACACACCCCACAAGCCTTCACAGCTTGTTTTATGTGGTCATCGTTGGCTTAAAGAATATTGAGTAAGATTTGTGGAGAAATATTTCCCTGGGAAAGGAACAAGGTTAACCATGTGATTTGACATTTAGTGTTAAATGTGTCTGTGTTGCGTGCCAGAGCCAATTAATACAGGAAGATTTGTGCACATTAAGAAATTGATTGTGCTACGCAGAGTTCTCCAAAGGGGGGGGGGGCGAAAGTAGAGAGCCCCACTTGCCTAAACTAAGGTGCTGGCAGTGGACATGAAAGGAAATGGAAAGATTCTAGAAATGAACTGAAGCTAGACTTGACAGACTCCATGATGGGTCAGAGAGGGGAAGATGAGGCAAAAGCTGTTAAAGCCCATCCAACTATAAGTCTCCCCAACATCTTGGAAGAAGAGGAAGAGAAGAAAGAGAAGAAGAATTAAGAGGAGAAAGGATGTAGAAGAGGAATTAAATTAGAATGATTTTGTTGACTTTTTGAGCAGTCATGTGTTTCCTGGCCTCCTCCCCAAACCCAGTGGCTGAATGATGACTTACCTAAATCAGTTAGCTATCAAATTCCCCAAAACAAGAACTGATTTAGATATTGAGTTACAATATAAAATTTTCATTGACAAAAATATATATAAGGGAATAACTTCTGGAAGAGCTTCTGTTATAATTTTCCTTATTCATAAAAGAGACAGAAAGCAAGTACTTGCTGGGGAAACTATTCTTATCAGATAAGATGGATTACTTTTCCTTCGTGTTCTTGGGTTTTTTTTTTTTAATGTCTGCTACAGCTCATTTAGCACTTACTTATTTACATGTTTGGCTCTATTAAACTATAAACTCTCAAATGCATAGATGATATATTATTCCTCTTAATTATCCTCAGCTTCTAGAACAGTGCCTGGCATGCAGTAGCTCTTATTAAATATTTGTTGGATAGTTGGTATAAGGTATTGGTATAATCCAATATTGTGTGCTGTCTTGATAGCTCGTGAAATCAGGAGTGACTTGAAGGCGTAACCATGAGTTCCCTTACCCATTCTGCTCCTGTGCGTAAGGTCCCCAGGTTAAACAACCCTCTTTATCAAATGGACCAGATATAGCTCCTGCTCCTCCCTGAATAGCAAGTTTCAGTTCTCTGCCAGTCCGTGGAATTCTTCAAACAAGCCAATGACGCCTTCCCACTGCAACCAGGAGGCACCTCACCTTCCTGATACTACAAAGCCTGCCTCCCATGGCCCCTGGCTGTTCACTCCATTCCTGAGTACAACCTCTCCCTAAGAGGCCCTGCGTGACGAGGCTCCGTCCTTTCCTAGCAGGTTGTGGATATACACGTATCTACCTGTCTGGCAGTAGTGCTGGCTTTCCTATAGGTCTCACTCTCCCTGTGTTCTTTCATTCTCTAGGAGGCTTGTCCAGGCTGCCTCATAACACATCACTAATTCCAAGAGCTGCCAACATCATCTGTTCAGTGTTAGGTGTTGTGTGGTCAGACATCCCTATAGCCCTAATGTGGGAACCCCTCCCTCACCAACAGGGTGAATAGGAAGTGATTCTGTTCTCTAATTATCCCAAATTTCAGTCAGATTACACGATTGAAAAATACTGATGGAGAATGCATGCATTTTACCAGTTGACAATCTTCAGTGAAGTTCACTCCTGAAATGAAGCTTTTTCAAAGGGTACTTGGTTAATGAGACTGTTAACCACAGCAATCCTTTTGATTTTAATTAAACTTCATTTTGGAAAGAATCACGACACCTATCTCTGTTAAGTCAGTTTAATTCTAACTTGATTTTCATCAAAAATGAAAACATCGCACAGGTCTTCTTCTAGGTTGGAAAATAGAGGTATTCAGTAACTCTTTCTGACTGGGAGAGGAGCTTGCCTACAGTACTTGGATATCTTGAGTTTGGAGATCAGCAACAGGCTCTCACAAAACAATTTGCCTGAGAATAAAACTAAGTGGTTTGCACTTCTGATTAAAACACACATTACAGGAAGGGTTTCCCTTTGTTTTAAAGATGCAGCTTCTTGATAAACTTGAATATTTTTTCTTCTCTTCATCTCTGGATTTAACAGTGCCTCTCACAGATGAAGGAGTCTTAAAGATTTGAAAATAAAGGCAGAAAAGTGAAGCTATCAGAATGGTTCTTTTATCAGAGAAAAGGGTTAAGCACCAAGGTTGACCTCACAAAAGTTGAAGGACTCATAGGTTTGAATGAAATGATCTTATATTTGAGAAAAAGAAAGTCTTCGCAGAAGTACCTATTCAGCTGTAAATTATTATAATTTTCCACCTTGTGGTCCTGATCTTACTGTATTTTCTCATTTTGTAGTCTGCAACATTATTGGATTCTGCTTTCTCTATGATTTGATCCTCTGAACTTCCTTTCATGTATTTAGTGTAGATGAACACCCATTATTAGCCAATAATGCAGATGAATAAGCTACTATGGGTGTTGTGAAGTAAGCTTTTCAGGAAAGGTGATCACAGTACAGTACAAAGTCAGAATTCAACGTCTACAGCACAGGGGTCATCTCTTCTCCTACTCCAAGATAATAATCACAGCAACTGACATCACTGAAAAGGAACTAAGTGCCAGGCACTGTGTTAAGCACTTTTTAAGATCTCAGTTCATTTAATACTCCCAGCGGTCCCATGAGGGGCCATCATCCAGCCAGAGTTTGAGAGAAAGGGAATTTTCCCCTATTTGAATGCTATTTCCACATTTTTATACCAGCATGACTGACAGTAAACGCAGTAGCCACATTTGAGTCTTCACCCTCCCACAAGAAAGTAACTTAATTATGAGAATACGAGCACAATGAAAAGCAGATAAATTACAAAGCTTTCACTTTACAAAATTAAAAATTATTGGATTTTTTAATAAAATTAAACATATATTCATCAGATGACCCAGGAATTCTCTTCCTAAGTATTTATCCTCCTGAAATTAAAACACATCTGTACAAGCACATGTAGATAAATGTTCATGGAAGCTTTAGTTATCGTAGAGGCAAAAACTGGAAACATCCCAAAATCTACCAACAGGTGAATGAATAAGCAAACTAGTATGTTCAAACAATGGAAAATGAAGAGCAATTAAGAGGGACAAACTAGTGATACATGTAAACCATGGATGTGTCTCAAAGACATGCTGAGCAAAAAAAAAAAAATCAGACATAAAAGAATACCTACTGTACACATTTTACATGAAATTCTAAGGTAGGTAAAGCTAATCTATTGTGACAGAAAACAAATCAGTGATTGCCTGGGACAGGAAGTAAGGAAGAATGATTACAATGGGACACAAGGAAACTTTCTGAACTTCTGGAAATATTCTATATCTTAAGTTGGTAAAAATTGATTACAGATGTGTATCCAATTATTAAAATTCATACTAGGCAATTAAAATAGATTCCTTTCCTTATGTATTAAGCTAAACCTTAATAAATTGATTAAATATAAAAGACTGCCAGAAAAGTTCACTTAAAGAGTAATTTCCTTTCCCTCAGTCTTTTGTATATTTTTTAACTACTCAGTGAGGGGTAAGGCAAAACAAAAAAGTATTAACAACCACAGACAAGTAAAAATCATTCTGGTCTGAAATGAGGATACTTTCTGAATGATGTGCAATTCAACATAATTCATAAATGCTTTATTATATTTGTATAAATGTATTGTGTATCCCATTCCTACCTCAGAGGAATTAGTTTAAGCCTTGATCACCACTGTAGACTCACTGGAAAGAATGAGTCTTTGTCCTAAGGCCTCTGTCCTTGAGACCTGGACTTTCTGTCCTGGGGGAAGGAGGCGGTGGGGAAAATAGAAAGAGGCAGGGAGATGGTGTTAACAGAGGTTCTTATGTTTCTCAGAAAGAAATTATCTGGATGTTCGTTCACTTGTTCCTAAACTGATGTTTGTTTTTCTAAGCCATAGACTAGGAGTCATGGATTCAAAAACTTACAAGGGCTAGGCAGGTGATGTAAAAGAGCGAGACAGACTTCCATCAGGTGGTGTGGAATGACGGAGCTGCTGATGAACCTGACAGCACGTGCTACATTTCATTCATTACTTCAACAAATATTTAATGAGGACTTTCTATTTGCCAGGCACCACTCTGAGCCATAAAGTAGAAGCATGAACAGAACAGACAAATCTCAATTAAAAAAAAAAGTAGCTTAAATTCTAACAGAGAGAAAACTGACAATAAATAAGTGGACAACTAAACAAAAACACATCAAGGGTTAATGCTATGGAGAAGGAGATAAGGAATGAAAGCAGAAGTTTAAATTAAAGGGGATAAGAGCCATCAGGGAAGTTCTCTTTGATAAAGAGACCTTGAACAGGGACCTGAGGAAGAAAAGAGTAAGCCATGTGAATACGGGGTGAGAGAGAGAGCAATTCCGACAGAGGAAACACCAGAGGAGCCCAGAGCGGAAGAGCGATGAGCACCCTGAAGACACAGCAGGGCTCTTGGAGGAGTTGGGTGGGGTGAGGAGGGGCACAGGGCCAGGACGTGGAGCAGGGAGGGAAAGGGGGGCCTGCTGCTGAAGACGTTTGGGTCTCTGTCATGGCCTTGAAACCTCTGGTATCACTGTGGGTGAGATGAAGAGCCCCTGGAGGATGAAATCAGAGTGGTGGCAGGATCGGACAGCCACAGCTGTGTGAACCATAGACTGCTGAGGAGGATGGGAACTTCTGTGGAGGATTTGGCCATAAATCAGGAGAGATGATGATGGCTTAGAAGAGAATGGCGTCTGTAGAACTAGTGGGAAGTTGTCAGAATCTGGAAATAGTATTCAAAATTGAGCTAAGCAGAACTGTTGATAGCTTGAGGATGAAGTGAGACAGAGATAGGGTTTGAGGAAGCACCCCCTAAAGGCCCCTGGGTAGATTCAACATGAGATGTGCCTCACCCAAATGCTGACCATTTGAGACAAACTGATGAAAATGTGACCTCCTCACTTAACAGCAGCTTAGTAAGCTCAAAGACCATGAGGATACAATTCATGGTAGATGTTAGCTGTAGGGTTCCCATCCAGGAATAATTTATCTGAAGACTCATTTGGGCTGGCATCACTGGGAGTCATCCCTGCTAATGCCTGTCCTTCCCAATTTGGGAGTAAATATTCTCTAGGTCAATACACTCACTTTTCACTCAAGATTATATCAAGCATCTCATAGGGCGAAGACTGTTATCTCAGACACATGGACCATGGTGAAGTATCCAGTATCTTTGTTGACAAAAAATAACAAAACCACTCAAAACGTGCCTCTTCAGCCAGGTAATAACCAGAAAATTAGGGCAACTTCCTTTCCCACTTTCCTAAACAAGTATAGATAAGGATCAGAGGTGAGGCAAAGGGGGGCTGCATCTCCCAGGGCTTTGGGGTGCGTGATCTACAACAGTTCAGCCCTAAAGAGAACCCTGACAGTATCCTACATGTGGCACCCCAAGATAGGACACCCATCTGACAGCACCAATTCTCTTTGGCTATATGGGCACCTTGTATGCTGAGAATTAGCTCTAGTTACAAAGGTTCTTTTGTGGCACCTGGTTATATGCTATAAGAGCATGTGGGAAAACTCAGATTTTAGGATTGGGTAATGTAGTGCAAGCACAAAGAGTTTCCATGATAGGAGGCTTACCTGACTAAAAAAGTTATGATAGTGGTGTTCCCATAACTAGTGTTAGAATATAGGAGTGCCCTCAGATTCTGAGCAAAATATGGAAGTATTTTCAGGTTGAGAAATAAATCAGGCATAAGATGCCCCCAAACAGGAAGAGAAGCATGAGTCCTACAAGAAGGAAAATGTGACAATCTGGGCTGGCTCTTCCTTTCCACCTGACCTAGGAAACAAGCTTATTCTCCCATTTTTCTCTTGACCTCAAATGGCCCAAAATTACCTTCCTCCCATTTTCTCATCCATTCTGTGTTGCCAGGGCCTACAGCTATAATCTTTCTCTTTCTCGGGCCTCCACTAGGGAGACAATAGCATGTTAGCACCAGTATGACCTGGCATCCCCTCACCCCTAACCCACTGTACGGGGTTTCCCACCCTCTTGCCTAATCCACAGGCTGGGGAATAGTACTGACTGGACAGGACAATTATCTGATCCCAACCTAAAGATGTTCACCCTTGGTTGTGAGCTGTCTTCCTCACTGTAATCAAGGTTAATAACAACTCCCACTCATCACATTCCACTCAAGCAATCCAAAGCCTATCACAAGCTGTTTAAGCAATTCTGGAGAAAAATAAATTTTAAACTTGGAAGGTGACTAAATTGTATGTGAATGAGCATTGGAATGAGTTGTGCCCACATTTAGGGCAGCTACATCTAACCCTGATGTCCCCACGGTGTCAGTCACTGTTAGGAAGTGAGTCTCCTGGTGTTCCATATTGCTGTGTGCACCGTCTCCTGCCTATCCCTTCTTCTTAGAGGCCATCTCTGAGTCTGTCCCATAACTGCTTCAGCCAACAATATGGTCCTGCTTTTGTAAGGATGGCATATGAATTCTTAGCTGATTTTTAATATTCCATTTACCATTTAAAGACACCTATCTTCTGAATGTAAGGTGGACAGAAAACCCAGGTGATATTATGTCTTTTTGCCCACTCCTGGATGTCTCTGGCCGTGACACGAGCCCCCTGAGTCACTGGAGCACATATTTGTAATTGGTTAGAGATATAATTGATGTCATAAAAGATGGTAGCCTTGTACCCTTATTGGGCTGTTGCCACCATAATTCCTATTTTTAATCAAGCCTATTTTTAAATTAATAATTTAACTTCACCAAATTGGAAAAGTAAAATAATAAAATTCATATTATTTATTTTACAGCCTAACTTAAGGGCAGCAAAACAAACTTTGTCACTGGAAATTTTTTTTTCCAGAAAAGATACACCTTTTCTGAATGTGGTGGTGATAGTAGACTAAATGATAATGATAGTTTTACTTGGAAGTCTGATCCCTCATATTAAACTCAGTTTTGTATTTACGTCTCTGTTTTGTATGTAACTGTGGCTTCAGTTTTGATGGCTTCATTGCTCCATTAACTGCAGCAGCATCACTGCAAAATAATGCCCTATGGTTTTAGCACATCTCCCTCCTTGTCAGTGGTTTCAAACTCGCAGCAACATAAACTTTCAGCATCACTTCAGATTGTGACATAATAGCCCCTGGATGTAACATCTAAATTTTTTCTCTCCTTAATTTTTAATTCTGTTAAGAAACCACTATAAGTATCTTAATGTAGCATTGACAGATATTGTTGAATTATTTTTAAAAACACAATAGTGCTTTTTATTCAAAATAGAGTAATTGAAAGTGCACTCTAGTGTGGCAGACTTCATAAACCTTTAGTACTTACAAATTCCAGAAACACTACTCCCTGATTTCTGAGCAATGATTTTAAGGGAATCCCACGCATATTTAGACACATATAATTCATGTGATGTTGCCCAACCATCCAGCAGAGTCTAAAACAAAAAAAGTACAGCCCCTATTGCTTTGCACAAAGGATAACTGAGCAAGAATCAAGGCACACCTGTGCAGGTGTCACTGCTTGGCTTTTTGGCCCCAGCTTCGCTCTGCCTGATTTCTAGCCACAGAACCAGTGACAAGCACACGTCCTGCCAATGACAGGAATTAGAAGACTTTCTATCCATTACTCCAGCCAGAACTTTTTTCCTTTTCACATCATCAGTTGGCTGCCAAAAGTTTTGGTTTGTAGCTGGCATTTGAGGGTGTTTTCAAGTTCTGAATGTATGTAGAGCTGTGTATCACCTCATGAAAAGTTATTTAAAGAACAGAAACAGGTATCTCTTTGTCTTTCACAGAACCCTTCCTAACAGCCTCCACCATGACCCTTCCAATCCTTTTCTAGAGAGAAAAGATGTCTCATTCATTCATCTGGATATCTTTGTGGTTTTTGCAATATTGATCTCATCTTTCTTTAAACATGGCTTCTGTAAATTTAGCTTTCCAATGCACTGTGGACACAGTACTCGTAATGCAATCAATTCGATTTTTAGTAGACAGTACAGGTGTCTCCATGACTAAAATAAAAAGGGGAAAACAAAGCATATCTTGAAGATTAAAATAATGTGGTATATTGTCATAAAGAGCAGAACAGTAAAGCATTTTGAAAACTTCTAATAAATATCTTCTTTTTACAGAAAGGTAGTTTAAGTAGGTCATGTGGAATTGATGACTCATCAAAACTTCTGGAGTTCACATCTTGGGAATATTAACATGTAACTTATGACATTAACTATTGGCTAAATGGAACCAAAATAAAATTTTTAAAAATAGTACAAGGTTTTTGTAATTGAAAATTGTCTATGCAAATATTCACTGTGGACCCCAGAAGATACCAAGTTTATACAGCTTATAATTTAGAGTGTGGTTATCCAAGAATGCCACAAATAAGTAGCTTTGCTAAGGCATTTCTGCATACCACTGCATTAGGAAATGCTATTTATTCGACAATCTTTTCCTCAGAGATCTGTCTGAAATCTGTATTTATTTGAATTCCCTTTTTTCATATGTATCTTACTGCCACCTTGTGGTTAAAATGTTTTTCTTTTTCTTTTTCTTTAAAAATGTACGTGTGTATGTATGTGCATGTCATTTCAATGAAATGGAAACTTCTGTTTCAGAGTAACTCTTGGTGATACTACCCATATTACCAATTATAATCACCTTAAATTAAACATCCCCTTTTTTATCTCTAAATTAAACGATGAGTGTTTAAGTGAAACATATTTCCAAAGAGACTTGCTTATCTGTTTTTAAAAGGTTTCTTCTAAATTCTGATATTATTCCACAAAATAATCATAGAATGAGATAGAAGATGACTTGAGCTATATATATAAAGACAAAAACAAAAGATTGAGGCCATTATTCACATAGCTCAGAGAAGAAAATGGCAACTGTACGACCAGTAAGAGTCTTCAGCTTTATTTCAATGCTGCAAAGCCTGGAGTCCCACTATTAGCATATAAGATCTGAGAAAATACCAAGAAGGCAAGAAGCAAAATAGAGAATCAGACACCAGAGTCAGAGAGCCCAATTCTCTAGGAGCTAGCTTCTTCCTGCTCCATGTGACCCCCAAACCAGGAGCTTCAGCAGCATCCTAGAGCTTGTTAGAAACTCAGTTTCAGTTCCCATTCCAGACACCTGCATGATCCACTCTAAGAATCACAGCATCTGCATGGTAACATGATTCCCAGGTGAGTCATACGCACAGTATAGTTTATAAGCATCACTCTGTCCCTTGTGCTCATGACAAGGTATTGCTTAGACTGACTGAAACTATTACCTCTGGATCTAGCAGATATGGTCAATACACTTCATGTGCCTAAAGGCTTCAGAATGTGGTCATTATAACTAACTTGGTCAGTTTTTCAAATTTCCTACCCTCTTATGCAAAGAACTGGCCATATATGGGCATAAATACAAAGAGTTTCTATAAAAGACTCATTAGAGACTTCATACAGTCTCTGTTTTGATAAGTAATACTTATGGTAAAAGAAAGGCATATAATGATGCCAGCTTTCAGTTTTGGGGGTTTTCTGGGGGGGTGGCAGGGGAATAAAATTTATGCATCTATTTATTTTATTATTTTAATTGTGCTGGGGGTTGAACCCAGAACCTCATGCATGCTAACATATACTCTACCACTGAGCTACACCCCTCCTACCTCCCCAGCTTTTCTTTAGTTTTTTTTTTTATAGGAGCAGAGAGCTGTTTAATTTACAAAGAGCAATGAAACGATGAGAAGATGTGCAACTACTATTAGGGCCTGTCTACTTGTTGCAAGGTAAAGTCAGAATGTTTTCTTAAACTATTAGGTATTAATTCATCATTTCAAAAACATTTATTGCCCACCTCTTTGACATTAGGTGTCAGGCCAGGCATTTTCAAAGGTATGGTGTGATGAATGGCAGTAGACTCACAACTATGTTGTAGTCTTAGCTCTGCCCAGACTAGCTGTATTAGTCAGTGTTCTACAGAGAAACAGAACCAATGGGATAAACACTAAGATATTTATGATGAGGAACCAGCTCACACAATCATAAAGGCTTAGAATTTCTATGATCTGCCACTTGCAAGATGGAGACCCAGGAAAGCCCGTGGTGTAGTTCCAGTCCAAGTTCAAAGGCTTGAGAACCAGCAGTGTTGATGATGTAAGCCCCAATCCAAGGGCAGAAGACCAACATCCCAGCTCAATAGTCAGGCACAGAGAGCAAATTCTTCCCCTCCTCTGCCTTTTTGTTCTCTTCTGACATCAGTAGACTGGATAATGCCCACTCACATTGGGGAAGGCCATCTCCCTCAGTCAGTCACCTGATTCAAACGCTAATCTCATCTGGAAATATCCTCAAAGACACACCCAGAAATAATGTTTAGCGAAATATCTAGGCACCCCACGATCCAGTCAAGTTGACACATAAAATCAACAATCACACTAGCTTGTTCTGAACTAGTCATTTTATGTGTCTCTGGAACTACTAACCTTTGTAAAATTGGGGTATAGGTGATAATGCTATTTGATAGACATTTTTTAAAAAATCAGGCTCTCTGTTTTTATGGTCATTAACTCTGTTCCTGCCCAACATTAAGTCAAGTATAAATAAAGACTATGTCTCTACACTTGAGAATCAAACTCAGAAAATAAGCAATGTAGGCAACATAAAAAGCAAATGTAGAGAATGGAAATATTATGACAAATCAGCCACCAAAGCATGTCTCCTTAGCAGTCTCCATGCTCCCAATGGAGAGTGGGACCCAAACATGGAGAAGCTGAGAAGAGTTCTAAGTCTACTTACTAGCACTTTTTAAGTAGTCAAAAGACTACTGACTTGCATTATATAGTATCATTCCTTACAATTTTTGATCCCCAGCAGTTCTGTACATCCAAAGTACAAATAAAAAGTAAGGCTTTTGACTGCCAATGTCCATGTAAAAGCTTTTCCATTTTAAGAGCAACACTGCAACACTTTAGACTCCTACAGTCCCCAAACCCAGACAATGTCCTGTCCTTCTCTAAAAGGCAGGAGTTCTGAGAACTAAATGGCATTGCACTGGATTTAAAATAATCAAATTCCTTCACTGGGAACTATATTCAATATCTTTTAGTAATCTATTATGAAAATAAATATATGTATGTATATGTACGACTGAAACATTATGCTGTACACCAGAAATTGACACACTGTAAACTGAATATACTTCAATAAGAATAAATTAAAAAATAAAATAAAATAATCAAATTCCTAGTCAAGCTACTTACTCTGAGGAAGGAAGAACTGCACTAAGATCTAGCTAGCAGAGAGACCAGGAAATAATTTTAACTAGAAGGTCGTATCTGAATACTTCAACTCCACCAATAAAAATGGGAAATTTTTATATGAAAAACTGAATCAATTTGCGACTACTTAGATGCATTTAGGCTTTATTCATACCTGGAAGCCAGTTTACTTGAATTCAAGTATCTTAAGCTGAGTTCAGCAAATGACAAGAATTTTTCACGTCTCCGAAATATCAATAATGTGTTCCACTGAATTTTTACGCTTTTTAATCAGTTGTTTTGTCTCTATATAGAGACAGTCAAGCGGAACTGCAATTTCCACTTGACTTTTTGCTTGTTGTATTTGGTTAGAGTGTCACATAAATGTTGGACTTGCTATCAAATGACATTTTTACTATCTTACTGTTAGGTAATTCTTTATCTATCATAAGACACCAGAAGTGGTCTCTATCAAAGATCTTCAAAGATACTTTGCAAGGAAAATTTCCTTTCCAATACCATGGTTTAATATTTTATGAACTGAAGTATGATTTTATGACCTAAAGCATAAAACTCTTAAATCACTTGCTTTACTATATAAATGTTATTGGTTATAAAAATTCTCCTGATCTCATTTTGAATCCAGCTGTTATAACTGACTTGATGACCTCCTGTGGTAATAAACTCTGCAGACTGAATAGATGCAATCTGGGAAGCACTTCTGTCTACTGTATTACTCTTACTTACTGAAGCTGGTGTGAGCAAGAAAGAGGAGAATAGGGGCTCTGGTGTTTTGAAAGAGAAAATTGGACTACTTTCCGGTGACGATAGCTAAAAACTATAGAACACTATACAAAGTATCATTCTTCTCTATGTTTTTATTAATTGAGAAAATGCATTATTTAAAAAGGAAGGTTATAGCTCCTATTGTATGTTAATTACTTTTTTTCAAAAACACATACTACAATATATCAAGTGTACTTTTCGTACGCATTTTTAACTTGAAATATAATTTAGGTTGGGTGTTGGTTAGACGTATACATCTTTCAAATTGTCCATCTATTTTGGCTTCTACCTTGGCAACAGAAGCATCAGACGTGTAGCTCACAAAGTTTTCTATTTTGTTCTTTATTATAAAGAGTGCCTTTTCCCATATTGTTAGTCCTAAATATAATTCTTAAGATATTCAATCGTATACCTAAAAAAGGATCAAGGATTTGCTCTTGATTCTTCCACCAAAAAAAGTAAAATTGGGGGGAAAGAAAGCAATTATAAGAATAATTCGGATCTCGAATCTTTTTACTGAAAAATGAAATAATACAAGACAGCCTGAGTTAATTTGATTTCTTGCCTATATTGATCAAATCCACAGCAAACTTGTTGATTTCTGTTCTAACTGGCCCATGTAGACACAATTAAAAGTAGTTTTCTTGTAAATCTCCCTCTCCTTACTCTACTCTTTGATTTCCAGTGGGAAAAATAAAAAGACTTTATAATTCAGCTGAGCTTTTCTTCCATGTAACTTGAGATATTTCACAGTATCACTTCAATCTTAACCATATTACTTCAGGTAAATAACAGGAAAACATCACGATATGTATTTATGAACATGTGTTAAAACATAGAAAATTTAATTAACTTTCCAGAAGTCACACGACCAGTCAGCCTGAACCACATCCACTGCCTTCTGTCTGTTAAGGCCTCCTTCACGTTCTCTGCTTGGCCTCGCTGCTCCCTGCCTCCACACAGGGAAGTGAATCCCTCCCACTCTTTTGAAATCCAAGCAATTTTAGGATTCAACCTGGGTTTTCATTAAATAATTGTGCTTCTTCTTTTAAGATTTGTATAGCTAGGTGTTTGGGTTGGAGGTATTTGTCCGTTTGTTTTAAACTTTGAGCCATGAGTTTTTTCACCTCTAAAAAAGTTTTACAACAGTGTTCTCAACCGATTCATCAATGAATCAAAAAAGTATTAAACTTGCTCCTTTTTTTTAAATTTAAGTATAATCGACTTACAATGTGCTGATTTCTGGTGTACGGCATAGTGATTCAGTTGCCTTTTGCTTTCTTCCATGTTTAGTTTCTATCAGTGCAAAACACGGGAATCCAGCCATCAGTTTGGAATGTCTCTCGTAATTCTGAGATTCTTTTATTCTGTGGCTATTTCTTAAATAGATACTATTTGCCTAGAATTAGAGCAGGCACTCAATTTGGGGATATAATGAAGGAAGAAAGTGTTTGAGACTTTTGCTATATTAAGTAAGGGAGTCAGAAAAGGCTATCTGGGCAGTACTGGGAAAGAGGTTTGAATAAATGGGGGTTGGGGACAGACTACAAATGACCTTAATAATGATTCAAGAAGTTCCAGTTTGATTGGTAACTTTGGACAAAAAGTGAACAAAATCCTTCCCTTTTCTACACATCATGCTAACCCTCAATTAACAAGCTGTCACCATTCTTCTGATAACCTAATAAGGGTAGAAAGTTTACTATATTACTGAATACTGCTTATGGTAAAAATGACCCTGGACCAGGAGGAAACATAAATGAACTATAAAAAACTGGTGGAGATGCCATACTTTGGACCTTCCTGAATGTGGTGACTCTTTTAATTGATATATCCTTGCAAGTGGCCTAGAAGCTCTGACTGTAGGGTTATTACCAGAGCAAATTTGCATGGGTGGCATAAGACTTCTAAACCAGACAGTGTCCATAACCCTGAGCTTTTAAGCTGTTACAACTGCCTCTGAGAGAAAGCCCTGAGGCTGCCCTGTGGCAACCAGTGTCTTAATCCTTTTGAGTAGGCTGGTGTTAATGCAGCCTTTGATGGTCAAAGCAAGTCTGAACATTTAGTTGGACCTAAGAAAACCATATAGGGCATGCTATAATAATCAACGCAGATCAAATAGTTCCTCATGCGGAGGGATAACATTAAAGCACTCAGAATGAATTGGTGCCAGAGGCAAAAGTGGTGGTAGCATTCTTCATTGAGTAGAGAGAAGAGTGTTGGGATTCATAGCTGATTAAAGCAAAGAAATACTAGAGGCATGAAATTATCTTAGGATAATAAGGGCCTAGATAGCTTGGCTAAGAGATAACCTAAGAGGTAGCTTGAAGAAAAATAACTTGATAACATATAAAAAGAATAAAAAAATAGAAAATATGAAAAAGGATTCCAACAATTTTAACCTGAGAAATGAGCATAACAGAGCGGTTACTGATGGAGAAAGAAAAGTAAGGAGGGAGCATTACTTGTGAAGAATCGATTCATGTCAGTTTCTTTCTTTGTTTAAGACAATGGCAGAGGCTTCAACTATCACTATTGTATGGACAGGACTATGGTAGGTCTTGACTACAAACTCATCCTTGTAAACAGTGGTGAAACTATGCAAGTGGATGAGGTTTTCAAGTTGTTGACCACATAGAGAGAACCAATGCTTAAGCATTTAATATTGGGGGAATATCCAGAAAGAAGGGGTGGAAAGAAGAAAAACCAGACCAAAAAAAAAAGTTGGAAATGAGTAGAAATATACATGGAAACTAAAGGAGGGAAAGACTGAATTACTAGTGGTCGAAGTTATCAAAAATGTTAAAAAAAAAAAGAGAGAGAGATCAGTAGGGACCTTTGAAAAAGAAAAGCCAATACAATGGGAGTAACATGTAAAGAAGTTAAGAGGTCATACGAGGAAAAAAATTAAAACCACATATGTAGATCACTCACTCCCCAATTTATATGGCAGAATAAGAAACATAGGATGGTAGCTTAGAGAAACAGCAGGTTAGTGCAAAGTTCAGTTGAGTATATGACAGAATCATATTTAAAGGCTGATTCATGGGAAATAAACTATTAATAATTGGGCAATCATCAATCAATTGAGCAACTGAGAAAAAACATTTTCTGAGGGATACTGTGAATCAAGCAATGTACTAGATGCTGGAGATACACAAATATGACATCCTTACCTCCCCCAAGTAGCTCACACTTGGACAGGAAGATAGGCAATATATATATAAATTAGACATAATGTGGCAAGTGCTACTTATGAACAAGGCAACCTAGACCGGAGGACTAAAGCAAGGCTTTGCATAGCAGATGGCATTAAAAGTGAGTTCAGCGGGGGAGGGTATAGCTCAGTGGTGGAGCACATGTTTAGCATGCAAGAGGTCATGGGTTCAATCCCCCAGTACCTCAATTAAATAAATAAATAATAAAAATAAATAAACCTAATTCCCTCCCCCTCAAAACAAAAAACAAAGAAAAATCAGTTGCTATTTTTTTTAAGTGAGTTTATAAGGACAGGTAGGAGCTGAACAGACAAGTGAAAGTCGGCTACGAAGGCAGGGAACATAGAATGTGCAAAAGAACAAGGGCATGGGAAAGTCGGTGGTTTTTAAATACAGCAATCCTTCTGTATGGTTGGCACATAGGATGGAAACTAAGGGGTCAAGAAAGATGAGATGTGAATTAACAGTTAAAGTCAAATGACAAAAGGCCTATAGTCAAACTATAGAGCTTGATTTTCTTCTGAAAGCCAGGAGGTTCATTGATGGCTGTAGTGCAGAGGAACAATACAGCATTTAAAAGAGGATTTGAACGAGTACTATAGTAGTTTCCTATTGCTGCCGTAATAATCTCCGTAATGTAAAACAACACAGATCTGTTATCTTACAGTTTGGAAGGTCAACAATCCAAAGCAGGTCTCCCTGTGCTGAAATCAAGGTGATGGTTGAGATGTGCTCTTTTCTAGAGGCCTCAGGGGAGCATTTGTTTTTCTTGCCTTTGCCAGTTTCTAGGTGTCTCCTACATTCCTTGGCTTTTGGTCCCTCTGCAAAGCCATCAATGCCCTGCTGAGTCTCCCACTCATCACTCTGGCACTTACACTCTTATTTCTCTCTTCCACATTTAAAAACCCTGTGACTACATTGGGTCCACCAGAGATAATCCAAAATAATCTCCCCATCCCAAAATACTCAATTTAATCACATCTGCAAAGTCCCTTTTGCCTCATACAGAGATGTATTCACAGGTTCCAAGGATTAGGATGTGAACATCTTTGAGAGATCATTTTTTGGTCTATCACAAGTGGCACTGTTTCACATTTTTTATTCTCTTTACTATCTGGTAACTCCATTCTCATATACAGATATTTTTACATTTAGCAAACCATTCTGCAAACCATTACAGAATGGTTTCTCTGCATTCAATCTTCTGTGATATATATCAAGCAGCTTCTGGAAAACCCCACTGTACACTTGTCAGAGAGAGAAATGAAAAAAAGGTAAATAATGTTGAAGTATTAGAATAAAAATAATTTTGATCTCATTAACTGCCTGAAAGGGTCTCAAAAACCCAGGGATCCCAAGTCATGCTTTGAAATCTAGCTTCCCCAGCACTTTACACACCTCAAGAATCTGAACATTACATAACTTAGATGAGTAAGTCACAGAATTGCTGCAGTAAGAGAAACGACATTATTATTTCCTCTGAGAACGAGCTCTAATCACTTTGAAAATAAAGTTTAAATTATAAATATTTAACTGTCCATCACTACTGGCTATTTATACTGAAATATATGTATATTCTTACCAAATTTATTACAAGAATATTTCATTGGTAACGGTCAGGAAATACTTCCCTCCTAAATCCTATATGTGTTTTCTCAATTTCTTTCAAAGCAATCTGTGTAGAAAGGCTTTTGAGAAATGTACAGTTTGAAAACTAGGTTAAATGAGTACAACACTGTATAAAAAACAACCAAAATTACAAGCATTTTTAATGGTTTCTTTGAATTACTCAATCCTAAAAATATGAGTGAAACTCAGAAGGCAAAGTTCTAGATGAGAGAAAATGTACAAGGCAGGGCATCTTGAAGGAATGTGCATTTGCCAGAGATACTGGAAAACCAAAGGCCATTATCATCTTTCCCAAATCTAATTCAGAGGACTAGCAAAAGAGAAAACAACAATTCAAAATCTTTCACAGTCCCAAAGACCCCTCTGCCTTAAAGTATGAAATGATAAAAGATTCCCAGGAGATTATATATTAATTAAAAGATCTTGTTTAGAAAATAAAGCATTATTTGCAAAAATAACTACAGGAGTTCTAATTTAAAATAACACTTGGCTTTTATTCCCTGATGTAATCTGTTTCCCTTTCTATCTATTAGAAATACAAGAAAGACAAGAAAGGAAGGAAGGAAGGAAGAAAAGAAGGAAAGAAGGAAAGAAGGGGAAAGGAAAGGAAAGGAAGGGAAAGGAAAGGAAAGGGGAAGGGAAAGAAAGGAAAGGAAAAAGAAAAGAAAAACAGCAAAAATTAAGACTGATGGTCAAACTTTTCCCAGAAACCAGCAAAACTTTTCCATAACTATATCTTATTAATGTCACTGGTCAAACATACTGAGAAACAACTTGTGACTCATGAATACTTCGCTAACTAGAAACAATAAATTGCTCATCCAGAAAAGATATAGGGAAGATACACTATCAGTCACTCATTCAACAATGCAGAAGCCGTACAAGCTAAGTAAAATTGAGGAGTCACCCACATTGAGTGGACACTGTATCTTGAAGTAGCCAGAGTTGTGTACCTCAGCTCTGCCTTCAGTTTATCTTTCTGTAGACAGAGATCAGATCTCAACTCCAACTGCAAAACAACAGCTCAAAACCAGAAAGGAAGCCCTATGCATTATAGACCCCACTAGTAATGCACTTCAGGTAGAAATAGAGTCCAGGGAGCTGTATAGGTCTTGCATTGCTTCCTAGTGTTAAATTTTTAAGTAGAAGTGGTAAGAGAATAACCCACACTTGATTCAGTCTAGCAAAGATATTTGACTGTTGGAGACTGGGAATTAGACTCAGAACTTCACAGCCACTCTGTTTCTCAGAGGAATTTATGTGGAATTCAACTAGCATCACATTGTCTAATAGTAATCCAAACACTTTAATTATTTATAAACATCCTATATAGGAAGAGTTCTCTTCATTCCAGAAACCATGGAGAAAGTATGCTCTTTCAATCCACATGGAATGAATTTTAATCCTAGCTTCTGCATTCTAAGCCTCATCTATTAAATGGAAATAATAATCATTGATGTATAAAAATATCCAGCGTGGTATCTAGGCTTTAGTGGGCACTCAATAAATGACAGCTAGTTTTATAAGAAACAATAAACGGAGGAAAATTTTAAAATAGCATAAGCAAAAATGCTGATGATCAAGTAACAGTACAATATATTAAAAGGGAAAGTATAACTCTAAAAATAATTAATGACCGGATTTGGAGGAAAGTGCTTAAATACAATTCCACTTTCTCAAAAAAATTAAAAAGTCGCAACCTCTAAGAAAAAGAAACAGAAATCCAAGCAGGTAACAAAATGAAGTTAAAAATAAAGATGGCCAAAAGGGACATGAAGGATAAAATTTAAATGTAACTAACAAAGGAATATTAAGGAAAAATAGAAAAAAATATTATTTTAGTTATAATAAAAATTGCAGAATTGAAACTGAAGAAAACATAATAAGTAATAAGTATAAACTTGAGATGATCTCATAAAATTTAGAGGGAGAAAATTGTGAAATAAATGGAAAGAACAGAGTGAAAAGAAGGAAAAAATGGAGATTAAAACTAAAAATTCTTGATTTTTCTGAAAAAGAAATAAAAATTATTAGATCAGAAGCAATTTATCAACGTGAGATAGAAGAAAACTTCCCTGAGCTAAGACAAACCTACAAAGAAAACATACCTCGATATCCTTTCCAAGGAAATTATTCAAGAAGGTATTAGACCTCGGGAGGGAGGGGAATAGCTCAGAGGTGGGGCACATACTTAGCACGAATCAGGTCCCGGGTTCAATCCCCAGTACCTTCATTAAAATAAATAAAATAAAGACAGATTAGAATCGTATGGAAATTGGATCAGAATGAAGATTTCAAGAGAGAAAAGATGAGGAGATAAAAACTCAATGATGAATGAAGACCCTACTGGAAGCTTAAACTACTATCAGTTACACATACTACAAAAACTCTTGAGAGTGAACAAAAGTAGACAGATTCTGGTAGGCAGCACATGATAAAACAGGGAGAAAAGGGAAGCTGTGGGACCTTAATTCCCAGATTTTGTGATGTTTAGACTCAAACTAAGTGCAGCTGACATACACATTGGAATCTCCAGGCAAGGACACTGGATGAAGGACACAGTCCTTCCTATGTAAACATACACTTTAGAAAGTCAAAACATTCTCTGGCCTAGTCTCACCAACCAGGATGATGCCATCCCTGGTCCAGAACACATTCCAAACTAAAACATAACATTTAATACATAGGCAATATGATTTTAATCTCCCAAAAGGATTAAAATTGCAATAATAGTTTGTGGGATATTCTTACCCAAAAAACACACTGCTTTTCCATATTTATCCTGAGATAAACAGAATTTTTTTAAAAATCACCTACACAGTTACAGTTTTTACATTTTTAGTTATCATTTTTAACAAGAAATAGCATAATTATTCTTCAATTTAGTTTATGGTCAAAAATGTTTCAACTAAATGTCCAGTGACAATCCATGCTCAGAGACTCAGAAAATATGGTTACAAAAATATCACCAAGAAAATGTCAAAGGAGAGGTGTCTTCCAAGATTATATTTAATTGTAAGGTTCCAGTATTACATTTTTAAGTTACATTCCCTTACTGCTTAGGCAAATAAAGGAAAGTTTAACATATGAGGCATGATTAGATTTCCTAAGATGTTCTATCAGAGGTAAGGTAAGTCTGTAAATATCTAATTGCTTTTTTTAAAGCATTATAGTAAAATCACAATATATATGTTTTATAAGCAACATTTAAAGAAGTAAACCTCTTTATAATATGACAGATATAATAAAAATGCTTAAGACTTAATATAAAATCATTCATCTTCCACTTACAACATCCCATTTCCTTGCATCATCAGATATAAGCATTTACCACTAAAAGCAGTTTTAAGTCGTTTTATGAACAATTTATCTGAAGTCTAAAGTGATGTAATTATCTTTTAGGTGCATTTTGCAATAAAGTGAACCCTTTTTATGGTCTCTGAGAGATAAAAGAAAACATTCCCATTAGAACATTTTACCTGATTTATTATAATGGAAGAACATACCAACCAAAAAGCTAATTTGATAAATCAAATCCAATTATGAAACTCTATAGAAATATGACACTAAAGAGGAAAATCATTCATGTTATTTCATGTGTTTTGAAAAATCACATTTCATTACTTTGGGAAAAAAATACTTTTGAGTTGTTAAATATTTTCTCCAAAAATGCAGTTGTTCATTTGTCTGTCTCCCTTGGTTTCTCTCCTTGGCAGCTGCAATGATGTCACAGCAAAGAGAAATTTGTGGCAGAGAAATACAAGGAAAATTTCAACAGCCTTGTGGTGCACCAACGGCACAGACCTTCCAACACACTTATACACAAAGATTCATAGGCAGATCTGAAGAATCATTCTGTCTGCAGAACGCATCCCCATAATATTCACCACTATTGCTACAGGTTCAATAGTGGAGAATTGCTCTAAACGAGCCTTTAAAAAGGGAGAAAATTCTATATATTCTAAAATCTGTTAATAATATACAACATTGCTTCACATACATTATAGCACAACAGAACTATCTCAGAAGCTTTTTAAAAAGGTTCCTAAACCACACCTCAGACCTACCAAATGAAAATTTCTGCTGTGATTCCCGTATGTTTGCATTTTTTAAGTTTTTTCACTTGTTCTGATGTGCAGGCAGGTCTGGGAACCCTCCAATACACAAGATGTCTTTCATACAAATCCAACTCTCAAGAAACCCATCGAAGTGTTAACTGATATTTATTTACAGCTTTTATTTTCTGTCATTTCATGGCTATTATGTATTTTAACTAATATAAGAACTTTCTAATCTCCTCGGCAGGCTGAAAAGTTAAAATCAAAATGTTTAGCTTCATTCTAATTCCTTGGATAGGCATTATTTCACAGTCAAAAATCCAAAACAATAAAACTGAATTCAAAATGGAATATTTGTATGTCTTTTGTATATTTTTTATTGAAATACGGCTCTAAAATAATTTAAAAGTCACCTACTTTGAACATGGTGGCATAGACTCAGAATTTAACTTTCCCCCAGAGTAGAAATGGAAATTCTTTCTTCAGCTACGTTCAAAATACTGCTATAAAGAACCCACACAAACATAAATAAATGTCCTTTAAAGCAGACCAGAAAAGTGAAACCTGCCCCCATGGTGTTTCTCTGCCTGGCCCTCTCCCCTCAGATTTCTGAGACTGGAGTCCCAAGCCAGTAACTCTGCTGGGAGGCCCTGTCCTTTGAAGTCTAAGTAGAGGCAGCCATCACCCTCAGGCTCTGCTGGGCACAGCCCAGGCCACTCCAGGGTCCACCAAAGTGGCACCTGGGGCAGCTGAGAAACCACTGCACCAAAGTGCAGAGTGAAGCCCCAAGATGTCAGGTGGTGCTAGGCCATATGCACCATTGTCCCAAAGGTGCCAGCAGCCTCTTTTTTGAAATCACTCTGCCTCCCAGGCCCTCAAAGGCCCTGCCCCACAGACACCCCCCCCCACCTCCTCAACCTGTGATGGACACCACAGCTCTGATCATCTCTGAATTGCCTTCAGAATCATTCTCCCATTTTCTTGGACAACGGCTCCTAGCTTCTGTTGAGATGGCCAACTCAGACTAACCTTATCAGCTGGCCACATCCTTACTGTTCTCTTACAACCAAGCTTTCTCATTTTTCACAATATGAATGGCTGAGAATTTCCAAATCTTTAAGTTCTGCCTCTCTTCTGATTAACAACTCTGTCTTTAAACCATTTCTCTCTTCTCACATTTTACTCTAAATAGTCAAGAGGAGCCGTGCTGCTCCTTCAATCCTATCAATACTGAAGCTATTAGAAATAACTTCAGCTAAATATCCAATTTCATCAGTTCCAAGTTTTACCTTCCAGAAAACACTAGAACACAAACACAATTCAACCAAGTTCTTTGCCACGTTAGCACAGGGATAACCTCTTCTCCATCGTCTAATAATATGTTCCTCATTTCCATCTGAAACCACATCAGAGTGGCCTTTACATCCATATTTCTACCAACATTCTGTTCAGGATGACTTAGGTATCCTCTGAAATTTATACATTCACTACAGCTCTCTTTTCTTTCTGAGTTCTCTTCAGAATCACCCTTCATGGTCCATTCACAGAAATGTAGGTTTTTTCTAGCATGCATTTAAAAACTTCTCCAGCCTCTACACAAAGCCACTTTCACCTTTTTAGGTGTTTGGCATAGTGGCACCTACTTCTCAGTATGAATTTTCTGTTTTTGTCTGTTCAGGCTGCCATAACAAGAATATTACAGACTAGGCGGCTTAAAAACAACAGAAATTTCTTACAGTTCTGGAGGCTGGGAAGTCCAAGATCAAAGCGTGTATGTTAAATCCTAATGTCCAACGTGATGGTATTACGAGGTAGGGTCTTTGGGAATAGAGACCCCCTTCTGCTATGTGAGGAGACGGTGGGAAGACAGCCACCTAAGAACCAGGAAAATGGCCCTTACCAGACTGGTTCTTAGGTGGCTGTCTTCCCACCATCACATTGGGCATTAGGATTTAACATGTAAGTTTTGGGAAGACACACATTAAGTCTGTAGCACTTCCTCTCCCCCTCATGTACTCCATTCCAGCCACCACAGCATCCTCATTGTTCTTTGTACAAGTCACATGCAGAGACTCTGTTTTAACTACTCTCTCTGTCCAGAAGACTCTTACCCCATATCTGTTTACTAATTCTCCTTCCTGTCTCTGTTCAGATCAAGGACCTTACCTGGAGTGCTCTATTTAATATGCTAAACTGTTCTTCCCTACACAGAAATGTAATCCCACTTACCTTGATCTCCTATTTCTTTTCCCATAGAGCTTAAAGCCTCCAAAACATTTATTGATTTGTCAGTTTCGCTGGGTATCATCTATTTCACCAACTAAAGTACAAGTTCCATGAAGGCATAACTCTCTGTCAGTTTTGATCACTAATGTTTCTCAATGTTGGGAAAAATTGTTAAAGTTAATTAAAATATTTGAATGCATTTATGTTTTATTTCCATGAAATGTGAATGTTTCCACCTTTTTGAAAATTACTCTTTAGGACTTCTGCAAATCACCCACTGAGATGCCCAGCTGGACTGACTTGATGGAGCCAGGTAAACTGTGTTGCCAGAGAAGCATACTTCATGGGCTGTTTAAATCCAGGCATATCTTTTCTTGGCTTCCGAAATGAATGCCCAGGGGCAAAAGCAGCTTAACTTGGTTGATGGTTTCTCTAGGATTTTTGTTTCCTCTCTACTGAATCTGTGTTGTTCTTTTGTTTCTGGTTTGTACACAGTCAAGTTATTTCCCATGGGTGGCAGCAGTGATTCGGAATTTGGTTTATAGTCTAACATTTTGGTGGATTCTCTCTGTGGATGATGCTGATCAGTTTTCTGTTAAGTGAGAGACAGAGAATCTGATTTGTTCATCTTTTTTTTTTTTTTGCTTGCCTCTTTGTCTATTTGTGAGTACAAATCAATTCAGGATTCATACTCATTGAAAGGAAGAAAGCTCTTTGAGATCTGGACCAGAGAGTTTTTATTTTCTCTGTTTATTTTTGACCAGTAGCTAAAGTCGCACAAATTAGGTTATCAGCCACCCACATCTGGGTGTCTATAATTGAGAAAAGTCTTGATTTCTTGTTATTTGGGCACAAAATATTTTCTTATCTACAAATAGCATTAATAATTTAGATTCTAATGTCTCAAATTAGAGGAGTTCCATTTGAATTTGTTTATAGAGATAGCAATCAAGCTGGTCTAAGCAACCATTATCTCTAATAGTCCCATAATTCACAAAACAATAAGGACATTGAACTTGTAGTCATTTAAATGTGCTGGACATTTAAGGAAAAAATTCCTGCTATGGAAACTACTAGCTCAGAAATATTTTAAAAATCCAAGATCACACACTAAGATTTAATTACATGAGTTCAATAATCTGGGTTTTATTAATAAGCTATGACTTCTCTAATTTATCAAAGTATAATACAAGTGTGCATTTTATTTTTTCCTTCTATATCTGTTTTACATCAACTGCATTTTTTTTCTTTTTACCTGTTGACACCCTTCACCTGTTTCCCCCACCCATGACAACCACCAATTTGTTCTCTATCTACGAGCTTGGTTTTCTTGTCTGTCTGTTTTTAGGTTCCATATATATGAGAGATCATATATTTGTCCTTTGCTATTTGACTTATTTCACTTAGCATAACACCCACAAGGTCCATTCATGTTGTCACAAATGTCATTCTTTTTTATGGCTGAATAATACTCCATTGTGTATATACACCACAATTTCTTTATCCATTCATCCATTTATCAACATTCTATTTTCTACAAGACTTACACTATTTCTTCATAAACAAACTAGTTTATGTGAACTTCCTAACATCACTCCCACAGTATATTTAAGATTATGAAAAATACATTGTATTTAATTTGAAACATTCTAAAACTTTTTATATCAACAGGAATTATGATTTGTAACATGTCAGCTTAAGCATAATTTCTAAGCTCTTTAGGTAACTTAAAACCTTGAGACAATATTACATTGATTTAACCAAAAGATAATTCTTAGATACCTACCTAACTCCTAAGACAAAATACTGAAACACTAGTTACTAATCATAATTTTATGTTATTCATTTTTATTTCATAAGCTATAGAGTGACTTTATCTTTTTCTCATACTAATGGACATGTTCATCTTTGGGACTTTAACATGGAGAGCTATTGTGTGTGACTAAAGAAAGTTGTATGATGTGTATTCCCAGTCTGCTCAAATGCCTGTATTGGCAGTTTTCAGTTACCTTACCTCTCAGCTTTCTCTGTTGCAATCAGTGTTAAATACCTTGATTAAAGTTTTTAATGTCACAGGTGGTTGAGACTATAGTAGGCAGTAGTGAGAGAGAACTACAGCTGAGCAAGTGTTTCTATTTTTCAAGAGAAAAAAAAAAAAGAATTGTTCTGTCCTAAAAATAGAATGTCAGTTTGTCCCAGACTATGAAAATACATAGTGAAGGACAAAAGTTGAAGCAAGTGAATTTTATTTGGTTTATAACACTTGCATTTAGAAGGGAAAAATATATAAAATATGTTAAAATTTTAGCAAATTTTGCTCTGTTTTGATGGGCTTATTTGCCAGCACTTTCATCTACAATTTGAAAAATGATTCTTTACCTTTTATAAATCTGTCTAGATGGCAGGCATTCTGTTTCTTACTGGAACAATTTTGTTTTTTATGTTGACGTGTATGCTAGATTGATTTAAAAAAAAACAAAACAGTAGGAGCAAAAGTTTTCTCACTTATAAAAGAGCTCAGTTTCTTTATACTTGAGTTATTTTCTTTTATGTTTATTTTCATGTATTTTATTTTTACTGTATTGAATGGAAAACTAAATGTTGTTTCTCAGGAACCCATACTCTTAACTTTAAAAATTGACAAAATTGTCTCTGTCAGCTCTTAATTGTGCCTTCCCATGATCATATCCCACATTTGGAAAAAATAAACTAAATAAAACTTTCAAGATATATTTTCTTTCAATCCTAGTCCTTATTACAAGGTTGTGAACTCGTGCTTACATATTAAAATCTGACTGGGCTGTGAGGGCCTCTTGTTAATATTATAAGGCAAGTATACGATGTGCTTATTTCTGGTCAGGAAGGGAACTAACTGGGCTCTTATCCCAGCTCCATCTCAAACCAGGTACTTTTCTTACCTGTTAATTGAGGAGGGGAGGGTGCTGGACAAATGTTTGCCGCAGTTCCTTTCAGCACTAACCTTCTATAACTTGGTGATATTTCTTATGAGATCAAGTTTTTATCACTGACCTTGTATTAACATTTCATCACCGCCACCAAAAACTGACTTTGAATGCTTACCATCTAATCCAACATCTCTGCCTCTCAGACAGACAGCCTCCTGCATGACCACTACAGGACAAAGGAAAAGCTCCCACCTGGGTTGCATTAGGTTGGGATCAGAAGAGTCCTATGTCAGGCACCTGCTGCCAAAACTGTGGGAGGAAGCCATGGCTGGAGCTGAGGAAAGGGGTCTCTCTGCACAGCTCTGAGATGGTCTCTTGCTCCCCAGAAACACCTTGCCAATCCATGCCAAATGGCCCTTTCAGCAAGCTTTAGGGGAACATGTAGTACAAGTAGAAAGATAACTTACCAAACATAACAATAAGCTGATAATAGTACATTAACCATTAACCTGAACCTATTATCTACTAGTCATTATGCAAAATGCCTTTACACGCATCATCATACGTAATCCTCCCAATAATCCTTGGAAATTGAGCACATTATTACTCCTGCTTCCCGAGTAAGGAACTGAGACTTAGAGAGAGTAAAGTCTGTGATGGTAGCGTAATGCCCAACAGCTCACCTCAGAACTTCTGGCTGAAATGTCTTCATGCCTAAAAGCAGGAGGCTGGCGTCGGTCAGTACTTCCCAAAGTGTGGTGTATGGACAACTCCCTTCAATCACCTCGGTGATTGGTAAAATGCAGACTCTTAGCTCCACCCACAGGGCTACAAAATCAAGATCCCTGGGGGTCAGGCCCAGGAATCTGTGTGTTTAATAAGAACCCCAGGTGATTCTTAACATATTAAAGTCTGAGAACACCAGGTGTGTGATTGCTAAATCTCACTCAACTCTAATGTGATAGCCAGTGGCTTCCTTTTGTTAGAGACTCTTCTAGAACGCAGGCGTTTTAATTGGACCCAAAGTTAACCCCAAAAGTTTGACTTTAAGTATGATCCAATGCCTCTAAAGTCCTCCCAGAAAAACAGTGTCATAGCAGGGAAGGAAGGTGATTTGCTGGCAAGCTAGGAATTTTAGCAAATTTTGGAGACCTTAAGAAGAAACTCAAATTTATAGGTACTGAAAGGGAACAAAATTTGTCACCTCAAAACATGCTTCTCTGGCAGAAAGATTGTTTTAGCCTGATTATTTTTAAGAAATAACAGACACAGGAGAAGCTCTGAAAACCAAGTAGAAGTTGACCTTTTGTAAGAGAAATTTACGTTTATAAGGGAAATCTTCATCTTGTTGATAGAAAAGGCTGCAACTTAAATCTACATAACAACCCTATACCCTTGTTTACTTTGTCTGACAACCTCCTATAACTGGCTCCCCTTCCCTTCTGCCCAAAAAGATATTCTTTTGTCTTTGGCTGAAAATGCTATTTATGATGAGGGCTTGGGTGGTTTCAAGGAGTTACTGTTTTCCTGGGTCTCTCCCACGTGTACAGGAGGTATACATGTTATTAAACTTCTGTTTGTTTTTCTCCTGTTAATCTGTCTTTTATTACAGGGTGATCTCTGCCTAAAACCTTAGAAGGGTAAAGGAAAAATTTTTTTTTCCTCTTTTACAGTACTAGAGGTGAAATCTGATGGAGAGTTTCTTGTACTTTACTTCCTGCTAGAAGAACAAATAGCATATCCTTTTAAAAGTCCAAGTCAAGATCCATTATAAAAGCTTCAAAATCAAAGTCAATTCTGTGGCCTTTGTAGTTTCATAATATTTACTGGCTCCAAATTTACAAAGCAAACTTGATGAGGGCCATATAGGTAAGCAACAGTCTTCCAGCACTCTATGTTAATAGTCAGGCAAAACCTAATGACACCAGCTTTTTTGTGATCAAAATAATTTATGATCACAAGTGAGGGAGGGTGAGACTATCAGACAAATTGCCCAGAATTGGAAAAATTGCAAAATTGATAACTGAGTGTCCTTCCAGTGGAATGTTTGTCTCTTATCTAGTGGATTCTCCAGGGTTATCTGATTCCATGAGGATGTGAACCTTTGACTGGCTTTGACTAGATTATTTGAAAGACTTTTCAGGGATAAAAGTTAACTTGGAGAAAACTAAATAGTAAAATGAATGTTTCCAGTCTGCAGTAATGCAAATTATTCTTTTTCCTAGAGATGCAAATAAATTCTGGCTAGGAAAATATAAATCTCTGCAAATCAAGCTCTCATTTGAATTAGTTTTAACATCTTACTGATTCCTCCTGGGAAAGGAAAATCAAAATGGAGTCGGTATTGCTAAGAGAGCTCTCTAGAATGGAGCCAGGAGGCCACTGAGGAAATGGGACACATGTACATCTCAGCCAGATGAAATCTGAACTTTTGACCACTTACTGTTTTAACACAGGCATCCAGAACATCTGCACAATGACCCAGAAACTCAAGATATTTATCAAGCACTTGCTCTAAGTCACCCATGACAGCCTGTCTCTTAAGGACAAATAACACCTTTGTGCATCCTAGTCAATCATAATTCTTGCAAGATAACTTCAACAACCTTGTGGCCTTTGCCTTTATAAGCCCTTGACTTTTTCTCTTCCCCAGAACACTCTTTCAGTTTTACTTATACCTCAAATAAAGCTCTTTGTTCTTTGCAGCTTTAATACTGATTATTGTTTGACATCTCATTGTAGAGTTAATTTAAATCTTTGTCAGGTATTCATTTTGTATTTCTAGGAGCATCATGATTTTACCTTTTTGAAAATGACACTTCATCATCATGAACCTAGAAGTATCTAAATAAAGGACAATAAGTGAAAAATATATTTTAATGGAACTGAATCGTGTGTTAGCTATCATAATAACAGCTACTATTCATTAAAAGTCTTAATGTGTCCTGGAACTCTCCTATACTGTTTGTGGAAATATAAACTGGTGCAGTCAATGTGGAAAACAATATGGAGGTTCCTTAAAAAACTGAAAATAGAGTCACCATATGATCCAGCAGTCCCACCCCTGGGCATAAATCCAGGAAAGACAAAAACTCTAATTTGAAAAGATACATGCAACCCAGTGTTCACAGCAGCCCTTGTTACAACAGCCAAGACATGGAAGCAACCTAAATGTCCATCGACAGATGACTGGATAAAGAAGATATGGTATGTATGTATGTATACATATAGAATATTACTCTGCCATAAAAAAGAATGAAATAATGCCATTTGGAGCAACACAGATGGACCTAAAGATTATCCTACTGAGTGAAGTAAAAGAAAAATATCATATGATATCACCACTATATGGAATCTAAAATATGATACAAATGAACTTATTTCCAAAACAGAAAAAGACTCACAGACATAGAAAACAAACTTTTGGTTATCAAAGGGGAAAGTGGCAGGGAGGGATAAATTAGGAATTTGGGATTAGTAGATATAAACTACTATATACAAAATAAACAACAAAGTCCTACTGTATAGCACAGGGAACTATATTCAATATCTTATAATAAACCATAAAAGAAAAGAATATGAAAAAGAATATATCTGTGTGTGTATACTGAATCACTTTTTACTGTACACCTGAAACTTACATATTATAAATCAACTATAATTCAATTTTTAAAAAGCTCTTATGTGTCCCAAATACTATGCTGATGCCAATATTTTAGTTATCTTTCCAATGACCCTGCATTGTTACTATTCCCATATTTTAGAAGAGGAAACACATTCAAAACCACCAGGTGAATTGCCTGACAATTGGTCATTAAAATTCTGGTTTTAAACTCAGGTCTGTCTGATTTCTGTTTCCACCAGCAGTGCCAGCAGCCAATCTCTTAATCTCTCTGGATGTAAGTCTTTCATCTATTATCAAATGGCAACCTTTTAGGTCCCACGTGTTTTTAATTACAGGACATTTCCACATACAAGCCTTAATTCATTCAAGTGATTTCCTTCTCTGCATAGATACTCAATAGACCAAAAGGCGAACTTTTAATTTAAGAAGCCAAGAGATAAAAATAATACAGCAAGCACTAATTAAAGTAATTGAAGAAAATCAGCAAAAGTAATTAATAAAGCATCCAGTTAAAACACTTATTTCAGCACCCCATTGTGAATGGCCACATTTCAAACAGGAAATAAATGAGAGGGGAGCCACAATAAAAGAAGTTAATGAGCCCTTTGGATATTCGAAGTGATAAGTTGAAACTAAAGTAAAATAGAAATGCAAATTAAATGTAAAGAGTGTTATGAGTTAGAAATTAGGTGGTCCAAAAACAAAGTAGGCAAGAATGAAAAACTGGACGAGGCTAAATCCAAAGAAGACTGGCTACAATGGTGATGAGAGATGGTTTCTAGACAAGGGTCCCTAGACTGAGTCTCCATAAAATGAAGTGGAGGACAGAGGAAAACTACCCAAAACACTTGGGTCCTCAAACCCACTACTGTTTAACTGCCCAAGTCATCACTGTGCCTATGTGATACAACCAGAAAGCTGTATGTATGACATACTACAAGTGTCAGCTGCAGCTCAGCATCAGAAAGGACACACATACACACACACACACACACACACACACACACACACACATGCACATAAGAGGCCTGGCAATCACATGCTTAAAACTTCTAGCTAGATAATCCCCTGCAAACCTAACGTGCCTAAATTGGATAAGCCAATAAAGCAATGTGACCCTTGATTGCCTTTTCATTGGGAACTTAAATATAACTTCAGTCTGGCTTAAGTTTATCTGATGACGGTCCAGTTTCAGATAAAAGGGCCCCTCCGTTTACATCACCCCTGAGTCCAAGTGATAGAGCATGGACCTTCAAGTCAGAGATACTGGGTTTACCTCTGGGTCACCAGCTCTGTGACCCTGGGCAAATTTACTCGTATTCAGACTCCGTTAAGTGAAGCAAAAGAGTGAAATAATACCTATCTCATTAGGTTGTGGTGATAACTAAACGCACTCACATATTAAGTACCTGGCATGTGGCTGCAACAAAGAATGTTCAACAAATATTCTGATTCCTTTCCCATCTTTCTTATGAAGTGTTTGGGGAATGATTTCAGGGTCCCTTACCTGACTTTAAATATTCTATTCTAAAGACAAGTTATGTCTACTAAGTTGTTTCCCAATAGAGTTAAGCCACTGGAAAAGTTCTGTAGAATGGAGTACCTCCCCCACAACTTTTTTATGTCACAAAATATTTAGAAAGTAATAATATTTATACACACAATGAGATCCACAAACGAGACTAATCTCAGCCAGAGACAACAGGCCTATGGCTCTGGCCTTTCTACAAGCCACTTGCTACCCCAAAGATGAGGTTGTCTGTGTTTCAGCTCACTTGAAATCCACTTAAGGAATGGAATTGAGTCACAGTGTAAGCAGAGAGGGTAGGGGGACCCTGGAGGACATACTTTCTTGACATAAGAGAAGTCATTTTAGGCCTAAGCCATTTTGTGATCTAAGCCTGGCCACAACGCTTTCCCCTGCAAAAGAATAAGTCTCAGTAGTTAATGATTTTAAGGGAACAAAAGAATATAAGAACAAATAGCCATCACCAGGCCAGGGAGATAACTTTACTGTATTGGAGACAATATATCAGCTGTAAAACTCCCAGTTCTGTTTTGAAGGTAAAGATTAGCCTGAAGTGCATTCTGGAGCTGTTTTGCAGGACCCTCGGGCACTGACCACCAGACTGACTGGAACCCAAGGAATGATGATGCTGACCTTTGCTGATCCCCATGATTTCAATCAACTAGTGCCTGGACTCTGTCAACCTTTTCCCAGGTCTATGTTGAATTCTCCTCTGCTCAAGCCCCTTCATGAATATGCATGCACCCTTGCCCTTTCATGAATATTCATCTAACTTTAGCGTAAAACTTCCCCAATTTTGTTGTTCAAAGAGACATTGCTTTGGGAAATAACCCTGCCTTCTCCTTACTTGCTGCAAGTAATAAATCCTTCCTTCTCCCACTCTTTGGCTTGGTTGTGTCTTTCAGCTCAAATGCCCAAGAAGTGAAACTAGTTTTCGGGTAACAACAACTCAGTTATTAGAACTCTCGAAATGTGGTACCCAGACTAGCAGCAGGAGCCACCTGGGAACCCATCAGAAATACAGTCTCTTCCCAAGTCCGCTCTCACTAGATCAGAAATTCTGGGACTGGAATTCAGAAGTCTAATTTAACAAACCTTTCATGTGATTCTGATGCACACTTAGACTTGAGAACTATGTGTTATGAAATGTCTGTTTTTCTCTGGTTTTTATTACACGGAGAAGACAGTGACAAATCTGCATAGGAACCACACCCTTGTTTACGGTGCTTTGCCTGAAAACCTGGCTCTTTCCCACCCACTGTCTTCTGCTTTCAGCTGGACATCTCCGTATTTAAAGTGATGGCTTGAGCCATTTTGGGCAGTTATTCAGTTCTCCTGGTCTCTCCTATGTATACATGTATACATGTTATGAAATGTCTGTGTTTTTTCTCCTGTTAATCTGTCTTTTATTCCATGGGGCTGGGGAGTAGGGGTTTCAACCAAGGACCTAGAAGGGTAGAGAGAAAAGTCATTTTCTCCCCACCACCTGCCCCCATGTAAGCATAGTATGCTTCAAGACCAAATGGTAGAGTTCTGTCACCCCTACCACCCAGCAGCAACATGTCACCTCAGGGGCTGACAGATCAGTATTTGCCAGGCAGAGGGATAAGGGAAATAAAGTAGAGAGTCAGAGTGGAAAATATTCAATTCTTGGAAAACCTTTCCAAAGGGCCTTAGATCCTTGGCTGCCCCCTAGAACTTATTTCCTTGAGCAGCCATGTAATCTGAACTTTTGTTAAAGCCATTCTTGCCTAGAAGCTGAAGGCAATTTTTCACTTGGGTTTTAGGAGGGGAGGTCTTGACCTTTCAGACTCCATCTCATTATGAAAATTAAAGTTAAATAGCCTAATGGAGAAGAGAGGGATTTATTTCCTATTTAATAATTAAAGTCATCAAGATGATCAATTGAAACTCTGCAGTGTATTAGGTAGCAAGTGTGAAAAAGAATTGTTCTTCAAAGTGCCATTTTTATTATAAAGTAAGCATTTTAAAAAAGGACTTTTGCAATTCAAATAGCATCTCTCTTATCCCCTTCCAGCCACAAAAATGAGAGACTTGTCCTTTTGTGGTGAATAATTTCCGAGTGAAAGAGTCACAGTAGGGTGAGAACAGTAGAGCTCCGAAAGATCTTAAAAGAGAAGATTGATTCATCTTTTGACATTTTGGTTTCTTGTATATTTATTAAAAATTATACCATTTTACTGGGATAGGTTTTAACAAATGTCAACCTTAAGCATTTTCACATTTTTTAAAAACCAATTTCACAAGTCAGCTGATTCTTTACACCTCCAGTCTGGTACAGCCTGAGGAGTGTGCATTTAGGAATCTCTACTTGCCTCCACTGAACTTCGGTCAAAGAGGATTTAATGTGTCCCAGTGCTCTAGTTAAAGCTTTTTCTTCCATGTTCCACTACTTTAATATCTCATGCATTCTTTTCCTCTCACAAAGGAATGTTACTCATTATTTTTAATTTTGCTATTTTGTACTTAATTAGAATCCTACAATATTCACTTCTAGAAAAATGTCTTCTAAATTTCATAATATTCTCTACCAATAGTCTCAATTCACCACAGTCAATAAACAATTTACCCTCTTAAATTTTTTTGCAGGGTGCATTAATCTGAAAAGGGCTTTATTTAATCTACATGTGAAACTGAAAGCATTGGGGAGGAAGAAATTTTCCTCTACCCTTATAGGTTCCTCTGGCTGATCCGAGAATTAAATTGACATGAGACAGATTAACAGGAGAAAATCAAACAAGAGTTGAATAACATGTACATGTGGGAGAGACCCAGACACAAGTCACCAAATGGCTGAAGCCTTCACCTTCAATACCATCTTTTGCTAAAGACAAAAGAGGATGTTGGGGATAGTGGTTTGGGATCTCAAAGGGAAGGAAGGCAATTCACATGGAGAGGGAAAAGCAGATGTTCAGTAAATGAATGTTTGCTGGGCCCTGCAGAGACAATAGGACACAGAGAGGAATTTTAACAAACAGATTTTGCTAGGTTCCTCCCTGTCTACACCTAGTTCATACTATAGTTATCCGTGGTGATGTCTCCCTTCCTGGGACAGGTCCTCTGTCTGCACTCTTTACACAGTTAGGGGGAAAGTCAGAGTTTTTCCCTGAGTCTTTTGGGCCTTCACTGTTTTCAACTTGAAATAATCTACATGCCAAGGAGATACTTTGAGGTGGCAAATTTTGTTCCCCTCCAAAAGTTTACAGTGTTTATATCTCTGTCATTCATACCCAAAATGATGCCATTATTATTGGATATAAAAAGATATAATTTCTTTATTTACTATATTTTTCACTACTTTGTTTCATTGCTATGTTTTCTGTTCACTGGTTTGCTTCTTGTCTACATGTTGATTGCCACTGCTACCAAACAAATAACTTTAGAATGCTGGACAGGAGTCTGTCATGTAGTTCTAGGATTCTGTAGTGCATCAGAATAAACATGAAGGATGGTAGCCCTCCTTTGGTGATTTGACTGAGAAGTTCTAATTTGCACAGCAGCAGGCAATAAAACACAGTGATTTTGAAATCAGAGATTCCTGGGTTCTGATTCCAGCTCTACCTCTTACACGAGTCGAATGACCGTGAGAAAAATACTTAATTTCCAGTGCATGGCATAAAGCAAGGCTGACAGCAACTAAAAAAAACTGTTTTAGAGTGTTTAGCTAAGAGATCTCACCCACTGACCTGCAGAGTGAACCAGCTGATCTTGCCAATAGAGAGCTCTCCCATTTCTTTCCTCACCACTCAGAAACTGGATTCCAGGTTAATACTGGGGGAAAAAATTATAAAGATATCCTTCCCCAATTAGAAAGAACTATCATTAAATCAAGAACATAAGGGAAGCCATGTCCCATTGTTGGAAGGATGGCAGTGTTAGAACAGTGGAGAACAATTTCATCAGTATTTTTATAATCAATTTCTTAAAGAGGTGGACAAAAGACTTTGTTTTTAAATTAGCACAGCATTGTGGTCAGATTTTTTAAATCATAATTTAATTACAAATTTCTTGAAAGAGAAGAAATTGAGAAGAAAAGATATGTAAAGAGAAAGGGAATAAGAAAGGGGGGTGGACTTCTATTATCCTATCTTCTAAGTCACTTACTCATTTCCCTGCCATATCTAGTCTGCCTTTGACTGCCTTTATCTCAGCTCTGATGTCAGCCACTGAGTTTTCTGTTTTTAATTGGTTCCTCTTAATAGTTTCTATTTCCTTTTTATAGTATTCTGTATCTCTATTCATACTCTCTTATTTTCTTCAGTGCTTTTATCACCCCTCTTTGAAATCATAGAAATGGCCAATAGGCACAAGAAAAAATGCTCTATATCACAAATTATCAGAGAAATGCAAATCAAAATTACAATAAGGTATCATCTCACACTAGTCAGAATGGCCATCATTCAAAAGTCCACAAATGACAAATGCTGGAAAGGCTGTGGAGAAAAGGGAACCCTCCTACACTACTGGTGGGAATGCAGTTTGGTGCAGCCATTATAGAAAACAGTATGGAGATTCCTCAAAAAAACTAAAAATAGACTTACCATATGATCCAGCAACCCCACTCCTGGGCATATATCCAGAGGGAACCTTAATTCAAAAAGATACACGCACTCCAATGTTCAAAGTAGCACTATTTACAACAGCCAAGACATGGAAACAACCTAAATATCTACTGACAGATGACTGGATAAAGAAGATGTGGTATACTTATACAATGGAATATTACTCGGCCATGAAAAATAATAAAATAATGCCATTTGCAGCAACATGTATGGACCTGGAGATTGTCATTCTAAGTGAAGTAAGCCAGAAAGAGAAAGAAAAATACCATATATTGCTTATATGTGGAATCTTAAAAAAAAAAGAACATATTTACAAAACAGAAACAGACTCACAGACACAGAAAACAAACCTATGGTTATGGGGGGGAAGGGAGTGGGAAGGGATAAATTGGGGGTTCGAGATTTGCAGATACTAACTACTATGTATAAAGTAGATAAACAACAAGTTTATACTGTATAGCACAGGGAACTATATTCAGTATCTTGTAGTAACCTTTAATGAAAAAGAATATGAAAACAAATATGTATATGTATGCGTGGCTAAACTATTATGCTGTACACCAGAAATTGACATGGGGAGGGAAGGAGAAAAAGAAAGAAGGAAGGAACTAAGTATCTAATGTCATTGATTAAAAGGAACTTAGATTATAATCAAAATTTATTCTTTTGAGGGGTTTGTTTGGGGGGATACTTAGGTTTATTTATTTATTTATTTATTTATTTATTTATTTATTTATTTATTTATTTATTTATTTAAATGGAGGTGCTGGGGATTGAACCCAGGACCCTGTGCATGCTAAGCACATACCCTACCACTGAGATATACCCTCCCCCCATATAATCAAAATTTAAAGCAAACTAAACCAATGTTTACAAAACACCAAGCCAAGAACTCACTTTGGAAGATTAACTCTGCATACTAGCACAATTAAAGGCTCTGAAAAGTCCCGTAATAAAGATTATTGTCCAGATTGTTTTGGCTAGGATTTCCAAAACATCTTTAATCATGGTGCCCTTTTTTCCTTGGAATATCTCTAAATGTTTTGCTCAACTAGCTTTCTAAATAGCTGACCCAAGTTAACCATTGGGTATATCTGAAAACCAAGAGCCAAGTCTTAAGATACCTGAGTCCCCAGAGATCTATCATACTTGGGGCCCCATTACCCATCTTCACATGTTGCAACCCAGGCAGACTATATGCCATTGACTGATTATGTCAGATACTTGCATACTTTTGTTTATGTGGTCCCTATTCTATTAATCAAAATCCTAGATCCTTAGGACCCAGCTAAAATACCTTACCTAATCCTCCTGAATAAAATTAATTATATTCTCTAGGATCCCACAATACTGACTGATTCTATTACAGACTTTATTTGACTCCAGAAATTTTCTTTACAGAATTAGATCCTAAACATACGTATGAAATAAAATAATATCACTCCTCTATCATACTGCCTTGTATAATTACATATAATTTGCCTCCAAAACTAGGTTTAAAATCCTCTTGAATCTTTAAATCTTCCATTATGTTCTTCAGAATGCTTTATGTGGAATAGACACTCAAATATCTTTCCCATTTAAATTAAATGATGACCCAGAATTACCACAGGTTATTTTAAGCTAGTTTAGGAAAGAGGAAATTAAGTTTGTTTCCCACATTTCCTTCAACCCCCCATCTCAACCCACACTTACTAGATTAAACTTCTTAAGACAAGAAGATAAAACAACATAATTTACCCTCTGACATTAACATATCATGGAGAAAAACCCATTCGTAGTTTAATGATTTCTGAGAACTAGGTCATGTGCATTGTATTACCATATAATTTGGTCATTTCAATACAGCCAGTGGAGATTGTAGTGCAGCTAACAAATGCATTCAAATAAATGTAAAAAGTCAGTGTGCATAATTTAAATCCAAAATACATTAAGAGTGGGTTTTAGTGCCCTGTATCATCAGGAAAATTTCCCTTCCGCTGAGTTTACTTGCATTGGCACAGCTTTAGGGAAATGAATCCACAGATAATGCTTTACTTTAAATCAAGCCAGGGAGGCAATTCTATATTTCTCATTTATTTTCCTTATTGTCTTCAATTCCATTTCATATTAAAAATATTAAAAAATATTTCCCAATAAACTAGCGTTAAAACTTTGGTGAGATAGAATCTCACCAAAGAGTTCTTAAACACTATAGCCTTCCAACAGACGTAAATTCCAGGAACCAGAGAGCTCTCTTAACTTCTTGAAGAATATTATTTTCATTTTTAATGACACTTATTGTTTTCTTTCTAATTTTATAAGTAATTCATAGTCATTGCAGACAACTCGGAATGATTTTTAAATTCCCTTCCGTTATCAACCCCACTCCTAGTCCTTAATAAATTCTCCAGTCCATGGGGGTTCCCTAATTTCCCTCTTGAAGCTTGGAAAATTGTGGCTCCTTCTTGCTTTAGTCCAAATATTTATCAGATATATTAGAAGTAAGCTATATCTTGTTCTCTTTTAGGTGCCAATTCTGCACTTTTTAACTTAAAAATAACATCAACCTCAAAATTCTTTATGTGTGAGATTTTATTCCAATTTTCTTAAGCCTATACATATTGGGTTCATTAGCAAAGAAATTTATTAAGAATGAAGGAAAGTATACAGGCGTACCTCACTTTATTATGCTTCACTTTATTGTGCTTCACAGATGCTGCATTTTTTTTTTTACAAATTGTGGCAACCCTGCATTGAGCTAGTCTATCAGCCATTTTTTCCAACAGCATTTGCTCTCTTCATGTCTCTGTGTCCCAGTTTAGTACTTCTCACAATATTTTAGACCTTTTCATTGTTATTATTACTGATCTGTGATCTTTGATGTTACTATTGCCAAAAATTTATGACTTGTAAAATGATAGTTAGCACTTTTTAGCAATACAGTATTTTTTAATTAAGGTATGTTCATTGAGTGTTTCAACAAAATGCTACTGCACACTTAATAGAATACAATATAGTGTAAACATAGCTTTTATATACACTGAAAAACCAAACACTTTGTGTGGCTTGCTTCATTGCGATACTCACTTTATTGCATTGGTCTAAAACTGAAGCCACAATACCTCTAACGTATGCCTGTATATCTGTATTGCTATCCTTGGGATCCTTTTTCCACGGGCTCAGGGAAAATAATTTGAACAACACATTTACTGCTAATGCTAGTTCACATTTATTAGGCACTATTCTAAGTTCTCCATGTGAATTAGTTCATTTAATCCTCACAACAATCTCATCAGGCAGATACTCTTATCCCCATATTATAGATGAGAAAACTGAGGTACATAAGGGTAGTTAACTTGCCCCAAATTAAACAGTTAGTGAGTGACAGATATTGTATTTGCACCCAAGTAGTCTGGCTCCAGAATAAATGTTTCAAATTACTACACTATACAACCTCTTTTGAAAGTATGAGCAAGAAATTCAATCACCTGAAATCTCAGCACTGAGATATGAGACTGTTACTATTTTAAGTATTTTTTTCAGATAGAGTTTCACTTCCAAGACGGCTGTTCACCCACATGTCACCTTGACCTCTCTTTCCACATGGCCTCCTCCTCTAGGGCATCGGGGTGGTCAGACCTTACGTGGTGGCTTAGGGCTCCAAGGGGACGTGTTCCAAAAGAAGAAAATGGAAGCTGCCACTTTCTTTGGCTCTAATCCTGGAAACTGGTGAACTTCAACTTTGCTCTGTTCTGTCACAGAGCCTGTCTAGATTCAAGGGGAGGGTTCACAGATGCCCACATCTTGATAGGAGGGGCAACAAGAAATTCTTGGCCATCTTTTATCCACCACACCACAATTAATATATCTTAAGCATTTTTTCAAGTGTGTCTTAGACATAGTCACATATACTATAAACTTTAAATAAATGGAATTATGTGACCATTGCTATTTTTGTGAACACCTTTCTTTAAATGGTTTACTTTTCTCCCCCTAAACTCATGCCTCCTTTCCCTAGCCAGATAACCAATGTTTACAAACTTTCTTCAGCCAGGTAACCAGTGTTAAAATCCTTTTCTGCAATCATATAATCATGTATTTCACACATACACTCCCTCTCCCTCCCCCCTACCCCGTATTTAATCATTTAAAAGTTGACAAAGACTCTTTCCTTGACCAAACTTGAGTGAGGCTCCTCTAAGCCCTCAACTAGATTTGCTTCTACCTTGAACTTCAAGGTCTGTCTTGTCCGGCTTGCATCACCCAGTTTTAGCAAGAATCCTGTTTGGTCAACTTAGAGCAAAGCCAGATGCTTGATATCTGATCACTATAACATATGATCATCTCCAATATCTGATCACCCTGGCCTGCCTTTGGCAAGAACCCTGTCAAGTTGGTTTAGCCAGAATCCTTCCTTTATCCCTAATGTTTCCTCTTAGTAATCTTCCATTGACCACCCCTCGCCCCCTGCTTCTTGGCTATATATTTCCACTTGTTCATGCTGTATTTGAAATTGAGCCCAATTCTATACTGAGGGCTCTTTCCCCCATTGCAATAGTTTCTGAATAAAATCTGTTTTTAGTGCTTTAACTACCGTCCAACTCTGATTTTTCTTTAACACAATACATTGGAAATCACTCCAAGTTGCACGGAAAGAAGTTAAAATTCTTGTTATTGGATGCGTATCTATGCTATTTACCTACCAACACATATTCAACCATTTCCCCTAAAGATAGAAAAGGATATACAAGAAGATTATGAAAAGGAAAGTGCTGATGGGAAAAAACAAAATGGTGAGTTAAACACACACATTTACTCCTGCTGTTTCCTAAAGGCTTACTAAAATGAATTCACAGGAAATTTATTATAAATCACAAACCCACAATGACAGGGACAATGGAAGAGTGCCTAACAGCCACAAAAATTTGGAAGCTAGAAAGCACATGGATGTTTTGGAAACCATGTATCAGAGCCAAGAAAATAAAATACTGTCAGTGTCGAAGAAAGCCAAAAACAAACCAATTCACACTGTAAGGTTCCCAAAAGGGTCAGAATTGGTGGTAACACGTATCTCTGAAGGAATAGCTGAATGAGGCTAGAGTCACATGGACTCAGTGAAAGTCTATTTAAAAAATAGGAACCAGTCCTTCTCAAGCTCTTCCAGAAGACTGAAAAGGAGGGAATACTCCCAAACTCATTCTATGAAGCCACCATCACCCTGATACCAAAACCAGGCAAAGACACTACCAAAAAAGAGAATTACAGACCAATATCACTGATGAACATAGATGCAAAAATCCTTACCAAAACATTAGCAAATAGAATCAAATGGCACATAAAAATTATTATACATCATGATCAAGTGGGGTTCATCCCAAGGGCACAAAGGGTGGTTCAACATATGCAAATCAATCAATGTAATACATCACATTAACAAGAGAAAGGACAAAAACCACATGATTATCTCAATCGATGCAGAAAAAGCATTTGATAAAATTCAACACCCATTTATGATAAAAACTCCCACCAAAGTGGGTATAGAGGGAACATATCTCAACATAATAAAAGCTATATATGACAAACCTACAGCCAGCATAGTACTCAATGGCGAAAAACTCAAAAGCTTCCCACTAAAATCTGGGACAAGACAAGGCTGCCCACTATCACCACTCTTATTCAACATAGTCTTGGAAGTCCTAGCCACAGCATTCAGGAAAGAGATAGAAATAAAAGGGATCCAAATTGGAAAAGAAGAGGTAAAAGTGTCACTATATGCAGATGACATGATACTATGTATAGAAAACCCTAAAAGGTCCACACAAAAATGAAGAATTCAGCAAGGTAGCAAGTTGTAAGATTAGTGTTCAAAAGTTAGTTGCATTTCTTTACACTAACAATGAATCAACAGAAAAAGAAAGTAAAGAAACAATCCCCTTTAAAATAGCACCTAAGGTAATAAAATACCTAGGAATAAATCTAACCAAGGAGGTGAAAGACTCATACACAGAAAACAATAAAACACTGATTTAGGAAATTAAAGAAGACTTTAAAAAATGGAAAGATGTCCCATGCTCTTGGATTGGAAGAATCAATATTGTTAAAATGGTCACACTGCCCAAGGCAATCTACAGATTTAATGCAATCCCTATCCAATTACCCAGGACATATTTCACAGAACTAGAACAAATCATAATAAAATTTATATGGAACCACAAAAGACCTAGAATTGCCAAAGCATTACTGAAGAGAAAGAAAGAGGCTGGAGGAATAACTCTCCCAGACTTCAGACAATACTATAGAGCTACAGTTATCAAGACAGCATGGTATTGGTACAAAAACAGACATATGGACCAATGGAACAGAATAGAGAGCCCAGAAATGAACCCACAAACTTTTGGTCAACTCATCTTCGACAAAGGAGGCAAGAATATACAATGGAATAAAGACAGTCTCTTCAGCAAATGGTATTGGGAAAACTGGACAGCAGCATGTAAAGCAATAAAGCTAGAACACTCCCTTACACCATACACAAAAATCAACTCAAAATGGATCAAAGACTTAAACATAAGACAAGATACAGTAAACCTCCTAGAGGAAAATAGAGGTCAACATTATCTCACATACATCTCAAAAATGTTCTAGGGCAGTCTACCCAACCAACAGAAATAAAAGCAAGAATAAACAAATGGGACCTAATGAAACTTGCAAGCTTCTGCACAGCAAAGAAAACCGTAAGTAAAACAAAATGACAACCTACGGAATAGGAGAAAATTTTTGCAAATGATTATACAGACAAAGACTTGATCTCCAGAATTTACAAGCAGCTCGTACGACTTAATAAGAAAAAAACAAACAACCCAATCCAAAAATGGGCAAAAGACCTAAACAAGTAATTCTCCAAGGAAGAAATACAAATGATCAATAGACACATGAAAAAATGCTCTATATCACAAACTATCAGAGAAATGCAAATCAAAACTACAATGAGGTATCACCTCACACCAGTCAGAATGGCCATCATTCAAAAGTCCACAAATAATAAATGCTGGAGAGGCTGTGGAGAAAAGGGAACCCTCCTACACTGTTGGTAGAAATACAATTTGGTGCAGCCACTGTGAAAAACAGTATGGAGATTCCTCAAAAGACTAGGAACTGCACCCCAACTCACACCTGCACGCCAATGTTCATAGCAGCACTATTTACAATAGCCAAGACATGGAAACAGCCTAAATGTCCATTAACAGACAGCTGGATAAAGAAGATGTGGTATACTTATACCATGGAATACTATTTAGCCATAAAAACCAGCAACATAACACCATTTTCAGCAACATGGATGTTCCTGGAGAATGTCATTCTAAGTGAAGTAAGCCAGAGAGAGAAAGAAAAATACCATATGATATCGCTCATATGTGGAATCTAAAAAAAAGAACATAAATACGAAACAGAAACAGACTCATAGACATAGAATACACAGTTGCCAACGGGGTGGGGTGTGGGAAGGGACAGACTGGGAGTTCAAAATTTGTAGATACTGACAGGCATATGCAGAATAGATAAACAAGATTATACTGTGTAGCACAGGAAAATATATCTAAGATCTTGGGGTAGCTCACAATGAGTATATATATGTTCATGTATAACAAAAATTGTGCTCTACACTGGAATTTGACACAACATTGTAAAATGACTATAACTCAATAAAAATGTTTTAAAATTTTTTTAATTTTTAAAAATGAAAAGAAATAGGGGAGGTGACGTCAAGATGGCAACATCGGTCATTTTCAACTTCAGCCCCCCTCACAAGACCAATTACTGACTATCCATGGACTAGATACCACCATGAAAAACCCAGAGCCTGGGGGTGAGGCCGAAGAACCTCCCTGAGTGACAGAGATCAAGAAGGACCACGTTAGAAGGGTTAGAGTTTCACTTTCATCGCGCTGCCCCTCCCCCAGGCCGGCTCAGCACTGCATGGAGGTCTCTCCACCCCACCCCAACCCCACCCCCAGGCCTGCGGTCTCTCTAGTGGGAAAAGAGTCCACGGTGGCCATCTAGCTGCCCCAGCATTTTTGAACCCTTCTCAGGAGGCCCACTTGGGTCTCTCCTCACGGGGATCACTGGGACAATTTGCAGGGCTGGACGGGGGGTCAGACAGAGACGCGGAAGGGGAGTGGGGCTTACCACAGCCAGTGCTCAGATACTGGAAGACCACATTCCTCCTGAGAGCTGCGCCCGCCGGAGCAGGGACCCCAGCTGGCAACTCTGCTCACCCAAGCAATGGCCGCGTCCGGCTATATCCGTGGCGGAACCTGTTCTATGGCCCCGCCCAGGAAGCGAAGCTAATTCACAGCCCCGCCCACCTGCCGAGCCTGGCCTCCAAGCTCATCTGACCGCGAAGCCAAGCCAGAGAGCCTGGGCAGCCGCGAAGACTGTCCTGCAGCCCGACTCAGGCAGGGGACCAAGCCAGCTGCCCAGTGCAACTGTAGACCATCAGGCCCCACATAATCAGGGAGCCTGAACGGTGACACTGGGCTCCGCAGAGCCCAGCCTACAGCCCTGCCTGATTGCTGACGCCGCCGGCGGCCCGCCCTGACCAGGGAGCCTAGACAGCAACTCAGCCGAGGGAAGACGCAGTCTCCAGCCTCACACGATTATAGGATACAGCTGGAGGCCCTGCCTGGCCTGTGGGCTCATCCATCAGCAGAGCACAGCCAGCCACCGGCCTGATTACAAAGCCCAGCTATATGATCTAGCAATTCCACTTCTGGGTATGTATCTGAAGGAAATAAAATCACTATCTTAAAGAGATATCTGCACTCCCATGTTCATTACATCTTTATGTACAATAGCCAAGACATGGGGAAACATCCTAAGTGTCCATCGATGGATTAAAAATAAAAAACAAAACCACGGTGTGTGTATGTGTGTGTGTATATATACATATATATATATATATATATATATATATATATATATATATAAACTGAACTCACAGAAACAGTAGATTTCTGGGTCCCAGGAACCAGGAACTGTGGGGATGTAATACACAGCATGGTGACTATACTTAACAACAATGTACTGTTTATTTGAAAATTGCTAAGAAAGTGGGCTTTAAAAGTTGTCCTCACACACACACACAAAGTTAACTATGTGAGGTGATGGATCTGTTCACTAGCCTCAGTGTAGTAGTCATTTGGCAATACATACATATATGAAATCATCACCTTGCACACCTTAAACTCACACAATGTTATATATCTATTATATCTCAATAAAGCTGGGGGTGGGAGAGAGACAGAACTTACCTCCTATCAGAACAAGCAGGAAACTGCTCTTCTCCGTCCCTGGCAGAAGACAGGAGGTTTAGTCTCCAAAGAAGGTGAAACAAAAGAAGTGACACTGACTGCCATATGCTCACCAAAGCCAGTTTCCTTTTCCTTCTGGGAACACAGCTAGACCACATTTGCCAGCCTCGCTTCCAGGGAGGTATGGCCATAGGACTGAATTTCAGCCGTTAAAACATGGGTGGGAGCGATTGTTTCTCTCATCAATACCTCCCATATGTTTTTCCCCTTTTGGCCAACCAAATGCAACAGATCCAGCATAAAGTTTGAGGCCATAAAATTGAAATAACCTGGCTCCCTAAAGTGACCCATCAGACCAGAGAAAGACAAATATTGGATAATATCACTTATAAGTGGGATCTGAAAAAGCCAAACTCAGATACAGCGACTAGAGTGGTGGTTACCAGGGCTGGGGGTGGGGGAGATGGGGAGAAATTGGTCAAAGAGCACAAATTTTGAGTTAAAAGATGAGTAAGTTCTGGGGACCTGGGCAGCCTGGTTTTCTCTTGAAGTATCTCTGTTTTGAAAGGCAGTAACTTGCTTTAGTCTTTTCTCCATGTAAAGCAAGTGCAAGGGTTCTGAGAGGACAGAGCCACTCAGGCAGGGTCAGTGCTCACACTTCTCCTCCCCAAGGCTCCGTTTCTGTCACTTTTATTGTCCTAACCACATAATACTGAAATGCTGTGATTAAAGGCCAGTTTTCCCCACTCAATTCCTCAAGAGTAGGGAAGGAAAAATGGTGATATAGAAGAATGTCCCATTGTTTTTCAACATGAGGACACAGGCTGAATGGAAGAGTTTGAGAGGGAAAGGTCAAGTTTTTCTCAAGAAGCTATTCTCTAACAGCACAAAGCTGTATCCGGGTGGCTGTGCTGGATGGATAAATGTTGGCCTAAATAAATAAATAACCTGGCTCCCTCAATAACTATGTAAAGAGCTACCTGCTGAACATCACATTAGTCTTTGGGTGAGCAGAATGTTAACTTTACAGTGTTACATCATTATGATTTGGGAATTTGTTATAACAGCTAATATTCTTTATTAGGATAAACAATAGCTTACATAGAACCTATTACTCTGAAGTGGGGAGCTTTTATAACAAAAAAAAAAAAAACCCTAAGGTATATGGAGCTAACGTGGAGTTCAAGTAAACAAACATGAAAGTCAGGAAGGCTAGTACAAGATCTTGTGGTAGCTCACAGCGAAAAAAAACTGTGACAATGAATATATGTATGTTCATGTATAACTGAAAAGTTGTGCTCTACACTGGAATTTGACACAACATTGTAAAATGACTATAACTCAATAAAAAAAAATGTTTAAAAAAGAAAAAAGAAAGTCAGGAAGGCTAGAGATCCCTGTAACGCCAGGCAAAACATTTCACAAAACCATTGTCTGTGAAACTTTGAAAGACAGACCAGCACCTACAAGCCTGCAGCTCTAGAGAAAGTGGTTGGAAAGGGTTATATATTGGCTACTATTGCCTGCCTTCAACAAGGTTTTGCGTAGAAGAGATGAGCTCAGGCAAGAATTTCTCTGGTTTTCAGGCAATAACACAAGGGAATGATCAGAGTCAAAATGCCTTACAGAGTTAGAAAATCTATTTCTTCTTTCTCCAAAAATTAAGAGATAAGGTTTTTAAAATATTTTAAGCAACAACTTCCAGTAAGACTTTTCAGCTAGGCACGTGACTCAGCCCTGCAGCAGACAGAAAAAGAAGGGTGCCACCTTCCCAACCAAGCCCTGACTCAAAGTATCCACTCCCAAGCTGAGAGATATGAGAGTGAAGAGATAAACAGGAAAAACTTAAGAATGACGTGTAGGGGAAATCTAGGTTTGTGGTAATCAACACAGGGAACTTACTGAACGTAAACAAACTGAAAACTCAACATTTTTGGTGGAACAGCCAAAGAAATCATGAGGCTGGTGTAAAGAATCCCGGTTTGGAGAAGTTATAATAAAACCCTTAGGAAAGAAGGGACAGTGGAAACTACACTCACTCTCGAAAAAGGCAGACTCACTGAAGTCTGTGTCTGATGTGGGCATAAAGGGAAATGGATGAGAAAGAACCTTCCAGAAGGAGAGTCAGGCCCGGGAAGAACCATAATCAAGAAAATTCCTCTCTGAAAGCAGAATCAGGGCCAAGTAAGGAATTTCTTCTACCTCCAGGTTAGGATGTCTTTAGAACGCTGGCTTAATAGAATTTCAGAATCTATGGACCAGAGGTTGCTGAATGTCTCCCAATCTTTTCTTTTCCTGAATGAGTTTTCTTTGGGTTTATCCTGTCCCCGCTCCACCATCACTACCAGGTAGGGAGAGCTGTAACTTTCCTTCCTCGTTCACATGTCAATAATTCACAAGTAGTCACATCCAACCCTCATAGAGGGACTACGTATCACTCAGAAATCTCAAACTTGGAACTGGATGCAGTGACCAGATGGGTGTCTGCCTTGGGTGACAATCACAAAAGTCTCCCGAATGTTCACAAAACCTTCCTGGGCACAACGCTAGCCTACATTTTCTCGACTTGCCTTCCATTTAGGTGTGATGGAACACAACATATGAATGTTACTGGAGAGTAGGTTCTTGTCTCATCACAGAAACAATGCAGAGGTCAAGAAAGCAAAGCAAGAATTTATTACACAATAATACACTCTCAGGAGGAGAGCAGGCAGACTCAGGTGAGTAGTTGTACTGAGTTTCTTCAGCAAGCTGGTTATATGGAGTGTAAAAATGAATAGGTGGAATATTCATTGGGGAGGGAGAGGTTTGGGGTTTTATTTCCTGATTTTCATTCCAGCTCCACCTTCCCGAGGGGAGGAGGGATTTTTGATCTTATTTAGTCTTCAGTGGAAGTGTCACGGCACAGTGCATGATGGGTACTTCTTATCTGGAAGGCTAATTTTATTGTAATGAGGGCATAATGAGCAGAAGGTTAGATTTGGATGCCGGAGATTCTTGTCTTTTCCTACCTTTCTTTGTTTGCCTCTAGGACACGTGTGACCCCAAAATGTGTGGTTCTATCAGTCCGGAGGTTCCAGCTTTTCTCTGTCTGCCCGAAGACCTCCGTTGTTCACAAGATGTATGGTGTCCTGTTACTTGGCCCGTGCCCTCCTTTCTCTGTTCATGTCCAGCCATCTGTCTGCTCTAACAAGTGTAGTGATGTGTCCAGTTCTAGCCCTGGCCCGGTGAAAATCCCCAAGGTGATCCTCCCTCTCTCTTCCTGTCTGCTGGCAGATTCAGATTTTCAGAGGGGGATCCAAGGCCCTCAGGAACAGCAGAGCCACAAGACCAAACAGTGAAAAGCCTGGGTCCTCATAGGACCATGAAAGGAGAACAAGGGGAAGAGTAAGGAGGGGACCACCAGTGAAGAGCTGAGAACATTTTCCAGAACCAAAAGACATAAGCTCTATCAAAGCAGAAATTGTACCGGACAAAATTAAACAGGCAAAGACAACTTTATTCAAGGTCACCTCAGTAGGGCAGAGAGGCCAGAACTAAGTCTGGCTCAACTCCACTGAACAGCGAGTGGCAGAGGTTTTAAGAGCTGTGGTGGGGGGATCTAAGGCCACTCATGTTTGCTAATTAGGCTAACCAAGGAAGAGTAAATTGTCTTGTAGCTTTATGACAGGAGGTCGTTTTATAACTTGGAGGAAGCTGCCTACTGAAGTAGGTTCCTATCCTCCTAAAGAGAGTGGGCGATGGGGGTACAGTCTTCCTTGTGATTACATTTCAAAGGAATGGTCCCCGGGTCCTTGAGAAACAATCCTGGGCTATAAAACAAACAAGAGGCTTTTTAAAAGACTTACATCTCAAAACAGCATTGCAAGAATGTACAAAATTACAAGTTTTCTAAAGTAAATGTCCTAAGAAAAGGGAAAGCAGAAGTCTGGAGTTAGAAAGAAGCCAGTCTAACTAAAGTTTAGTCAACCTGACTACTGCAAATGTCCAACAACTTCTTAGGAAACCGGACAAAATCAGGCCCACAAAAAAACCACATGATTGTGAAAATACAGAATACTGGGAGTAATCAAAGATCAAGACATTTCTACAGAGAAGAAGCAGGTCACATAGAAAACGTCAGTAATTTAGATGACTTGGACGTCTCAGAGCAATACTGAAAGCAAGAAAACAATGAAGCAATGCTTTCAAAGTTCTGAAGGAAAATAAAATCCAACCTAGAATTCTAAATGCAAACTATCAAACATGTCAGGTATGAAGATAGAATTAAGATTTTAATACAAAGTATCCATCTCTCATGCCCTCTTTCTCAGGAATCTGTTGAAAGGCACATTTGACTTCAACAATGTGGTTAACCAAGAACAAAGAAACCTTGGGATACAAGACAGAGAACATGAAATGAAAGAGAGAGAAAGAATAAGAGAATCTCCAGATGATGGGGAAGGGAGACCCAAGGAGAACCCTGTGCATCAGGCTTAGAGGTCAATCGGTCCACGTGGAGCAACCAGAAAACAGTTAGCTTCCTCCAAGATTAATAGAGTAGCAGATGCATCTGAACATCCTGGCAGGAGATTTAGACAATTGGTGCCAAGTTTGGAAGTGAATTAATGGTCCATATATTAAAAACTGAGCAAGCAACAACCAAAAATTCCATCACTATTATTAATCCCTGGTATAATTAAAAGTTGTGTTACAAAGGAAAAATAATCACAGTCTACTAAATACCTCAGCTGTGAACAGAGTGGTATAGTTACAATAATAAAATTAGTGACTATCTAATCAAGACTCGAGTATCCATCTACACTGAGGGGATGGGTAGGGTCCACATGTGATGGGGATGTCGGACAAAAGAGAACTAAATCCTCATTCGTCGTAATGGGATACGGATGTGAAACTTCAATGTAAAATAGGAATCTCTGAGTTATTTTATTATTGTCTCTGAAAGGAGAGCCAAGAAGGCCAGCTGGTTTTTGAAGGAGTTAAAAAAAACACTTACAAAACTACTTAACCTTTAACCTGTGTACATCTACAGCTTGACAGACCCAAAACTAAAGTAAATGAAATAGAATGAAAGGAGAGTGGGAGGATTTTCCTTACCAGATAGTAAAGCTCACTATCACACCAGTGTATTCAAATCAACTTGTTATTTACATGGTAAAAGACGAACAGTTAGTGAAACAAACAAAAAAAATCTACACACAAATATACGCTACTATATATGGGGGTTTGGTTATGAAAAAGGTGATTATTTAAATTCTGTAGGAAAACAATAGGTTGGCACAAATCACCACTCGTTTGAAAGAAAGTAAAATTATAACCCTATCTCTCACAATACATAAAAATAAATTCAGGATGGATTACAGACTTAAATAAACAATTAAATGATTTTTTAAAACTTAAGAAAAATCTAGAAGACTATATGTATAGCTATAAATAAGGTTTTGAAAAGGTAGATTTGACTTTATAAAAAAAATGTTAAAATGACAAAAGATACCCTAACAAAATCAATAAAGAAATAACAAGTAGTCTATGAAGTATGCTTGAACTTTCAAATTGAGGAAAAAAACTTAAAGTAGCCATATTATGAGAGTGTGTGTGAGTGTATCAGATTAGCAATTTTCTTCTTTGTTAAAACCTACTATTGGCAGGATACAGCATTGCTAGCAGAAATGTGAGTTATTAAGAGTATTTCCAAGAAGCAATCTGGCATTATCAATTAAACTTTAAAATGTACAGAGCTTCAGATCCAGAAACTTCATGCTTGGATAGAAATAAAAGCACCAGTGAGTGAGAATATCAGTTCAAGGATGTTTAGTGTAACATTGTTTGAAGAGGCAAAAACTAGCGACCCTAGAGGGTTTTTATAAGAGCATCATTGATGCAAAAGCGATTTCAATAGGTTAAACCACAAAAACTGAATCAACACACTCAGTTCCACTGAAAGACTATCCTTGACTTATTCAGAAAGCTAGTATTTTCCCTCCTCTTCCTTTGTTATACTCTGTCTCTTGCTTTCATCCATCCAAACACTTTCAAATCCCTAGCCCTTATATCAGCAAAATCCTGGGAACCCACAGACACAGTCACATGTCCAAAGCTGTTCATCAGAAAGAAATTGCTCTGTTTCTATTCTCTACAGGCATGGCTGTTTCCCATTAGACCACACCTCCTTTCAGTAAGATATTTTTTTTCAGATTCCAGGAATCTGAGTACTGATTATATGGTTAAAAAGCAACAATATCTAGCGTAATCCTACTCACAAGTAACAACATCTAACGGTCTCTCTTTCTCTGGAAGATATACATCAAGATAGACATTCATTAGCTCATTTAAACCTCACAACTGCTTTATAAAGTGGAAAAAATTATTTTCTTATTTTACAGATTATAAGCCTGAGACTTCCAAAGATAGTTTTTCCTTTATCCTCCCTCTGATTGCAGCAGTCTAGCATACATAATGAAATATCTCTAAACACTTTGAATGAAGACCACGGCCACGGTGACAAGAACAGAAGGCGCAAATGAACAACCGTCTCACAACGTGAGATTCTGAAGCAAGTCCCTTCCTTAACTACGGCCTGAAGTTCAAGTGGGGCTGCTGAAGTTGCTCTGGGAAGGGAGTGGTTTCTCAAGCTGCCTTCTGACAGTAACTCGCGTAGATCAGAGTTGTGCTTCAGCGATGTTGGGAGTCTTGATCCAGGACAGGATCTCCACACTCACGAAAACCAACAGTCAACAGGACAGGGACCAGAGACAAACATTTTGGTCACAGGAGCTTTGTTCCCTTTCTGATCAATTCACTATAAACTGCTCTTATTTCTCTGTGCATATATTTTAAACTCACACCAGTGTCATGAAAGTTGAACTATAGGAAGCATCACACTGTGGTTGTAAAGAGTAAAAAGACTTTGTGTTCTTGAGCAGATTATTTATCCTCTCTTAGCCCCAATTTCTTCACCTTTAAAATGATAAAAGTACCTATTTTCAAGGGTTTTTATAAGAATTAAATAAGATCATTTATGTCATCTCATACCAGTTAGAATGGCTAGTATCAAAAACAAGAGATAAGTGTTGAAGATGTAGAGAAAAGGGAAATCTAGTACACTATATAAATTTAATGCAAATATAAACTGGTGCAACTACTATGGAAAAAGTATGGAGATTTCTCAGAAAAATTAAAAATAGAACTATCATATAATCCAGCAATTCCATTTCTAAGTATGTATCTGAAGAAAATGAAAGCACTATTTCAAAAGAATATGTGCACCCCCATGTTCATTGCGGTATTGTTTATAATTGCCAAGATTCAGAAACAACCTGTGTCTGCTGACAGAAAAATGGATAAGGAAAATGTGAAGTATATATACAATGGAATATTATTCAGCCATAAAAAATGAAATCTTGCCATTTGTAACATGGGTGATCTTGAGGACATTATGCTAACTGAAGTAAGTCAGACAAAGACAAGTACCATATGATCTCAGTTACATGTGGAATAAAAAAAAATGAGCTCATAGATAGAGAACAGATTGGCGGGGGATAGGAGATGGGTAAAGGAGATTAAACAATACAAACTTCCAGTTATGAAATAAATAAGCCACTGGAGTGTAATTTACACTGTGGTGACTACAGTTAATAATACTGTATTGTATATGCGAAAGTTGCTACAGAGTAGATCTTAAAAGTTCTCATCACAAGAAAAAAACTTTCGTGATATACTTCTTGACAGTGTATGACAAGATTATTGTGGTGATCATTTTGCAATATATACAACCTGCAATTTATACAAATATTAAATTATTATGTTGTACACCTGAAACTGATATGTTATGTGTCAATTATACCTCAATAAATAAAATAAGAAAATTTATGTGAAATGCTTTAAATTGTAAACATTCAGTAAATATTAGATACAGATGTAAATATAGATAATAAAGGACATTATATAAAGATACACACACAAAGATACATATAAGCAAACACATAGACTATATAGACAGATAGAAAGATGAATACACACAGAAGTAAGTTTGAACGTACAGAATCTTTCTCTTCCGAGCGAATTTGAGCACGCCCGGGTAAAACAAGGTGAGCAGAAAGTTCATTTTTACTGCACAGGCCTCTGGCGCCACCTTTTGGCCACACGGCGCAGCAGCCCATCACAGACTCCAGCTCCACAGAAGCTGTGAAGTCTGACCTCCCAAAGGCCCCCTTCGATACTGAGAAGATGAATAGTTTCCTTGCTTGGAAGAACTCTATCCTGTTTCAGAAGAAAACAATGCATAAAGCTCGCTCTATCGTCCACAGACTTATCTCTGTGTTTCTTATTGAGTTATTCCAAGTAAACACTTTCCCTGTGACACTCGTGGTGTATCCTTAAAGATTCTGCAGCTGCCAATCAATCAAGAGATAGGTTACACAAGCGACTAGAACGTGATCAGAAAAGAGCTGTGATGTAGGTGGGCAGACAAATAAGGGCTACGGGGTAAGCTAACCTAAAGACAAAAGCAGGCCTATACCAAGAGCTGAGTGGGAAAATTTAATTCAATAAATTCTCTTTGAGTTCCAGCTGCTCTGAGTCATGCTCTCTCCTAAGGGCTAGAGATCTGAAGAAGGCTAACACCTTTAGAAGCTCACCTAGGAGAAATCTTTAGAAAGCACTGAGGAATCACACCCAATACATTGTGTTAGAAATTCTCTGCTTAACCCAAACAAGCCGTGGGTCTAGGGGAGGAAAACTGCTAAATATAGAAAGCTAATTTGTAGACATGAAAATGCTGCTAGACCAAAGGAAAGTTTCATCCATATATGCTACTTCTTGTCTGGGAAAGAAAACAAAATCTTTCCCTTCACTTTCCCCAGAGAAAAATCTTTCACTCTTCTGAGACCAAGTTCAAAACATCTGTCCATTCCTCCCGTACCAACTGAATCCCAAATCATTGCTCCATTGCTTCTAGGAATTTTAGGCACCCCTGTCCTTATTTCAGTAAATAGTACTTGGTTCTGAGTGACTTTGCATTTTTTTAACCAGTGGGCTAAATTATTCATATATCTTGCCTCCCTGATCCTCCCGAATACATATTGTACTCTTTGAAGGCAGGGGACAAGTCTGTGATGTTTGCAGTTTTGAAGTCCCTACCCTATCTCCCTTCAGCTGGTCTTGACTCCCATTAGGCATAAGCTCATTGTCCCTGACCCCTCCCCACAAGGTTTGTACAGCGAAACTTGCATTTCTCATCCTTCTTCGAAGCCCTGAGAAAGAGGTGTTCCTGCTTCTGCTCAAAGAGAATCTTTCCACCATGTTCTGGTTTTCATCTTCATTCACTTGTCTCCAGCACCTGACACCATCCACCGGTCTCTCTTTCTTACATACCTTCGCTCTCTGTCTATGCAATTCTCTTCTTCCCAGCCTACAAGAAGAATCTAACCTCTCTCACCCTTGAAAACTGTTCTCCAGCTGCTGCCCCAACTGTCTCCTTCCTTTCTTACAGGAAGTCTGTGGTCACTGTCCTCACTCCCCCCTATGCCTGCTCTTTCCTGATGTGCTCAGTCTGGCTTCTACCCTCAATAATTGTTCTCATACAGATAGCAAAGTCCTCAAATGTTGAATCCAACAACTCTTTTTTTTTCTTTCTTTCTTTTTCTTTCTTTCTTTCTTTCTTTTCTTTTCTATTCTTTTGTTTTCTTTTCTTTTTTTGTGTGTTATTGCAGGCTTATTTTTTGTGGATATTTACTAAAAGTTCAATGAAGATCCCCTCTATTTCTAGTTCGTCTTACTGTCAAGACTGGTTGAGATTATGTCAAATTATTTTTATGTATTTGAGATGATTATATGACACAGCTCATTTTCTAAGCAGTGCAAGACATGAATTAATTTTGGTATTTGTAAAATTTTGATATAAAGTCAAACTTACAGAAATTTTGTGGGAATAGAAGATACAATTGGAAACACTACTCAAATTTAACAATTGTTTATCTTTTACTCCATATACTTTCTCTTTACTGTATATTCTTAATGGTGTTTTCTTTTTATTGACGCATATACTTCATTTAAAATATAATACTAGTTTCAGGTGTACAACATAGTGATTTGATATTTTTGTAGATTATACTCCATTTAATGTTATTATAAAATATTGACTATATTCTCTGTGTTGAACATTACATTCTTGTATTTATTTGTTTTATACCTAGTAGTTTGTACCTCTAATCAATCCCCTTCACTCACCTTGTCCCTCATCAACCTCTCTCTTCACTAGTAACCACTAGTTTGTTCTCTGTATCTGTGAGTCTATTTTATTTTGTTATGTTCATTCGTTTGTTTGTTTGTTTTTTATTTCACATATTAGTGAAAACAAACAGTATTTTTCTTTCTGTGTCTGACTTATTTCACTAAGCAGAATACCCTTCAAGTCCATCCATGTTGTCAAAAATGACAAAATTTTATTCTTTTTAATGGCTGAGTAGCATTCTATTGCATATATACATACACATGCCACAACTTCTATATCCATTTATCTGTTGATGGACACTTAGGTTGCTTCCATATCTTAGCTATTGTAGATAATTTTGCTGTAAACATCAGGGGCATATATCTTTTTAAATTATTGGAGGTTTTTTTAAAAAATAAGTTTATCTCTTTATTTCAAGTAATCATACTTTGTTAAATTCATATACATTACATTATATAACAGAAAAGGTCCCATAACCCCCAAGGAGTCCTGGGAGCTCTTATTACAGAGATAATATAGAAAACTAAAATATTTGATTGTTTGAACTTTTGTTCAAGAAATACAATCTGTAATTTTTTTTAATTTAAAAAAATTTTTTTTCAAATTAGTGTTTTTATTTTCTTCAGATATATACCCAGGAGTGGAATTGTTGGATCACGTGGAAGTTTTAATTTTTTGAGGAACCTCCATATTGTTTTCCATAATCTCCACACCAATTTACATTCCAACAGTGTACTAAGGCTCCCTTTTCTCTACATCCTTGCCAACATTTATTATTTGTTGTTTTTTTGACGATAGCCATTCTGACAGGTGTGAGGTGATTTGCATTTCCCTGATGATTAGTGTTGCTGAGTATTTTTTCATGTGCCCAACAGACTCTTTCTTATTTCCTATCTTATTTGACCTTTTACAGCACTTGACACTGTTGACCATGTGCCCCTCCTTAAATTCTCCCCAAGGTGCTCTTCATTCAATAAATACTTATCAGTCTTTCTCTATATACTGTGCTCCCTCCTAAGCCTGAGGAATCAAATGGGAAGAAAGGATCCCTGGCCGCCCAGTTTCCAGTCTAGCAGAGAAGGCTGAATACAAAGCAAGGAGAGTGCAGAGGAAGAAGTGTCTGAGTCTCCTGGTTCTCTCACCTAACCTTTCCATGTTCCCCTTTCCTACCACAAAGGTCTCTCCAACTATTGGTCACACACCCTGTTCATGTGTACATTTTCAACAGAGCATACATATGCTGTCATCAGCTAACATCTCAAGATAATAAGGGGGGAGAAGAAGGGCATAGCTTAAGTGGTAGAGCACAAGCCTAGCATGCATGAGGTCATGGTTCAATCCCCAGTACCTCCTCTAAGAATAAATAAATATTAAATAAACCTAATTATCTCCCCCCACTAAAATCAAGATAAGGGGAGATTTGTCATTAGCGATGCTGGATGTAAATTCACATTTCATAGTCTTCTGGATGGTTTCCCAAAAATCACTTCTGGTAATCAAACTGATAAAGAGTTTAAACTTGGAGTAAGAAGAAAATGCCAGCTGGCACTGGCAAGGAAAAGGAGGAAAGGGAACCCTTATAAATTGTTGGTGGGAAAATAAATTGGGTCAGCCACTACAGAAAATAGTAAAAAAAAAAAAAAAAAATAACTGCCATATGATACAGCAATTCCTGAAGGAACAGAAATCACTATCTCGAAAAGATATCTGCACCTCTGTGTTCATTGCATCATTATTTATAATAGTCGGAAGTGGAAACAACCTAAGTGTCCATCAGTGGGTGAATGGATAAAGAAAAAAAAGTATATGTGTATATATATCACATTTTCATCACATTATTCCCAGAGGTAAAATCACAGTCCACCAATCTCTAAGCTACAAGAGATACAAACATAAAAACGGCAAGATCTGTGCTCTCTTAAAGCTCACAATTAAACGAGAATAACACAAACATATACAAAAACTTCTAATACAGGCTAATTCTGGAAAGTGCTGTAATACGCTATCAAACAGGCTAGGGAATGGGCTAAGCTACTGACAAGGGTGCCAAGATGGAGTGGTTTAAAGGCTTTTTTTTTTCACCATTATGTATCATTTGATACGGAGATATGGGAAAAGGAGAAATTGCCTAGTTTAAGTAATATTATGAAATTTGTCCTCTTGGCTCCAACATTACTGTTTTTTCCTAAGGTATAACCCTTTCACCGCCTCCCAGTATCCGTCTTCAATATCCTTATATTTCACTCCCGATGCCAGAACATACTTTCCAAAAATTGTTGAAATATTCACTGATAATAAAATATGAATAGCTGGTAAGACTGAATGCGACACCATTTGCAAGTACCTTTTTACAGGTGACAACAGATTCTAACAGAATAGAATAGACTTTGTCATGGAATTTTGAGCATCATTAAGCAGTATTTGGGCAGAAATGGACCTGTGAACCCCGAAATAAACCACTTATTCTTAAAACACACCTAGAATCAATGTTGACTGTTAACTATGCTGGTGTTTAAGTAATAAAGGGCTTGAGTTGGGGGAAAACGCATGGAAGGATTTTTTAAAACCTCCAGTCCCAAGCATGGACTCTCTCTATTTCCAACTCCTTTCACACACAGACACCGCGAACTACTGAGCTCACACTTTGAGCATTACTCTACCAGTAGATCTTGAACTAGCAAAGAGAACTGAACATATTAGGCTAGTAGAATCAGACAATTAGACCAATAGAGCTTTACCACGTCTGTGCTAGAACAATCATCTTGACAAAACATTTCCCTGTGAACTGTGGGTAATTCTTGCCTCATCTTAAAATAAGTCTGATTATTCATAAACAGTAAGAGGTAGACCTGGAAATGCTGTTGATTGTTATTTAAATTACTGCACACTTAAGAGTTAGTTTGATTTCCAAAGAAGAAAAACTAAATACAGTTCTTGTCATTCACTCACAATTTATTGTCTTTTCCTCATTGTGATTAACCTTAAGAGTGTGGTGTTTTTTTTTTTAATTTTATCTCCCACAACACTGTATTCCACTTACTTCTTAAATGGCAGTCCCATCAAATTCTAAGATTAGGTTGCTTATTGGTCAGGTGAAAGTATTCATGGATTCTAAATCATGTTACTTTCCCCATAACATGTTACTGTGAAATCCCTAGTTTAGTATTTGACCCTAAGTAAGACTGAAGAACGGTTTTGTTAATTGGCTTTCTTGCTAGAGTTTAACTTTATTACAAAATATTCTGAATGATCCAAACTGGATTGTAACTCATGGTTGAATTCTTATTTTCAAATCCTCTACCTCTTACAAGTCATACCAAAACTAGCAATCTGCTTTTCAACATTTGCAATAGCATAGCATTGTTTTCTGAAAGCCACATTGGTTTTTAAAACTATATGCTGTACACTCAATGTCATAGTAGCACTATTTACATTAGCCAAGACATGGAAACAACCTAAATGTCCATCAACAGATGACTGGATAAAGAAGTTGTGGTATATTTATACAATGAAATACTACTCAGCCATAAAAGAGAATAAAATAATGCCATTTGCAGCAACATCAGTGGACCTGATGTGAAGTAAGTCAGACAGAGACAAATATCATATGATATCACTTACATGTGGAATCTAAAAAACTGACACAAATGAACTTATTTACAAAACAGAAACAGACTCACAGACATAGAAAACAAACTTATGGTTATCGGAGGGGAGGGGTGCTTAAAGTGGAAGTTTGAGATTAGCAGATACAAACTACTATGTACAGAATAGATAAACAACAAGGTCCTACTGTATAGCACAGGGAAATGTATTCAATATCTTGTAATAGCCTCTAATGAAATAAATATGAAAAAGAATAATATGTATAACTGAATCAGTAAGCTGTGCATCAGAAACTAATACATTGTAAATCAACTATACTTAATTAAAAATTAATTAATTAAAATAAAATTACAAGCTATAGAGGCTGACTCACAGCATTTTCAGATGCTTTGGCTTTACATTTCTCAAAAAAAAATAAATCTTTTCCTTCATCTCATACTCAAATCACATATCATATGTATGTAAAAACTGCAGAAATTTTGTCTGTAATGTTAACTCCTGACAACTCAATAAAATTCTTTAATACCATGTTTTTTTTAAATTCAGTATTGCATTGCCTTTATAAAATCTACAAACTAATTAGTAAACAAGCTCATATTTTCATTCTACCTTGAAACATACCATATTTATTCACCACACTAAAATATTGAACAAAAAAACCTTCAGAAGAAGTGTAGAAATAAAACCATTTGTCTAATTATAAAACAAAAATATTTTAAAAGTTTTAATTAAAAAGGAAAAGAGGTTTTAAGTCGAGCTTGTTATCATTAGCCAATCTATATTAATATAATTTTAGCTTCCTTGCCCTTTTCATATGCAAAATAAATTATGAAACAGTGAATGAACTTCATTCTACCAAATCTTAAAGAATAAAAGTATATTGCTTTGTTTGACCATTTAAGACTCATCATCATTTAAAAAATTTAACAGTGCTTAGACATATTCAACAGTTTGTCTTAATTTTTTGTGACCTGTGCTATAAACACACATACCGTGATTTTTTCTAAAACTTTTACAAATAATTATTTACTGGCTTCACTAGAAATAAAAAGTGTAAGAATCTATTTCTACCACAAGGCGTCAGTCCATGGTAGTTCAATCTTCAAAAGGCTTTACCCATGGACAGCCAATGGCTGCCAAAATACATGTTAAAACATGAACAGTCTCTAACTATGAGTAAAGGGCAATCATGGAAAATGCGGTTGAGAGTTTATTTTCCTTTGCTTTTCCTAATCAGATTAGTTCTGGGGATATTGTGCACCAAATCCTCAGATGTTGCAATTCAGGTCTTAGACACTCTACCCTGAGGCTGGTTCTAACTCAGAGGAGTTAATCCCCTGCTCATATTCACTCTTTTTCCAAATCCCTTATACTAAAAAAAAGAAAGAAAGGAAAAAGAAAAAACCTTAAACTTTTCAATACTGGCAGTAACTTTGCTTTAGGTTTGGAGTGCTTGATTGGGCTCGGGTACATGAGGCGGCTTTAGTATCTGAGGCGGGGAAGGGAAGAAGTAAATGTGGGGGTTGAGGGCTTATTCAGCTAGGGCACAGGGTTTGTGCGTTTCAGGGTACTCAACATTTGGACAACTTAGGTAGCAAATCACCCTCAGAGATCAGATTCGTATTTGTCAACTGTCAATTACAGCCACTTCAAAGAGTTGCTGTGAAGTTTAAAATGAGCAAGCTAAGCTCTAAAGCAGTCTACCACCTGGGAATGTGTTAGAAAATGTAGAACCTCAGGCCTCATCCCAGACCTACCAAACTGGAAACAGCGTGAGGGGGGCTGGAATAGGTGTTTTAATAAGCCCTATAAGAAATACACGTTAAAAATCTGAGAACCACTGCTGTAAAGAATTGTATGAATGTTCACTAGTTGGGAAACTGAAGAAAAGCGAGGAAGGAAGAAAAGAAAGGAAAGGAGAGGAAAGGGAAGGGGAGGGGAGGGGAGGAGAGGAGAGGGGAAGAGAAGAGAGGAGACGAGACGAGACGAAAGGAAAAACGAAAGGAAAGGAAGGAAGAGAAAGAAAAGGCGAGGATTGGGAGGGCGTCGTGCAGACCTCAAGCAGAGAACAGAGCTATTTGAAAGAAAACCAGGAGCGGCCGGACTGCAATTTAGGAAAATTTTAGGTTGGGCCTCTCGGACCTCCCAGTACCGTCCTGCCAAGCAGGAGCCCTGCGGACGCCCGGCACCGGGAGGTGGCGCTGGGCCCGCAATTGCCTAGGGGGCGTGGTCTGCAGCGGGTGCGTGCAGGCTCCGCGCTGGGGAGGCGCGGGCGCCGCGTGGGGCTGTCTCCTCCAGACCGGCGCTGCGGCCACGACTTACCGTCAGGTCACGCCGAGAAGCAGGTGAGTCCCTTGCATCGCTCTGGCTCGCCGCTTCCTCCCTTCCTCTAGGTGTCCCTGCGAGGCCGGGCGCCGGCTCCCAGCCTCGGGAGGGTGTAAGCGAGTTGCAAGCCCTCCCAAGACTGGGACGGCGGCGCCCCGGGGAGAGCGCAGCTCAAGTTGCCTCTTAGTCGCGGCTCCAGGACGCTCAACTTTCCAACCCAGCCCTCCGCAGAGCACACCGCTCCACTGTGGCAGGTCCGGGAGCTGGGAGCCAGGCACTCACAAGGAAGCCTCTTCGCTGGGGGTTCTGGGGCTTTGATGGGTTAAGTCTGTCTTTAGGTTGGTTTCCGATGGCAAGTTTTCCAACTTAGCAAAATCGCCACGAGTCTGCATAGCATTGCTGAATGATTGATACTAGTACTTAAAATCGTGCAACTTGTATTCAGGTTTCCTAGTAACAGAGTTTTCATTTTAAGTTCTTAGAACATCAGTACAACTCTCAGGATCTAGGCTGGGATTCAATTTTCCTCTCAATAGTCACTCAGGGCTTTATATGTGTAATCAGGGGTCAAATCCACTGAAAGAAGTTTGTAGACAAAATTTACGAACACTTTCAAATTCCTTACTCTGTTCTATTTCTTGTAAGAAAAAAACCTTCATTTAGTAAAAGCCACTTATTTAGCACAGAATGTTGAGTACAGGGAGGAAGCAACGTTTAACAACAGCCCAGTGAAGAAAAATATCTCCTTTTCACATAGCTAAATGTAGTTTGCTAAGTGTGCAATTGAAAGTATAGAAGGTTTGAAAATGCAATGCAACTCATGTTGTATCCCAGTCATTGAGTTTCTTCAGATACTAAATTTTTCGACATAAATATGAATCAGTCGGGTTGTGTCAATATTTAGCAAGAACCATCAGGTCAGCCATACTGGTACAGCAAAACAGAGCATTTGCATGAGAAATAGGCTTTGCTTTTAAATGGAAAGGGAAGAGAATATTGGATCAAATTCTGAAGTTTCTAACATCTAAATACTGTGCTGTTTCCTGTTGTTTTGTTGATGAAAAGATTTTATTGTAGAATTTAAAATTATGTATTTGGTTAATGTCTGATGGAAACCAACACACTTCATTTGACTGATATTTTATTTTTTGGCTTCAGGGTACAAAGTTGACTGTGGGCTACACAGTCAACAAGCTCCCTTCCTGCCTGGGGTTTTTCCTTGGCTTTGCTCTCCAGCATGGTCTCCCTACTACCCAGACGAATGGTTGGATACCTTTCCAGGGCCACTCTGGCTATTCACCCAGACTCTGTACAAACTGGCCCTCAACCAGCAAACACGGCCACCTACATAGATGCCCCAGGATCAGGTCCAGAAGAGAGCCCTCACCCTTCCCATGCCACCATCTGTCTATGCAACTTTGTCTTCCTTTGTGATTCATTGCACGACCAGTTAGTTGTCGGAATGTCTTCCTTGTGTCCTATACGTCAAGATTTTTGAAAGCAGAATCTCTATCTCATTTAACTTTATATTCCCACTGCCTGGCCTTGCTGTTCATAGTATAGTGAGTTAATATTGAATAAGTGTAGATTTGTTTGTTAGCATCTTTGCCATCCTGAAACGCACAGTTAAAACATCTTTTAAATAGTGAATTATTTCTTGTGTTTGATTGCAGTATATAAAACTTCTATTCCTAGACACATACACACACCCGCAAATTACTCTGTTAATAATGCTGGTTAAATCATCCCATGATTTGGAATAATACTTCTTCAGGAAATAGACTGTAAACTCCTCCAGAGCAAACATGAAGTCTCATTTCTCTTTTTCTTCCTCAATGTCTATCATAGATTTGAGTTCATGAATACTTGACGACTGGCATGTGCTTTATTCAAAGCTCTTTCAAATGCCAGTGACACATGCTCAGCTCTTAACTTCAGCAAGATTGGGAATGTATTGGCTTGTATAACTGAAAAATTCAGGATCTGGTCTCAGAGACTCTAAATACTTAAATATGCTAGGTCTCTTCTTGTGTCTTGCCCCATTTCTTGCCTAGGCTTCCATGTATTGGCTTTCTTCTGTCCTGTTAAAGACATCTTCCACCTTACAGCACTTAGAAGAAAACACTGTAGGCTTCTAACATTCCAGTTTAACAAAACGTTAAAGACGTCTTCTCTTTATTGTTCACTCCTGTATATAAGTATCAGAGAAGGACTCTAATTGGCTCACCTGGAGTTGAGTGCCATCCCTGAGTCAATCAGTGTGGCTAAGGGAACACAGAACTGTGATTAGCCAAGACTGAGTCATTAGTCCCACTACGGTGGCCAAAGGAGAGCATCTCTCCGGTTAGAGGAAATGTTTCAGATCATAAAAAGCTGGGAAAAGATTGTGAGCAGACCAAAACAAATACCCTCAGCAAGCATATTGTGAAATTATAAAATAGATAATTTATGGAAAATGTTCCCAGAGAACTTCAACAAAGGAACATGTTGGCCTGTAAATATGGCTCTTCTTTATTCCTTGTGAAGATCAAATCTTTAAAAGTTAGAGAATGTTTTAAGTATTTTAAATGACTAGAACTTTCCACTTAGTAAAGTATTACAAGTGGTCTCAAATTCAGAACCAATTAGAATGTTTCTGTCAATCAAATGGTTGTATATCAAATCTGTTTTCTTACTGAATTTCATAAAGAACAAACTGGCAATGTAATCCTCTCGAGATAAATTTAGAACTCATAAAGCAGTGAATGCTATTGTGATGTCATATTTGCCTTTCCTAAAAGAATGTTATCCCAAGCCCAAATGAAGATCTGTGAAGGGTATTAAGAAAAGGTTTTTGTCTGGTAGGAAGTTTGACAAAATAATTTCCACAGGGTGGACCAGAAGAGTGGGTATGTCAGTGACTGAACACAACTCAACTACCCCACTGGAAATATACCAGTAATTCATGTCTTACCAACAAAAACTAGCCTGTTACTCCGATGGGAAAATGGCTCTCTGAAAATACAACCTTTCAGTCCTTAATCTTGCTGTCAAGGTTCACCTTACTAAGAGTGTCTATTGTGTTCATTGTCTGAAACTCAGAATACATTTCCCCATGAAATCATTTAATTATTATTTCAGATTTCTGTGTCAACCCCAAAGCCTATGAAACACAACTTCCTGAAGTATAATCTTTTATCAGCCAATTCCAACCCCCATTGATAACATTGCTACTCTCAAAAAGTGCATTTCTAATTCTGTTTACCTTTGAGGGGAGTTGACTTCCTGTAAATGAGCACCTGGAGTTAAATTCTCCTAAGATAAAAGGCAACATCTGACCCTTAGAATTCCATTTGGACACCTAGGTCATTCATTGCACTGATAATTGGACAAAAGAACATTTACTATTGACATAAGGGCGCTTGTTTGAATTCTTACAGATTATAAAGTAACCTGAAGTATGTAAATCACTCACTATCTGTATTTTAAACTGTACTTTATCTGCCACTCTAGCCCTTTTATTTTTTCATATTACCCTGTCAAACATTAATACCATAAAGAGCATAGACTTGACGAAGCTAATTATTTTTATTTTCATAGGTGGCTGAAGCCATACTATTTTATAGAATTAATGGAGAGCAGACAAGACATAACAAACCCAGAAGAACTTTGGAAAATGAAGCCTAGGAGAAATCTAGAAGAAGATGATTATTTGGTAAAATAATAATCATCATTATCATCATCATCATCATCATCATCATCATCATCATCATCTATAAATATTTAAAATGCTGTTCTGTATCTCCCAATATTGTAACAGTGATTTTCACTCTAGTTTGCTGATATCGTTACTCTGATTCCTGTCACTGATATTGTGTTGGGTAAAGGGCAGTGTGGGATGAGAGAAGTTGTACGTTGACTCACTGTCATGGACTTAGCTGAATAACCTTGAATAATCCCAGTTATTGAATTGAACAAATGAAAATCCTGGATCTTGGTTTATCTATAAAGCAAGAAAGTTGGACCAGATCATCTCCAAAGCCCTTACAATTCTTTCTAACATTTTGTGGGTCTCAGTTTTTTAAAAGAGTCACCAATGCCCATTATAACAGTAGTTTTGTAAACATGTGTTTTTTTCATAGGCACTAGGGTAGCTTATCAAGAGATCATCAAGTTAATTAATGAATCACTATTTAACCAAATAAATTCAATTTTGGAGTAAGAATCATTTGTTGTACTTTTGCCCCACATCAAGGTTACATACTTCTTACTACATTATTTGACTGAAAAAGTGGTGAAAAAATTTTGGTTCCAAACTCTTTTTACCTTTCTAACTGATCTCAACTATGGTTGTAACAGAACGTATTTCTTTTATCTTAATTTTCTTAATAGGAAAAATAAGGTATTACAAGCACATACTGTCTAAAATAAGCGTGCATAAGATAAAATCATTTTTATTTTCAAGTTACTTGCTATTCCACAATTCTTCACCCTTAACCAGAAAATTGATCTCAGTTGACTCTTAACATGCAGAGACGGAAGAAGTTGTATCATACTCCCTTCTAAAGGGAGGAATCGGAAAAAGCCTTGGATGTAACACTGGTTTATTACTGCAAGTAAAAGTCAAATGGCAAAAGGTCACTTTTAAACACTAAAAATTATAGAGAACTTTATGATTTAAAGTTACTCTTCTTAAACTGAGGAAATGCACAAGATAATCACTAATATCATTTTGAGCACTAAAATGTTATGAGCCTACATATAGGGCTATAAGAAATGAGGAATAACATATTGGGTAAGAGAGTAGACCTATTCATAAAGTAACACAATATGAAATACTCTAATATAAGTTCTTATTTTGAGGGTTTTTTCTAATTTGTTAGTGTATCAGTTAGTTGGGGAAGTGACAGAATATTCAATGCAACCTTCTTTTGAATTGTTGACTACCTAGAAATGCAACTGGGTAAAAGAGCACAACCTTCTGAGGGAATAGATCATCCCTGTGGGACTTAACTACTTATATAGCCTTGTTCTGTCTAATAGACTATTTGTCTGTTAGTACTTACACAAATGAGATATTTTGTGAATATAAGACTACATGATGGAAATTAGTATTTTATCTAATAGTAATGACTATATTATTCATGATCCTTTGTATTTGAATTAATGAAGAATTCATTCTTCAATTCTTCACAGAGTTGTTTAGTGACAAAGGAGTTGTCCAGTAATCAAAAAAAAAAACTATAAAACAAGTACAATCATCACAACTTACAAGTGTCATTATTTTTACCAAGGATTACTGGATTTTTAAAGTTTTTCAGTGTCTGTTTTCCAGTTGGTTTAATCCATTCTTTTATGCTTTCAAGATAGAAACACAATGGTCTAAGCTTTAGTGCTGGTATCTGAAGCATGTATTTCTTTTGTCTTAATGAAAAATGAATAACAGAAATCATAGAGAACCCCAACTAAGTAAGGTAGGACAGCCAAGAGCACCTTTGATCAATGCCACACGGTCGATGCCAACTTCAGCTAAGCAGGATTCGACAGCAAGGTTCTGAATGTCCTTTTTAACTGATAAGCACAATGAGCAGTAAGTAACTAGTTTCAGAGGCATCCCATTGTTTTGTTCAGCTTTAAGATGTTTACTTTCTTTCCTTTGTAGAATAAGGACTCAGGAGAGACCAGCGCGCTGAAAAGACCTGTGCTTTTGCACATGCACCCAACAAACCATTTCAATGAATTTGATTGCCCCCCGGAGCTTCAGCACAAACAGGAACTCTTTCCAAACTGGCGTTTGCCAATGAAAATTGCTGCTATAGTTTCATCTCTGACTTTCCTTTACACTCTTCTGAGGGAAGTAATTCACCCTTTTGTAACTGCCCATCAACAGTATTTTTACAAAATTCCCATCCTGGTCATCAACAAAGTCTTGCCAATGGTTTCCATCACCCTCTTGGCACTGGTTTACTTGCCAGGTGTGATAGCAGCAGTGGTACAGCTTCATAATGGAACCAAATATAAGAAATTTCCACACTGGCTGGATAGGTGGATGGTAACAAGAAAGCAATTTGGGCTTCTCAGTTTCTTTTTTGCTGTACTGCATGCAATGTACAGTTTATCCTATCCAATGAGGCGATCCTACAGATACAAGCTGCTAAACTGGGCGTATCAACAGGTAGGATGACAACATTACTCCACTGAAAAGTCTGGGTCTCCTCACAAATGAACTCTTTCTTCTTTCACTATCAGCACCCCAAACCTCTGTTAAAACCCTGTGTTGAGAATGTGATCTGCTTTTTAAATTTCTTTTATTATAACCCTTGATTGGGGTTTGGTGGTATAGTTTTAAACTGAGGATTGTTTTGTTTTGTTTTAACACTTTTTTTCATTGAGTTGAGGATTGTTTTTTAAGTTGAAAATAGTAAGCTACAACTTTAACACTATAAATAAGTATTTTGTTCATGGACAGAGCCACATTTCAATCTTCTACCACCCTCACAAAACTACTTTTTTAATGCAAATTGTTCTTATTTTCTGCTTATTTACCATACATGCACACACATGACAATTCTAATGGCTAGAATTTATATATATTTTATATATCTATAGAGATAGATAAATCTATATATAGATATATAAATATAGAGAGAGAGAATAATAAAACATTATATAAATGTTGCACTCAAAGAAAGAGATTAATACTCCTATGTTATTTCTCTTAGAGGAAATGCAAAAACAAAGTCATGAATTTGTGGAGGCCCCCGGTTAATAGGCCCCCCATAAAGGAGGGAGTATAGAAGGAGGTTCTTATACTGGAATGTTGTTTGCATTTTTTTCTTCTTCTTTTCACCCTCTGTTAGGTCCAACAAAATAAAGAGGATGCCTGGATTGAGCATGATGTTTGGAGAATGGAAATTTATGTGTCTCTGGGAATTGTGGCGCTTGCAATACTGGCTCTTTTGGCTGTAACATCTATCCCATCTGTGAGCGACACTTTGACATGGAGAGAATTTCACTATATTCAGGTAAATTATATATAAAATAACTCTGGTCCCTCAGAGAGGTAAATCTTCTTTCTGTGCTACTAAATCATCAAGTGTATTGACTTTACCCCAATGGAAACAGATAGCTACCCCAGTAGCAAAGATCTCACACTTGTTCCAATTAATAATGTGCTCTCCTACCATTTTTCCCTATTACTTCTAAATAGAAATGTTTTCTAGACATACATAAAAAGCAGTGCTCAAAAGTATCTCTAACATTTGAAACTTGTTAGACAATTTACTGTCTATCTAATAACAACAAATGTGACATTTTAGAAATTGAAATTCAATGATTTCTTAGTTCTCCAAAAAATAAAAAATTTTTTTGCCTATCCTCTGATTTTATTCATGCCTTTAAAATTACACAGCTTTGTACTATCCATAAAAAAGCTTCTCTCCTTGAAATACGGAGTTTTATCTACCAAAGGTATTCTAGTATCTAATCTTAAAGGCTGCTTTTTCCAAGTTACATTTTGTGTAGCTTACTCATTTGAAGTTTCTCAACATCCTTAGAATTCAAAACTATCTCAGATTTACTGAGGTTAAACTTCCTGGTGGTAGATTATACCCTAAAAAGAACAATGTGCCAGAATTTGCAAGGGGATCCATGTCTGACAAGATTCAAAGGACTAAATTTAATTTAGTCATGATCTCTGCCAAAATTTTTTAATTTACATAGCTTTAACATTTATGGGTGGACATCTTTGGAAATTCTTGCAAAGTTGGATAATCCTCACTATCCTTTCTACATGTCCATCTATATACTTCAACAGACACCTCATCAGGAAGTCTGATTAAGCTGGAAAGCATGTCTCCATCTGAATTATTCTGATCTGTTTTAGAGATGGTGCCACATTTTCCAAATGCAGTATTTGCTGATTTTGTAGGTTTAGCTTGAGAGCCACTGGAGTTGTCTGATCCTCATTAAATAACTTTCCTCTTACATGGTTCTGCCTGTCACTCATGTGCTGTGCATCACTTCTCAAATCTCATTAGGAATTCAAACACTGCATCTTGACAACTCAGCCTATTCCACTCTGTATACAATACCTAGCCCATAATATGACAGTACACATTTGTAAAAGTAATCTTCAACCAACACCACATGTAATTTTTAAAATTAATGACCTAGACATTTTCAGTTACAATCCGAGAACTGGTTACTCTATGATTTACCTTGGAGATTTATATCTGAAAATGAAAACATAGCTATTTGGTTATATTCACTGGGGCTTAAGAGTACTTCCTGCTAAATAACTGTGAGTTAGATTCATTCTGGCAGGTTAGTGAGCATTTCCTATAAAGTGAATAGAAGTCAAAAGATATCTAGCAGAGCTACTGTCAGAGTGCCATAAAAATACATAGGTCAACAACTTATTTTTAAGCAACTTTTTTATCTGGATGGTGCCAAGTATCCCAATGCAAGCTGAAATTTTTCTTCACATCTCCATATCTCTATGTTCTGTTCAAACATTGAAATAATTGTTGGTATATTTCCACTTTATCAGATGTTTGACTTTTTTTTAACAAAGGCCAAACTTACTCGCTTTAGTATTCATATACCAAAATCAGGGTCAATCACTTTAGTTGCCTTCATAATTGTTAAAGATCATTAATGTCAAGTTGATTTTTACACTAATCTTCAGTCAACCCACCAGTATTTATTGAGCACCTAAAATGTGTAATCATTGTGTTAATTCTGTGCTGAGTAAGCAGAGTCCCTGATTTAGATGTCTCTTGATAGACTGAGTTAAGGCAAATGCACAAGAGACCAAGCATCATAAAGAGAGAAGAACAAAGTATGGAGAAAGGGAAGACCATGTTACTGATTAACTGAGACCAGAAGATGGTTGTTAATTTTCTCAACTTAAGATAGCCCAGAAACAAACACGTTACCCACATGTAAAAACAGTGGAAAGATAATGAGTGGACATTTTTGAAAAACATAACAGGAAAACAATCACAGATGAATGAAAGAATTTCCAAGCAGGAAAACAATCACAGATGAATGAAAGAATTTCCAAGCAACAGAACAGATCCAGATGATATAGGATAGAATAAACTCTTAATGAATCAATCTCACCAAGATAATTTTTTTTTTCTCTTTCGCAGAGCAAACTAGGAATTGTTTCCCTTCTGCTGGGTACAATACATGCATTGATTTTTGCCTGGAATAAATGGGTGGATATAAAACAATTTGTATGGTATACACCTCCAACTTTTATGATAGCTGTTTTCCTTCCAACTGTTGTCCTGCTATGCAAAGTAATCCTAGTCCTGCCATGCTTGAGGAAGAAGTTACTGAAGATTAGACATGGTTGGGAAGATGTCACCAAAATTAATAAAACTGAGATGTCTTCCCAGTTGTAGAATTACTATTTACACACATGTTCATGTAATATTGATATATTTTATCATGAACATTTCAAATTTGTATTTGTTTAATAAAATGACCACTTGAGGGTCTTAACATATCTGTTTATGGGTGATGAGTTTGGAATATGTGTATTTCCTTGCAGATTTGATCCAAAGCAAGAAAAAAAATAATCTTCAGCACATTCTCTATGTTCAGTAAAGCTGAGCATAACAAAATAATCACATCTGATATGCCATACTGCATAGATTCATAAATTTTATTACAAATTTTAAAAAGGCCTTGAAATACCAATCCTTGCTACTCCTTAAAACTTATTATAAGCTATGAAAAAAGATACTATCTGAATTTACCACAGAATTATATCCAGTGTTCATGATTGTCATTAAAGAACTTTTGTTTTCCTGTAACTGGGTGTTATTCATGAAACACCTATCTCAAAACACATGGATTATGTCTAGAAAAGTAAAGCAACAAAATAATATCAGGTACATGTCCAGGCAAAATAAAACTCAGGCTATCCATGAGAAAAGCTAAATTCCATTTTCTACTTCTGACTTACATACAGCTCAGTTGAAAGCATACCACAAAACAGGTCCTCAGAGAGCATATAGTTTTATACATCAGCTATCAGGACTTGCTAACCCAACCGACTATGCTTCAGAAGTTTTTCTTAACCAGCAAAACTAACTATAAACTTTGTCTTTTACATAGATAAATTATTTATTATTAAAGACCACAGAACTCATGCTAAGGGCACAAATTAGAAAAAACAGTTAGTACATTCATTGAGTAAAGTTCACTTTTTTGTTATATTACAAAGGACTATTCATTACTACGTGGAGGATAAGGTGCCTTCTCGAGTATAAACTTGGAAATTCTATACCCTAATAGGATTCAGGCATATACATACATGTCTACAGAGTGAAGAAAGGAATTGAAGGTAGCCCAGTGGGAAACAGAGCAGACAATAGTGTCCTTGAGAAATACTTCACCACAAGAGGAAAAGGAATCTAGGGCTCTAGAATTGCAAGTCAGATTCAGCAAGGAGACATAAATATGGGACCACTTAACCAAGCCTGACACAAGTCATACCATAACCAACCAGCTCAGCGATGCAGCAGTCAAGTATGTGCGCTCTCAATTGCACCGCAAGGTGGTAGAGTGTTAGCGTCTCCAGTTCTGGGAGCAAGAAATTGAGTTTCAACCTTTCTGGCACTAAGACGTCATAGAGGCTGCAGCTTGGAACAGTGTTCCAACCGGAAGTGACACTTCAGTGATACTGTGAGGGACAACAGTTGAGTTCTGGCTTGGTTACTGGAGTCCTGTCTCTGATCCATGGGAGTAAGTGACAACAGGCCTGTTCTGAAACAGAATTCCCAGTGACAGGAGAGAGGGAGTCTACAAGGGCCTTAGAAGTAAAGCACAAAAACATCTGAATTCAGTTTGTACTCACAAACTGCTGAAAACTAGACCATTCATTCTTTGTATCTTTTCTGAATTTTTAACTATGGTTGGGTAATACTGTTATGAGTGGAAGAAAACAATAAAAAAAAGTTATCTTAAAAAGAGCAAGTATTATATTCTAGTATGAACTTGGATTTCCTGTTACTCAATGAAAATGTGTAAAGCACCTCCCACATACCAGGTCCAGTGCTAGACAGAAGATACTTCAAGATAGAAGTATCTCGTTCCTCCTCACAGTCTCATAGGAATTTTAGTACAGCGACGGAGTCCAGGCTTACTGGTATCACTAAGGAGGGAATGACCAGCTCTGTTTAGAAGGCAAAGTCAGGAAGTTGAGAGGTGGATCCAAAAAAAGAGGAACTATTTGAGTGGGGTGTTAAAGTATAAGCAGACGTCCTTCAGATAGAATGGGATGGCAGGTAGCACAGTGAGCAGCAAGGCGGTGAAAAACGATGGGGCGGGATGTATTGGAAGGACTAATGTCCAGGAATAGAGCATGTGAAGAAAATCTCAGATTGGGTAAGGACACAGGCCAGGCGGATCAACAAGTTCATCATATGACATGAAACTAAATTTGGATTTTGCCCTCCAGGGAATGGGGGAGCCAGTGAAAAAATTTAAACAAGGTCTTAACATGATCATATTTGCATTCTTGAAAGATTTGTCTGTAGACTATCCAGGAGATAGATTTGATGAGCAGTGGTGCTAAGGGTGAAAGCCAGTTAGAAGGCTGGAAGAATATCTAAGGAGACAACTGTTATATCCCAGGACAGAGGCACTAAGTTCCTAAACAAAGGTTGTACAGAGGGGATGGGTAAAAGAGGAGAACTAACAATACCTGGTAGGAAGACAGAATTTCCAAGAATTCATGCCTAATAGACTATGAGGAGTGAAGGAGAAGAAGGCATTTAGGATGGGACTCCTAGGATTCTGTGAGCCTGGATGACTTAAAGAATGATGCCATTAAACAGGACAGGGAATTCTACAGGAGAAGCAGGTTTTTTTAACCCAAACGAAAACAGAATGTGTGTTCTGTACATCATATGCTATTTATAAAAATCACAGTTGCTAAGGGATGCCATGTGGTTTTTTAGTTGCAGTAAACACAAATACAATCATGAAAGGCATACAGTGTGTGGCAGTGGGAATGAAAAGGAAGGTATTTGCCTTCTCCTTTGCTAAGGTGTTTTTTTTTTAAAAAAAACATAGTCATGGAAGACAGTCACACAGGGTCTCCCTGGAGCACAAAGAACACCTAGAAAAGTGCTAGCCAGGAGCCCAGGGGCTTCCTTCCTCTCACAGAGCTTCCTTTCCTACTCAAAATAAAGGCTGCTGGGGTTTATTTTCTTTAAGCATTTGCTCTATAGAGATCTTATAACCTTCAATTAAAAAAAACTATAAAAATGATGTCTTTTTACTGTTTTCATAATGAGTTATATTTAATGTTGCTCTAAGACAATAAAAGAGAAATTTATGATTCTGATCTGATTTTCAGATCATAGACTACATATCTAAGAAAGCCTGTAAGAAAATTTGACCTGCTAACATGGGATCTCTAAAATTAAACATACAAATTAACAACAAAAATATGTAATTTTTCTCCATATAACAGGTTTTAATGTACAGTTGACCTTTGAACAATAAGGGTTTGAACTGATGGCTCCATTTATATGCAGATTTTTTTCAACAAGTACATTGGGAAAAGTTTTGGAGCTTTGTGATTATTTGAAAAAACCTACAGATGAACCATGTAGGTCTCTCTCTGATACTTGAAGAAATTTTGTATCAGCCTATCATCATAGATAAGTTGTTTTTTTAATGTAACAATCCTTCTAATGTTGTATTATAAATATGAAAAAATATGTAATTTTAATTGATAACATTAACTCTAGAATTTTTTTCCAAGAAAATGAGTAAGATGCAATAGCTGCTTTTTCCAAAAGTGGTCTTCAAAGTAAAAGTGTTAGAAATTTTCCAGTTTAGATTTAATGTTAAGTTTTACTCAGTTAATTAGAAGTCCTCCTTTTTCATGCCAATTTTTTCCAGATGTCTCCAAGAGGCCCTTTGAAGAGGTAATAAATTGTCTGATCTCTTATTTGTTGAAAATAATACTAAAAAAAAATTTTTTTTAAAGAAAACAATACTATGCTTGAGTAAATTAATAAATCATTGGCTTGTGATTGGAGGCTAATCACAAGACTGGAGGCTAAAGTCCAGTACCTTCTTCTTCTCAGCTAATTCTACCACTTCAGCTGGTCAGGGGGTCCTCATATCATTGCTGGTGAAAATGTGACATTCCCAGAATGATTAACGGATGCCCATTTGAACTGCCAAGAACAAGTTGCTGGTTCATGCAGCTATAAAACTATTGAACTGGAAGAGACTGATGAGATCACCTGAGCTCACTAATCCCTTGCCCGGAGGCATGATCCCACTGAAATGAGGCTTCCTCACCAAAATGTCTGTACTTCTGAACAACACTGAAGAGAGAGAAAAAGGAGAAAGAGCACAGGTGCCAAAATTGTAATAATGAAAAACTGCTAATCTTCTTAGAAACAATACCCCATCCTGTACCCCGACTTAACCAGGGAGGAAATGATTGGACAAGGTCTTCTGAGAGTCAGAGAACAAGGAAGCTAAGCTTGAAGGCTGTGACAACCGGGCCATAACCATTGGCCTGTGTCCCTGCACTTGATCCAGGAAATGATTTCAGACCTCCCTCAAAACCTGAAGTTGTACCACTGCAAAAGCTACACATTAGTGGATTACACAGTGCAATAAGCCGTGTAAGTGTAAGAGCTGGAAGAGTCGGTTTTATTTTAATTTTTTTAATAAAACGTTTTTTAGCACAATTTCTGACAAAAGACCAGCGTACAGTAGCGGTCAGGGTAGAAGTGGGCTCACGGAACCAGGAGACGTGCCTTTCTGTGACTTATTTATCCTGCTCACTAGCCCCTGTGACAACTTGGGCTCCACAGTACAGTCTGAAAACCCCTCCTCCTTTAGACAGATGAGGAAACTGATCTTTGTGTCGAGGATTGCTTATTTGTAAGGCATAGAGACCTACTAAAGGCTCTCAGGTAAAGGGGGAGATACCGATAACAGAAAGAGGGACGCTGACAGAACCCAGAGGTCAAGTCCCCAGAGCTGGGATCCCACGAGACAGCGTCTAAGTGCATCTGCTTGTTCTGCTCTGCAGACAGATGTAACAATGCTGCGAACTCCAAAGGGAGTTCTTTCCTGTTTTCTCAAATTTGACAACTAGGCCCACAGCTGGGAACAAAACTGCTAAGTAGTCCTTATTCTAATTTCCCAGAACAACCAGCTGTGAGGTCAGACAGGGTTGGCTGAGAGGTGCTTTACAGCAGAACCAGTGCTACCACCACTCACTACCTCACCACTCATACATCTAAAAGAGGGAGCAGTGAGGATCTCCTTTGGTCTGGGAAGTAAAGCATTTATAAAGAGAAACTATACCTACATCTTACCTCACTGCAGCTGACCACAGGTGAAACGCTTCCCCTGCTCTGCTCCCCTACTGAAGAAGGCAGACTTGGCTACCACACTGACTAGCCTCACATTAAACTTCTGATAAAAAATTTCAGGGCACTCTCACCACTGCATGATCTTTGTATATTCCAATAGTGAATTAGGTTTTCCTCTTGTTAAAACTGCTATCTCACACCTTCCCTCTGCTCAAACCAATAATAACCTCTCCTCCTACACTCAGCTGGTAAATCTTCCTTAGGAAATAGACATAATCAGAAAAGAATTGTCTCATCTTCTCACCAACAAATCTATCCACCAATGTACACGCATCTGGTACCCTTATCCTTTGCTTGTTACAACACTGTCCCTGTCCCCAAGGCCACCTGTTCTGTTTCAGAACTGAATCTAATCCCCTTTTCTTCTTAAACAGGTTATGCACATCTTTCTGGTGTCATCAATCTATCTATCTCTGTTTATTATTCCCATTAATACACAGTATTGAGAATAAATAAATTAAATAGTTTGAACCAATGTCCCCCTCTAGTTCTTAACCCATTTCTCTGAAAACCTTTAAACCAAAATCCCTCCAAACATTTGCCTATTTTGATACTAAATTATCTATTCAACTGTCTTTTGAGTGTATTTTTGGTGTATTTTTTCCTATCTTAATACTTTCAATCTTTCTGTTTTTCCACATTTTTAGGTGTGTCTTTTGAGAGCAACACATAGTTGTTTTTTAATTCAGTCTGGTAATCTTCGCTTTTATTGATAGCATTTAGGCCACATATATAATGTAATTATTGACATATTTGGACTTCATTCTACTGTCTGACTGTGTGTTTCCTATTTCCTCACCAGGTTCTACACTCTTCATCTCTTTATTACATTGTTTTGTTTCAGACTGACATTAGTTATTACTCCAGTTTTCCCCTCCATAACAGTTATACACTTTTTCCTTACCATTTTTAGAACTTACTCTAGAGATTATGCCACCAACTTAACAAAATCTAACATTAATTGGCACCTTTACCTTTTCTTACACAATGTGATAAACTTTGTTTCTCTCTGTTGTTGTGTATTTTAATTCTCTATATATTTAGACCCAACAGAAATTATAACTCTGGTTTTATACAGTCATGCAGAGTTCCACACATTCACCCTTTTGGTTGCTCTTTAGTCTTTCCTGCATCTCCTACTTCCTCTCTGGTTTCATTTTCCCACTACCTGAAAAAAAATCTTTAGTGCTCCTTTCAGTGCATAATGCATGCCTGCTAGAAAAAGAAAAAACAAAAAAGCTGTTTTCTTCACAAGTTTTTGGTCTGAAAATGTGTTTAGTTCATCTTCATTATTGAAGGCTATCTTTTCAGATGTTTAGACACCTAGGTTAGCAGTTATTTTCTTTCTGAACTTTGTAGAAAGTTCTTTAGTTTCTGATGAAAAAAAGAGAAATCTCATTCTGTCGCTTCATGAGGTTCCTGTGGTTACTTTATGTTCTTTTTTCTTTTTGTCTTAGTTTTCAGTACTTTTGCTATAATTAGGCTAAGGCGTGGTTTCTCCTTTTAGTTATCTTTGTTGGGTTTTACATTGCTTCTTGAATCTATGGTTTAATATTCATTAACAGGTTTGGAAAATGCTCAGCCATTGTCTTATCAAATATTGCTTGTGTCCCATTTTCTCTCTCCTCTGCTTCTTCAGGGCTCCAATTATTCACACTAGATGTTCTCACTCTATTTCCTATTGACCTTAAAAATGAAGTAAGATCTTTAGCTAGCCAAAATGAGCCAAATACTAGTCAGGAATAGCAGAGAAATTGCAATTTGAAACAAGCAAACTATGACAACCCACAGGAAAGTCCAAGGAGACAAAGGGAAGGGCAGTGTTGATTATGTTTTGGGAGGAAACTAGTGAGGGCTATGGCAGGATTTTTACTGGCTGCAAGCAGTGGTAAACTTGTTGTTGATAGATTTACCTCTCTGGGTTTCTTTATTCTTCCAAAACTTACTATTCTTCACCATTTTGTTAGCTACCCAATACTTTCAGGCAGAAAGAATGTATAGTCTTGTTTTTCCAGTTGTTCTCAGAAATGGTATATAAAGCCCACAAAGGTAAACCCAGCACTGAAGTTTACTTTTCCATTAGGAGATCCAAGAAGATGTAGTTGAGAGGCTGAGAAAGTATACAGCACTTTTAACAGACTCACGAGACTAACGGGACAAAATACATAACCCAGAGTATGCCAAGGGGGAGAACCAGGTAGTCATCTTCCACCAGGCTTTGAGCTGGAATCTCAAGAACCTAACTCTTGGAGTAAGTGTGAACCAGAAGTAGTTCAAGTTTGGCAGGAACTGAAGCTCAGTTTTAAATAAACTCAACCCTCAAAATTGAATTAAGGAAACCTCACATTGCTAGTGCCCCTAACTACCTATCAGAAGAAACCACAAATTCTCTCAAGTAAGATAACAGCATTCTAGGCCTCAAATTATTCCTACAATGTCTTAGTATACAGTGTCCAGCACTCAATAAAATAGTATATTAGAAGATAAAATGACATGAGTGAAAGTAAAAGAAAAAAAAATTCTAACAATAAACATTGTAAACTGACTATACTTCAATAAAAAAATTAAATTAAAAAATTTTCTTAAACCTAAAAATAGAAATAGACTCAAAGGAGCATCAGATAATGGATGTATCTTTAAGATTCTTACTTTGCTCAAGGAGATTAAGGTTAGATAAGGAAATCTGACAGAAAATTGGAAACTAGAAAACAAACCAATTGAAATTCTAAAATTAAACAAGTTTATACCGTATAGCATAGGGAACTATATGCAATATCTTGTAGTAACTTAAGGTTAAAAAGAATATGAAAATGAACATATGTATGTTCCTATATGACTGAAGTATTGTGCAGTATGCCAGAAATTGACACAACATTGTAAACTGACTACACTTTAATAAAAATATATATATTTTAAAAAAAGAAATTCTAAAATTGAATTTAACTGAAGTTAAAAACTCAGTGGATGGATTTAATAACAGATTAGATGCAGCTGAGGAGACAATTAGTGAACTAGGAGATATGTAAAAATGGTTACGAGAATGAAGTATAAAGAAAAAAAAAAGGAATGGAAAATACAGAGAGAGGTTATAAAATAACAGCATGGAAATGAACAAAGGAAACCCACATACATCAAAGCGGAGTCAGGAAGCGGTGCAGGGAGGGCTCTCTTGCCCATTATCACTCACTACAGCCTACAGACCCAGAAAGAAGAAAGAGGATTTCCTTCTGATCCAGCAACAACTGGCTTATGACAATATTCTCACGACTGAGAACAGAGCCTGGCACATTGTGGAAGCTCAATAAATACTTGGATGAATAAACAAATGAACAAATGAATAAGGAACACAGTTGTATTATCAATAAATGGTTGAGGTGATGATGTTTAGGAAGAAAAAATTATTTAGATGAGTGGTTCTCAAAGTATAGTCCACAGACCAGTAGTATCACATCATCTGGAAGCTTTTTTAAAAAAGTACAAATCCTGGGACCTCCCACTCCAGACCAGCTGAGTCAGAAACTGGAGGTAAAGAGAGCAATCTGGGTTTCATCAAGTCCTTCCAGAGATCCTGATGCATGGTAAGTTTGAGAATCACTGGCTCACTGCCTATTCTTTGCAAATTAAGTTTTACGGAAACACAGCCACTTCCATTCATTTACATACTCTCTAGGCTGCTTTTGCTCTAAAATGGCAGTGTTGAGTGGTGGCAACAGAGACCTTGCAGCCACAAAGCCTTTGATATTTGCTCTCTGGTCCTTCACAGAAAAAGTTTTAGTGACCCCAAGTTTAGGTCAACACTTTACACTGCTTAATTGTGGCAGAGTAAACACATACATCTATCTCTTTCCCATCCACATGTCACCAAAATGTTAAAGAAAAGATATGGTTAAAGAAGGATCCGTAACAGACAGAAAAACAGAAAGGCATGCCATCAGTGGACCAGAAAATGTGAGGAATTTCTGGTACACAAAGAGTATTTGGGGGAGGAGGAGAAGGCAAATGAGATCAGATCTACAGAGAAATGAATAGGAGAAACTTCAATACAGGGTCCAACTAGAAGCTATAGCAAAAGTTCCTAAGAAAACCCTGGATGAGTTTTATGCTTCAGGCTAATCAAACTAAATCAGTACTGGAGAAATCACTGGATGAGTCATAAAAGGACCAGGCAGAAGATCTGGCCAGTGACCGTTTGACACAAAGACCTGCACAGCTGGCTGCAGACCTCATATATAAACAAAGCTAAAAGGCTTTGGGGAAGGCCCCCGGCTTCAGTGCTGGGGCCTGAGAAGTGGAGTCCAGCAGGACTTCCACACTGACAGCAGAGGACAGAAAGAAAAGAGGATTCGGGTTCCAGCACTCACCACCAGGATAAACTGTCCTGCACAGCTCTCTAAACTGGGGGTTCTGAAATCAGAGAGTCCCAGAGCATCTTCTGGGAATGGAAAGGGACAATGTACAAGCTAAGGCTGGGAAGCCCATTTTCACTCAGTGGCAAGCAACTTACACTGTTATAGGTTAAACTGTATCCCCGCCCCCAACAAAAATATACGTTGAAGTCCTAATTACCAGTACTTCAGAATGTGACCTTACTTGGAAATAGGCCATTGCAGGTATAACCAGTGAAGACGACATTCTAATGGAGTATGGTGGGCCCTTAATCCAATATGATTTATTTGTCCTTATAAGAAGGGAGAGAGTCAGAGAGAGGAAAACACCACATGAAGACACAGAGACAGCCACAGAGGGAAAATGACCATATGAAGACAAAGGCAGAGACAAAACACAAGCCAAACTATCCCTGGGGCTGCTAGAAGCTGGAAGAAGGAAAAAAGGATTCCCCCCTAGGGGCTTGGCGATTATACAGGCTTGCCAACACCTTGATTTTGGACTTTTTAGCCTCCAGAACTGTAAGAGAATTCATTTCTATTGTTTAAAGCCACCCAGCGTGGGATATTTTGTTAGCGCACCTCTAGGAAACTGGCACACCAGCCCTCCGGGCCCGCATTCCACTGTACTCCTCCTTTATCACCACAAGTGGAGCATACATTAACACACAAGTAAACAGGGATTCTCATCCAGCCAAGGAAACAGACCTCACCAACAATAAGAACAGATAATCATCACCAAATATTTAAGGAGAATCAACAGCATTAGAAAGGGTCATCTGGTTCAAATAACAGAAATAAAACCAACAGAAAATTAATGGGGGCAACAGAACAAGACCTCAAAGTAAGTACAACTAATGTAGTTGGAGAGATTTGAGAAGATACTATATTCATTAGCAAAAAATATGACTGCTATAAAAAAGAGAAAACAATTGGAGTTCTTAGGAATTAAAACTATTATTGCCAAAATTAAAAAAAAAAAACAACTATGCTGCATAGCACAGTATTACGTATGTGTAAGTTAGGAGAAAAGCACACACAGAAGACAACAAAATATCTTTGGTGATGCAAGAATACATGCATATTTGAGAACATGTATCAAACATCTTAAATAGAAATAGTGATGGGGAAATGGAAATGCAAATCAGGGATGAAGTTTAAAAAGCAAATGAGTGAAACAAGATTCTTACATGGACAGATGATAACGTGCTACAAACTAAGGTTTTATAATTAAGTCAACACTCTACACTCAGGATTCAGAAAGGAAAAAAAATATTAATGGAAGAGCTGAATTCTAGAATAGATACAGCTAAAGATTAACTTCAGAACTAAATAACTAAACTGAGGACTTCTCCCAGAGTACAGTGCAAAAGAAAAATGAAAAATGTTAAAGAAAAGTTATGAGACAGGAAAAGAGATCTAGATGATTTTAAACACCTCTCGTGTAAGTCCTCAGCAGAATGGAATGGAAGCAATAAAATATGACAATAAATAATAAAAGAAAATTTCCTGGAGCTAGAGAAAAACTTTAGACAAAGGGCTTTCTAAGAGGAATGAGTGGGTGGAGGAGCTCAGGAATCTACACGTATACAATCTTGGTGAGATTTCAGACTACCAAGGATAGGGAGAAAAATACCAAAACCTTCCACAGAGAAAATACAGACTAATTAGTTTAAGAAAAAAGTATCTAGATGCCAAGCAACTGAGGAGAGAGTAGGTGGTTATATACATTCTTAAAATTTGGCTCTAGAAAAAAGCTAGGCAGTGGATTGTGTTGCTAGAATGTCATTAAGAATGAGCTAAGGATATTAAAATTGTTACTTCCCTCATAAAGCTCTATGTTCCGGCAAGAATGAGGTAATTATAATTCTGGTCCCTGCTGTTAATGAACTAGTGCCAAAATAGCAAAGCCCCATCACCCAACTTTTCTTATGAAACCCACCTCTCGTAAGAAACAGTTCATAAGATCACATTCTAATGTTTACATATGCATAATCCAAAATAATTTCTGTAAACTCTAATTATGTAGCATCATTTCATACCGTAAGTCCCCCATGAATCTCATTTTATACACAACACTGAGGCCAGAGAGAGGATACTGCTCCAGAGATCTGTGGGTGGCAAAACAAGGTCTAAGACCCAAGGCGCTGTGACTTTGTAGCCACTGTGTCATGCTGAGAGCTTAGCACTGATCCTCCTACGCTTGTGTTTGGGCTCCTTTGTGATGAAAGATGTATATTTGTGCCATTGGAAGAGTTGGCTTAGAGTCCAGAGACTCACAACAGAGCAAACCTCCCTGTCCTTTGCAGAAATCCTCAGTCCTGGCTTAACAAGCTCACCAGTCAAAGGCAGTAAATCTGAGGTTGCTTCAGGTTACCAGAGGGGTGAGGGGTGTAATACAGAGACTTAAAAACCACGTCCAGGCATTGTTCAATGACTACTCATACTAAATATTTTCCCCCATTGGGACAGACAGTCTGAAATCCCCATTAGTGACCACCATGACTTCCTGATCCACCTGGGGGGGTTTTTCAGATCCCCAGACCTTATGGATAAAAGTTAAACAGTATCTCTAGCAGTACTTCCTCTTCAAAAGCAACACCAGAATAATCATTCAAATCCCATGGACTAGTACAGATAACTGAGATATGCTTTCAAATTAAGAGACACCATTTCCTCCTTTTAAAAAATTATTGTTTAATCCACCAAAAAGCAAATCCAATGTAAAATTCATTGAATATGGCCTTTAAAACTTGAAATTCATATACAAAATAGCCTATTAATGGCTAAGTTTCCAATAGCTACCAACGTTTCCTAAATCTATATTACATAGGCTATAGAATAAAGTATTGTCTTTAAGGCAAACCCAGTCTTTTTGAATTTTTCAAGGCCAATTGTTTTCATATAAACCAGTATTTTATTCTCTTCTCATATCTCTATTAGTCAATGCCAAACCATGTTTCCTTCCTCATAGTAGTCCTTTGACAAAATCCATTTTTCTGTTGTTTTCAGAGAATAAGACAGAAACTGTGACTAATTCACAGGAAGAGGTCAATGAAAACCAGAATAATTTTAGGTTTTCATTACATTTAAGCAATATCTCTAGTAGGGTGGGGAGTGGCTTTCCAGACAACTTTCTGGATGGAAAATATGAGTGGGAAAGACACCAGCCCTGTATAGTTAAACATCGAGATAGAATTTTCTTTTCTCCTTGGCAACCAAAAGCTTGATTTTCATAATTCAACATATAATTTTAAACTAGGGCAACCAGATTTGCAACATGAAAACTAAAATTTTATTACTAAATTACTCTTGCATACTGCACAAGTCATACTAAAAGAAAGAGCAAAGGGTTTTTAAAACAATCTTACACAATGAAGGAAGGCCCAGGAATCCTCTCCCTGAGGTGAATGTATTAAAAAGAACTCTTTGTCTGTTGAAAGTTGAGCTAAATTTATACCATTAAAGCTGGTGAGATTTATTTCTCACTTCTAAGCAGATAAAGGAAGAAGAATGCACACTGACTTTAAGAAAATCCAGAATACTGCCAAAATTCTGCCTCCTACCTTGGCATTCTGCCTTTATCCTGAAAGATAATAGCTAATCGTAAAGTGAACTGTCAACAAGGGGAAGGAGGTTTCAGTGAGGGACAGAGGGAAAAAACAGCAACAAGAAGAGAAAATTATTAAGCCGACTGACCCTCAATTTGGGTCTTGGTTTGCATTTGTTTATGCAAACAGAACTAAAAAACCAAATAGCCGCTTTAGCCATGGGGAGAAGTTAAAAATGGCTGACTGAGAATTCCCCTGCTTTCATCAAATAATTGATGAGTGAATACTGCATCAACTTGGTCTTTCTGATGTCCCTAGATGGCAATAAGAAAACCTTAACATGTTAGGTGTATTGCCAATGATGAAAAAAATCTTCTGTGTGGTTTTATAAAATCACTCAACTATCAGTGCTTTTGCTAATCCTTTTCCATTTGCCAAAACAAAGATTTTCAAAGAAAGGCTCTATTTTTCATTAACATATTCAACTGGACACAGGGAAAGTAAATAGGCATCTACCAAACCACACAAGCAGAATAGTCTTTTCCACACTTGAAAGAAAAAAGGACCCAGAGAATCCACGGTGTGGGGCAAAGGCAGGCTGAAATGAGACAAGAACCCGATGGACCTATTATCTTTGCATTGTCCCACTTACTTGTTTGCTGTTTTGCACAAATCATATTGAATATCAAGATTTGGTTTCTTATGAATAAGATACTTAATAAAGAAGCATATTAGCTAAACTATAAGTGCCTTTTAAACGTTCACAGAATTTTACAATTTGTTGAACAAGCATTGAGAAACATAGCTTGTATAATTGCATCATTAAAAATATTTTTGACTATTACTAAAGGAGCCCAGCGATACTGAATACAAAACACCTAGGATTTGCTATTTACGTTTATGAACAATTGTCTACTCTAATTTTCTTGTTCTATATTTGTTTTATTTTCTCCATGCAATGTACTTTGTTTTCTTTGGGATCATGTTAAAGAAAAGGAGAAAATTCTTTAGAAAGCAGGACTAGATGACAACTTTTTCAAAAAAAGAAAAGAAAAGAAAGGAAAGGGAGGATTTAAGTGTATGGAGCAATACAGGAAGGATAGTTACAGGGCATAAAATCATTTCTAATGCAAAGAAGATATACAAGCTTGTCAGTTTGCTAGGGTACCTTTTGCTTTTCTCTGTTATTTCTGAGTATTTTGTGAGATGGCCAGTTTTATACAGCATAGAATCAAGTAAGAGTATAGACAAAGTAATTTGCAAAGCTGAGAGATGGGTGTAACCATAAGTCCCCTGATCCTGGTTCCAGTCTGTCTACTGAACTGGGTACACTCCAACAGAGATCATAATTCACCTGAGGCAACAAGTGAGAGACAAGGAAAAAAATTGGTAAGAACTCCATGATAGGAGAGATTGTGGCTATTGCCTCCACGTATGTTTAGAATCCTTTCTTTTGAGTGTGTGTTTGTGCGTGTGTATAACAACTAGTCGGTATCCACTTACTTGGATGTGATTTCAGATGCTATATTATTAAAATAAGTCCAGTATACAACAGCCTCAGTAAGGAATCATACAGTGACAGGGAACTCACTACTTTGTAAGACGGTCTACTTTATTTTTGTAAATACCAGCCATTGTTCCTAATATTGCCATCCAGAACTTCAACCTGAAAATAAATTCTTTATCTTTTCCTACCCATCTCCCACCACCACCACAAATCCCCTTTCCAGACATTGCTACATCTGTTAATAATATAACCATTTGTCAATCTAAAAAGAATTCCGTGTTCCCTTTCATCTAAAAATCCATTCATTTACCAAGTGTTGATTCCACTTTGGAATCTGTAGCTTCTATCCCTACCCAGTTTCACGTATAACATATCATCACTTCTGCTATATATTCATTCATCATATAGATCAACTCGAATACAACACAGATTACACAAGGACATGACTATCAGGAGGGAACACTGAGGACCATCTTGGAGGCTGACTACCACACAATGTGACGGGAAAGATGACCACTGAGAATGTTAGGATCCTTGAAGAGGCTATCTTTCCTGGTAAGTCTAGCAGAAAAAGTTCTAGAGATAATACTAATTGGCTCCGTTTAGAGCATGTGCCCATTCGTGAACCAAAAATTTTGACCAGAGGAATGGATTCCTTTAACTGAGCACATCAGGGTCATGTGCCCATGTAGCTCTTGAAAGGGGATGATGTCATCTCCACCTGAACCACTGAATCAGAAAAGAGGGGATGCTGAAGAGAAAAATTATGTATGTGCTGTGCTTTACCTCACATTTCAACTGCTTTCTTAGTCTTCTAAATATCCTCACATTACCGGGCCTCTTTGCCTTCCTTTTCAAATGGCACACGGCTAACAAATTAATTTTCCTAAAACTCAATTTGCATCAAGTGTTTTCTTTTAAAAAAACTTCCCCGAATAGCTCCTTACTGCCTACAAAGTAAGTCCTTTGTCCTTAACCTTGTATTCACACTCTTCCACAATCTGACTCCAAACTCCTATTCTAGTGTAATCTATCATTTTTCACCTCTCTGAAAACTAGTTTACTCACTCTCCTCCACAAATGGCTTTGACTCCATGGCCTTGTTCACATTGTTCACATTCCTTATTCTCCAAGAATGCCTTTTTCTCTCTTCTTCCTTTATTCAAAGTCCACCCATTCTTCGAATACAATTCTTGAGTTTACTTCCATACTTTTTCCTTTCTGGAGTCATCCCAGCCTGAAGGAACTACTCTCCCTTTCTCTCTCTTGATAATATTTTTGTTGCATCATTCTTTGGCAAATATGACGTACTACTTTATTATATCATGAATTCATATTTCAATAAATAACACATATTGTCCACCTATATCTACTTATCTAGATTGCAAACTTCTTAAAGGCAAGGCTTATGGTTTATATTTCTTCTCATCCCATGGAAGGCTTAGCTTGCAAATAGTAAATATTTGTTTATTTGATTTTGATGGTACACCTCTGGATATTTATACATATGAATATCTTTAATCCAGTTTAGGAATTAGAAATTCTGATCCATGTACACATTAACGAAAAATGCCAAGTTTCCACCAACTAGTCACTATACAATGAAATTCACATATTTTTAAAATTCTGACAGCACCCCGGGTTCAACATATTTCACGCCAGAGGAAGGGCTGTTCAGTAATTAGAAAGGTACTCTATTTCTAAAAAGATGTGTACTTTCTGTTACACAACTGCAGAAAATGAATTGTGACTTTCCGAAATGAACTGAATTATTGACGCAATAATCAAGATAATTTTAGCCAGCAGTTAAATACTACTGCTCCAAGCTATCTATCTGCAGTGATTAGATTTACCAGACTCTTATTAAAGAAGCCTGTTTGGAACAAAGCACAGTCGATGCAAATTGCTTCTAGGAAACTATTTCTGAAAACATTTAGCTATTTATGTCCTTGGCCAGAATTATTTGAGTTTTGGCTTGCAGTCTCTATTTTGCTTTCCTGGTAGAAATGTGTACTCACATTATCCTGCCTGCAAGGATTCCTTGCCAGAAGGAAACCCCCATCACTTCATCATGAAATGACAAGAGCTCTCGCAGGTACACTATTGGTATATACTCTAAGGGAAATGAAGCCACCCACCGTGACATCCTTACCAAGCATCTACTAAGACACTGTTCTAGGTATTGTGGATAAACAGTGTCAGGTGCTGCAGATATACAAAGTCATCCACAGGTTCCTCTATGAAAAGTAGCAACACAAAACAGTATGCAAGCTCTATGTCAGTAATAAGGATAATATGTGTAATCATAAATAAATAGAGAAGAGAGAGTTTCATGTGGGCTGGGAGAACTCAAGAAAGCTCTCATAAAGAAAAGGGATCTAATCAGTGGATTACTTAGTAGAGGTGGGTAATTTAGTAGAGTCCCAGCAAGAGACAGGACCAAAAATGACATGTTCTAGACCAATAAGATGTAAAAAGAGGGCTTACACAGAGGTATAGTAGGTAAAAGAAGCTAGGTAATTTGTAAATACATTAGAGAAGAGTTTCAGCAGTCTGTGCTTTGTCCTCTAGACAATGGAGATTTTTGAAAGTTTAAGAGCACCTAAAAATAATGTTTTAATATAAAGTGAGAATAATTAAATCACTAAAATAAGTGTTAAGAAAAAAAGAGACAATAAAAAACAGAATCTTTTAAAATAGAAATCACAAATAGCTTAGAAAGGAGTTAATAAAGCTTAAAGTCAACATATGAGTAGGAAGTACAGAATTTTAACATTACAGTGGTTGAATCATCTTATATAACTGTAATAATTCAGCACTTTCATTCACATTTTAGTGTTTTTTCATGATTATGAAACAATCCACATTCATTGGAGTCTTTAGAAATTTTAGCAATGTAAAATATAACTGGAAACTTGGTAAGATAGAAAATTATAAGAAAAAATTTTTTAAATGTGATGATACAAAAGAGGTATCAAAAACTTTGTTTTAAAATTTAAATTCTTCATTTTTAGTAAGAACTTTACTTAAACCCTACTTAGAGATACTTTTGACATCATTATATCAAACTTTTAACCAGTTTATCAGCTTATATCACTTCAGATTTTAACAACTTAGAAGAGTTTTGATGCTAGGTGCTGACATGTTAATAGCTTTCAGTCAGTTAAAGCTCAAGTTGAGAGTAAAAGCCAAAAAAACCATTTTAAAAAATGTACACTCACCAGTTAGAATAGTCTCCTAAGTACAGAAGCAACCAGCTACTTGCATCTAAAATTATTGTAATTATAATGAAGTAATCTACATTCCTAAAGACCCTACATCATGAACAAAACATTAAATTACATAGCATTTAACCTGTTTAAGAAGGTCTTGAGACATTATTATCAAGAACAATTTTCTTTAAAACTTTTGGACTTAAATGGGAAATATTAAATTATTTAAATCCATAATTATTCAAAACAAATGATAAACTGTGATAATAATAATTAGCTTGGGAAAGTTGTCTATTATAACAACAGGTTTCAAATTTTTAAATTACGAAAAATTAAATAAGATAACAAAATAAATGAGTCATAGACATATTTGAAACACAAGGATGCAGGCACAGAAGTTACTATTTTAACAAGTGTTTAACACTATTTCTCAGTCAGAATGCCACCACACTTAAAAGGAGTGCTTATTATTGAACCAAAATCTTTTGAGCAAAAAGTTAAAGCATAAATTGGAATACTATGGATACCAAATAATATACGGATTTTATAAAATTGTTATGCCTCTTAGGAAGCTTCATTACGGCTAGAAATCCAGCTTAGCAAAAGTCAAAGAGGAAAAACACAGATTTCGAAAGTTGGGTGCAAGATGAGAAATGCTAACTGAAATACTTATGGCACTTGTTTTATGATTTGTGGCTCTGGACATTTACTAATTTTCCCTGCCTAGACATCCTCTTTCAGTGATTCTTCATTCTGATATTAAACCTTTCCCAATGTAATCCAGTGTTCTGAAGGAAGATGACCTCTTCCCCAGCTACAGGGATCTGGATCAAACCATGCTCGGAGCTCCTTCTTTCGGTTTGAAAGGCAATATATTTCAAGTATTGTTCAAGTCATCTTGAATTTATTTGTATTGCATTTTATATATATATTTAAATTATATCATATTTATATATAATGTGTATGAAATATGTATGCATAGTTAAAATAATAATGAGTTGAATACTCATGTAGCAGACATCAGCTCAAGAATAAAATCTTAGTGTGTCAGAGGCCCCTAAGTGACCTTCCTTGTTGTAGCAGGCTTCCCATCCCCATCCTCACAGGTAGAGACACCATGCTAAATTTTTTGTCCATCATTCCTTCACTTTCCTTTATTATTTTAGCTCCTATGTACAAAAAACTATTTTCAAAATACTAGCAAGATGTTTTTCACTTTTTCACTTTAATTCTCTCACAAGTGAACAGTGCAGTTTTCCAGAGACTACATGACTCGTCATATTGCAGCAGTTTGAATGCAGAAACCTATTCAGTCAGGCATTAAAGACATTTGTGAAAAAATGTAAAGCAATGCCACGTTGCTCACTTTTTGTTTTGGAAAATATAGTATTTCTCATTAAAAAAAAGTTATTTATATTAACATGTAGCTAGTCTATCATGGTTATATAAAATGAAATAAGTATTTTAAAAATTTCTCAGTTTCAATTTCTAAGATGGTAAATATTGATAGATTTAACCCACAGAAACAAAAACCCTTTGGGTTCGTCAAATAATTTTTAAGAGTGTGAATAGGTTCTCAGACAAAAGTATTTGAGGAGTGCAACAGGAATGGTATTGCTGAAAGCTATCCACATGTTTTTAACCATCTTTCAGATTGATGTTGCTCTTATTATAAATTTATATAGTTTTTATTTTTGGATACTAATCATTTGCTCATACATATAACAAATACCGCTTTGCAATGTGACTAGTATTTTTCAGTCACTCTGTGGTTTCTTTTGATTATGAGGAATTTTAATATTAGCATCATATAGATACATTTTTTTATCTTTTGGTTCACATTCTTATGTGTGTCTTATTTAATAGGTCTATCTTTACTTTTTCTATGTTTTCTTCTTTAAAGATATTTTCCTATATTTTCAAGTTTTCCTTTCATATTAAGTTTTTCATTTTTCCTAGTTGATTTTTTGGGGGGAAAGTACAATTTCATTTTTTTCATAAAATGGGTTTTTATAAGTTAATGTAAACAATAGCCCTTCCTTCCCATGGATATACAAGCTCTGTTACAAATCACATTTTTCCTCCCTGCCTGGGACAGTCTTGAGGTTCTCTATTCCATTCCCTTGGTCTGTTTGTCTAACCCTGTGTTAAATAATTTTCACAGCTATATATTAGCCTTGTTATCTGGGAGGCCAAATCATAATGTTCTTCTTCTCTGGGAATTTCATGACTGTTCTTGACCTCTTGCTTTTCCTTGTTAATTTTAGAAATAATGTGTCTAGTCCCATGGAAAAACCATAATGGAACAATTAGAATCACACTTAAAATATAGATATATTTGGGGAGAACTGCAATTTTACCATACTGAATTCTTCTACCCAAGATTATGGAAGAAGTTTATGTTCATTTGGATATGCTTTAATTTTTTTAATACAATTTATGCTTTTCTCCATAAAGAGCTTGCTTATCTTTCATTAGATCGATTAGTAGGTACTTGGTGCTTTGAGTTGCTATAAAAAAAAGGTATCTTTCTTAATTGCATTATTTAACTACTCATTGCTGCTGCATAGATATACAATTGACTTTTGTATGTTGACATTTTTAATCTAGCAATCTTGCTAAACTCTGATTAAATCTCATACTTTGTGGACTCCAGGGTTTTCTATACAAAGTTGCAGTTGACCCTTGAACAACGGGGATTTGAAGTGCACAGGTCCACTTGTATGTGAATCTTTTTTTTTTTTTCAATTAAATACATACTACAATACTGCATGATACACAACCGGTTAAAACTGTAGATGAGGAAATGAGGAAACAGAGGGCCTAGTATGAAGTTCCACTGCGTGAAAATCGTTGTTAACCCTGCCATTGTTCAAGGGTCAATTGTATTTCATCTATGAATAATGACAATTTTGTTTCCCCCTTTTTAATCATTATACCTTTTATTTCTTGTTCTTTCCTTACTACACAAGCTAGGACTACCGGTATTATGTTGAACAGTGATGGCGATAGAGGACATCTTTTCCTGTTCATTATATAAGGACATACTTTCAACATTTTGTTAGGAAGTGCTGTATGGCTTTTGGACAGGCCCAATAGTAGGTTAAAAAATTCCCTTTTAGCCCTCCTACCCTGTTGCTGGGAATGTAAATTGGTGAAACCACTATGGAAAACAGTATGGAGGTTGCTTAAAAAACTGAAAACAGAGCTACCATATGATCCAGCAATCCCACTCCTGGACATATATCCAGAAAAGACAAAAACTCTAATTTGGAAAGATACATACAACCCAATGTTCACAGCAGCACTATTTACAATAGCCAAGACATGGAAGTAACCTAAATATCCATCAACAGATGGATGGATAAAGAAGATATAAAATAGAGAGAGAGAGACACAGGAATATCACTCAACTATAAAAAAAGATTGAAATATTGCTATTTGCAGCAACATGGTTGTACCTATAGAACATCATACTAAGTGAAGTAAGTCAGACACAGAAAGGTAAATATCATATTATATCACTTGTATGTGGAATCTAAAAAAGTAATACAAATGAATCTATTTACAAAACAGAAACGGACTCACAGACATGGAAAACAAACTTACAGTTACCAAAGGGCAAAGGGAAGTGTCAGGGATAAATCAGGAGTTTGGGATAGCAGATACAAACTACTACATATAAAATAGATAAGCAAAAAGGATTTACTGTGTAACACAGAGAACAATATTCAATATCTTGTAATAATCTATAATGAAAAATAATCTGAAAAAATATAATATATATAACTGAATCACTTTGCTGTACACCTGAAACTAACACAATATTATACATCAACTATGCTTCAATTTTCAAAAGTTCCCTTTTATTATGTTTGCTAAGAGGCTTTTTTTTAATGAATAGAATTATGCAGAATGCTTTTTCTCAATTTATTGAGATGATCACATGATTTTCTCCTTTGAACTGTTACTATAGTAAATTATGTTAATATAGTTTCTAATGCTAAATCATCTTAACAGTCTTGTGATAAACTTAACCATAATGTATTATCTACCTTTAAATTTTCTATCAAGCAATAAATTCATTCATATTAAAATTTTTTTTGCACTGAATTCAAAAATAAAATTGTACTATTTTTTACTAAGTTTGGTTTCAAGGTTGTGCTAACCTCATAAAGTGAATTAGGGAACATTCTTTCTCAATCTGTTTTCTGGAAGAGTTTGTATTATATTGTATTAGCCTGTTCTTTGAGTGTTTAGATAACTGATCACCTACACCTGATTTTTTTAGTTGTTTGTTGTTTATATTTTACTTTATAAAAAGATTTTAATTAAAGACTTAATTTCTCAAAAAAGGTGTTAAAATCTCTTACGGTGGTGGCAGCTTTTTAAAAATCTCCTTGCACTTCTGTCATATTATGTTTTGATGCTATGTTATTAGAGGCATATAAATTAAGAATTATTTTATCTTCTTGGTAAACTGAATCATTATGTATTTATCATTATGTAATGATCCTCTTCAAAGCCATTTTAAAGGACATTTCAAATCTACTTAAATGTAATTTTACTTAAATGTTTTAAAATAAATGACCTTGGTTAAATATAACGTTAAGAATAATAAAACAGATTAAAATGGACTCTTGTTGAATATCTCTCCCATTCCTAATCTTCTCTTATCCTTTTATAGTCATAAGGATCAAACAATTATGTTTATAGAAATTGTGGTTGGATTTTATCATATAAAGCTGGTTTCTTTCATTAGTATTAACAATAGATTTGTAATTTTGGTGATGACTCAGTTATTCCTGGAAACTGCATCTTAAACCCAGCATCAAAAAGATGATGAAATGACATGAAACTATGAAACAATGTCTTTGTGAATTTTTTAAAAATAATGAAACAAAGAAGGAAAGAGTCTACTGAAAAAAAATGTTTATGGCTGTACTGTTTTCTCAGGAGTTCATATGAGCGGAATATAAAGTAGATTCTATTCATCAAAAGAGAAAATGAGCATTTTTGGGTCCTTAAACAAGCTTATCTATCACTGCAATAACAAACTGCCCCCAAATTGACAGCTTAAAACAACAATTTATTATCTTTCATAGTTTTGTGAGCTGACTGACCTGGAGTCTTTGGAGTCTTTCATGCTTTTTGCTCAGATGGTAGATGGGGCTGAAGTCATCTGAAGATAGGCATTGGACATCCAAGATGGCTTCTTCACTCACAGGATTCACATTTCAACTAGGTAGGCTGTTCGGGCATCTGTGTCTTCCCATGGCCTCTCCCTGAGACTAGGTTGGGTTTCCTCATAGCATGGTGGCCTAAGGTAAATTTCAAATGTTTACTTGTTTCCCCTAAAACAGGAGCTCCAAGAGACCAAGGCAGAAGATACAAGGCTTTTTGTGATCCATCATTAGAAGTTACAATCATCACCACTACTGCCCTCTATTTGTTATACAGCCCAGCCCAGATTCACTGTTGGGAGGACCCTGCAAGAGGGCATGAATACTGGAAAGTGTCATTCACTGGGAGATTATCTTTGGAAAGCAGCTACCACAAGTGCTTTCTACAACATTTTACATAGAGGCTGGTCAAGGTGCCCAAAAATAACATTGAAAGAATCTAATGGGTTTAAAAAGATGGGGAAAAAATCAGGAAAAATTCTTTAATCCTACACAGCCAAGTGTGAATTTTCCAGTTAATTTTTCAATCTTTAGGTAATTCCTATAGCTCATCCTTCTGACCATATTCCCTTCTACTATTTTGGGGAATTTTATTGTATATTCAGACTGATACCAGAGAATGAGAAAAGGGCAGAACAAGCACCTAGAAACATTCATGATACCATGAAATGTGCCCCTTGATAGGCACATTTCTTTATTAAGTGCTAGGTGTACATAACAACTTATCATAGTATAATAGTGGGTATACTGAAAATGTCATAGAATTTTAGACCTTGAAGGGAATTGAAAGTCAATCTCCATTTTAAAGACATTTTAAAGCCCAGAGTGGTTAAGCAACTTGCTAAAGGTTTATATGTCATTGAAGACATTCTAACTCCTAGTCCACAAGTTTGCATACAACATGTTGCCTTTTCATTTACCTAGTAGTATGTCAACTAAAACTTTAAATTACTACCAAAGCAACTGGACTTCAGTACGGTTGATTCTTATTAATTTTTTGGACTTAAACGTGATACTTATGAGGAAGTGGAAAGTATAAAGTGGAGTACAGAGAGAGAAAAAGCCCATTTATTCTAGACCAACGTTTGCCAAATTTGAGTAAAGTATGAACTCCTTTTAAAGAACAAAGAAGGGGGAAAAAACCCTCACTGTTGACTAAACGATATGGGCTTTTTCTGGAAGCTTTGACTTGGACTAATTTTTCAAGATTCATCTATGTTGTAGTCTGTATCAGTACTTCACTTATTTTTACAATAATATTTGAATAATATCCTATCATTTCATTTATACAATCATCAATTGATAAATATTTAGGTTACTTCCACTTTTGAGCTATTATAAATTATGCAGCAGTAAACATTTGAGGACAAGTTCTTCTGCAGATGTATGCTTTCAATTCTCTTGGGTAGATAACTAGGAATGGAAGTGTTAAACAGTATTCCAAAGTAGGTGCACCATTTTACATTCCCATCAGCAATGTATGAAGATTCTAATTTCTTCACTTTCTCATTAACTTTCAATATTATGATACTGACTTTTTGATTACAACCATCCAGGTGGGTGTGAAGTGTTATCTCCCATGATTTTGACTTGCATTTCTCTAAGAACTAATGATGTTGAGTATCTTTTCATATTTTTATTGATCACTTGCATTTCTTCTTTGGAGAAATATGTATTCAAATCATTTGCCCATTTTATAATTGGGTTATTTGTCTTTTTATGGTTCAGCTGTGAGTTTTCTCATCAAGTTTGACAGGGTGGTAATGCTAGGCACCAGTGCTATGATACACGCAAAAAACTTGGGTTCTGAAACTGCTTTCTTTTATTCAGTTATAAAATAGTCACCTATGACAGCCAGAATCAAATCTACTTTTAATGAAATTTTGATTATCATTTAAAAAATACACATTTAAAATGTCTAATAAAGTACCGGTATCAGAAATATCCCCTTCACTTAATATTGCAAAGAGCAAGTTGTTCAAGGAGGTTAAAGCAGTGTTAGTTATAATAGTAAGATAATCAGTTATAATAGTAAAGGAATTCTTAGAAATTCTAAGAAAATGATTCTATACCAATATTATGGACTATATAGCAATTAAGAATTATAATCATCTGGACTATGTTGATATATGGAAACTCATTCATGAAACAATGTTAACTACAAAATATCTGTCTTATACAGGTTACACTCATATACTTCAATAGATTTATAAGTGTTTCTTAGTCATTTGTCTTCAGACAAAAATCTATAGAAACATTTATTCTTATGACTCTACTAAAATTTATTAATGTATTTATAAACGTTTCTATGTAATTTTGTCTTCAAACAAAATCTATTTCATACAGATTATATATATACCTATAAATGTATTAAAATACATGAATGTGCATTAATAAATGTAAGGTAATATGAACAGAATTTAATGTTTATTGGATTCTTTGCTTTCAAAAAGCAGTGTTTCACAAAAAAATGGTTCTATTTTATTAATAGCATTGCTCACAAAGATTCAGTGCTCAAAAAATTGGGGAATTTGCTGCAAATAAGTTAAGTATATGTTTTTTTCAGTAGAAATTCTCAGAGCCTTTAATCCATTAACATGCACTGTGAATCTCTAAAAGAAAGTGGTTCTTTATATTATTTATCTCAAAGTCTGTTATTTTTATCATGATTTACAATTATTATACTTGTGTAAATCTCATTTGTGCTTGTTTTACTAATGTATCTCTCCCAACTAACAGGATAGTAAGTATATCTCCATTCCTTACCATTGTTCCTAGTGCCTCAGCCAGGGCATACAGCAGGAGCTCAATAAATACTTTTATAGTGAATGTATTACTTGGAGGAGTATCTTGAGGGACTAGTGCTTGAAGTTACACACTTTGGGAACTACCACTCTAAAGTTATTCAATTTTATAATAACTTCAAAGGAAAAATTGTGTTAACACCTCTAGGCCCCTAGAGATCCACTTAAATTATTGCTGTGCCTTGGCAGAATCCATTACTACTCCAGGGAACTGAGGAGATTTCTCAGAGAGCACGTCGTGACCTGGAAAAATCTTGTGAAATCATTTTTATACTCTAAAACTTCAACTAAAAACAGCAGTAAAAATGACCATAACCATGAAAAAAGTTGAAAGGAATCATGCTTTGCATCAACACCAAAAATTCAATTTGAGGGAACACATTTTGTTCACATGAGATTTTCCATCAAGGATGTTTGCTTATTTTAATAGATTGAGTTTGAAAAGCAGATATTCCTTCTGGAAATTGCAAATTATTGACTCACTGATTCTCTCTTAGGATAAGTGATTTCATGTATAACGATTTTTTTTTTTGGATAGTCGGAGTCCATGTTAAACAGCTATTAAAATATTTTAAATATATGGTTTACCTACATTTTTATACAATAATTTATAGTTTTAGGATACTTTTCTAAACGCTTTATTTTTAAATAACCCTTTGTGAAAGTTATATAATGCTGTTGTCTTTTTTAATAACATGGGAAAGCTAAATACTTTTCATCAACTAAGATTTACGAATTTCCTCCTCTTGTTCCCCAAAAGTGCTAAAAATGCTAATTTCATTATTTCAGAGTAGTGTTGAAGTAAAATAATAAAAATTGATATAAAATTTAGTTATTTTTTCCAGTTATCAAAGTGGAAAGAATTTTACCAGCTGCCAATGCCTCCACATCATGACACATCATTAAAAGCTGTTTATGTCTAAACTGTAAACCTTAATACTTGGCGGCGTGGGGAGGGGGGAGGGCGGGGGGGGGCGGGACATGTCAAGTCAAACAAAGAATGTATTTCCAAAGCAGCATTTGCAAAGGTTAATCCGTGTATAGACTACAGAGGGGAAAGTGCAGCGACTGATGTCTGATGATCGATCCAAGACCCGCTTCTCGAGTTTTTTTTCCTGGTTAATAAACCACCAGGAGAGATCATTTTTAAACTTAAATTTGCTGAAATGCTCAAGTTCCCTAAACTTGAGAAGTTTCAGTAAATTAATTTTATATCTGAGAATAAAGATTTCTTGCTTCGGCTGACATCTTCTGCACAAAAGATAAAGGATACCCGACTATTTGGGAATCTGCAGGGAGAAAATTTACATAATCCCCAAACCGAAGGTGGTCTTACAGCTCAGAGATCCCCTGAACACCCAAGGCCTCTGAGGCCCGGTCAGTTAAGTGGCTTAACACAGGTCTCCCGACCGCCGGCCCAACCAACCCTCTTCTCCCTCAACACCAAAGCTCACGGCGCCACCAGCTAGAGTGAAGGTCAAAGCAACAAACTAATCCGCAGTCCGCCGGCTGTGAGGGTCTTCCTATCCAAGGGAGTTTTTTTAATGCGGTTTATGGAAAGGGCATTTCTCAGCACTATTCTCCAAGGACACGGTCCAGCCAAGGATGGTTTGGGTGGGGAGAGGTGAGGGGGAAACACGTACAGGATAAAAGAGCTGTTTTCTGGAGACTTGTCAAGAACTGAGAGTGCGGAACAGGGAATGGGGAAGAGGCGTAATAAGACGCAAAGTCTAGGGTTGGAAAGGCGACCACACAGTACAAAAGAAAAGTGGGTTCGATTTTTCTAGAGCGGCTTCAAAAGGAATCTCGGGGGAGCCCTGCAGGGGGGCGCAGGCTAAGGGCAGATACTCAGCTGCTCCCAATAGGGGGGCGGGGAGCGCCCAGCCCCAGTGGCGCAGCCGGGACTCCCCGCCGCACTGCTCGCCCCCCTTGGCGTTCCACGTCCTCCAGGGCTCTCCCCAAGCCCTCCCTTCCCCCTCTCCAAACAACCCGACTCCTCCCCGGCTCCTCGGCTCTCCCGCCTCGCCCGCCGGGCCCTCTAGTCGGCGTCCCCGGGCCCGCTCCTCGCTCTGCGCCCTGCTTGCGCGCAGCCTCTAGCGGCGCGTCATTGCGAGGCCGGCCTCGGCGCGCCTCCCTCCCTCCCTCCAACCCCCGGCCCCAGCCCTGCACGATCCGAAGCGCGACCGCCGCGGCAGCCACCCTCCGGCCGGCGGCCAGAGGCGCAGTCCATAGGCCCTGGAGCACGGGCGGGCCCCTGGGGAGTCGGCGCCGCTCCAGCAGAGCCGCGAGGCCAGCCTCTGCCCGGCGCCGAGGGCGCGGAGGTGAGCGGGTCTGGGAAGAGCGCGAGACCGGGTGGCGGCGGTGGAGTTGAGGGTCAAGATGCGATCGGCGCCACGCGCTGCATCCCTCCTTTCCTGGATTCCGCGCCCTCTGCGTCGTCCGCTCTGAGCTGCCGGTGTTCCTGATTTCCTGGCACCTTGAGGTCGGGAGTGGGAAGGGTGGCGAGGGTGTGTATTCCACAGATCTGCCCCCTACTCCTGGTTTTCCCCGAGCTCCCAGAAAGTCCTAAGGTTGGTTGGGCCCAGGAGAAACAATGTCCCAGGTAGGATGTGCCGCAAAAGGAAAGGACAGGCAGGTTACCTGCGCCTACCTGGTAGTCTCTACCACTTTCAGTTCATGCTACTCATTTCATTGAAGATCATGTAGCGCTGCTCTGCGAACGGGTATTTCTAGTAGTCATTTTGTTTATTACCCAATGATGTGACCCATGGTGTGTTTAGGCCATTGTGTATTAGAAAGTAATTGGACTCTTCTTTGAGTGTCCTAAATTATCTGAGCCCTGTATTCAGCCTCAGCCAAAACTTGCTGAAAATTATGCCCTAAAAATCTTGCTCCTAAAATAGAGCAGAAAGATAAAGAGAAATTTTGTCGAGAGATTTCCATTCATTATCTTCGCCACCCCTTGGAGAAGGATTGGTGTCAGTTTTTACTCCTCAGGCAGTACATTTTTTAGCTGGAAATACATATTCCAGGCCATGGTTAATTATCATTCATCACCACGGATGAAAGTGGGAGAAGTAGAATTCGAACTCCTGTCCCACCCTCACCCTCTTGACTTTGATTAGATCCTAGTCCTGTTAACAGCCCCGCTGCTGGGAACCTTTTTGGTCTCTCCAAACCAAATCCTCCATCACACACCACACACTTTTTTCACTTTTATTATAATTTCTTCGTGTGTTGATCGCCATTTTTTTTCTCTCAGGCCAAATATTATTAATCTGCAGCTCTCCCTCTGTTGTTTCAAAGCTTGAAAGCTATCTACAGATGAAAAATATGTATCCTAGATATTTTGCAGGATATTTGGAAACATAATTGGAACGGCTGCAGTTTCCTCCTCATAGCCAGTTACTCTTTTGAGCGGTGAGGGAATGAGACAATATCAGTAATGATGAATTGAGCTAATTGTGCAGAAAGAAAATGAAAAGCTGTATCCAAGTCACTTTATATTGTACTTGTGTCATGGAAGATAGACTTGTAGTGAATGAGCATAATTATATTGTAATACTGAAAAGGTAGCACAGATGAAGGCAAACAAATTGTTTAAGACAGGATCATAAATGAGTTAGAAAGATGAGAAAGAGGGTACACCAAATGTTTGAAAGACTAGGGCTGCAGTTTTAAAAATAGACACAATCAGGGCATCAGGAGATGCATTTATTCTGTGCTCAGCCACAACTGTGACACTGACATGTCACTTACCCTCTTTGGTTCACATGCCTTCATCAAAATGAGGGATATTATCTGGAGACATATTAGATTTCTTTGGGTTCTGACATTTTTGGATGCATTTTGACCACAAAGAACATTCATTGTATTTTTCTTTACTATGTGCCAGGCATTGTGGAGGCAGTGATGGACAAGACAAATATGGTTCCACCCTCAGGGAGCTTATTAGCTGGCGTGGGAAACAGTAATGAGTAAAGAAACAACTACATGAGAAAGGGAATCTAACAAGGGCTCAAAACAAAACAAAACGAAACGGGAGTGAATTACTCTACTGAAGAGACATAATAGCATATGCAACATTCACAGGATGGAAAAGCGAGTGGTCTTTTCTACTTCAAGAAAAGGATGCTGTGGCTGGACCATAAGTAACAGTCATAGGGGATGACATTGGAGAAGTGTGCTGGGACCAGCCAGTTCATTCAGAGCCTTTTCAGTCATGGTCAGGAAGGGACTGTAGTTATAAATGCAACAGGAAGCCACTGATTTTTAAGGAGGTGAAAGGCATCTGATTTACATTTTAAGATGATCTCAGCTGTTATGTGAAGAAAGGTTTGGAAAAAGGCCAAGGACTAAGTAGAGAGGCCCATTCAGAAATGTTTACAGAGTTCAGGTGAGAGATGATAGAGACCTGGACTAAGCTGGTGTCAGTGGTGAGGGATTTAAGAAATATTCTGGAGTATAGATGCCGGTGTTGGATTTTATGTCAAGGCTCAGGGAAAGCAAGGACTTGAGGATCACTCCCAGATTTCTGGCTTGAGCAACTGATGGGTAATGATATCATTTACTGAGAGGAGGAAGTTTGGATGAATGTGAACAGGTCAAAAAAGGTAGAAAAAGACTTTAGTTTTGAACCTGTTAAGTTTGCAATGTCTCTGAGGAGCTGCTTGAGAGGAGAAAAGTCATGGTCACTAGGACAGAAATGGACAGACTGTCCTTTGATAGGTGAGATTGGTGATAATGAATGTAAGGTAAGCTCAGTGTCTGATTTTTCTTTAGCAACCTTCACCAACTTGGATACAGATATAGTGAAAATGGATAACTGGGTTCTTCCAGGGCTAGAGTTTTGCCAAGTGGATGTGATGGAGAGCAGGAGAACTGTCCTAGTTTGTTCAGGCTGCTATAACAAAATACTGTAGACTGGGTGGCTTAAACCACAAACATTTCTTCTCACAGTTCTGGAGGCTGGGAAGTCCAAGATCAAGGCACGAGCAGATTCATGCTGGTGGGACCTACTTCCTGATTCATAGATACTGTCTTCTCACTGTGTACTCATGTGCCAGAAGGGGAGAGAGAGCTCTCTGGACTCTATCCCATTGATGAGGGTTCCACCTTATCACGACCTAATCCTCTCCCAAAGGTTGCACCTCCAAATACCATCACATTCGGAGTGAAGATTTCAACATATGAATCAGTTGGAGGAGGGTGATGTAAACATTTAGTCCGTAACAAGAGTCAATCATTTTAAGTGAGTAATAATAACTATACACTATGGAATCTAGTATGGGTAAAGAGAAACCAAGAAAGTGAGAAAACAGCCAGTAGATCAGATTTCTTCTGCTGTCTGGAATTATCAATGTGAATATTTGACTATGATTATTGGAAGGCTAAGAGATAAGAGCCTGGAGATAGTGAGGTTGGGTGAAGACAAAGATTCACTACCTTTGATGAATAAGTGAAGGAAATGAGCCCATGAGTTGAATGGTTCATTCATTTGAATGATGAAGTAGTGGACAAGGATGACCACTGCTGGGGTAGAGAGGAAGACTGTGTATATCCAAAGTCACTAGTGATAAAGAATAAGCTAGAAGTCAGCAGATGACAGCAGTGGGTATAGAGAGAGGGTATTACAGGTCACCATGAACTTCAAAGGAGCACTGTGTTTGCAGGAGGAGAAGAAGAAAGGTTCAAATATGGCTTGCAAAGTTAAAAATACACCAACTCTAGCTCATGGCACGGCCCTGGAGGATTACATTTTCTTGATAACATAACCAAATCAGCAGGTTGTGAATGTCATCAAGATCTCTTGAGGACAGCCCTTTCAGAGTTGCTTTCATCCAACAATTAATGCTCTAGATCTTTATATGTGAAACATTCAGTTCTGTTTAGTAAAATTTGTATAGCCCAAGAGCTGCCCTTCAGCCAGAGGAAATGTCCAGGAAACTCCTCTGAATTGAAAATCTTAGGAGGCTATGTATCTGAGTGTAATCGAATTCTCTTATTTTGATAATTTCCTTCAAGTATTAAATGCATACATCAAGTCAAATGTCCACTCAAGAAAACTGTGACCTTGAAATTTCAAGGAACCCATGTGCTATTTAAATCACACTGTTACAGTTAGATGGAGCTCATACAGTCGCAGTGTCACACTGTCAAACATAAGCTAGTGATTACCATTATTATACAGCTATAAGTCTTGGAAACAAAAGAATTTTAGTGTTGGAAAGGACTGCAGAGTCAAGGACAACTTTTTTGTTTTCCATTTAACAAAGGAAATTAAGAGTCACAAAACTAGGTGATTTCAGAAGCCTAGGCCTATTCTTTGTCCTTGACACCACATAAATACAACTTTCTCTAAATGTCATAGTCTTCTCAATTATCTAGTCTGTATTACCTGTGAATAACATCAGAAGAAAAGGTAAAGAAACTCTAGGACCTTGCAAGTCACAGTGTGGCCTGTGAACTGGGACCATGGGTATCACCTGGGAGCTTGGGAGAAATGCACACTCTCAAACCTCACTCCAGACCTACAGAATTAGAATGTACCTTGGAACGAGATCTCCCGCTGATCATATCTGCATTAAAGTTTGATAGTTGGTCCACTTGGAAACTCTACGCAGGTCAGCAAAGCCTGTGATGCCTGGAGAACTAAGGAGAGGAGCCCCTTGTTAGACAGAAAGAAGAGACACCATTACTGGAACATTCTGAATTTTGAGTGTTATGAAATAACAGGAGCAAAGTGTGCTGTGTGGTGGGATGCCACATTTTAAGGAGTGGCACTGCCCTTTCCAAAAAGTGAAGAGAGGAAATAGTGAGTGGACCTTCTGATATGGCTCCTGCCTGTGTGGGAAAGGGGAAAGGGCTGAATGCATATGCTCCAGCTTCTGACGTTCAAGGGCAGCTGTAACTCTATGGCTAGAGTTATTTTTCATTATTACAAACAAGATTGTGAAAAGGAGTGTAATCGAGGATGAAAAAGCCACATCTGAGGAGGGGCAGGGGAGTGTAGCTCCGTGGTAGAGTGCATGCTTAGGATGCACGAGGTCCTGGGTTCCATCTCCTGTACTTTCACTAAAAATAACTAAGTAAACCCAATTACCTACCCTCCAAAAATTTTAAAAAAAAAAGCCACATCGGTTATCTCCAAATACTAAAATAAGTATTAAGTTGAATTTTGACTCTCTACAATGAGTAGTTTTCAACCTTGACTGCATATGAAAACAGCTGAGGATCTCTTAAAAGAAAAGTCCTGATGTCCAGGCTGAACCCCAGACCAATTAAATAAAAATCTGGGTGGAAGGGTGGAGGGGGCCAGGTATACCACTCTGTGGTAAAGCTCCTCAGGCCACTCCAGGGTGCTGCTGGAGCCGAGCTTTAGAAAGCTGTGCTCCCTTATGGGAAGAGGCAGCTATGAGACTGAGATTCTGCCTCCCACTCACCCAGGCGGTGGGACCTTCTGTTACTCCCACAGCAGTGAGCAGAGTCAGCAACACTCAGGTCACAGTCTGCTGTGTCTATGAAAGTTGGTGGGTCTTCCAGGACATTGTGGGAGGTAAGATGTTTTTAAAGAGGCATTTACTCTCCTCAGTTTTATTAAAAATTGAGTAATAACTGTTACTGCTGGTGGGAATGTTCTAAAATTGGATTGTGGTGATGGTTGCATAACTGTAAATATACTAAAAATCATTCATTTATACATTTAAAAAGGGTAAATTTCATGATATATAAATTATACCTCAATAAAGCTTTTTTTTTTCCATTGCTGTGTACGCTTCAATATTCCTAATTTCATCATATTGATTAGGTGGCCCGGAAGCCCCTGCCTATTTTGTGTCATTGGAGTGTTAACACCTAGCCTAATGCCTGGTGGATAGGGCTCACTCAATAAGATATTTGTTGGGGATGGATGGTTAGATGTTTGTGGACTGATTTCTGAATTGATGTCAGTCACCAGAGATCCCTGAAGTTCACAGCACCCAGTGGGCATTGGTGCTATTTGTAACCTGTTTTAGGGTATGGCTTTGAAATTAGGGAAGCTGGTTTGTGTAGAGGCTAGAATACCAGGCCTTTCATAGAGGATTATGAGTGAGTTACTGCAACACAGAAAAACTTGTTTTTGTTAGCCAATAAACATAGGTATCCTTATCTCAAGGTACCATCTGCAACAGGATTATAAAATGGGGAAATTAGTTCAGGCATGCTATGATCTGCTAATCCCAGCTTCATTTTAGACGTTAACTTGCAGTGCTATGAAAGCCCAGTTGTGCACGGGGCACTTGGCTGTGCTTGAGGTATAAGGCTGTTCTGCAAGGGGGACGGAGGGAGCATATAGCTTCTTCTCTGGCTTATGCATAGAAGAAAAATGGGTGGGGAGGTCTTGGGGGAATGTGGTTGCTTTAATTTATTGAAGAAGATCCTAAAATTTTTTGTTAACTTAAGTCCTTGAGTAATAACTTTTTAAAATTGAATTTCTAGACTAACCTAAATTTAAGCAAAAAGCTTTTATGTTGAAAATCTTCCTAACATGAATTAGACTGCTTTCTTGCATTACTAATTGCAACATAATAAACAAGTTTTGTTTTGGTGATTTAGGGCCTAGAAATTTCAGAAAGTCACACTCATAAAGGTATATATTGAATACGTACCAAGTCTAGGAAGTGTCTTGGAAGTTACTTGTAATTTTGAATTTGTCTCATTAAAATTTTGTTTTTTTTTTTTTGAAGAGTCTGAAAGGATTGGAGTTAGTCAAGCTTTTGCTTTAATGCTATTATATTTCTTTTCTGAAAATTCTTTGGTTGTTTCTGTAAAATATGAACACAAAAAGACACTCAGATCCAAATATGAAATATTGATGAATCATTTGCAATTACTGTAGTTCATAAACAGGAATTCAAAAAATAAATCTGCATAGTTTTAGTAAAATTACTATTTCATACTTTTTGGAAAATTATTTTTAAATGAAGATGCATACAAATTACCCAAGTGTTTCAGCTAAGGTATAGAATTTAATAGTTTGACTTAAATCGATTTTAATATTCAAACAGCAAATAGTGATTGGACTGCATTACATTAGGGCAGTTACTCTCAAACTTTAACGTGCATCAGAATCACCTAAGGGCTCTTTAAAACATAGATTGCTAGGCTTCACACCCAGCAATTTTCTGATTTGAGAGGTCTGGGCTGGGGCCTAAGAATTTTCACTTCTAACAAGTTCCCAGGTGATGCTCATTCAGGAACCACGCTTGGACAAGTGCTGCATTAGGAAGTCTCATTCTAATTTTTCAAGCAGAATTGCAGCTTTGCTTCTAGGATTGTCTAAAAGGCTTGAGAACTTTTTTCTAAAAAATGAAAACCTAAAAAGAAAAAATTCCTCTTCCCTCAAAGAAATTCTTTATTGTCATAGATATAAACAGCTGGGTTTTATATGTTTATTTAAATACCGAGAGAATGTAGGGGTAATCTTTTTGCAACCCAAAGGTCGTGATAGTAAAAATTACCATTTAGTTACAGAAAATTAGATTGGGATATTTGATATTTCATCTGAGGATTAAGCAGACATCTTTGGCTTTAGGGAGCTTGCTCCAGGGTGCTTTTCTCCCCTCCCCCAGAAAGTTTTTCTCTCCAACAGGCTTAAGGAACACTTTCATACAGAGAGTTTCCTAATGTCTGCTATATCAGCGATTCCCTAGACTTAATGGATTTTACAGACCAATAAAATAAAAAGGAGGGAGAGGATCTATGTAGGACTGTCAACTAAACAACTGTTACCACTATCCTTTTAGGAAAAAGGACATTTTGACCCCTAAAAGTAGTTAAAACATACTCTCAGAGTGAAAGAACAATTTCAGTTGAATAATTTTGTGAAAAACTCCCTACTATATCCATATACCTTTTAATCACTGTAGACCAGTGATAGCTTCATACCTGGGAACCACTGCCCTAGCATTTTTAAAGTAAGGGCACAGAAAGCCAAATTTAATTTGGGGTCCTTATGTTTTTAAGCTAGAATGAACCTGTAGTATACTCATGTCATGAACCTGGCTTGAAGACATTCTGTGTAATTTAGAGATTAGTATAATTATACACACACACACACACACACACACATACTTACATACATATATATATAGAGTGATTTGAGGTAAGGGAATACCATGTGATATTTTCTCTCTTTGATTTTCTAGGATAACTATGCTCTGATCATAAAGTTTTTAATTATATGCTGATAAGAGACTTTCTAGTTTTCCTTCCAGGTACATCCTGTCTGTTCCTAACTAGAGTGTAAACTCCTTAAGTGTAGCACCATGCTTCTCTTCCTTATCTCTTATGTACAAAGCCCCCACTGGCCTGGATAAATTCATGCTGGGTCACAGCAGGGCAGATCTGCCTTTAGATTATAGTTGCATCATTCCTTGTCAGTGGAAATGTACAATGTAAGGTATTTACTGCTCTTATTTTGTAAATATGTAAATCTTTTCCAGCTATTGACATTATTCACTTCTTATAACCCTATTTTTTATGGATATCACAGTTGTAGATTTCAGCTTAGCTGGTAACCAAGTGATTCAAAATGGTGGCTTAGCAAATTGTAAACTGATTGATGAGATTTTTGCTCCAGTGTCTCAGCACCAGATAGTTTCCCATAGCTTGTGGAGATGAACTGCTCTTAGGTCTGCCTGTGGGTGAGTTCAACAGGATAGGGACATGCTTCTCAGCTTTTTGCCTTCCTTCTAGAAGCAGTACACACCTTCACAGTATCTGCAGTGTCCCCAAAAGAAAGTACGTTGCTATTCAGGGTTCTTCAAGAGTTACCCAGCATCCGATCATGTTTTGTTTTGGAGTATTAATAAATTTAGGTCTTTCATTGGTTTTGATTTTAAATTGGATTTATTTATTCATTTTGAGGGGGAGGGGAAGCTAGAATTCATAACCTTATAGCTTTGGATTTACCTAAAACTATACTAAGATGACATTCATATTTTAACTCTTTAAAGTTAGTATTGCTTTTAGAGAATATAGATATAGGTGACACTCAGAGATCTAAACAGTTTTAAGACTCCCCATACATTGTTTGCATTGAAGCTTTAGAATGGGCAGAGGTTGAAAGACTTGTATTTGAAGCCAGGTTGTGTTCGACAAACGGCACTGTCTTCAGCAAATCGCTAAAGTTCTCTGAGCCTCTGTTTCCCTATCTTTAAGATGGGTATAAATATGTACTTCACAGCCCTTTGGAAATTAAATAAGGTAATATATATGAAAATATTGTGAACTATGAAATATCACAGCAGCATATGGTATTATTATATGCTTTTAGCAATATATAAATAATCTACTTCTCAAATTCATTAAAGGTGGTTGGTTGTCTTTTTTTTCCTCTCTAATGGATGCTTTTACATTCCTTAAAACCTTGATGAAAAGACGCTCATTTATTAGGCCAACTTCTGTTTGTGTAGGCACAGTCATACTGTTGAAGGTTTCAGTTAGAACTTGCCATTAGAAATACAATGTGAATAAGGCCCAAACATGTTAGAGCAGAGTCACCCATTAATATGTATAAAATACATGGTATAATAAGGGACCCAGAGATGGCATTATTAGGCCCTAATATAATTTTACCCATTCACATTTCTGATTTGTACAAGGGGTTTCAACTTGCTTTGTAAAAACAACAGATATTGTTTTGCTTTTGTTTTTTGTTTTTCATTTGAAAAGACCTTTATAAGCATGAGTCTTAGATTTAAAGATTTTGCAATTCTTATATTTTGGGAGATGCTACAGTCTATACTGAGAATAACTTGGGAGTAGGATATAGGAAACTTGGGTTCCTGTGTGTTAAGTCTAGTAACTCTTTTTACCCTCAGATAATCTATATGATTAGGGGTCCGTTAGTCAATTCGCCTTGAATTGTTAAGTGAAATTGAGCATTGGTTTAATTAATTCTGGTTCCTTTAACTGCTCTTGATTCCCCAAATAGCAACAAGAGGATGTAGAAAGTCTTGTACTAACATGGTGCCTCTGACCCCTCCCTACCTTTATGGGTGCATGGGATCACTCCAGGGGAAAGCAGATAATTATCACTCCTTCTATCTTGAGAAGTATGAAATGAAACATGTATAACAGATTCAAAAATAATGAGTTTTCTCCTTTTGTAGGATCTAAGTTAGAGATTAGGATGACTAGATAATGCTAAGGAGCAATGACATGGCCAAAGAAGGAGAATATACTGATATGAACACAAGCATCCCTTTTCCTCCTTGGCCCCCCATATCCAAAGAAAAAGCTCTTTCTGAAATTCCTTACATGCACCCAAATGACACATACCTCATCTAGACTGCCTGGGTTCTAATCTTGGTTCTCCTTGTTTCTCTTGAATGAATGACCTTGTACAAATTAATTATCTTCTCCATGTGTCAGTTTCCTCATCTGCAAAATGAGCATGACAGTGTTAGTACCTATCTCATAGGGTAGTTGTGGGGATTCAATTATTTTTTAAAGCACAAACAGAGCTAGCACATAAGAGTATTACATAACATTAGTATTACCTTTCTAAAGATTAATGTACTGATGTATTTGGAGTCATTGAAAATGCTCCATTTCTAGGGTAAGAAGTTGAATTTTCCTGGCTCCAGTAATTTCAAATTTCATTTAGTAAAAACCAAAAAAAAAAAATGCATGTTTTTTGAAATGTTCCACCTATTCCTGTAAAATCTATTAAGTTCTCTGGAGTGATCCACATCTGCCGTTAGCATAAAAGGAATTGTGCAATGTGGATACAGTGGAAGAATATTTTTCAGCCAGACCCAACAGGGACAATGATTCGTGGCAATCTGCCTGGTATTCCTGAGCAAATTATTACAAATATGAACATTCCAGATGTTAGTTACTTAAAAAGAAGTCAACAAATTTTTCAAGAAAAAAATAACTACGTCATACTCTATGCAACCAATGAATAAAAGGGAAAGAAAGAGATTTCATAAGTATTGTGTCATTTAAGACCATAAACATAGTATGATCCAGCAATCCCACTCCTGGGCATATATCCAGAGAGAACGCCAATTTGAAAAGATATATGCACCCAAATGTTCACAGCAGCACTATTTACAATAGCCAAGACATGGAAGCAACCCAAATGTCCACTGACAGATGACTGGCTAAAAAAGTTGTGGTATATACACACACAAACACATACACAATGGAATACTACTCAGCCATAAAAAGAATGAAATAATGCCATTTCCAACAACATAGATGGACCTAGACATTATTGTACTAAGTCAAAGACAAATATCATATGATATCACTTATATGTGGAATATAAAAAAATGACAGAAATGAACTTACTTACAAAACAGAGACTCACAGACATAGAAAATAAACTTGTGGTTACCAAAGGTTGGGGGGGGGCAGTTAAATTGGGATTTGCAGATACAAACTACCATATTCAGAAGATATAAACAACAAGGTCCTACTGTATAGCACAGGGAACTATATTCAATATCTTGTAATAACCTATAATGAAAAGGAATATATATATATATACACAAAACTGAATCACTATGGTGTACACCAGCAACTAACACAGCACTGTAAATCAACTATACTTCAATTTAAAAAAAGACCATAAACCCATTACTGCCCCCTTTTCATAGGGAAGCTATCTTTCTCGATGATAAGTTTAAAGGACATAGGGTGAATGATAGAAGTCTATAGTACTCAATCTTTTGTTATATTTTGATGTCTACTTTTCTTAAAATATTATTTTCTTAAAATATAATATAATATTATATATTATAACATTACTTAATATAATATTGTTCATTTTTTAGCACTGGACTTATCATCCTGTCATTCAATGATAAAGTCCTTCACTAGCTACTGAGATGGAGAGCACGGTTTGTAGACCCCCACCCCAAATGACTCTAGACAGTGGTTCTTTGTTTCTTATTGTTTTTCTGTCTTCTGTTGTCTTGTGAACTATCACAGTCCTCCACCGCCAGCAGCACTTCTGACTTGCTGTCTCTTATCTGCTGAGAAACTAGATAATCACACTTGTTAGAACTGTGTTTTTTTTAAAGTTCTCCCTTGTTAAAAACTTCAGCTTCTTTCCTTCTGTGCCCTAGAGTCTTGCTGTTCAAAGTGAGGCCTGCAGATCAGCACCATCGGCCTCACCTTATTGGAAATGCAGAATCTTGGGCCTCACTCCAGACTTACTAAATCAGAATCTGTGTTTTAACAAGATTCTCAGGTGATTCACGTGCACATTAAAATTTGAGAAGTTCCACTTTAGCAGATCGACTTTGTGACAGTTCGTTTTCCTATTTTGAGATCCATTTTTAGCTTACAAATCATGTCTTGCAGTGGTCGAAGTTATATAGCTGGCCGAACTATTTTACCTCTAGAAACAAGGGACGTTCAAGTGCATTCATGTTTGGTGATAGGTAATCAATAAGCATTTTATTTTTCTCCCCTAGGACATCCCTGGTGATCTTGGAAGAGTCCGTATCATGGAATCGATCTCTATGATGGGAAGCCCTAAGAGCCTTAGCGAAACTTTTTTGCCTAATGGCATGAATGGTATCAAAGATGCAAAGAAGGTCACTGTAGGTGTAATTGGAAGTGGAGATTTTGCCAAATCCCTGACCATTCGACTTATTAGATGTGGCTATCATGTGGTCATAGGAAGCAGAAATCCTAAATTTGCTTCTGAATTTTTTCCTCATGTAGTAGATGTCACTCACCATGAAGATGTTCTAGTAAAAACAAATATAATATTTGTTGCTATACATAGAGAACATTACACCTCCCTTTGGGACCTGAGACATCTGCTTGTGGGTAAAATCCTGATTGACGTGAGCAATAACATGAGGATAAATCAGTACCCAGAATCCAATGCTGAATATTTGGCTTCATTATTCCCGGACTCCTTGATTGTGAAAGGATTTAATGTTGTCTCAGCTTGGGCACTTCAGTTAGGACCTAAGGATGCCAGTCGGCAGGTATGTATTTTTAAATTTTATTCTTATTTATCTGGTATTTTGTATTTCAATAGTTAAACAAATATCATGCATTTTAAAACCAAATTCTGATGCTCTCTGACCATTATCATTTTGAAAACTATGTATGAGCTCCTGCAGATTCATGTCCCGACCTTATAAGGGCACATTTCTATTCTCAAAATGATGTGGAAAGCTGAGAGAATAACTTGAACTTTCCTGTCATAATCAGGCAATTCAAGAAAAAGGCTCAGCTGGCAGATGAATAATGGGCCATCTCCTTGCCTCCTCAAAAGCAGAAACAATCCCAAACGTGTCTTTTTTCTTTCCCTCTCTTCTTCCTGCCCTTCCTTTTATTCTCCCTTCTTCCTTCCTTGCAGCTATTTGGTAAACAGTATTCCATCACTGTATGAAATACTATTTAGTATGATCCTTAAGAAGAATGCTTTAGAGTTACCTTTTTATTTTACATGGATTATTCACAGAATTTTAAATCGTACAGTTTGTTTTATTTTAAGTGTAGATGGTAATCTGGGTGGGAAAGGTAGAAGCAGACTGGATTTCTCAGGTTCTCTTTTAATCTGAGTTTTATGCAGTTCAACCTGAGAATAAAGCAGATGAGGAGCTCCATCAATGCTTCTGTGGAACGAGAGCTCTTATAAGTAAACACATGAAACAGTGCACCTTAAGAATCTTTTAGAAGTGTGGTTATGCATGATAATGAAGTGTGATGATAAAATACTTTTATTATTTTGTCCATAAAGACGGTTGATTAGATGCCTTAGAAAATAAATTCAAGTATTAAATCACTGTATGCTGCATGTCAGAGTCATGATAACCATTCACTTTTCAAGTGTTTAATTTGGAAGACCTAGTAAAAGAGGATATACTTCCCTACTTTCCGAGAGGCTATTTCTGAATCTTTTTTTCTTTTGCATATCCACCAAGATTTAGCAGTGGATACAGACCAAGCAAATTAGAGATGAACCTGAATTTAATTCTTTGCCCATATTTATGATGATTTTAATTATTCAACAGAATAATTGTGGAACAGATTAAGTTCAGCATGAGCTACAGAAAGAGCTTCATTTGTATTTCATAGTCCTCGTGCCTTTATGAATGTCTGATTTATTCCTAAGGTTTATTATAAAATTTTATAATTTGTAGTTTTTCTCAATGAATTAAAAAAATGTTTAATTCACCATTGTCACACCTGTAATAAGTTGAGAATGCTTTTCCTTATTTCTTTGGTATATATTTCTTTACCTTCCCTGCTCCATTTTAGAAGCTCATGAACATTTGTATAATAGTATAGACTTTGTTATTCATCTGGCTAATGTGAGATAAAATTAAAAATCCACAGAGCTCTACATGCTCACCATTATGTAACCAGGTTTAGCAGGCAAGCATTTCAGTGTGGTCTGTTCCAGAGCCCTTATATAAACATCTTTCAGGGATATATTTAGGAATTTATTTTCCCTTAACATCGCTCAGAGATTTTGTAGCAATATTTTTCTAACTCTAGGTGAGGTACCTACCTATAAGTGATCGTGGCTCACTCCAGCAATGAACGTGGTGCTTGAAAATATTTGTTGAATTCTCAACTGTATTACAATAGCTAAGAGGTTTTGGTAGTTTGAAAACCCACCTTTACCCTCAGTGATCACGTCATTAGAGTTCCTATAGGGATAACACTTCTTAGAAAATGGCGGTGGCTTTACTACTTAAATTAACTAAGCCTTGTGATACCATTCCTCCCTCCTCCAGGTATACTATTCTCACTTAAAGATGAACTAATTTTATAATTTTGACCAATGAAATAATATACTGAGATTATCCATTTTTTTTCAGAGATACTTGGTGAATTGGTTTCTAAGCCGAAGGAAAATGTTATAAATAGTACAGCATAACAATTTAGAGGTTTTATTTGCAAATTCAGCCATCCAGAATCCATGCCCATCTCTTTGCTGAAGAGCTGTTAAGGGGCGGTGTTTGCACTCCCCCTACTTGGCAGAATCACTGCAGTCCTAGAACTAAATACTTTTTCCAAAGCCTGAAGAGCCATCCCCACCCCATCCCTGCTGGAATGAGAGAGATGGAGGGGAGAGGGACATGGCCAGCAGCTCAAACTTCACCTTGACTTCAGGAGGGAAGACCTCACCTTGTCTGCTTAGAACCATGTGGTTTAGAAACCTTTCTTTCCTCCTGCCTCTGTTCCCCTGAGGACTTCTGATCTCATGTTCTGGCAGGTTTTTCTGCATTTTATTTTCACGCCATCAAAGGTAGGAAGGACTTTTGTTGTTTTTATGACACCATTTTAACCTATTAATAAATAGATTAATAGATTAATAGATGCTTTATCTCCTTAACATTTTGTATCACTCAAAGTCATCACAAGTGATGCTCCATGGACTATGTGGAGCGTGTGATAGTTATCATTGTTATAAACAACAACAGTGATGATGTGTCTTCTGTTTCTTCCCACAGGTTTATATATGCAGCAACAATATTCAAGCTAGACAACAGGTTATTGAACTTGCACGTCAGTTGAATTTCATTCCCGTTGACTTGGGATCATTATCATCAGCCAGGGAGATTGAAAATTTACCCCTGCGACTGTTTACTCTTTGGAGAGGACCAGTGGTGGTAGCCATAAGCCTGGCCACATTTTTCTTTCTTTACTCCTTTGTCAGAGATGTGATACATCCATATGCTAGAAACCAGCAGAGTGACTTTTACAAGATTCCTATTGAGATTGTGAATAAAACCTTGCCCATAGTTGCCATTACTTTGCTGTCCCTAGTATACCTGGCAGGTCTTCTGGCAGCTGCTTATCAGCTTTATTATGGAACCAAATATAGGAGATTTCCACCTTGGTTAGAGACCTGGTTACAGTGTAGAAAGCAGCTTGGGTTACTAAGCTTTTTCTTCGCTTCGGTCCACGTTGCCTACAGCCTCTGCTTACCGATGAGAAGGTCAGAGAGATACTTGTTTCTCAACATGGCTTATCAGCAGGTATGGAACGTGCTTGATATTTATTTGATGCTAGTAAGACACTTGATTAGTGCAATTTGTAAAACGTAAGATGTAAAATAGTATAAACCTTTACATACCTTGTAACAGAAATTTTCGTATATTTTGGGAGGGGAAAGAATTGCTCTTTAAGCAGTGTTTCTGCATAAGAATTACATGGCTACTTTAGAATCATTTAGGGTAAAAGTTGCTACCATCTTTTTCTTCATAGAATAAAAGAGTAGTATAGAGTTGGTTTTTGTTTTCTTGTTTTTTAATGTTACTATTGTAATGATTACTTTCACCATCAGACAGTTAATTATTTTACAATTGGCCATGTTCCATGAAATAATAAAGCAGCTCTCAGTAAACATATACAGTAAAATTAGAATCAGTGAAAATATAAAACAGAATAGGAAGTCACGATCAGGAGACACACACAAGGCTTTTGTTATCAAAAAGCAGGAAAGATACTGGTTCTGCAGGTGAAGCTTTTCTAGCACTCAACTCTTCAAGAAAATCTCAGGGAGAGCTTCATGGAAGGGGCTTGATGATGAAGTAGACCATGATTTTCCTCAATAATTTCCATTTAGCAAATATAAGGGGTTTCACTGAAGCTCTTTGATGTAGCATTTCTTAGTGAAAGCTGAGGACAGTGCACCAAACAAATGTGAAAAAGCTTTTGCATTTTATAAGGAATCAAGGCATCATGGTTCAAGTATGTAGCATCCAGTACTTAAACTTGTTTCAACAATAAAACCTAAAATAATTTGAAAAAAAATTTACTAGATTGATGTCTTTAAGCCATTCTCTCTAAAAATAGCCACTTCTCTTAACTCAGTACGAGGCTCTGATATCTGCTTCACCAGCTTCCTCACCTCCCTCAAGTCTTTTCTTCAGTGTGTTGACACAAATAACCAGTAAACAATCAATAATAGGAATAGAAGACAGTTTTGTTTGCAGCAAACTGAGGAGGATAGCCTGAGAAACAGCCTCTTAGCAGCTCTGAGGGGATCTGCTCTGAAGATGTCAGGGAGGAGCCAGTTCATACATGAATTTTTTGGCTAGCTAATAAGTGTAGTCAAGCATACATCTTTGGTAAAGACTGCTACTAATCACAAAGAACCGATCTCTCAAGTTAATGATTTTAGTGCTTTTCTATATATAAGAAGGTGCAAGAATGGGGGTGGGGAGGGAGGGTTGTCACTGAAATTCTTCCTGAGGTGTGCATTTTAACTACCTAAGGGCACAGAAAGCCTCATCCTGGTTTTCTTTCTTCCTGAATCCCCCTAAGGGCCCTCTGTCAACCGACAATGGGGTGGGACAGAACCCTTTGTATAACTTGATGGTGGGCAACATTCTTTTCTTTAATGGTTAAAGCACATGTACAACATATGTTTGGCAGGCCATAGACAGGCTGTTCTAGTCAGCATAAAGTTCAAGCCAAATCATGTATGAACCAGAATGACTTCCCATACCTCAATATGAAAGTTTGTTCCATCAAGTTATAACCTCCTCAACGAGGCCTTCATTGGACACTGTTTTAAATTCTGCCGCCTTCTGACTCAGCCCTGGTACTCCCAGTCCCTCTTACTTCCCCTGCTCTACCTTCTCTTTGCTCAACAGTGCTTACCACCTTCTAACACACTTTATGTTCTTTGTTTATTATATTTACTGTTGTCTGCCTTCTCTTATCAGAATTTAAGAGAAAGGATTTTTGCCTGTTTTGTTCATTGATATATGTCAAATGCCTGGCACTGTGCTGACACAGAGTAGACACTCATAACACATATTTATGCAATGAAGGGATGACTTGGGAAGGCAGGTAGATAGATCCAGGTTGTAATCTCTGGGTATACTGCGGTATGCTGTTATCCTGTATTGTTGTATAGACATCAGACAAGATAATAAGAGCCTTTTTCCACAGAGGAGCTCTGTGGCTCTTTTCAGGATGTTGGTATGATTGCTTCAGGGAACTAATGGCTAAGAAATAGCTTTTATCTTGGTTTTAATTTCAGTATGTTTGGTTAACGGAAATTGGATAAAAAGTTAAGCTGATGTTAAGTTAAAATCTGTTTTCCATGTATAGATTATTTAAATCAAAGCTTTAATCTTAGGAAATCCAACTTTTGATTTATACTCTAATTATATTGTTTGCATGTAAATAGATAATTCTAAAGGTAGTCCCTCTGCAGAATATCGCACATTCAGAGTTAACCAAGTCTGACATGCTTACATATGCATTATCAATGTAAGGGGAAGACATCTGGAAAAGTACTGTACAGGAATGAGGCAACTGGACAACTGGAAAAGTATATTAATGAGGCAACTCACATGAATAAATGTTTGAGCTCTGTAGGGCTTTATCCCAGGGGAAATCCCAGCTTCCTGGGGAAAAGAAGGTAAGAAGGACAGTAAATCAGCATGTAAATGTTCTTCATATGACAAAGGAAGATAAGGATATATTTTAGGAATTCCCTGCCTGGATTCTCAGTTGAACTAAGGCCAGAATGTACTCAAAGTATTCAACCAAGTTTAAATCAACTTGTAAAAGTACCTGAAAACTAAGCCTAACTTCTTTTGTATCACAGTCCCGGGACTCCAGAGTCCCTGTCACCGTGATGTATTAGAAATGTGACGTCAGATTTACCACTCTTCTCCCGTTTGTGAGGAAGGAGAGAGTCTTAGTCCTCGTCTCAACTCCCCTTTCTCTCCCTTCCACCCCCCACACCTGGGAGAGTACTGTCCAGTAATAGGTTCTTCATAACAATTTGTTAAATTGAATTAGGGCAACTTAAATATGACCATATATGACGTAATCTTAGGTCGAGAGTGAACTCTGCTGAATCAGTTAATGTTTACCAAATAAAGGAAATTCATGTTTGCTTTTTTGTTAGGTTCATGCAAATATTGAAAACTCTTGGAACGAGGAGGAAGTTTGGAGGATTGAAATGTATATCTCCTTTGGCATAATGAGCCTTGGCTTGCTTTCCCTCCTGGCTGTCACCTCCATCCCTTCAGTGAGCAATGCTTTAAACTGGAGGGAATTCAGTTTTATTCAGGTACGTAGGGTTTGTTTGGTTAAGGATGGGTGGTGTAGAATTTAATTACAGTTAAGTAAAGTTGAACTTTAAATATGCTTCTTATAATAGAGTGCTCTGGGGCTGCTGTTTATGTTTCTAGCTTGTGGAACACATTGCTAGGACTTATTTTGGTTAGTAAGTGAAACACCTTAGGACTCTTGGTTAGTAAGTGAAAGACCAGTACAAGATTCTACTGGAGGGCTTTGATAGCACTTCCTACCATGTTACAGATAAAGGCTATTTTAAAAAGGAAAAAAAAAATGAAAGTGGGGGATGAGTGAGCTTAGACCAAGTTTAATACCAAAATCAATTTATTATTAGTCAAATGAATGAAGACTTATTTTATATTTTGAGTCATCTTGATCTATCTAGAAAAATCTCATTAATTGTAAATCAAGTGGAGAGATGCTCAATTTGAATATTTTAAAAGAAACGTGCATACATACACAAATACAAATAGTAGCAAAACTAGGTTGATGGACTATGACAAGCAGACAGCCTTATGAATTATGTTAGTATATGTATTTGGTATATCAGTTGTATGCATATGTATATGTGTCTATAAAGGGGTTTCAAAATAACATGTTCTTTAAAAAGTTAAACATTCACTTTCTCCAATAATAGCTACTTAATAAATTTGCGTATTTTAAAAATATAACTCAAACTTAGACCCTACCTATATTATTACAAAATCAGTACTGGTTATATCCAAATAGTTCATAGCCCAATATGCAGATAAGTGTCATTTGGTAGTACACTAAGTTTTAGCTTTGTTTTTTTTTTTTTGGCCTATTCACTTGAGTTTTTTTAAATATAAGTGATCTAAAAATCTCATTCAAATTAACAGCATATCCCTGGTCTAAATTCATTTTTCCTTTTTGAAGGAAAGAAAATGTGAATACTTTCCCAACTGCTAGTTTAATGACATCTGAAAAGAAATAGAAAGCCCTCTGATAAAAGGTGCTAGACGGGTGCAAAGTATCATTATAAATTTAGATGAGACATTGCAAACAGAACAGTTTTCTGCTAGAGAGTTGATCCTTTCCCAGTGAAGTTAGACATTACATTATTATGCTGATGTAATATAACATTTTATGTAACATGACCATTTCTCAAATAAGCAATCAAACATAATGTAGGGAACCCAAAGCAGCTGACCTTTTAGATTTTGATTTGTAAACTGCTTAACAAAGTACTCTTAATAATCTCAATATGGTCAATATGGCCATGTGTTTGAAATGCTATTTATATTATGTATTAATACTATATTTACCATAATTATCTTCAACTAGTATGTGTGTGTATACCCATGAAAATGCTCTTCAGCATTTAATGTATTATGTACGTAATGTGTGTAAATGTATATACATGTATATGTACATGTACATACACAGACTTTTTAAAAATATACACAACTGGTGGAGGTGTGGGTAACTTTTATAAAAAAGTTTTTCAGTTTTTATCAGTATGCTTAAGGAAAAGCCAGATGTTTTGACCTGCAATCCCACTATTAGAAATAAGTTCTAAGGAAATAAACCAAAATATAGAAAAAGGCTTAAAGTGACATTATAGTTGAGGAAAGTAGGAAACAGAGTAAATCATCAACAAAAAGGAATGGTTAGGTAAATTATGGTACATCCATTCAGTAGAATATATAGCATTAAAATCATATTTTCATATTTAATGACACGAGGAAAAGGTTCTGAATATGATAAATAATCAAAATATTAAACTGTATGCAATATGGCCTTATTTGTGTAAAATAAAGTGCATATAAATTTATAAGAAATATATGAAAATATTATAATTGTTTAATTCAGTAAAGAACAAAGAGTAGCTCAATAATTTAAGATAAAATTGTGTTATCAAAACATAAACACAGTATAGCTGGATGGGTTAATTTATGAGTTTGAATGATTTGCTTCTTATTCTTTCTTTCCTTTTCTTCCTTCCTTAACCCAAGTCGACACTTGGCTATGTGGCTCTGCTCATAAGTACTTTCCATGTTGTAATTTATGGATGGAAACGAGCTTTTGAAGAAGAGTACTACCGGTTTTACACACCACCAAACTTTGTTCTTGCTCTTGTTTTGCCCTCAATTGTAATTCTGGGTAAGATCATTTTACTCCTTCCATGTATAAGCCGAAAGCTAAAGAGAATTAAAAAAGGCTGGGAAAAGAGCCAATTTCTAGAAGAAGGTATTGGAGGAGCAGTTCCTCATCTCTCACCAGAGAGGGTTACAGTAATGTGATGATAAATGGTGCTCGCTGATGCCATGTAAATTTCTGTTTATGCCATTCTTTTTATGACTTCTTTTATCTTCACTTGGAAGGGCACTGTCAAATTGCTGTGGGCCGAAACCGGTTCAGTGAGATCTCAACTGAATTAGTAGTAGAATTTTCTTCAGATTTATTTTCACAAATGTCCTATTTTACCAACATGAATTTTTATAGTCATCTTACTGTTGAAATGTAGGTATGTTTTGTTTTCTTTTGGACAACCATGATACTATTGTTATTTTAACAAACTATATTCCATAATCAGGCAGAAATATTTATAGTTAACAATATGGATAAAACATAATGTTAAAAAACTTTGCAAACCAGCAGAATTTTAAGTTTTAATATAATCCAATAGATTTTTTTTTCTGAAGCTTAAGTAAGGTTTTAATTGTTATCCAACTTAAGAAACAGGAATGCATAATCATCCATTATTTTTAAGAAAAGACACATTACATTAGCATCTAGGTAAGGATGCATGGTAACATCCCCAGATTTCTTTCATAAGATAGGGTTTGAAAAATGTAATTTACTGTGAATCAATGTGATTTGTGAACAAACACAACTTAAAGAGACAACTGAACTTGAAATTATATTTAAAATGCATCAGAGACATGAAATACATACTGATAATGTGTGCCTCATGAAAGATTTTATTCTTTATCTTGTTACAGAGAAGTTTTATTTGCATGTTCATAAGCTGATCAGGGAGAAGACAGTAATATATGGCCTCCAAAACGGCTTTTCCTAATACATTAACAATCCTAGGAATCTTACAGTTGTTTCTGGTTTGAGGGAAAGTGTTCAGTTTACACACGAGTAGCTGTTTGTCAGCTGATTTATGTTGCTGCACCTTAGTCAGTCATGCTCTGTATGGTGGAGGATTTTTCTAACATTCACTGAGGGATTATAACATGCCAGGCACTGTTCTAAGCACTTTATTTGTATTATCCCATTTAGTACTTCCAATAACCCCATGACAGAGGCAGTTATCCTCCTTTTACATATAAGAAAACTGAAGGATAGAAAAGTTAAGTAATTTGTCCAAGGTCATGCAGTTAGTGAGTGACAGAGCCAGCATTCAAGTCCAGACAGTCACATTTTAGAGGCTACAGTTTCAACCACGAGGCTGTGTGGCCCCTGCCCCATCCCCATGCCTACCTATCTAGATGATCCCTCTTTTGTGTAAAGACATTGACATTCTTTACAGTGTGTTGGTGGTGTCAAAATATATATGAAATTATTATAATCATAAATTTATTATTGTGGGATAATCCACACTTACCATGAGAGAGGATCTTGCCTGGGACAGGACTCTGGAGACCCATGGCAGTCCATACACCTCCCTCTGGCAGTGAGGGACTCCAGCAGAGATAGGACCATAATAGTTTTAATGAATGAATGGCTGAGGTCCTATGGAATCTTAAAAAGTCCCTGTAGAGTTGGTTATCTCTTTTCCTCTTTCTGAGAAGTCCTCCTGCCTGCTCAGCCATTCATTAGGGAGCACGCTGCAAGCATGAAGGATATTTGGATGAGTGTTTAATTATAAATCTACTCTAGAGACACATAATCATATAAATTATTCATAAAATTTTCACTGCTGACATTCCACATTAAAATTGCATTCTGTCCATACTTTGGTTAGAATGCCCTACATTTTTTTTCCATTTGCTCTTCCCTTATTAAAACTAGAAAGTTGAAGACAGGATACAATTATATGCATTCCTTTCCTGAAATTACAACATTTCTAAACTTACCCACTTAAGGTAGTGCTGAATCCAGCTGCCAAAAATAAAAGAACTATACTTAGTGGAGGCCACCTTTCCTACCAGTGGCTCTTTCACTATCACTGCATCATGTTGGTTTGGTAAATCACTCATGATTCTCTGATGTTCTCTTCTTGGTGAATTTTAATATCTTGTACTTTTTAATTGAGTTTTTCATTTTCTTTGTTTTAATTATATTCTTTCCCTCTTAAGAATCACTTGTTAGTGTGCAATAAGGATTCAGTTGGGTGATAACTTAAAGGCAAACACCTATAAACTATATAGTGGACTAGTGAAATTAGCAGTTTAATACTTTGTTCCTTAAGTTCCACTCCCTTAAGCTCATGCTTTCACCAGTTAATGTGAAAATACAATGAAATACTTTTAAAAGTTAGATGACTGCTGAACTATATTGTTGCATGTATGTATTAGTTAGCCAATAGTATAAATACAGTTATCAGTATTACAGATAAAAGGGGCCTTTGAAGATATGAGAAAACAGAGTTTATCAAAATGTATATGACATGTAGCTTTTGTTATAAATGGTAATATCTCCTTTTCAGTACTACAAAGATGAAATAATTTTGAAGTTTTAGAATAGACATAATATATTCATTATAATTCTAAATGTATAAAAGTCCTTCTAAAAATGCAAAAATATTGACTTTTAATTGCTTGACTTAAATGACTTTTTATTGCTTTATTTTACTATTTCCTACCTGATTATTTTCCTTAATCATTATTTCTCATAATTATCCCTTTAAAATCATCACTTTGGCCTCAGAAGTAGGACTGTATTCTGCTCTTACTAGATGTGAGAAAGTAGTGAGAAATTTAAAGTATTGGGATTTGTTTCCTAAATTGTATTTGGAGAAGTGCCCCTGAGAAGATTATAAGAATGTAGAAAATACATCCAGTCTTAATCCTATGCAAAAAAATTAAGTAGTTTTTTTCCTAAAAGGAAGTTAATCATGGACTGAATCATACTACTTAGCTTTTGTGTACCGATTTCATGTCTCCTGTATTAAGAATATTTAAAATCATGTTTAAATAAGAATATATTCATGCTAACATATATTTTTCAAAGCATATATGGAAATTAGCCTAGATTATCTACATGTAGAGATTTTTATTTAAATTTTACAATATTTTAAAGTATGAATAAATTATATTTATAGGTGTTTATCAGAGATAATTATTTTGTGCTACGTATGGAATTGGTTAATGAGCTAGTGTTAAATTACCTGATTAATTTCTTATAAATTAGCATAATCTTGAGTTAAGGAATTTTACTTTCAAAATTAATTTGATAATAGTAACTTAATGTATGTTCATCCTAACAATCAAATTATAAAAATTATTTGTGTAAAAGGGCTTCAAGAATATATCATATCCAATTTTTATATTGTTTACCTCTTATATAATATGATAAATCTTAATTATTTTAATTGCCATTTGCCATTAAACTATTTCATAATAAATTCTGTACAGAGAGTTCTCCCCTCAAAGGTTTTATTTGTGAAACCTAAAGTTTCTTATGTAATGTTTTAAATAAAGTACCGTAAGTGTAATCCGTAAATCTTTCTTTAAGAATACTATGGACACTGAACTTGTGTCAGTCTATGAAATCTCTGTATTGAAATAAGCATTTAAACAGCCTCAAATGTCATGTTGAAATTATTTTGTATATTCATGACTTAAAGCAGTGCAACACATAGTATAATATACCCCAGTCTAGTGTTAAGATTCATATTTGTGATGTATTGTCTTCAAAATTAGATGCTCCATCCTCAGTTGTTCATAAGTCAGTAGAGCAAATTCTGGAACATATTCAGTATATGAAATTGCTCTAAATGAAACTGTAATAATATTAGTGGAAACACAATTTGTTCATACCTTTGAACAGTGAATTTTATATTAATGAATAGGTTCTTCCATTTTTTTTAATGCAGGAAAACTATAAAGTGCTAATATTCAGAGATTCTGTTGATACAATACCAAAAAATGTTTTGTTCAGCCTAACATATGTATCCCACCCCTCACCATGGTTTCACTTTCATTGATTTCAGTTATAGTCAACCATGGTCTGAAAATATTAAATGGAAAATTCAGAAATAAACAATTCATGACATTTTAAATTGTGTGCCATTCTGAGTAGCATGGTGAAATCTCGGGCCTTCCCTCTCCATCCTGCCCAGGACATGAATCATCCCTTTGTTCGGTGTTTCCTTCCCATTCATCACTTAGTATCCATCTCAGTTACCAGATCCACTCTTCAGGTATCCTAGTGCTTATAACCTTTATTTTACTTAATAATAGCCCCAGAGTGCAAGAGTAGTGACACTAGAAATTCGGATTTGACAAAGAAGTTGTTAAGTACTCCCTCTAAGTGAAAAGGTGGACATTTTCAACTTAATAAGGAAAGAAAAAAATCATATGCTGAGGCTGGTAAGATACGCAGTAAGAATGAATCTTCTATCCATGAAATTGTGAAGAAGGAAAAAGAAATTCTTCACAAATTCTGTTGCACCTCAAACTGCAAAAGTTACTGCTACAGTGCATGACAAGTGCTTAGTCATGCACTGTGGAAAAGGTATTAAATATGTACAATAAGATATTTTGAGAGAGACCACATTCACAGTATACTGTTATTATTTTTCTATTTTATTATTAATTATTGCTGTTAATCTTTTACTGTGCCTAACTTAAAAATTAAACTTAATCACAGGTATGTGTGTATAGGGAAAAACATAGTATATATCAAGTTTGCTACTATCTGCAGTTCCAGGCATCCACTGGGGGTCTTGGAACATATCCCCTGCGGATAAGGGGAGATTACTACACTGAGATTTTTTAACTTTCCAAATCATTGGATTAACATCATGCAGTCATCCAAATTAGGCCAGACTATTTGGATTCTCCCAGTGGCTAGATAGGCTAAGGTAAACCACCAAAGCAGATTTTTTTTTATGATTTACAAATTCACAAATCCAAGGAGGTATTTTCTTAAGATTTTCTTTATAGGTCTTTAATGGCTTTGCAGATATCCAGCATGAACAAGGAATGGAAGTTGTCTTCCAATGTCTAGTTACCCTACTTTAAAACCCGCTGCCTTTAACATTCCTCAACTGCCCTTGCAGTTAGGTGTTCCCGTGTGCCTGAGTGTTGGCTCGTGAGATGTAGGGGTACCTGTGAGTGACTTCCTGGAAGTCTCTTCAAAGAAAAGCAGCATGCGTTGTTTATCTTATTCCTCCATCTTGCTGCCAAAGTTGTGGATATAACAGGAGCCCTTTCAAATATCCAAGAAGAGCAAGGTCAAACCCTAAGGAAAGCATGTTGGAGACTAAAAAAGATCTTGACTGTGTCACTACTTCAACTGCATTTTCCTGTATTTAAGCCATTGTAAATTTGGGTTTCCCTATATGAAGTCAAAACTAACCCATTCTGGCCCTTCAGTTCTTTGTCATGATACCATTTAGCACTGTTTGAATAAACTAGATTGCAATAATTCTTACCTTTAAAAGTTTTTAAAGGATAATGTGCAATTCACATTAGAATTGATTTTCCATTGTTAATTAATTGTACTCATTTTCTTGCCTTGACCTTTCATTAGGTATTTTGTATCTGCTTGGAAAATATTGTCTTCTTTATAACTGTGTAATAAATATTTGCTAAAACTCTGTAATCTCCAAAATATCGCTATCAAATTACATGCCATGTTTTTATATCATTCTCATAGATCTGCCTTATAAACATCTAAATAAAAAGTACTATTTAATGTGATTTAATTCCTTTTTTTGAAATGTTATATACAAATGGATTTTCTTTCTTACTGAATAATAATTCCAATATTTGATGGAAGCCACCTAATACTTTTCTGACTATTTCTTTTTAGAAGCATCCAGAAAGCCATGCAGGTAATAGTCTGGGGGTTGGGGGAGTTTTGTTTGTTTTTGCCAAAGCAGTCATTTAGAAAAACATCCATTTAATGAGATGGCATTGTTAAAAAGATTTCATTTCACTGGCATTCATTAAGTATATTTAAACCAGGACTCAACACAATATTCAAGCTATATCTGTAGGCTCCTGATAACAGGAACTCTGTCTTACTCACTACTACATTCCTATTGTTTCATGCAGTGTGGTCCCACAGATGCTAACAATATAATGACTGTTGCCTCATTTTTACAGAAAATTGTGTTACTTATCATCCCCCATCCATGCAGCTGTGCCTACATCCTCCAGCCTACTCCCCTCCCCATCACTGCCCCACCTCTTGCCTTGCCTCCTGGCCAGTGGCCCGGAGCTGCCCTGCGGTCCCAGAGTGGAGCTGCAGCCATTACTGCACCACCGTCATGCTGCTGCACTGAGGAGAAGAAACTGACCTTCGTGCCTGCGCACAGGATCTGTGGGGGCTCCAGCTCCCCCTGCAGCTGCCTGGAAATGCGTGGTTGTGAATATACTGAGAGTAGGGTTGCAGGGTAAAATTCAGCAAAATTTGAATTACAGGCAAACACAAATAACTTTTTCATGTAATTCTGTTAGACATATTGCATGGGAGTTTTTTTTCCCCCCTCTCAACAGGGGAACCCTATTTGGGGGGTGAGCTTTGACCACGGAGATGCAGCATGAGACCGAGCTGGTAGATAAATTCTTCCTTCATTTCCCGTTGGTGGACTGCTTCAAAGTGCAGTCATTCATAAGGCCTCCATGAAAATGCACTAAAAGACCAAGCAATTAACTGCACTTGTTTCAAAGCTCTGGCCAGCTCAGTGGCACCTATATTTGTGGTCCCTCCTCCACTGTCTGCCTCACTTCCATCTTTTCCTCACTTCTGCTTCCCAGAAATGGTGTCCCCCAATAAAGTGGCAGCAGGTGAATGTTTCTTCTTGTTTGTTTATGGCAGGCTTCAGGGAACCTAGGGCCAGCACAGTAATTTTGGTAGCGGATTCTTCAAAAGGAAAATAAAACATGAAATAAATGATGATTTTCACAAAGTCAAGCACAGAGCCCTGCAGACTCAAAATCCAGATTGGCTGAGAGCCCTGAGTGGAAATGTCTCCCAGAGACAGATTCACGTTGATAAAGGTACAGTGATGGACTGTTAAATCAGAAAAGGAATTTATCACTACTGTGAGAAATATCAATGTCCTATAGGCTAGGATACCAGTATTGCCTTAACTAAACACATTCTATTCTTGAATCTGTTCTTTATAGAATTCAAATTATAATTCAAAGGATGTTGGGATCTATTATGGGCTGAATAGTATCCCCTTAAAATTCATGTTTAAGTCCTAACCCCTAGTACCTCTGACTATATTTGGAGAAAGGGCCTTTAAAGAGGTAAAATGAGGTCATATAGGTGGTCCCTAATCTAATAGGACTGATGTCCTTATAAGAAGAGGAGTTTAAGACATGGAAGACCATGTGATGACTAAGGGAGAGGATGGCCATCTACAAGTCAAGGAGACAGGCTTCTGAATGAAACCAATCTTGGACACCTTGATCTTGGACTGTCAGTCTCCAGACTGTGAGGAAATGAAATGTCTGTTGTGTAAGCCACCCAGTTTGTGGTATTTATTTCCAAAGCCCTCAAAAACTAACATGGAGTTCATGCAATCAGAACACATCAAGTGAGTTATAGAACTTGAATAATTAATGTCATTGGAATGAACTTGTCTGATTAATCCTGCTCCACAATAAGACAGTTCTCTCCTGGGGGTACTTTACTGTAACTTCCCACCATGTAAACACATTAAACGTTTTTAGTTCTAAAAGCTCAAGAACATTTTCAGTTCATGGAAATATTCCTATGTCATGAAACTGAAGCTTCGATCAGGTAAAAGTCACTCTTTATAAATTAATTTCACTATTATTGTTTATTTAGTTGCTCCACTAAACATGAATAGCCCCTCCAGCTTCCTATTTAAAAATTACCTAAAATTTGGATTATTAGTACACTTTTTATTAGAATGGTTGACTTCAGGGGTGGATGTTCTTTTGTCTTCTGTTCCATGTACTTATTACTCCCAAATTTGCATTGATGATTCTGTTAGAGAGATGTAATTGCTTTTGATTCTTTTTTTAGGCTTTGTTTCTGCAACAATCAACGTGAAGTATTTTTTAAAACACTTAAAGTAGATCAAATTCCAGCTTTTACGCACTTCTTCTGTTACATAATTCCTCTACACCTGACATACTAAGACTATACTATAATTACATTTCACATGTGCTATAAAAATTTTCTGTTTAAAATAAATTACTGTGACTTAGAAAGAATTAATGTTTACTTGAACATTTAGAACATCTGGCATTAGGTTAGTGACTACCAAATTCATATGTAACCTAAAATACTTATTAGAAACATTGTTAATTAATGCTAGTGAATAATTACAATTTTCCTAAATATTACTAATTAGGCATCAGGAGAAAATTAGAAGAATATTATTTCCTAATATTACATTTATGTTAAAATATATTTAGCCTTATTACTTTTAAAAGTAAAAATGGTGGATAGGTCAATATATTATGAAAATTGATGGTTAATCTTTAAATCTACAGCAGCTTTTTAAAAATTCCAATTTGTAATTTGTCAGAAATGTTAAATTCTGCTGAACTGTTACCAGATTGAAGCATTTCTAGTCTCTTTGTATAATTCATCTCATACGTTTCTCTACTATTAATTTATCTTTTTGCTGAAATAATTTTCCATTTCAATAGTCAGCCATTTTGCCCTTACATCCTTCTGTGTTTTGATGCCATAAAAATGTCTCCCATGCTCTTAACTTACAACCTTCAAAAATCTATATTACAGAAGGATCAATAAATAATGACTAAACTTAAATCCAACACCTAATTTAAGCAGGTAAAGCTTTTAAAAAGCTTAAGCTTGGTGCATTTAACAAGAAGGAAAATAAATACACCCAACAGTATCATCAGTAAGAAAACAAAGGATGTGGAAAATTCACAAAGTAAAAGCCAGTTTTATGTCAATTGCCAAAACAATGCTAATGAAAAACTACAACACCCACTAGAATAGTGCTTCTCAACTTTTAATGTGCATACCTATCACCTGGGAGTCCTGGGAAAATGGAGATTCTGATTCAGTAGGTCCACCTTGGGGCCAGAACTTCTGTGTTCCTAATAAGTCCCTAGGTAACACTTGTGTAGGTAGTTCAAGGACCCCACTTTGAGTAGCAAGAACTTAGTGTTTACCTTACTCTGGGTAACTTATGAAATGCTTTAACTTGGCTTCAACTCAAATAAAAAAGTAATCATTGAAATCTTTAATGAACATTTACTGAGTACCTAGTATAATCTAGACCAGAAGGTCCCAAGGTATGGTGGCCAGGCCAGAAGCATCAACATCACCCAGGAACTTGTTTACGGTCGACCCTTGAACAATGTGGGGTTAGGGGCACAGACCCTGGCTCGGTCGAAAATCCAGGTGTAACTTCACAGTCAGCCCAGTATCCACAGATTTGACCAACCAGATTGTGTGGGACTGTAGTATGTGTTGAAAAAGCTCTGTGTATAAGTGGACTCCTGCAATTCAAATCCGTGTTGTTCAAAGGTCAACTGTACATGCAAACCCTTGAACCCAACCCAGCCTTACTGAAGCCGACTCTGGATGTGGGGCTCAGGAGTCTCTTAATTAGCTCTCCAGATGATGCTGGTGCACACTAAGTTGTTTTGAGAAACACTGCTCTAGATACTACACTGAAGGCTTGGGGTACAAACCTGGGTAAGTGACACTCCTTGCTTTCAAAAATCTCAGCCTAGCAGAAAATCTGCTGAGCCAGTAAATACCATTAGGTATATGGTGAGTACAAAAACAGAATGACAGACCAAGTGGCACCTAACATAGCAGAGGATGTAAAGAAGGTTTCCTAGAAAAGGTCACATAAGCTGAGTTTCATAGGGAGTTAGACCTCAAGACAGTAACATGTACAACATACGCAAAGGTAATGCAGAAAGAAGTTTGGCACCTGTGTAAAACCACAAGTAATTCAGTCAAGATGGCTTGAGTGTGGGGTGTTTGAGGACTTCCATCCTAGTTGCTTCTCACCTGTCACAGAATAAAACAAAAAACTATTAGAGCTAAATTTTTTTTATAAAGTTAGATCTATTAACTTCTCAGGTAAGGGAACTCATTCCATGAAGAATTTCACTGATTCCACTGATGGGGAAAAGCCAGAAAATTTTAAGAGCTGGTAAGGGGGAGTTCATGGGAGTTGTACTAATTAAGCATGGGAAACTGGTACCCTGGATATGAGACAGAATGAATATGTAGGTCTGTACACAATTGGTAAAAGTGAAAAAAAAAACAAAACCCTGTTGTTCATTTGTTAGGAAAGTGTCTTCCGTTAAGTTCAGCGAGGACTTTTCAGGGTCACTGAGGTTGATGAATCATTATCAGCTTCAGCCTATTGTGCTAAATTACAAAAGCCAGTTGATATCTGTTGGGCAAACTCTGCTTTAAGCAGAATATTTTCCTTGGTAATCCCTCCTCTTCATCCTTTCTTATCTTGAGATGCCAGGATGAGCACACAAAGGAGAGCAAATCAGCCGACTATCAGCTTTTCAAACCCCATCTTGGGTTCGGGTGCCATCCTCACAGGATTCCACTGTGATTATACAAATGGTTTCAGTCTCCCTTTCATGTAGTGTACTTGGAATGTGCAACAGCAATTAAAGTTATGTTAATAATATACTTGACACACCCTTTGCACTTTCAGGGTAATTGCAACCTTAGACCTACTGAACCACCTCTAGGTGTAAAGCCTAATGGGAGCTCTAAAACCACCAGTAAGTAGCTGTAAAGATAAAACACAAAAACAAAAAGAATGCTGAACTCCAAGCCAGAGAGTTTCAAGAAGGAGAGAGTGGTCAACAGGGTAAAATACTACAGACATGTAAACCAAAATTAGGACAGAAATTGCCCGGAGACTTTGACCACAGTGTTGGTGACCTCATTCAGGGCAGTTTCAGAGGACTGGGGTTGAGGAAAGCGTAAGAATGAACAGAATCGAGGAAATAGGGACTGGAAGCTTTCAGCACTCATTCAAAGAAGTTTGGCGGCTTTGGCGATGATTTACATAAAGTGCTGCCAAGCGGAAACTAGGTTTTCATTTCATTTATAGGCCCAGAAATGTCATTCAGATAATCTTGCTTGTTATGTGCCAAGCACCACTTTACAAAACTATCATCTCATTCAGTCCTCTCACAGCATTCCTACCGACAAGAAGAATGAAAAAATTATGAGAAAAGTGGGGCTTCCTGGGGTTAACTTTCTCTAGATACAGTGATTTGACTCAAAAGCCTTCTAACATTGTGTACAATGCCTTGGTGATTACTTAACTGTCTGGAAAGGACACTAGAGTACAGATGAGGTAAAAGGCTGGGTAATGTCGCTGATACTGATCACTTCTCTGAGGTGAGATAAACTGCTCTGCTCCCAACACTGAGTCCGTCATCCATCATTCCTGCATCCCCATTCCTGCATCCCACGTTTATCCCTCATCCCTCCACCGACTCATGCTTGTTTTAAGAAGGACCAGCGCAAACTACCAAGACTGAGACACACAGGGCCCCAAGGTAACACTCCACGGCCAAACACTGAGGTCTTCACCTGCTTCCTTCTGGCGTGCCGGCAAATTCCGCCACTCCGAATTTAGAGGTGCAGAGATTAGGGTTTGGGGTAGTTTGGATCCCCGGGCTTCCGTAGGAGCAGGCGCTTCCGTCGCCTCCGGCCCCGCCCTTAGCAACGCGTTGGCTTGTTAACAACCGGTCGGCCAGCAGGCGCCGAGGTGCACCGGTGGGCTGCAGCCGCGCCGGGCGAGTGGCATCGCGGTGGACCCTGCCACAGCAGTATCCCCGAGGCCTTTGGCGACTCTAGCGGCTCTCAGGCGGCCTTCATTTCTCTGTGGCGAGGCCTCTTTGGGTCCCCACCTGTAGGGGGTACAGTGTAGGACAGGAGAACCCCCTCCATCCCTCACTCCACCGCCACAGCCATGTCAACGGCCGAGGCCGCGGCAACGGCCGAAGCCCGGGAACCCGGCACCAGGATCAAGTCCAGCAGCCCTCGCCAAATCCCGGCAGTCGGGGTGGTGACGCAGGACGAGGAAGCGCAGGTATGGGCCGGGTGTCTGAGCTTTGGAGGGTTTAAAGGCGGGGCGGCGGGTTAGATCTGGGGGCGGGGATGAGGCCTGGGGAGAGCAGGGGCGGAAATGGGGGCCCGAGGGGAGCCCGCGGGACAGAGGTTCCTTGCGCGAAGCTGATCCCTTCGAGAACTAAGCCACCTGCGAGGGGGGTCGGCTGTCGTCAACCAACCTGTCTGGGGACTCTCTTGTCTCGAGGTCCTCCCGAAGCGTACCAGTAAACTAGGCGAGGTTTTGCGGCTTTTCTTCATAAAATGTGACCACGAAGGGCCTGGGAGCGAAGGAAACATTCACAGCGAGAATTTAGATTTGATGACCACTTTGCACTCGGCTTTTATATGTAGATCCCTGTTACCGTGTGCTGCTCTTGATACAGGTGTAAATTCTCCCGTGTTTAAATGCGCTGTTACCAAAACCTGCACCTGGAGGACAGGACAACGCTGTTAAAATTAGAAATTAAACGTCATTTTTATATGAAATTGGAAGCTGGTTACGAGTATATCGGAGAGAATTGAGAGAGAATAGAATTTATTTATTTTATTGTGCTTGTATTTGGTTTTGAGTTTACTTTTTGTCATGAATACAGAACTAATTCTTTCGAGGGGGTTTGCTGAGAAATTTCACATTAAACACTGGCTTAGATCGCCATTCCTGGCATGGGGGGTCTAGAAACTTCAAGGGGTTTGTTTCATACTGGGGTTCCATTGCTCCTCCTCAGAGAGCCATGATCAAGCCCTAAATTAACGTGAATTCTGTGGAGAAATCCTCTCCTACCTCTTCACACTGATGGCGTGAGGCAGCCATTGGAATTCCTGTTGAGGCTTCTCAAGTCTCAGGCTGCGTCAGAAGCCCTGTCTCCTGCGTCCACATTCTGGAGCCTTGGAGAGTTCCTTGGAAGTGGCCAGTTGACTGGGGACCTTTTCTACTGTGGGAATAGAATCAAGCTCTCTTAAGGTGGCCAGACACTTCACCTAAAGAGCAACAGCACTTTTGCATGAGGAGGAGCAGGTGTTAGGGGAACTGGGTTTGTGGAAGTATTCCAATCTGGGCAGGGAGAAGAATTTTGAGAAACAGCAGCTCTTCCTTCACTCCCAAGGCTGCAAGGGGGCTCAACACTACAGCTGTTCTTCCAGGCACTGGGCAAAACTGAGAAGTAGGTGAATCTAGTATCTGACAGCTCTCATTCTTTCTTTACTTAGTATAAATAATAGGGGTGGGAGCAAGGTTATATGAGGCAGGCAAGCTTGGGTTAAAAAGAAAAAAGGGGAAATACTTTTAATAGGCCATTGCTAAAATAGTCTACAACATGTCAACTAAAGCAGAACAAGTATACCCGTGTATTTGTGTGTGTGTTTTCTCCCTTCCCTTTGTTTTTTCCTTTTCTTTTACAACCTCTCCTTACAGGGCCTAAGATTCTCCTCTAGGAAGAAATCAATTTGTATTAATTAAAACCCTACCCTGTTAATAACTACTTGTAGGATTATTAACATTGCTTAAAGTAGTGAAGAAAAAGGCAGTTTCTACCAAAAGAAATAGAATGAAGACATTTTAGAGTTGGGAGACATGATCACTTAGCCTTCCTGGTTTTTGTTTGTGGTTGTTTTTACAAATAAGAGCCTAAGGCCATGAGAAGTTAACTGAGAGTTACTCCATTTCTTTTCTGGGAGTGGGGTCTAGTGCTCTTTGTCATTTAAATTGATAACCTTTTAGACCTCTGCCTTGGAATTCTAAATGTTTCCTAATCTTTTCAAACCATTCCATATTTGCATCCTCCTCTGCCTACAGAGACAGTACAGTATATCCTAGTAGCGAAAGGTAAGAATGTGGGGTCTACCTTAGTTCATTAAACCAGCTGCCTCACATGCTTGACATCACAAAGTGTTCACCTTTCATCTCTTTCCTGTTTATTTTCACATGGTTCCTCTCATTCTAAAGAAGCAGAAGCCTTTAGAGCAATGGTTATTCAAACCTTAATGTGCATTTGGAGCCCCTGGGGAACTTACTAAAATACAGATTCTGATTCTGTAGGTCTCAGGAGGAGCCCTGGATTCTGCTTTTCTAACAAGTTTTTGGGTGATGCCATTGCTACTGGTTAGAGGTCCTGGTTTCCCACTCTGAGTAGAAACACTTAATAGCCTTATAGCTGCAGTATGGTATGAACAGTGTGACAGGGTTTCACAGCAGCTAACTCCTGGAAAGCTATAGGAGATGGACTCAGATTACAAAACAAAGTAAACAATAACAACAACAATAAAACAAAATTCCTACCCTCCCCCTGCCAGGTCAGATGATGTGGTACCAAATGAGGCTTTAAAAGAACTACTTGCTCTCCTTTCCTGTCACCACAAGGCCTCAGTCAATCCTGGATTAATGTTACATCCTTGGGTCCATCACTTCCTCTCTTCCTATTCTGTTCTCCATAAACACTTCATCTTCTTTCCTCCGAGTCCCACCTGTTCTTTCTTTCAGATTTTCACAGTAGCTCCTTATTGCTTCCTTCACCTAAGTCATTACAGTGACCAAATCATTCAGCCTCTCTAGGCCTGTTCCCTTTTCTATAAAATGAGCCTGTACTAGACAAGTATTCCCCAAATGTGGGTGACCATCACAGTCATCTGAGGAGCTTTTTATAACCAATGTACATAGTTGGGCCCTACCCTAGATTTACTTAGTCATAATCCCAGGTGTGGAAGCTGGGATTCCTAAAAGGCTCCCTCAAGTGATTTTTAGCCTCAGAACCATTGAACTGATGATATCTAAGATCTCTGCCATCCCCAGATTGCCTCAGGTCTGCTTCTCTGTCCTGTTTTCAGGGTTTCCCAATGCATAATCTGTCTTTTCTCTGTACTGTGTACTCTGCTTAGTGCCATCTCTGTGGGGGCAGAAAACCCTCTCTTATTTTTTTTTCTGTTGTGTACCCCACAATCCCCCAGTATTCCCCAGTAGCACCCAATACAATACCTGGTACACAGGAGGTAATATTAAATATTACACCCTCCTCTCTTATGAATTTAAATCTTACCCTACTTTCAGATCCCACCTCTCTAAAGTATCCCCCGATAGGAAGCACTTCTCATTTTCACCCTCACAGAACTTCTCATAAATGGATATAGTCCTCCAACTGAGTCACACAGTTTCTCACCTAATTATCACTTGTTTTATGTCTGTTACTATTTAATTTGTCTTGTTTTGTCTCTCCCACTAGAGTATGGATTCCTTAAGTGTAGGACATATATCTTTAAACTCGAGTGTCCTTCCTGCCTCAACTCTGATCTCAGAGTAGAAATTTAAGTCCTCAAGTACCTTACAAAGCCACTTGTGTTCCAGCCACACTAGCCTCCTGGCTTCTCCCCTACCATGCCAGGTGTACCCTGCCTGAGGGCCTTTGCACTTGCTATGCCCACTGCCTGGAATTTTGCCTCTTGATGTCCATGGCTTGTTCCCTTACCTCCTTCATGACTTTGCTGAAATGTTACCCACTTTGTGAGTCTTTTGCTGACCACTGCTTGAGCATCCTAGCACTTTCTACGCCTGTTTCTCCCGAGTATTATCTTGCAGGACAATATATAACTTATTGTCTCCCCTAAAGCATATTAATTCTTCATGAAAACAGGAAATTTTATGTGTTTTATTCAATACCATATCTTTAGTGCTTAGAACAATGGCACAGTAGAGGCACACAATAATATTTGTAGAGTAAATATATGATTTGATTAGCTCACTTGCTTAGGTATCATGGCTGAGATTCCATGCCCAAATTTGCTTTCCCTCTGAGAACCTCCACAACCCACTAGTTGATGTCATATCCTGCCGCTGTCTGTAATACTGCCATGTACTGTGTCCTTAAAATTGACTACCCCTGTTTTGGAGTAATTGTTAGAAGTAATCTTTGTGGTCAGTTGAGGAGTGAGGCAGAGGACTAAGGTGCAAAGAACCAGTGTTCCTGCATCAGGCGGCCCTGTGAGCCCACTTACCAGCTCTGTGACCTTAACAAGTTAGATCTCAAGGCCCCAGTTTAATCAACAGGAATAATAATTCTACTTGCATATGGTAGGTTTGGGGATTGATTAAGATATAAAGTACCAGACATAAAAACAGACCACAATAAATGTTAGTTCCTTTCCCTATAACTAAGTATCAGCTAAGCAGGATTTTTCCCCTTTGAAATGTTCCTTGGTAAAGTGGGAAAATTAGTTCATCTTATAACTTGAAGTCGGGGTCTAATTTTCTTCAAAGTACTGTATTAAGCTTTTGATCTTAAAAGGTTTGTTAAATGTTTTTACGGTTTCTCCATAAACATCTTGTAATAACAGCAATTACTTTTATGTTTATATTTGTATGTTCTCTTTTGCTTCTACACCTGCCTGTGTGATCTCATTTACTAGACTGTTCCAATTATTACTTTAAGCCTGTGATTTAGAAATCTCTGCCTCCAATTTAACTCATCTGCAGCCTCGACACCAGCCTCTTCCTCCAGCATTTCCCATCTCAGCAAATGGTGCCACCAGTTACATCATTCCTCGAGCCAGCCAATCATCCTTACCTTTTCCTTCTCTTTCCCACCAAATCAAATCACTCATTAAGTCCTGGTGACTCTGCCTCCTTGATGCTTTTCATTCCATTCATTGTTGTCTATCCCAGTGGACATTTCCTTACTTGAGGCCTGAAGTTACAGACTGGTCTTCCACCTCCAGTCTAGATTTTCCCAACTCAGTTTACTCAGCAGACAGAATGATTTGTTTATTGTTACGTTTCTCTGGCTAAACCCTGTGGAAATCAACAAAGATCATCCTAATGAGAACAAACAGGGGCTATTTACTCAACACTTGCTATAGAAAGTCAGCTAGCATTACATGCATTTGGCAGAGACTCCAAGGCAGGCAGGAAAGTGTCACAGTGAGTAAAGAGAAGGCTTCTGGTTTGCTCTGGTTGGAGGCTGCTGCCAGGGGAAGCTGGAAGTGAGCTAGCTAGAAGCAGGACATCCTGTGTGATTCATTTGGCTTTTTCTGGTTGGCCCTAAGTAGCAAATGGGAGGAGGAGGGGAAGTACAGGGAATCTGATAATCATTGACCAGATCCTGACTTTTCTGAGCCACTTGCTGCAGAAGTTGTGGTTTGGCTCCCGAGGTTGATTGCTGCAGAGGTTGTAGGACAGAGTTCTGTTGCCAGATATAGTCTGGCCATTGTCCGTTTATATGTCCAGTCTCTCAAGCCATTCAATAGCTTCCAACCATCCTTAGCATACTATACATTTCTGTAAAATGGGGTTAATAACAGTACCTACCTCATAGAATTCAGTTAGTAAATACATGTAAAGTGCTTACAGCTATCTTGGAAATAGACATTGACTACTAAGTTTTAGCTATCACCATCATTGTTATTACCATCGTTATTATTATTTACCATTTGACCTCTACTTACCTTGTCAGCATCATCTGTAGCCACTATCCCCTGCACTATCCTCTCCAACATATTGAGTGACTCACCAGTCCTCTTAATGCCATGTGTTCTCTTGCTTTCAGGCCTTCACATAAGCTACTCCCTTTGCTCCATCTGTGAAACCTTCAGTTCATCTCACAAAACCTACTCAGCCCTACCTCTGCCTGCAGATTATTTCTTCCAGAAGTTGTCCCAGATTCCCATCCCTTTTCCTCATGCCATTCTGTCCCTCTTCTATATGGTTCCAGAGTAGACTTCTCAACATTCATGGAGAGTCTTGTATGTGGTCTATATTACCTGCATCTCATGCCAGACTGATAGATACTTGAAGTCAGGGCAATGTGTTCCCCATACCTAACAGTTTCTGAAATGTAGAAGCTGCTTATAGATGTTTATAGAAGGAGAAAAAGGCTAAGGGAGGGAGGGAGAGAGGGAGAAATCTTAAAAATATAACATATGCCAAGCAAGTAAAACAAAGAGTAACATGAAGTGGTAATACAAGATAAATCTAAAAATAATCTATGCTTTAATTTTTACTACTCTGTTTCTTATAAAAGTTGTATCTGATCATTTGGGGGAAAATTCTCATACTACATGCAGGTATTAAAAAGAAACTCCTGCACTGACATGTCATTTTTATGTCTTTTCCAACTCACAAAGCCAGTATCACAGAAAATCAGAAAATAAAAACAAACTATATATATTTATTTCTCTGAGAAAACAGGGAGAAAAAAGACAACTGAGGCAGTGGCAGACGGCACTGTTAAATCCCCAGATCTCAAAAGGCAAAATTCTATTTATCAAAAAATTGTGTAACAGTAAATTTAATAATTTAAATAATTTAACAGTAAAATGTAATAATTTTAATGGTAATTGTAATACCAAGTATAGACAATTATATAGTAAATCCTTTTGATTGTTAATATTTTCAGTAAAAGTCACTTTGAGTAAATAAATTCATTCAGATAGTTTTCTGCAGACTTAATGTTAGAACACTTAACTGAAAATTGGTTTTGAAAGAGATTTCTTGAGATAGAATATATAAGTTTGCAATTGTGAAAGGAAATTCTAGACCTAAGGCAATGGATAATGGCTATGTCAAAATATGGAAAGCTACATATTATGGATTTGAAAATCAGAAAATATAATGGTGTTAACAATAAGTGAAATTATATAAAGTATTTATACATGTAAACAAAACAGAAAATAAAATATAAATATATAAAATAAACATAAAATTAAAATAAAAATATAAAAAATATATAATAAAAATAGAAGTATTTAGATAAGAATAAGATTTTTTCTTTTTGAATAATTTTATATAACCATTACATCATCTTTTCAGTCATTTTAAAATAGAAATACGTATAAAAGCAGGACAAACGGGAAGAAGGTAACAAGTTTGGGATAGCTTAACTCATATAACAGGAGTAAAGAATATTGATGTGACATTTTAATTAAAAAGAAAATGTCATGCAACAAAGCATTAACCCTCAAGATAAACACAGCCAAATCTGCACTTAGAATTTGCAGACTTCTGTATCATCATAAGTACTTAAACTTTGGATGATAACACCTCCTGTTTTCTTCCCCATTTACCTACAAATAACTACATGTCAGGCCCAGTGTTTGGTGTCAGGGGTGCCAGAAAACCAAAGTCTGCCCTCAAGTGAGGTAGGGTATGGTAGGAGATAAACGCGTAAACCATTTTAGAACAAGGTGATGGGAACTGTAATGGTTATAGGCTCAGGGTGCCATGGGAGCACAAAGGAGGGACATTTGTTGTATCCTTTTTCATCCCTTGGGGAGGTGACACCTGAGCTGTGTCTTAAAGGACCTGTGGGATTTAACTGAGGAGAGGAACAGGACTGTAATAACATAAATGGAAACACAGGAGGGGGGTGAGGGGCATTAGTGGAGAGTCAATGAATGGTTTAGATGTGTTATGTTCAGATTTGCATTTCATCGTTTCATTGACCAGAGGGTAGAGGACAATGTTGAAGAGTGCAATAGTAGAGGCAGAGAGAACAGCAGGAAATCATAACTGAGTGAGAGATGAGAACTGAATAAATCAGTATGATGGAATGAGCTCAAGAAATATTTAAGATATAAAATCCATAGAACTTGGTGGTTCCTGTTTTCTAATATGTATGACGGTAAGACTGCTGGGAGAAGGAATACCTAGTTCAGGAAGGTGATCTCCTACCTGTGGTTTAGAAGCTAGTCTTACGTATATCTGCATAGGCAAACTCAGTGTAATGTGTATGCGTGAGATCATTTTCTTTTCTAAAGCCTGGAAGTGCTGCTATTCCAGATGCTCTCTTGGGCCTTTCACTAATGAAATTTAGACATTAAGATTATCAGATTATACTAGAATTCAAGAGGTGTTTTTTTTTTACTGCAAAATTCATTTATTCCTATAATTCTCATCTACTTTTCATTCTCCCCTATCTTTTTCTCATATTTTTAAGTTGCCAAGGGATAATATAATATAAAAATAGTATGTTTGGTGGGATTTCTAGATTCTTATTATATAGAATACTATGAGTTGTATGTTTTTTTAGGGTGTTTTCACGTCTATGGACCTAAATCGTGTCATCAAACTCCTTGAAGAGACTGAAAAAGTAAGCTTTAAGAGAAAATTTCTCTGCTGTTTCACTTATAGACTATAATTTTCCTGAAAGTTAACATGTGTTTCCCTAAATATAAGTCTCATTTTTCTCTCTTTGTTGAAAACATTTCAAATAGTATATGTCTTATATTGAAAGACTATTTAAATTTATTAGGAATATATTTAACCTGGTAGGGAGGCTGGAAAAGAATAGATTTCGTTTTGTGGGATGGACAAATCCATGATGTAAACAGAAGGAATCATAAGAGTAAAGAAAGACTCATCTAGCCTGTTAGGGTGCAAGGGTAGAAAAAAGTATATCATGATGTAGTGCTTAGTTTTCTGATGTGAAATCAGGATATATACACACTCATACATAGTCATAGGTAATTTATTTTGAGAGAACTCTTATACAGAATGTAATGGAAATAAAGATACAAGACTCAAAGTTGAGAGTTTAGGCATCAGGAGAAAGGATAATAAATGCATCTGCATGCATGTTTATACCACACTCTCCTGATGTTACCCAAGAATTGACTGATTGCCTAAAAAGCCAGGACACACTACAAAGTTACTATAGGATGAAGACTGCATACTTTCAGAAGGCAGGAAGTAGGCTGACCACGGTAGAGCTGATCAAAACAAAACAATGTCCTGTGGTTAGCATGCATAGAAATATAGTCACTATCTTAACATTTATTAGAATCTGTACTTTTTTAAAAAAGGAAACCCAACTACGTAGAGTTCCTTCTTGCTGTTAAACAAGGGTAGACAAAATATGTGTACTATATATACTTTTGATATATATAGAAAATGCCACAGCTTCTCACAATTTAAGAAGGTTTAAAGGACAGAAGTGATTCTGTCAATGAAAACATATCACTGTATAGAGTTTTGTTTTACTTTGTTTTAATTGGCTGAAGATGTTTGGTGCAAGCTATTACACCGAGCATACTTTAGAGGTTAAAAGGACAATTTCTGGAGTCAGACTGCCAAATTTGACTCCTAACAGTATCATTTACTAGCTGTGTGATCTTGGACAATGACTTAGTGTTTCAACTAGAGTTTCCTATTCTAGAAAAGAGGGATAAGAGGTACCTTCCTAATAGGGTTGCTATGAAGATTAATGAAATGATTGGCATATACAGTGCCTAAATGGTACACAGCATACAAAAATGCTCAACACTCTTCAGGTATTGTTAATATTATTTCTGGAAACAATTACTGCTTTTATATTAACCTCATTTTGAGTCTCAATTTCCTATTCAAATGTAAATGGTAATTTATTTTTACCTTTACTATTTCAGGAAACATTTTGTAATGCCTATATTATAATTTACTAATTTAAGAATTACTTAATAATATGTTTGCTTTCTTTTTATATTAAGGAAAATTTTAAAAAATCTCAACAGAATTAATAGCACAAAAGACCTAAAATAGATCATTTGTTTTAGGATGATTTAGAAGAAAAACAACTTAAGTCTGTCAAGAAAGTGGTGCAGTGTTATCAGAATGGACTTGTATCCTTTATTTATATGTGTTTCATTTATCCTGAAATGGGAGAATTTTTATTAGAAAATACACTAGTTTCTTATTGCTGCTGTAACAAATTACCACAAACAGTGCCTTAAAACAACATAAATTTTTGGTTTCATAGTTTTATATGGATTTGTTAGGTCAGTTAGTTACCTGAGGGCATGTGGATATCAAGCACTGTTTAGTGGTAGCCAAGAAAGTCTATTAGCAAGTGATTTCTTTTCCTATCTTAACCAGATAGCTCGACACCTCTGTTATTTTTCTTCACATTAGAGAGTTGATGACAAATGATTCTCGCTGAATGCCTTTAGTTGGTTGGCTTTAGAACTTATAAAACAAAAGGAAAGATAAGGTAGCAAGGTATCTTGGTCACTTCTCTAGAAAGTTAACAGAGGTTAGTATTTCTAATATATCCAGCTCTCCTGTCTTTTCCTAAGAAGTTCCTAAAAAAGACTAGAAGTGATCAGATTAAATCAACAAGTGCAAGTCACAGCTACCAAGTGCCCTCGACTGTAAAACAAAATCTGTAAAATGTGTTTACGTACCAGTTGGGTTTTTTAAATAGGTTAAATAAAAGGTGCTTTCACCTGAAGATCTACAAGGTACATTTTCCTTTCATAAACTAGTTCTAAATAAAATAAAATCTCAACCAGTTGAAACCTTAAAAACAAGAAAATGCACCTGAATAACATTAATAAAATAATGCAGAAAAGTAAGGTAGGTTTGGGTTGCTTATTCCTGAGCAATGTACGTTTTGTATGTGGATGGGTGGAGATGAAAGATACAATTGAGCCATTAATTTCTTTCATGTGTTATTACTCATGGCCAATTATAAGTTATTGTTCAACTGAATATGTGGCATAGTAGTTGGTAATAAAATTCTAAAGGTGTGGTGAGAGGAGAAAAAAAATATTTTGAGTAAGAGATTACTAAGACAAAAATATTAATTCCTAAAAAAATATGGTTCTAAGTTTTCTTCTTTAGACCTCAAAAATAGTATAGTTAGGACAGGGTCAATACATTTAACAAAATAGATAGAATTCAATAAGACCTTCTTGACAGAAGTGCTCTAAAGAATCTATTGATAAAAATCTTAATTTTATTTCTTAACTAAAAATATTAAAGCCCCTAAGGGATTTAGCACAGATATTTAAAATTCTGAATCTGTGTGCAGGAAAAATTAAAAAACAGCCCCATTTTATAGAACCTGCATATAATATCCTAAAATTATGTGGGTAAGTTGTTTTTAATTTTATTTTACATTAGCATGCAGTATTTTATGTTTTGTTTTGTATTACAAAAATGTTATGCTTATGGTATAGCAAAGTGATACAGAACTCAGGAAACTTCACCTGATCACTTGATTCCAGCAGCTGGTATCTCAAAGGTAGTCCATTTTATTATAGTCTGAAATTGCTGGCCACAAGAGATTGAACTGTAAGTATATTAAAATGTTTTCTCATAATAAATTGCTCTCAAGTGAATGATAAAAGTGAGATTAAACCAAGAAATTATAATATTTTTAGAGAATCCCTTGAGAACATTTATGGACAATACTTAATAATTTATGTCTGTTTTTTCTCTCTCTCTTTAGAAAATTTGACTCTCACAAACATGTTAGGTTCTATGTCATGTTTTATTTGATCTTCCAAATTTGAATAAAGAATGAATTTGCATCTATTATTTTTGGTGTTTATTTTTCAAAATGCAAAGTAGAGGTCAGAATTATAAAATTCATATATTCCATCCTCTGTACTGCTGTTTCTTCAACCATTTTGGGGAAGTAGGAATATCTTTTGCTTCCTTGCTACCACTCAGTGGCTAATCAAGATGTATATTAAAATATATGTTTTTTAAGTTTTCAATATAATATAGTAGAGGAAATTTCTTAAACTAGGAATAAACTTTTCTGACAATTCAACCTTCTAAACCTTTCTACCAATTTAACTTTTTAAATAATGTGTTTCTTTTAATATACAAATAATAATATTAGTAAGACTATGTATACATGGTAGGTTTATCTCTCACTTTTAGATTTAGCAGCAATATTTACAATTTTGTAACTGCTTACATTTAAGTTTTTTGATATTTGAATAGTCGAAAATAATTTATTGAATGCCCTTACGATGGCTTACTTTTTTATAGAGACCATGAAAAATAAAGAAATAAATTATTTCTCTGGTGCTCTCAAGGAACTCTAATGTACTAACTGGAATTTATTGTTATATTGATGTGAGATTATATTATATAAAGCACTTTCAAATTTTGAGGCTGTGCAAGTCCTAGAACACAGCATTTGTAAGCATTACTTTCAACATCAAGGTTTCTACAGAGCTCCACCAAGAATTATATCTCTATGAAAGCTGTGACTGAATGTTTCATTACATAATATGACAAATCTTTTGAATTACACTCCTCCCTTTTCTTCATATTTTATAATTATTCACATAATTTTTTTAACTTCCCTAATTTCTACTGTCATCCTGCATTTTCCCATGCTGCACCCTCACTCGAATCCCTTTTCAAGGACATTTTTGGGAGACAGTCCTCTTGTTTTAGCTTATATGTTTTTCTCAGTGCATCAGAAGTATAATGCTTATTTTTTTTAATAACCTTTTTGGTGGAAAACTTCTTGATGCTTTATCTTTTAGGTTGTTTCCATTGGTAGGAAAGGAAAAACTTGAAGACAAGAACTAGCTTTAGAGTTCTTCACTTTAGAGATTCAACAATGAGCTGGATAACTAATAAGTTATTTATTTTGATTGAAAACTTCTAATAAACACTAGAAATGAACCTATATGGCATTTATAAAATTGTCCAATTTTTATAGATTGCCTTTGAAATATCTTTTAATTCCAGTTGGCCCATATATACATCCCCATGTAATAATTCTAAACATTGTTTTTCAACCACTTGGTTAATTTCTTTAAAAAAATAAGTGTAAAGTTCTATATATAAGATATATTAAATATTTTAAAATAACTCAGGAGTTTCAAATTTTGATTCTTGAAATGCTGAAATAGTTTCTATTTTGTATTTAAAAAATGATTTTTCTCTCTCTGACATTTAGACTGTATGACCTAGGTTTGAGTGCACTTTTATGATTTGTAACTAAATTATTTTCAAATAACTTTGGTTATAGTAGCTGTGAAGTGTGAGTCTAATATAATTAATATTTGTTAACTTGAATTCTTTACTGTCTCAAAAAATGTATTTGTTATTTTGTGGGTGGTAACTGATCCAGTTAATAAGGAAAAGCTCACTGACCTTTAAAAACAAATAGACCATCGATCTATTAAATAGTTTCAAAAACATCATAAAAAGGCCTTTAACAGCTTTTAAGTTATGGGTAGTCCTAGATCTACGATTTGTATCAGATTACCCAATGGCTTTCTAATTTTTGATAGAAGTACAGGTATGATCTATTATTTTGCCCTCAGAGAGAAAGAGGATCCTTAAGTTTTTTAATTTATGCAGTTGCAAGATGACTCTCTTAATCCTTGCCTCTTATGTCCATCTCTCTTCATTCTTATAAACCCATTTTATTTTATCTTATTTTATTCGGGGTCAGCTAGTTAGAAACACACACAAAAAATTCTGATAGTTGTTAATTCTCTAGGGCTAAAAATAGGATATTGTCTTCATTATAATCTATAGAAAATAAATTTTCCTCTACTTTGCAAATGATGCTTCAATTAAGGACTTCATTAAACATAACTTGTATCTTCTTCATTCTTACTGAAGCCTGCCATTTTTGAAAAAGAAAGTATCGGATGAAATAACATATGCTGAAGATACTGCTAATTCAATTGCACTTCTGGGTGAGTTAAGATTTCCTTAGATAGAGGGGTGTAACATATGACAGGTCCTACTGACAAGAATGAATATCTCTGCACTAAGTTTCACAGAGAGTACTCCTTCTCCAAATCTAAGCTCTTTTCTTGTTTTCTTGTTGGGAATGAATCATAGTGTGCTTGATGATAATTTCTGTATTGTCTTCCATTCTGGTATTTCATGATACCAACAGGGTTCTTTGTTCCTTAAGTAGAAGGGCTAGCAGATACTTCTTTGTGCTTATTTGTCTTGATGTTATATATTCAAGTTTGATGAAATGTTTGTTAACTTTTTTTGTAAATCAAAACTGTGTCTCCCTTTCTTTCAGCAAAAGTGTTTTCAACTTTGACCTCTAATAATTGCTAGAATGTAACTGAGTGCTAGAATTGATTGAGAACCAAATTGTTCACTGAATAATTTAAAGTCTTAAATAAAATCATAAAATGGTGGAAATACTGGGAACTTTAGTGTAATATACATAAAGATGCCTGTGTCTTATATATAAAAATATGAAAAAGTATCATAAGCAGGTGTTTAGGTTATTGCTCAATTTTCTAGAGAAAGAAAGTAATAATTTCCTAGAAATGAGATCAAACACTAGCTCCTTGAATCAGCCTCTGGGACATAACAGTGTGTTCCCAAAACAAATTCTACATTAAATTTATACTTATTCATTTAGGTCTCTGTACAGGAGAAATAAAAGATACACAACTGGCCCAACAAATGAAAAATAAGTATTTACTGATTGGTTATATTCCCACCATTATACTCCATACTGAAAGATGTTGGAGACAGGTACAAGTAAAAAGCATTTAAAATTTTTAACACAGACACTAACACTTTTATGTCTAAATAAGTTTCATAGTCTTCAGCTGTAGGTACTTTGGGAGAAATTATTATGGCCTAAAAAGGGTGAAGAAATTATGGCCTAAAATGGGTCAATGAGATTAGAATAAACATGGAGAGTTAGATAAGAGACCTTAAGGAGCAGGCAGGCTGGAAACTAATGAGAAACTAATTCTGTGACTCTCTATCATCAACGAGAATTTAGAACGTGAAGACAACCCAGAAGAGGATATGATAATATTAGTAGATAAAAAGTATAGGCTTGATTCATAACATTTAAAAAATGTCTCTCTTGCCCTTATTATTTTAAAATGTTGCCTCCAAGAGTATTGGCAGACATTTGTGTACTAAATACACAGTCCTTTCTTACTGTGTCTGTCTGCTCTTTGCTGAATGCCCGCCTACAGAACACATCACTGCCTCACTTTACTTGATCTTAACCAAAAGGCCAAGAAGTGATATATCACAGCCTCACTTGATGGCAGTATGAACTTTTAGCTTAAAATGAACTCCTTTTACAGATTATTGACTGCAAGTACTGCTGTTCTGTCTCTTATTTTTTTAATTGTTAGACACATGAGTTTAAACTAAAATAACTGTAGTGTAAAGTGTTGAACAAAGGCTATTCATTTTTACTAATAACTTCCAGTTTCTACTATTACTAGTAAATTATATTACTTTTTCTTCTAAATGATAGATATCTCTGACTGAAGAACAGGATTCTGGAAACATGTTAAGGAAAAAGTTGGTACTCTGCCCTGAGATTATAAAACAGGAAACTACGAGAAATGATCTAAACTTAACAGGAACTAAAAGGGTGGAGAAGCAGATGAGAAATCTTAGAATTTCCCATAAACTTGTCTAGTTTTGTTGGGAAAGTTTAGTTATTCCTGTTGCCCTATTTTTTTTCAAAACATACTGACTTTTCAACTTCAAAGGACAGGTCCAAAAAATTTAAGAGAATAATTCTTGAGACTGTCTTTTTTTTTTTTTAAGTAATGTCTTTTCCAGATAGAGTCTCCTAAAGCAAGGATAAGGCTTTCCTACGTGCTCCCTCCCTGTCTACGTGCTTCCCCATATACTGACTACCTACCCTCAGAGATGAACTTTAGGCAAGGCCTAATGCAAAACACAAGTCTTCAAGGAACACCTAAATATCTCTTTCCCTCAGAGAATCCAATCAGATCTGATGCAGTCCTGAAGCTGATATTCCTGACTCCAGTTGTCCTCAGCATCCAGAGGGCATGGATCATTTCCAGAATCCCACAGATTCTTTTCAGATTTTCTTGGGTATCATACTTGCAGGACTTCACCAGAGCCAATATAATCCAGACTGAAGTAAAGGCTGAAGCCAATTCAAAAGTAGTTTAGATATGACTGAAAAGGAATCCTCCCTATCGTCTATCTCCACCACAATAACTTAAACATATATTAAACTATTACCTGCAGGGCAAAGACTGCCCAGAAACTCACTGTCTTCCAGTCTGTCAACAAATTGAAGAGCAGAGCTCACTTGGAACTTCTCTAAGCAAAGGATGCACTATTAGAGGCAATGAATTACTGACTCTCTAGTTAGGGAGGAAAACTCTCAACTTTTCTTATACTAACTCATTTAATTCTCACAGCAATCTTTAAAGTAGTAACTATTGCTGTACCATTTTATAGATGAGAAAACTAAGAGACAAGGTTATACAGGTAGTAAGTGGCAGAGCCAGGATTTAATCTTAGACAATCTAGTTCCAGCATTTATGCTCTTAATTACTATTCTTTTCTTCCTGGGAAGGAGAGAATGAGTTGATTGAGAGGCCAAATGTTATAAAGATATATCCAAGGTATTTTGTGTGTGTGGTATGTGTGTATATATATTATGTGATCCAGTCTGAATCTCTGATGAGAATATTTTAAATACTCATATTACTAACACTTTATGGTTAAATTTGCAAATAAACTTAATGACATTGTTATTAAATAGCATTGGTGTGTCTTTCTGGCAGGTGACTTAATGAAAGTACCGAGTTCTGAATTGAGGATACAAATTTGTAAGTGTATAATTGACTTTTATCATGCAGAACCACCAAAGCAGCATATTCCAGGTGAAGTTTTCAGTAGTCTTTCAGTAATAACTTACATCTTTGTAAAACAGAACATTCTGTCTCATTTCTCTCCAAACTTGGAAAGAACCAGTGGGATCATAAATGCAGCATGTCAAAAACAGTTTTTTTGGTAGCTGGAAGCTCTTCAGTCATTTTAAACAAAAAAAATTTGTATATAATTTTTTCAACTTTAGATTTGCATGATATTTTTATTTTGATGCCAAATATTTGTGACAGAATTTTTAAATCATAACCAAATTAGTTTAATTATGATTATTACTATTAGTTAATGTTATTTAATACTGTTGATAATATTATTTATTATTTTCTAACATTTTATAATTATTTGTAATATCTATCCCATCCAATTATATGTTAAATTCCTAATGCTAATAACATTTTCCACCATGTTTGGAAAAAGAGTTCTGCATGCTACAGCTAAAGGATCTTAATATATAATGATAAAATGAGTCACACTAAAATGTGATATCAAGGTAGAGGGCACTTGCAATGTGATAGATATAATGTTGTTTAGGACATACTTTCTACCTTCATAAAGTTTCTGTAATTTATAATCAATCTAGGAAAGGAGAGAAGATGTAAAATATATTTTAAAGTTACATGCACCTTAAGATAGGTGCAAATAAGGCTCCAGTAGAAGAGAAAGATTACTTATGACTAGAGGAAAATGGGACGATATCTGAAGTAGAGAAATGAGTAAAGAGATTATTAACTGTCAGATTTCAGCTATGGATGAAATAAACAGCAGAGACCAAAAATACAGTTTTGGAATTCATCCAAATAGAAATGAAAATTGAAACCATCAGGATGCTTGAGTTTTCCAGGAGATAAAGCATATAAACTGCAAGTGACCAAGAATAGTAATATGGAAAGTGCTCATATTGAGATCTGGAGAAAAAAAAAATCCAAAGAAATTGGTAGTGAAGAAAAGGTTCAAAGAGGAGGATGAAAAGCTAAAGACCACCATGCTTTGTTGCAAATCAATGAAATGTTTGATGAAGGAAGAAGTGGTCTCAGTGTCAAATACTGTAGAGGCTTCTGTAACTGAGGGATGAAAATGCCAATTGATGTGGTATCTGAAAAGCGTAGTTCATCATAGGCAGATCTATTTCCATAAACTGGTCAGGGCAGATACAGGACTGAAGAAAGAGAGGATTGTGAGAGTAAAGGCAGTGGTCATGAGGCAGTAGAGGCAGTGAATGCAAACTTATTAAAATCAGATGGTGAAGAAAAAGAAGGAAGATGGAGAACAAGTCAACTGGTAGCAAAATCAAAGAAAGATACTTGGTTTTGTTGTTGTTTTCAATTTTGAGGATAGGTGATGCTTTCCCCCACAGGCAGAGGAACAAGAATCTAGTACATGGAAAATGAGAGGATGAAATTCCCAAAGAAAGCACAAGAGGATGGAATTAAGAGCACAGGTTTAGGATTAACCTTGACAATATATAGGTACCCTTCTTTAAGATCGACAGGGAGACAACTGGTGTATAAGACAAGACAGAGGAGTTAAGGTGCAGAGAAGTGAGGTTGATCTTAATTTGATCAGGCTCTGAAAATTAGGACCCTAAGGCAATGTTCTCACTAGCTGTCACTCAATTAGTTTCAGGTGATGGGCAGGGCTTGCTCTGGGTCCACAGCTGAAAAGTGCTCAGTAGAGCAATTATAAGAGACATAGCCCTGCAGACAGGAATCAAGTCTATGAGACTTAATATTACTATACTCTTCTATAGAAATGTAAACTTGATATATAAAAATATAGTAAGTATAAAGTACATTTTGGTCCATGCATATGACAGACTATTATGCAAATAAAATCATATTTGGGAAAATATTTTATAGAATGAGAAAAGGCTTATATAAAATGTATAGTGGCTACAGTAAAATATGAAATTCTACATACAGTATATTGTTCAAATTATATGCATACATTAAAATATCAACAAGAAATATACCAGAATGTTAATGTTGTTGTCTTTGGATGGTGAAATTATGGCAATTTTTGGTTTCCTCTTTATACTTCTTAAATGCCTAAAGTGAGCAGCCAGGGCATACCTATCACAGGAATGGGCCAGGCCTTGTCCAGAGCCAAAGATCAAATTCGGAAAAATAAGACAGACTGACAGACATCTCAGAACTATGGCAAAGTTAAAGGTCTAGTTGGTCTCAAAAGTTGAGATGTCAAGAAGTTAGATAATTACATCACTAAGAGAAAATTAGCTGCATCTCAGGAGAGCAAGTACCCTCTGATGTGTAATTTCTCTAGCTGAATGTAGCTGAGCAGGCACCTTTGCAACCTACCAAAGGAGAGGTGGTGTTTCTCACAGGCGCTAAGGCAGAAGGAAATTCTTATAAGACATGTCGCCAAGAATCAAGCTTCCTTAAAATACCATATTCACTAGCGTTTATCAGAACAGCATTACATTTGCACCTCTTATTTCATTGTCAGATTATATAACTTTTGCCACTTGAAAGCACTATAGTAATGCACTAACTTGAATAGTGAAAACACTTGTATTTGTAATCATGCCATTTTCCTTTATGAAAAGGTATATCTACTGACAAATAAATATTTTTCCTTTATAGAATGTAAGATATGCTTCCAAATTTTTGGTCCTCTTTGAAATGCTATTAGTAGGGATTAGCAAACTATGAACCCCAGGCCAAAATCGCCCCTCTGTAAATAAACATTTTTTAGAGCACAGCCACGCTGGTTTATTTTTGTATTGTTTATGCCTGCTTTTGTGCTAGGATAACAGAGTTGAATATTTGAGAAAGAAACCCTATAATCTGCAAAGCCTAGAATACTTACTACCTGGCCTTTTATAGAAAAAGTTTGCCTATCCCTGTGCTATACCATTTTAAAATGCCATACATTTTTTGAAGTTTTTGTTGTTGTTGCTGTTGTTTAATGATAAATTACTCATTTCTTTGTTTATTGTAGATGATTACTAGGTGAAAAAATTGTACATATTTATTCATTAATTGTTGTTAGGTTACCAGCAAGCTAGTTCATTGTATAAGATTAAAATGGCTGAAGTTGGAGGACTGGCAAAAACAATGGCCCAGTCATTGGCCTTGCTAGAAAATCAACTTGTTGAGAAACTTTGGGTGCTTAAAGCTCTACAACATCTCTCAACTTCTGGTTTGTATATTATTAAATTTGAACACTTCGTTCCCAACCATTTTTGTTTCTATCTAATGATGTCAAAACTGTACAACAGAAATAATTTTAAAACTTATTTTCAGAAGTTAATTGCACTTTAATGGTGAAAGCACAAGCAGCCAGTGGAATCTGTGCTCACCTCGATGACCCAGATCCCTCTGGACAACTTCTGTTTCGTTCATCCGAAATACTTTGGAACTTACTGGAAAAATCTTCAAAAGAAGAAATCATACAGCAACTTAGTAACTTGGAATGTGTGCTGTAAGTATATGTGGTTAGATAGGAATGCTTTTTAACCTTAAAATGATAGCCAGTGACATAACTAAAATCTTTGAATTTGTATTCAATTAAGCTTTTGATTTATGTAAAGGCTATGTTTTGGAACATTTTTGTACCATATTATAAATGCATCTGCACAATAACAAGTCATTTTTTTATGTGGAAGGCTTTTAAAGTATCTTGTTAACAAAACTAAATTATGTCTTTGAATATGTATAAAGTACAATTAGGCACTTAGAAGAACTGTTTCATTCATTCATTCAATAAACCTATTTTTGAGTACTTACTGTCTTCCAGATACTACAGTAAGCATTAGCAATAAAATATGAGTGAACCTTTATTTGCTTATTCATTTATCAAATAATTATTGTCTGCTCTGTGCCAAGTTCAGTACTAGGCTGTAGAAATACAATTGAAAACAGTGCAGAAATGGTCTCTGCTTTTAGGGAACTTGCATTATATTAGGAGAGATGGATGAGTAAATAGGCGACTAAAAGAGAGCATATAAATGTTATGAAGAAATGTTAAGGAGCTACATGTTTTCCAGAAAGGGGTGAATTAGCACATTTTTGTTTGCAAGTGACTAAACCCTCAAGCCAACTGATTTAAACCATACAGGAAATTTATGGGCTCGTGTAATTAAAAAGTCAAGGATAAAACTTGTGTCATGTGCAGCTGTATTTAAGGCCCAGCAAATACCAGGACTTGGGCCCTCTTCATCTCTATGCACTATTTTGCACTATGTTGGCTTTTAGTCTCAAGATCCACATGGTGAGACCTAAGAAGTCTTAAGTTCACACCATCAAACCCCAAATCAAGCAGAACAGAAGACTTGCTATTCTGAACCCTCAAAGAAAATTCTTTCAGTCGAGTCCCTGTTAACTCTGAGTGGTCTGGTGTTGGCCATATGCCCATTCCAGAGTGAATGCCTAGTGACGGAAAGAAGGAATGCTCTAACTAGCTTCCTTTTAGTTGAAGGCAGCTTTACAAGACCAAAAGTGGGGAAAGACCAAATGTCTAAATAAAAATAAGGGCAACATTATCAATAAGAAGAGCAAATGGGTCAGTCCTAGGAGGCAAAGCAACAAATGCCCTTTATACAGGGAACCTGACTCAGATTTGGAGAGTAATCAACACTTCCTGGGAAACCCTAATCTGGTATTGAACGATAAGTATGAATTAGCAACACAGAAGAGTTTTGCATGCAGAGAGCATCCTGGACGGGAGCAGAAGTAAAAGTAGAACAAAGTAAAATTTAAAAACTGAAAGAAATTCAATATGGTGAGAGTAGGAAGTATAGGGTAAAACAGTGAGAGATGAAGCTAACAAAGTTAGCAGGGATCAAAACATGAAAGGATTGAAACATAAGCCTTGGTAAGGAGGTAGGACTTTATCCTAAGAACAAAGAAAAGCCTTTAACTAGTTTTAAAAGGAAAACGATGTGACTGAATATTTATTTTAAAGCAGTCACTTTGACCATCATGTATAGATTGGATTGAGGGATTCTTATCTGGTACAGTGAATTAGAGATGGATTTGGAAAGAGAAAAGATTAGAAATACTTCGAAATAAGTAGTATAATATAAAAAGGGAGATTTTGTTGATAAACACTTAAGTAGTATTTCCATAGAAATATGGCTTTAAAGATCTGATTTTATTTTCTAGGGCTTTGAAGGAAGTATTTAAAAATCTGCTTACAAGAGGTTTTAGTCATTATGATCGTCAGCTTAGAAATGATATATTAGTGATAACAACAATTATAGCTCAAAATCCTGGAGCACCAATGATTGTAAGTATGAGTCAAACTGCACTCATTTTAATTGTGGAAGTTGTGGGTGTGGGGGAAGGAGGGAGTCATAAAGTATGTTGTAAAGTTTATGTACTTTGTTGTAATGCCAAGTTATATTATAATGTCATGGTAGTCACCAGTGTACTTGCACTCTGCCAGTTCTTCTTTGCATCTTTTGGAAGCTTGAGATCTTCCTCATATGTTATAATTTACCCATATATTTACTACTTATGATGTGTTTCTATCCTTCCTGATGATATGAGTTCCTATCTGGTATCATTTCTCTTTCACCTAAAGAACTTCCTTTACCATTTCTTGTGATGCAGATCTGCTGCCTGCTGGCGACAAATTCTCTTAGTTTCTTTTATCTGAAAATATATTGGATTTACCTTAATTTTCGAAATCTGTGTTCACAGAAGATGGAATTCTAGGTTGCAGGTTTTTTCTTTTTTCCTCTTAGCACTTTAAAGACATTCCACTGTCTCTGGCCTCCACTGTTTCCAATAAGTAGTCATTGTTTCAAATTGTTTTTTCCTTATGTAACATGTATCATTTTGTTCTCTGGCTGTTTTCATTCTATCTTTGGTTTTTAGCAGTTTTACTATGATGTGCCAAATGTGATTTTCTTTGTATTTATCCTGCTTGAGATTCATAGAGCTTCCAGAATATGTAAATTTAAGCAAAAATTTGGAGAATTTTATGCCATTATTCTTCAAGTATTTTTTTCAGCTCCATTCTCTTTTTCCTATTCTTATGGAACTCTGACTACACTTATGCTTTTGATATTGTCCCACTGGTTGCCCTGTGATTGCCTCTGTCCTCTGGTTCTTCAAACCATTAGATTACAAGTTTACCCTGAGTTTTAGCATCCCTATACGGAATAGATTAGGGCTTGGACTCAGTCTAAAAAGCCATTTAAAAAAAAAAAAAGGAGAGAGAGAAACTCATGCAGTACCATTTCCTACTTCCAAGTCCTGATTCCCTCCAGTTTCTGCTTGGTTTTGGTACAAGGTAGTTGTTTTTATATTTTGTTCAGAGTTTGTAATTGTTACCTATAGGAGGGTTTCTTGTAGGAGTTACTCAGCCATACCAGAAGCTGCCCCTCCTCATACTTTATAATGTAAAAATCATTATGACTGACATCCTAGAGTAGAAATCTCTGGCAGCAATATTCACATATCAGCACACATGTCCTAAGCTGTACTGAAAGGAAATTTGGCAATGATGTCTTCAACCCCGTATCAATCAACAGCTGGTGATCACAACATAAGAGAACAGTCATGGAATTCACACTGTGCAAATGGGAAAAGTCTGACATAGCTTCATTGTCAAGGCTGCAGTGTGTAGGTGGACCTCTGTTTCTCGGGAGGCCCTTAGTCAAATTCTCATTAACATCGTTGCAAATATTCAGGTGAATTCCATGAATGTGAGTCAACGGGAATAATATCTTCACATTTTAAAGAAACCATATGGATCTTAAAGTAGTAGGAATATAAAGTTGGCAAGCTCAAAAGCCCAAGGTTTGCTCATATAGATTCTCCCTAATGTACAAAGTCCAACTAGGATATCTCTGAACAGCAGTTTCCTCATGCTGAAATGTTTGCAGTTCTGGTCGTTCTTCAGGAATTTTCATGTTTAGTAAGAATTGTTTTGTTATTTCCTGGCCAAACCTTTGATGTATTTGAGAGTGGCTGGGGTTAGGGAGCTGGGGGTGTTTAAGAAGAAAAGCTGTTAAAAACAACTATTTTCGTCCCTTATTTTGTCACTCTAAGGTATAGATAATGAATTACTTAGGTAACTTGTTGCAATACATTTTGGGTTCTTACCAAATTTTAAACAGCAACTTGTAAAACATAGACCAACATATTTCTTAGAACCTACAGAAGTAAGTTTAATATTAACTAAATTACAAGTTTATTTGGCTATATGCTTTTATTTTCTTGCTTTCATCCCTTCCTGTTATTACTGCTTTATGAATTCAAATGAATGACAAGGAGAATCTGATAAAGATGCTTAAATATTAAGTAAATATGGCCATCAGTAACTTAATTTCCATGTAATTAATTCACACTTCTGTTTATTTTGTATATTTATATTAGGAATGTGGCTTTACCAGGGATTTGATACTATTTGCAACCTTTAATGAAGGTAAAAACCATAAAATTTTCAACTAACAATTGTCTTAATGAATCTTATACATCATTTCAGCTTTTATTTTACCTTTCTTTTTTTCTCCCCCTCACAGTTAAAAGTCAAAATCCTTTGGTAAAAGGTCTTAAGCTTTCTAATTCCTATGAAGATTTTGAGTTGAAGAAACTGCTATTCAATATAATTGTGATTTTATGTAAAGATTTATCTACTATACAGGTAAAGAGTAATCAAAAATTTAAATTGTCTCACTTCGTAGTACAACAAAGTCGTGGCAGCAAATCTTTCATCATGATGCCTGTATGTTTACCATGGAAAATAACAAACTCTTATTCACTGGAATTTCACCCTTTCAAAATTTCTTTTGCTTATCTATTAGTGAACCATGAATTTACCTAAATTTAAACCACATAAACCAAGGAAAAGCAGGAGAAATTTGGAGATTTATTTATATATTTAGATCTCCTGAATAAGAGAACATAAAATAAAAGAAAATCCATATGGGCCCATCCAGCGTGATAGTCTATCTCTGACCATAGTAATAACAAATGATTTAATGCTGGAGGAAATTGCTAATTCTGTGCCACCAATCTAAAACCCTTATGAACCTGCTTTTTCTCCATAAAAACCCATATACCAATAAATTTATCTTAAAACTTTATATCCTACATAACAGCATGATATAATTTGAGAAACACTGGAAATGAATTTCATTTCTGTCTTATCACCTACCAGCTGTGTGGCACTGGCAAAATCACCTAAACTTTCTGAGGCTTAGTTCTTCCTTCTGTTGTGAGATTGAGATGAAAACTTTGTAAACTATAAAGCTTTAGAAAAAGATACTACTTATTAACAATTCCATTAGTTTAGTTATTTACTGCATTAAATGAAGTTTCACTTTAGTCTTAGAAATCTTTCAAGTTCCAAAGAGAAATGCATTCTATCAATATTATTAATGATAATATAAAGGTGGTATAGTATAGTGGTTAAGGCTTTAGTCAGGTGGAATCCAGTGCTGTCACTTGCTAGCTACGTGATCCTGAATAAGTTGCTTAGTTTCTCTAAATCCCAGGTATCTCAACTTCAAAATGGGGAAAACACCTATCTCACCTATCCTAGAAATATTATGAGTATTAAAAGAGCTAAAAATTTTTTTGGTAATGCCACTTTGAAGAATATACCAAAAAATGCTCAGAAAAAAACTGTCTTTACAGTTAGAACTTTATTATTCATATTCATATATTACTATTATTCATATATAATATAGTATAGTATACGTAGTATATAACAATATATACTACATAGAACCTAAATGTATTTTCTGAAATGCCATATAGGAAAAAATATTCACTAAAATATGGTTTATTATTCTAGTTGAATATTACATAGCTATTAGGATGATAGCTACAAAAGACAAATAAAATTTATACTATAGCCTATAAACCAATTTTAGTTGATAGTAGAGTCAAATGCACAAAGACCATGGTAAGCTTCTTAAAGCAGTATGTAAGCAATGGAATCAACTAATTGTTTTATGCCGTTATGTTTGTGACCCAATAAAAGTAGTGATAATGAATATGTGTACTGTTATTTGCAGTTCACGGAGTATTTAAAAAAAAAATTACCTACTTAATACTTGCAGCGATGCTAGAGCTAATGTTCTTGTTTTCTCAATTCTGAATCTTGTGTTCTTTCCATGTGGAATTATAAAAACTTTGGAAAAATTCATAGATGTTATTGTAAAAAAGTCTTTGTAGAATAATGCCAGGTGAAAAGTAAATTGAATAGAATATAGCACATGGTGTGTTACTGTCTTGTGAACCATAAATATGTATCAATAAGAATCAGCTATAATATTAACTTGATTAAACATTATAATAACTATATATTTTTTGTTTTATTTATATTGAAATCATGGATTCAATACAATTTAAAAATTCTAGGCATTTAATTAAATGTGGCATTCATTGGATAGAATATTTGTATAAGTTCTGCTGCGTGTGCTTAAAAATAGCCATAGTCATTATCATAACATCAAAAAAATTGATTTCTTAAAGTATATATACAGTTGAGTCTGTGAAATGTTTCCATTTTTTAAAAAGTGAGGAAGAGAGAAATAACCAGCAGTTTATTTATTTGCCCCAAATTTTCTGCTATTGTGGTTTTTATCATAAGTAGGATATAATTTGCATATTGTCAGCTACAAAGTGCAAATCCCAGAAAGGGGAACACAGTCAAGCCATTACTATTGAGTTTAGTTTTTGGTGTTTTAATTTTTTAACTTTTGGTACTTAACGTAGGTTGGGATCTTTAGGAAGGAAATATTTTGAAGTGGTCATCAATAACACATCAGATTGGAAATCTTTTATTTAATTTTATTAAATAAAACTGCTCTAATTATGTTTCTAACACAGTACTATTTGTCCTTTCTCATAGCTATTAATTGATGGCAAAGTTATTTTGGCTTTGTTTAGCTATGTTAAAAAGCCTGAGAAACAGAAAATAATTGAATGGTCTGCAGCACAATATGAAGAATTACAGCTGCATGCAATTGCCACTTTGTCATCAGTGGCTCCTTTTTTAACAGAAGAGTATATGCTGTGTCAGGGAAATGCTCGAGTCCTTGCATTTCTAGAATGGTGTGAAAGTGAAGGTAAGTGGCCCTTCAGATTCCTGTCAAAATTTTAATCTACATATTTCAACTGAATGGTGTAGAAAAAGAAATAAAATTAATAAGAGAAATAAAAATATAGATCTGGCTGCCAGTGATTTTAATGTATTTAATATGCTGTTTTAAGGGGAAAAAGCCTGAGATTTCATTTAGAGTCAGACATAGTAAATATTAGCTATAGTTGATTCATACCTCTCAGTAAAAGAAATCATTCATATAAACCGATCTAAATTTTTATATTAGGCCTATCCAACAATTATACTAAGTACTGATAATATTTTAATTAGTCATTCAACAAGTATTTATAGCATGCCTACTGGTACCATATATTGTTTTAGCTACTAAAGATATATTTATGACCAAAAGAAATAAAATCCATTCCTTCATGCAGCTTCAAATCTAGATCTCTAGCCAGAAGTAATGACTCCACATGTAGTCTACCAAATTAGCGAGCCCCAGTTTGTACGAATATTTCATTTCAATTCTCATGGTTCTTAGTAGGGAAATAAGAAATATATTATTTTTTTTTAAATTATAAGGAAGATATTATATTCTTTTCTGGTAGTAACTTTGCTCTGATACATTTTCATTAGCTCAAGAATAGAACTCATTTATCCATGAGGGAGAAAAAAATTGTAGCTTATTTTTATTCCCTGGTTTTTAATATGCTGAGTCACTAAATTTAGTCTTACTAAGTTACTGTGCATTAAATAAAACAACCCTCCTGTCTATCCTTTATAACATTTATATTTACAGAAGACTATAAAGCAAAAAAGAAAAATACTGCCTAACAGGAGGAAGCCTGACAGCAAAGTTATTGAGTACCTACTATGTGGTAGGCCTTCACTCCCTTAGCAGGTTAAAGCATTTAGTCCTCACAACAGATTGAAGAGTTCTAGGCACTATTGTTATTCCTGTTGATCAGTAGGTAGAACTCAGTTACAGAAGTTAAATAACTTGTTCCTGGCCACAAAGTAAGTGGCAGAGCCAGTATTTAATACAGGCAGTCCAGCTCCAGAACTCACATTTTTTAACCTATACACACTACTCAGAACAGTATTTTGAACTTTTTTTTAGCATTAAACATAAAGCAATTTCTAAAAGAATCTTTCAAAGAATGCGTATTATAAAAAAGAAAGGAGGACTTGCCTTGTTATTTATCACAATCTACCACAAAGCTATAGTAATAAAAATTTTATGGTACTAGAGCAGGAACAGATCAGCAGAACGGAATACATGGGATGCTGGTGTTATCAGAGATGATATTGCCACTTAATGAGAGAAGGATGGTGCTGGGGCAGTTGGCCCTCCATGTGAAAAAATAAAAATTAGATCCTTTTAACATGTTAAAAAATCAATTGCAAAATGAATTAAAGCCCTAAATATGAAAAATTAAACTGTAAAAATCTTAGAAGAAAACAGGAAATTATGATAACAGGGTAGGAACAGAGTTTTAAAAACCAAAAAAGCTTAAACTATACAGATTATTAAAGATTATTAAATTTATTAACTACTGTAAAACAGAAATGTCTGCATGACCAAATCTGAATAAAATAAAAATCTACAAATTGAGAGAAGACATTTACTTACCCCTCTGACTGACGAAGGATTAGAATCCAGGTTCATAAAGAATACCTACATATCAAACAGAAAATAACTCAGTAGAGAAGTAGACAAAGACTAGGGATTGCCAAGAAAATTTTTCAAAATTTTTGGAGATATTCTCAAATTTTCAAAAAAATTAAAAGACACTCAACCCCCCCGGTAATCAGAGAAATGCAATTGCTCTGCAAATTAAGATAACAATGAACTACCATTTCAAATTTAGCAGATTGGGAACAATCTATTTCTTATACATTGTATCCATATAACCACTCTGGGAAACAATTTGGCAACTTTAGTAAAATTCATTGTGGGTTTACCTATATGATTCTGGTGTCACAGGTGAAACTCTTGGCAGAGAATAAGAGGACATGAACTATAATATTCATTATAGCCGTTTGTACTAGTGAATGAATAAACTTATTAATAAAATGGATGCTGAAAGCAGTTAGAACTAAGTGATCTAGATCTACTTGTAACAATGAATAATTTTTAAAAGCATAATGTTAAGTAACAGAAGCAAGTTACAAAAGATATATAAAATAATGACATTTCTGAGTAAAATTTTAAAACACATATTTCTATGCTGGCAATAGAAAGTAGAGGAGGATGGAATACTTCTCTAAATAAAGGCCAAAATTTTAACATCCATTTAAACTTGAAGATAGATATAAAAGATGTTTAATATATTCTGTTTTATTTATTTGAAATATTTTATTTTAAATTTATTGATGGAAACTATTGATATTTCTCCACAGATTCTTTCTTTAGTCATGGTAACAGTTTTCATGGTACAGGTGGCCGTGGCAACAAATTTGCCCAGATGCGTTACAGTTTAAGACTCTTGAGAGCCATGGTCTACCTTGAGAATGAGACTATAAACAAAGATCTTTGTGAAAAGGGAACAGTTCAGCAACTGCTAGGTAAAATATAACATGTTCATGTCCTGATGAAAGTAGAATGTTTATAAATTTGAAATTTTGTTTGAAATGTTTTTCTACACATTAATTTTGTCCTATAACTGACAAACTCCTAAATATTTACTTGATTTTTGTCTCATATTATTGCTGTAAGTCAGTTTTTCTTTACTGAAACATCATGATCTCTTGTCCTTTAAACATTTGTTTACTTCGTTCAGGTACCATTTCATTTAGGATTATCCTCTTTTTATGTAATGGGCTATTGTTATGTTTCCTTCTTCTAGTGGTAAGATCACCACTTTTTGGCCAGGCCTTCTGGAGTCATTTTAAAAGAGGATAACATTACATTTTCTAGTGCATTTGATATACCAGACCACTGGTATGCTGGTGTATAGAGAAATGTTTATGGGAGATTCTTTTCTGATGTGAAACATCAAGATATCCTTGATTTTCAATTTAGAGTTGACTATGCTGTCACCACACATGTGAGCTCAGTGTAAAATTCAGAAGCCTAAAGCTTAAACAAAAGCTTTATATGTTTCATTAATTAAAAAATAAATAGTCCTCTGGCCCTAGCCTTCCCTGACTTTGAGAAGTAAGGGTTGTATTATTCATGTTCAGTGACTGTCTCATGAGTAAGTGATATAATTTGCTGGATGTCAATTAATTACAAATGCTTACTCAAAAACTCTTCTACCTATTAAGTGCCTGCTCTTCCGTTTACTAGACTGGAGTGGTGCCCTCTAATAATAAAACTAGTAAGCAAAACATGTACATTGAAAAGGAGGTTAGGCAAAAGCATTCACTTTCTTGATTAGTTTACATAGGATGACCGAACCTGAAAGTAGATTTTTACCACTTCTGTGCACAGTCCATTGTACAGAACTCAGTGATAAGGCCCCCGCCTAAATGGATGAATACAATATTCCATATGTCCAGGAAGAAGTCTTAACTTTACCCAAGTGGCAAATTGGATAGGGAAATCAAATAACAATGGTTCTTTTTTCCTTAGGACCTTTTTCCTTTAACTTGAAAGAAGCTGATATTTATCACGTGAGTTCTTAGGGCAGGGACCTTCTCTTACTTGAATCTAACAGAGGGCTCTGTAGTAGTAATACACTCAAAAAATAGGAATTGCATTGTAAATGTAAATGTTTATACACTTTTTGTGTAGGCACTAGTGTCATAAACATGTATAGAGCAGGGCTCTCGGGACTTTGCCCTTAATTAGAACAAAAGGAAAGATATATGTCAAACAGTATGTGTTACCCTGCTCCATTGGTAAGGCAATAGTGAGTAACAGAAAGTATATGCCACAGAAACGAAGAGGTTTTGGGTACTTTTCAAGGCTGGGCAATCTTAACTGGAACCTTTATGGAGTTAGGGTATGAGGATAAGGCTAGTTTCAAGAGGAAAAATGAAAGAGTTTGATATTTCAAGCAAGGGGACAGCATGAGCAGAAGCATGAAGCCAAAATACGCATGATGATGTGTTCAGAGCTAGCTTAAGTGAGTCAAAGTTTTATAAAGACAATATGAGATAAAGTTAATTGTCTAGTCAGAGGCCAAGCTTTAAAAAAAAAGAGTTCTGCATGGCAAACAGAGTTTGAACTACATCCTCTTTAAGCATGGGGAGCTATCTGTGGTTTTGACCAGGGAAGTTATATATGTACAATGCTGTTTTAGAAAGAGGAAATCTGAAAGAAATATATTGGGTGATTTAGAATAGAACAAGGAGATGGTAAAGGCAGGGAGTTAAAGATAACTGAAATATGAAGGAAATAATTCACTATTAACATACCATGTGTCACAGACAACAGGGAAAGTGACATGCCTGTACCCAGGTAGGAAGGAGAAGGAGATATTCTAGAAAGGAGAAGCAGACTTGAAGCCAGCCAGGTTGGATTCCTAGAAGGTGCTTCCTAGTAAGGGAACATAGGCCCTCTGTCCTTTACATGACTCTCCTTAGCCTCCAGCATGTTCAACGAGTCTTTCTAGACTCTGATCCCCTCCCTGAAATTCATCCTAACAGGAACAAGAATTGCCCCTTCAGGGCCAACTATGGAGATAGTTCCATGGCCCTTTTACTTTGGAACATAGCTCCATACTTCCTGCTAATGCCAGTGACCACTTTAACTGAGGAAACATGACTTTTGTCTCTCTTTTAAAGCTTAAAGAAAAATTTCTTTTTTGAGGTAAAATATTATAGCGAATGTCATTCCATCTGTATTCAAGTCTTAAAATTTTGATTAGAAGCTAGGGAGAGATTTTAAAGGGCAAGGAAATACTGCTGACTAAGTTGTTGAAGAGGCCTTCAGGTAGCCATAAGGAGAGGATGCAGAAAGAAGTAACAGGAATAGAAAATGTACTTAGACATGTCTTCTACCTTTGCTTAAAATTGATCCTGTTAACCATGAGAAGAGATGAAGCAAGCTATGATCAGGCATTTTGGTCATGTGTTTACAAAGGCACACATCTCTGCCTCGTGACACTGTGTATTTTTAAACAGCTTTGTTTGCTGGATAAAGTATCAGGTTGTTAGGGAATCTTTTAATGACACTCCATTCTTTTTTCTTGACTTTAAAAAATTGAAGTATACTGGATTTACAATGTTATGTTAGTTTCAGGTGTGCAGCAAAGTGATTTATATATATATCTATTCTTTTTCAGATTTTTTCTGCTATAGGTTATTAAAAGATATTGAATATAGTTCCTTGTGCTGAACAGTAGGATCTTGCCGGTTATCTATTTTATATATAGTGGTGTGTATATGTTAATCCCAAACTCCTAATTTATCCCTCCACCCCTTTTTCCCCCTTTGATTACCATAAATTTGTTTTCTATGCCTGTGAGTCTATTTCTGTTATGTAAATAAGTTCATTTGTATCAATTTTTAGATTCCATATATAAGTGATATCATATGATATTTGTCTTTCTGTCTGATTTATTTCACTTATTATAATAATCTCTAGATCCATCCATGTTGCTGCAAGTGGCATTATTTCATTCTTTTTAATGGCTGAGTAGTATTCCATTGCATACATGTACCACATCTTTATCCAGTCATCTGTCAACGGGCATTTAGGTTGCTTCCATGTCTTGGCTGTTGTAGCCAGTACTGCTATGAATATTGGGGTGCATGTATCTTCAAATTAGAGTTTTCATCTTTTCTGGATATATGCCCAGGAGTGGGATTGCTGGATCATATAACAACTCTATTTTTAGTTTTTTTAAAGAAACTCCATGCTGTTCTTCATAGTGGCTGCACCAATTTACAGTCCCATCAACAGTGTAAGAGGTTCCCTTTTCTTTATACTCCATTAATTCTGTACCAGATAATCCATTAATTCTGTACTAGAAATTCTATATACATATGGAGCTACTGATTGTACTGATGGCTCAAAGAACCCATTTATCATCTGTCTACAGCCTCTCGGTAACCATGCAATGATAACAGCCCCTTTTAATATATTATTATTAATTATTTTATATATTATATATATTTTCTAGTTGAAATTTTATAAGAAGGAATTTCAGAACAGTTATTGATCAAAATAAAAATTCAGTGCCCAATAACTTTACATTCTTTAAAATTTTTTTCAAATCAGGAATCTTTAAAAACACAATAAGCAAGTACAATGACAAGGAAGAGGCCATTCTTTTGGAAATTCAGTCTGATATATTACTTATTTTATCTGGTCTTTGTGAACATCATATTCCCAGGAAGGTATGTATCAAAGTTTTGCTCTCTCAATCACATAACATTCTGAACTTTTTCTTAGTAAATGTCCATAAATGGTGTTTTTTAATTTTCTGAAGATTTACTTTAATATCCTTTTTTAATTAGATCATAATTATGTACAGAAAAGTATATTGATCTTAAGTATATGGTTCAGTAGGTTTTGACAAATATATACACCCATTTAACTAATATCTCAGTTAAAATATTGAGTATTTTTATCTTCCTGTAAAATTACTTTCATTCCCCTTAGCAGCCACACCCCCACTTGCCCACAGGCAGCCACTATTCTGATTTCTATTCTCATAAATTAGTTTTGCCTATTCTTTACCTTTATATGAATGGAATCACGTAATTATTTACTCTATTATTTCTGGTTTCTGTCATCCAACACCATATTTCTGAAATACATCCATTTTTTATTCATCAATAATTCATTATTTGTATTGCCGAATAGTATTTCATTGTATGAATATATCAAAATTTGTTTCTCCATTCCGCTATTGACAAACACTTTGGTTGGTTCCATTTGAAACCATTATGTTTAAAGCTTTAATAAACATTCCTTTACTAGTCTTTTTGTGGACATAATGCTTTCATTTCTCTTGGATAAATACCTAGGAGTGCAAATGATGGGTCATAAGGTAGGTGTATGTTCTGGAGAATCTGGCAAATAGTTTTCCTAAGTGGTTATACATTATAAATGCTGTTTTGGGTTTGAATTAGATTCATATCTAAAACTAAAAGTTAGAAAAAGAGCTTAATTCCCTTTGATCTTTTTAATGCCATAACAAAAGCTCTGGATAACTTAAACTGCAAGACATAGATTTGGAAAGATAAAAATAGGAAATTATGAAGATTTCAATAGAGTGATTTTATGGAGAGGCAACAAGAACAGTAAATGCATACTTAGCTCCGAGCTTTGGTGCAACTTCTCATATTGTCCAACCCTGCACCTGTGTTCTTCTGGAAAAATACTTATACTCTTGCTTATGTAAGGGAACCAGAACTGAAAAACAAGGCAATGAAAAAAGTTCCTAGTAAGGGACAAATATTATCTGGTAATAACTTAATATAAATTATTAAAGGTTCTAACTACTACTTATATATTTATTTCTCTCTTGGAAACATTAGAAAATCTTCCATGATAGAATTTTAAACCTCCTAAATTACTTATTGTTATCTAGTACTCATATGGCATGATGTTAGACTACATTCATTATAACATGGAAGAAAACCATGGGACAAGTCTTATAGTTGTTTTTTTTTTTTCAGAAAGAGAAACAGAAAAAAATAAAGGGACATTAAGCTATATATTGACTGATGTCCTCTCTTAAGATTATTTACAGTAATTTGTCTGAAATCCCTGAAAACAATTGAGCCCAAATTTGAAGAAAGAATCTGTATTACAGTACTATTTTCCTAACAATGTTGTTGTATTTTTCTGGTAGAAAGTTTTAGGGGACAAGACAAATGGGAAAGAAAAATATTATTTATTTCAAGAAATAATTTTAAATAAATCTCTTAGGAAATTTTTGGAACTGAAGGAGTGGATATAATTCTTCATGTAATGAAAACAGACCCCAAGAAGTTACAGACTGGATTAGGCTATAATGTACTCCTTTTTAGTACACTGGACAGCATTTGGTGAGTATTACTGTACCCAAGTTATATAGATTCACAGTAAAAGAAAATTACCCCTGTATGTATGTAGCTATGTATGCCAATTTTCTTCCCTCAAAATTACATTAGAAAGATAAGCCTTTTTCCTTTCAATAGTCTAGAAATGAAATGTTTACCAACATCCTTTGGAAAGTAGTCTTGTCCATCACTCAAATATAGAAAACAATTCTTGTGTCTAAACTGAAATCCTTGTTTTTTTTTGGATTTTTGAGTCTGTAAAACAAAGAACAGCTTTATTAATACAAACTATTAATACATACCCTTGAACTATAAAGTGCTAAGAAATTTAAATATCTAAATCATAGCAAACAGGTCGCATTCAACATCCAGGGTCGACAGGAATTCTTGGGGGATACCGCAACAGATTAGATTCTCTAAGTGGAAGAGGCATCTTCAGAGGCAAAGAGGGACCCAGGTGTCACAGCTATTCATGGTGCCCTTCCTCATCGAGGATCACGAGAAACACTCCATTCAAGGGGAGCTGTGCAATCCGGTGCTCCTTAGGCAGGTCGAAACTCTCAAAATCTAGCAGGTTGAAGAGAAAGAATTTTTCTATTTCTGGATTGCTGTCATCTGAAGCAGGAACAGAGCTTTTTGCTTTAATGGTCTTCTCAGTCATCTTTTTGGTAGAGAAGGTTGTCTTTCTGTTTGAGAGTTTCATTCTTTACTGACTTTTCTGTAGCTCTGTTGACAGTTCCCAAAGCCTTTTTGGCAGCTTTACGTAAGGAAAGGCCAGATCCCAGCTTCATCCCGTCCTTAGGAGCCACTTGGATGCTTGGTTCTCCATTTTCCTTATCAACAAAATCAGAGTAGCCATTCTAGATTACCCATGTTGGGATCTACAGCCACTGTTCCCCAAGACTTGGTCTCATTCTTTGTTTTTGTGATTTGAACCTATTCCATTTTGGCCTGGTCTTGGAAAACACAAGCATTTACTATTACTCATGCAGTATTCTTCTTATACTTGAACACTATTGCCTTTTTTTTTTTACTTTTTTAAAATTGCAGTATAGTCAATTTACAATGCTGTGTCAATTTCTGGTGTATAGCACAATGCTTCAGTCCTTCATGAATATACATATATTTGTTTTCACATTCTTTTTCACTGTAAGCTACTACAAGATATTGAATATAGTTCCCTGTACTATACAGTATAAACTTGTTTATCTATTCTATATATACCAGTATCTGCAAATCTCAAACTCCTAATTTATCCCTTCCCACAATTTATCCCTTCCCATCCCCTTACCCCATGGTAACCATAAGTTTGTTTTCTATTTCTGTGAGTCTGTTTGTGTTTTATAAATAAGTTCATTTGTCTTTTTTTTTAGATTCTGTATATGAGTGGTATCATACGGTATTTTTCTTTCTCTTTCTGGCTTATTTCACTTAGAATGACATTCTCCAGGGACATCCATGTTTCTGCAAATGGCATTATTTTATTATTTTTTATAGCTGAGTAGTATTCCATTGTATAAATATACTACAGCTTCTTTATCCAGTCATCTGTTGATGGACATTAAGGTTGTTTCCATGTCTTGGCTATTGTAAATAGTGCTGCTTTGAACATTGGGGTGTAGGTGTCTTTTTGAATTAAGGGTCCCTCTGCATATATGCCCAGGAATGGGATTGCTGGATCATATGGTAAGTGTATTTTTAGTCTTTTGAGGAATCTCCATACTGTTTTCCACAATGGCTGCACCATACTGCATCCCGTCAACAGTGTAGGAGGGTTCCCTTTTCTTCACACCCTCTCCAGCATTTATCATTTGTGGATTTTTGAATGATGGCCATTCTAACTGGTGTGAGGTGGTACCTCATTGTAGTTTGATTTGCATTTCTCTGATAATTAGTGATACTGAGCATTTTTTCATGTGCCTATTGGCCATTCGTATGGAAGACTGTTGAATTCTTTATGCATCTTATTTTTATGGAACTGGAAACCAATTGATTAGGTATTTCCTAATCAATATTGTTTTCCAAAGTTTTTAGCATTCCTAAGTGGGGACGGAAAACTGCTCTTCTTACCATTAATTTATGAAGTTTTGGAGAAAAATACTTGAGTTTCATGTATCATTAACACTTAACACATTTCTTTTGTTCTATTTAGGTGTAATTCATGAGAGCCACACTACAACACATTTATTAAATAAAAACTCTTAAGACCCTAGACCAAATGAACCTAATAAATGCATGTAGAATATTCTACCCAATAATAGCAGAATGCACATTTTTTCAAGCACCGTAACACTGTGATTTATAATAAGAAATATATATTTGGTCCATTCCTAGTATAGAGCTCCTAAAATTCTTGTAATTTCTTAATCAGTGAGAACAATGGGAACATCTTTTGTTATAGTATTTGGTCTTTTATTCTCAGTTCCTGTAAGCTTTGGAATAATACAGATGAAAGTAATGTCTTTTGTTATTTATAACAAGTCCCTTTCAACTATATCTGAGTTTATGTTAATGAGGTGATTTTTGGAAAGCCCCTAGATAACCACAGGATATAGGGCTGGTTGCCAGGAGCACTAATTACATGGTTAATTAAGGGGTTGTAACTTCTGAGATCTACCATCAACCTCCACAGAGGGGAGAGAAGCTGAAGGTTTAGTTTAACCAATTGCCAACGATAATCAGTCATGCCTGCATAATGAAGCCTCCGTAAAAATCCTAAACTATGAGATTGAAGAGTGCTTCCAGGTTGGTGAACATACAGAGGTACTGAGAGAGGGCACAGAAGCTTGATGCCCATTCCCCATACACCTTGCCCTGTGCATCTTTTCCATCAGGCTGTCCCCAAGTTGTATCATTTTATAATAGACTGGTAATCTAGTAAGTAAACTGTTTTCCTGAGTTCTATGAACTTTTCTATATCTGGTTGGTCAGAAGCACAGGTGACAACCTGAACTGGAATCTAAGGTTGAGGGTAGCAGGAAGCAGCACAGTCCTAAGGGACTAAGCCCTTAACCTGTGATCTTCTAACTCAGGTAGATAATTTCAGAACTGAATTAAATTGTAGGACACTCAGTTGATGTCCAAAGAGAACCTGAGAATTAGTTGGTGTAGGAAAAACCTACAAATTTGGTGGCCAGAAGTGAAGTATTTATAGTAGTTTTGAGAGGAGACACAGGGTTGTTTTTTTACAAACAAACATGAAGCATTCTCTAGGGTAGATCACATGCAAGATCACAAAAAAAGTCTTACAAATTAAGCAGATTGAAGTTATTCCTTTCTGACCACAAGGAATATAACCAAAAATCAGTAACAAAAGGAAACCAGGAAAACACACAAATGCATGGAAATTAAACAACACACTCTTGAATAACCATTGGGTCAAAGACAAAAACAAAAGGGAAATTAGAAAATTTCTCAAGACAAACTAAAAAGAAAACACTAAAATGTTGTATATCTAAACTTATGTGATAAAGCAAAAGCAGTATTAAGAGGGAAGTTTATAGTGATAAATCCTATGTTAGAAAAAAAGAGCATCAAACAACCTAACTTTATACCTCAGGGAACTACACAATGAAGAACAAACTAAGCCCAAAGTTAGCAGAAGAAAGAAAATAATGAAGATTAGGCAAAAATAAATGAAGTAGAGAATAGAAAAAAAAATCAAGAAAACTAAGAGTTGGCTTTTGAAAAGATAACAGAAGTTTCTTGAAAATCAACAAATCTTTGGCTAGACTAAGAAAAAGAGAAGACTGAAATAAAATCGTAAATGAAAGAAGACATCACAACAGATACCACAGGAAAAAAATCATGAAGGACTATTAGAACTATATAACAACAAACTGGACAACATAGAAGATATTGGTTAATTCCTAGAAACATACAATCTACTAAGAATGAGTCAAGAGGAAATAGAAAGCCTGAACAGACCAATAACAATAAGAGATTGAATCAGTAATCCAAAATCTCCCAACCAAAAAGCCTAGGTCCAGAGAGCTTCATGTGTGATTTTTACCAAAACTTTAAAGAAGAATTAATACCAATCCTTCTTAAACTTCCAAAAGATAGGAAAACAGGGAATACTTCTAAACTCATTTTATGAAGTCAGCATCACCATAATAACAAAGCCAGACAAAGACATTATAAAAAAGAACTACAGAGCAATATCCCTGATGTACGTGGAAACAAAACTTCTCTAGAAAATATTAGCAAACTGAATTCAACAGCACATTAAAAAGATTATACACCATGACCTAGTAGGATTTATCCCTGGGATACAAGAAAATTTCAATATATGCATATCAATCAGCGTGATAAACCACATTAATGGAAGGACAAAAATCACATAATTACTTCAATATATGCAGAAAAAGCATTTGACAAAATTCAACATCCTTTCATGATTAAAAAAAAGACTCTCAATAAATTAGGTAGAGAAGGAATTTACCACAACAAATAAAGGCTATATATGAAAAACCCACAGCTAATATCACACTGCATGGTGAAAAGCTGAAAGCTGTTTCCTCTAAGATCTATACAAGGCAAGAATGCCCACTCTCACCACTTCTACTCAACACAGTACTGTAAGTCTTAGCCAGAGCGGTTAGGCAAGAAAAAGAAATAAAAGGCATCCAAATCAGAAAGGAAGAAGTAAAGGTATCTTTGTTTGCAGATGACATGATAGAAAACTCTAAAGACTCCACCAAAAAACTAATAGAATAAGTGAATTCAGTAAAGTTGCAGGATATAAAATTAACATACCAAAATCAGTTGCATTTCTATGCACCATTAATGAACTATTTTAAAAAAGGAAATTAGGAAAACAATCACATTTGCAATGGCACCAAAAAGAATAAAATACTTAGAAATAAACATAACTAAGAGGTGAAAGACATAGTGGCATAGCCACTACAGAAAACAGTACGGAGATTCCTCAAAATAAAAATAGAACTACCATATGATCTAACAGTCTCACTCCTGGGTATATATCCAAAGTATCTTAAGAGATAGCTGCATTCCTATGTTCACTGCAGCATTATTCACAATAACCAAGGTAGGGAAACAACTCAAATGTCCATCAACATATGAATGAATAAAGAAAATGTGGAATATACATACAATGGAATATTACCTGGCTTTAAGAAAAAGAAGGAAATCTTACCATCTGTCACAACATGCATGGGCCTAGAAGGCATAATGCGAAGTGAAATAAGTCATTCACAGGGTATCTCTTATACATGATTTCTCTCATTCGAAGTATCTAAAATAGTCAAAAGTGTAGACGCAAACAATAGTATGTAGACAGTAGAATGATGGACTGAAGAAGGCATGAGGAGTTGTTTAATAGATACAAAGTTACTATTATACAAGATTAGTAAGTTCCAGAGATCTGCAGTACGGCATTTGCTCATAGATCTACTCTACAACATAGTGGCTACTGTTAGCAATGAAGTATAATGTACTTAAAAATTTGTTAAGTGGGTGGATCTCAAGTCCAATGTTCTTAATACAAGAAAAAAAAAAACACCAAGGGATATAAGGAAACTTTTAGAGGTGATGGATATTTTTATTACTGAGACTGTGGTGACAGTAACACAAGTATATACATATGTCCAAACTCACCAAATTATATACATTAATTATAGGCAGATATTTAAATTTTAATTATACCTCAACAAACTTGGGGAGGCGGGGTAGAACCTGATGAATAGTACTTTCCATAAGATCAAGTAGCTGGATTTAGCCACTGCAAATTCTGTTTGTATAGAAAGCCGGAATACTCACTCAGCTCTCTCCCAGATACACATAGGCAATAGGACTAATCAACTATCTAGTTTCTTTTTTATTGGAGAGAAGAGAGGCATATAGTGATAACATGATAGCCTGATCTTAAGTTTCAACAGCAAATTCCTATTGACCAAAGTGCTGTATTAGCATAGTAAAAAAATTCAGAGATGAATATTAATGAGTAGCTCGCTTACTATCTATTAATATATTGTGATTCAGTGATTATTGCAGAAAATGACTTGATGTTTTACCCCTTCTTAATATCTCACAGTTACACTAAGATAAAGATAAATGGTTTTATTTATGTGTCTTTTATTACAGCACAACTTCAAATCCCTGATAAGATATAAGTAATAAATAAGATCAGTGTTTAATTGGTGACATCAGGCATCTGGTCTTTTTCCTTAGAAATTTAAACTGAGGGAAGTTCTCTATCTACTATTTATTTGCATCATGAAAGAACTTTAAACTTTATCAGTTTTTCTTGTATCGAGATGTCATGAATTGTTTCCCTTTGTTAATGGTATATCACATTGTATTCCTTGAATAAACCTTACCTGGTTATGGTGTATTATTTCTTTTTCTGTGTTGCTAGATTCAGTTAGCTAATATTTTTAGATTAGGGGGTGGATACCATGTTGATGTGAGTTTAATTTTCCTTTTTAGTAACATTCCATGAATGGTTTTAGTATCTAGCTCATTATTACCTCATAAAACAAGTTAAGTATTCCTTTTTTTCATGTTCTCTAGAAAGCTCTTGTGTAAGACTGTTAGTGTACCTTTTGTAAATAATTAGTAGAATTCACCAATTAAGTCATCTGTGCCTGGGGTTTTCTCTATAGAAAGGTTCTGAAGCATAGATTTCATTTAATATGTATATGTCAAATTAAAATTTTCTATTTCTTGTGTAGGTTCTTGTAAGATGTCTTTTTCTAGGAACTCATATATTTTGTCTAGATTTTCACATTTACTGTCATACGGTTGTTTGTAACATCTTCTTAGGATTTTTAATGTCTATATGCTACAAAGTAATGCCTCCTTTTCTTTCTTGGTTTTAGTCATTTCTATCTTCTCTCTTTCTCCTTGATAGGTTTCACTAGGAGTTGATCAATAGTATTAGTCTTTTCAAAGAATTAATTTATGTGCATTATTATTTCTATTTTTATTATCATTAAGTCCAAACTATTTTCTAGTTCTCATTCTGATTTTCTTTTCAATTTTTGGCTAAGTTAGAAGTATACAGAGAAGGATGTTCTATATTGTCTCTTGTTGTAATTGTGAATTAAAGAGGCAAAAGGCAGCCCATAATAGGCATCATAGGGTACTACCTCAAAAGTGAGAACAAAATAAGTGTGATTCATACCCAGAGGTGGTAAGACCTGTAACCACCTGAGTGAGAGGGGCCGAGTGGATGGCCTTTATGTGCCAACCCTCACAACCACCACCACATGCAACCACCATCACAAATCAGCCAGCAGAAACAAGGATCTCTTTTTTTCAAGAGGAAACCATATTAAATAATTATCATATTATTGAATCACAAATAAGTAAGTAAGTAAATACATAAATAAGTAACTAAATAAATAAAAGCCATGTTAAATAGGAAAGGGATACAGGTTGACCCCAGCTGGCTTGCAATGCCTGGGAGGACTCCGGGGAGATTAGGCTCTACTACTCTTTACCACCACCACCAATAGCTTTGTCAGTCCACATCTATCCCCGACCCAGGAAAACAGTGAAAGTAGCTCTGGCCGCAGCTTCAGTCCCTTACTTCATATGAGCCGCATAGGCCTAAGCAGGAGGCACTTCAACAAATAATCTCACATGCAAAGATAAGATGTAATTAAAAATCATCAAATGTTTGAGGCATGCCAGCACTGTGAAAGAGACAGTAAATGGATAAACCATGAAGAAATAGTTATTACAGCAACCAGAGGAGACTTTTGAGAATAATTAATATCATGAAAGCAAAGAACATTACATCTACAGAAAAGAAATATAGTTGTGAAAATAATTAATTGATATTAGTTTAAAAATAGTTGAAATTTACACTGGCAAAGTCTCTTCAAAGTCCAATTTTTAAAGCAAAAAAATTAACTTCTTGATTTAAGGAAATAAAGAAAAAATATTCTTTGAAAAGATTTTCTGATAAAAATAAACTCACAAACTGAATTTAACAATAAACCCTTGTTAAATGAGTAACTTCCTTTTTATTTAAGGTGCTGTATTTTAGGATGTTACCCCTTAGAGGACTACTTTCTTGAAAAAGAAGGCATTTTTCTCCTTTTGGATTTATTGGCAGTAAGTATAATTTCAACAATTGTTTTTTTAAAAAAAGTCTTTATTAACTCTTTCCAAACTGAGTATCAGAGAACACTACTCTGTGATTAACTATGCTCCTAAATAGTGTTCAAATGTTTGTTTAAACAAAAATCTCTCCTGGAGATTCATAATAGGCATTGGCAAAGAAGTGACTCTGAAAGTTCCTCCAGTGAAAACAACGGTTTACTTAGGTCAGTGTTCTCAAACACATGACAGCAGAGAATTTATTCCATGGTTGTTGTTTCTTTTTCCCACCAAGCTTTAAAGAAACAGCTAGATTATTCCAAAATCAACAATCATTTGTTAATAACTTCTAGCTTCTTCTCTCAGTATTAAAAGTTAAGGGCCCATAGGTATATATATCTATCAAAACTCATCAAATTGTACATCTGAACTATGTATAGTTTACCAAACAAATTGTACCACAATAAAGTTGTTTTAATAAATAAATAAATAAAAGGAGTATCACAATAAATAAATAAATAGATAGATAAATAAATAAATGTTAAAGGCCACATTAGACAAAGGAGTAAAGATCAGCATTTTTTAAAAACTGTGTAGTTTGTAGGCAATGTGAAGAACTTAGTGTGTCACAGACCGTTTTACAGAATGAGCAGGAGTGAGCGTACTAAGCCTTCCAGGAAGGCAGCTGAGAAGAATGGCAAAGACCCTCATTTATCCTTAAAGTAACCCCATTCTAGCTTCAATTCTAAGTGGGTCCATAGTCAAGATGATGTGGGAGAAAAATACTTTTGTTTCAGTAAAACTTTGGGAGATATCTCATGCAGAGTTCTAGCTATGGCACTGCCTGTGATTGGCACCATTCTTAATTTTTATGAACAGAATAATAGACTACTTTGATTTAGCAAAGGTACTAAAGTTATTTGTGTCCTTTTATTTCTCTGAAAGAAAATTAGTTGACACTAGAAATAAGAGAGCAAACTCATTAGATGGAAAACACAAGCAAAAAATAGGTAAACAATAATAATAATCAAAATAATCTACCTTGAATGAGTTATAACCAGAAACCCTTTGAAAATTCAGAAAACTGAACATAATAGAAAAGGATGTATGTATAGCTCTACTTATGTAGTCCTGATTGACATATAGCTCACCATGCTTCTCTGACTAGAGTACAAGTATGCCCAGAGCCACATGGTCGTGTGTCAGGGGATTCTCAAAGCTACAAAATTAATGTGGCACATCTTCCTGGAATCTTGGTTCTACTTAAGATTTGGAAGTGAGGAATTATATTAGGCATGTATATATTAAATAATTAAATTGTATGTTAATATTTAATATTATATAGAAGACCTCAAAGACATTTCTCACTCGCCTTCACCATTATGGTTTCTTTGATGGAAAGGCATGAAGACTGGTAGGAGAAGCCATATAGCACAGTGGTTGTGAGCATAGGCTGGACTCAGTCTGATTAAGGCCTCCAATACTTGTTAGCTGTATAACTCTGACAGATTATTTAACATTCTGTCATTAGTTTCTTCAACTATAAAACAGAGGTAACAACACTCTACGTCATGAACTGTTGGGAGGATTACATGAGTGATTATGTGTATGTATGTGTACATATACGTGCATTAGTCAGAATAGTTCCTGATACATATTTTTGCTACGTGTTTTCTATTGTTATGAATGTAATTATTAGACTGTGCTTAATGTGGGTTAAACCAATCAAGTTAATTACAAATTATAAATCTTCTTTAATGAAGTTTCTATATAAACTTCAGCCCTTGACATTTCCCTCTTTCTCCGGAAAGTAAAATATAGGAATAAAAACTCACATGATTGAAAGTTCTGCTTAATACAATCTGTTAAAATATTTACTCAGTGTGCAATAATTGCTCATAAAGGTTAAATACTATTGAGAGCTTACTATGTGACAGGCAGTCTCATATAACTCATCCTAATAATTCTCTTAAGTAGGTAATATTATTACCCTTCATTTAATGAAAGAGGAAACTGATAATGTTGGCAATTCAGACAACATGGTTACATGTTTCCTTTGCTATATTCTATTAGCAGTACACGGTAAGAGAGTTAATCAACCAAAAATATTGCTTGGGATGAACTTTTCTATACCTAAATTTTGGTTTGCTGAAAATTATTTGTAGCAAAACAGAGGAAATATTCTTAAGATAATTTTTAAGTGGTTAAATATTCTTTTATGGATGCTGAGTTTCAAAATACAAAGATTACACCTTATTTTGATTTATTTTCATATGTGGCTGCCACTTGCAGTTACCGTCAGTTATCTTCCTAACAACGAGGTTCTAGCTAGGATGAGTCTTTTTACAAACTTTAATAAAGCATATAAATTGGAATGATCCTGTAATTACAGTGTCCTATGCATAGCACCATTGACCTTGCTCCACTTAAAATGAACGTTTTCACTTACTTTTACAATCTCCTTTTTTCCTACTTAGCTAAATCAGTTACATTTTTGTTGATGACTTATGTTTATGACTACATAGGAATTATATTGACTCTTTTCCTTTCTTAAAAATTTTTGAAAATGGACTCATTACAATGGTATCTATTTTGGAGATTGTCACAAATCATACTTAATAGTCTGATTTTTATAAGGCAATCAAATTTAAAGAAAACATTCTGATTAATACAAATGTTTCTCTTTTTATAAGACAGTAATTCTTAAATATTTATTGCAACTTTTTTCTTTTTCTGTTTGCTTATAAAAGTTGAACCCCCAAAAATTCTGTAACCTAATACTTGGAATAATGGTTGAATTTTGTGATAATCCCAAAACTGCGGCTCATGTCAATGCTTGGCGAGGGAAGAAGGACCAGACAGCTGCTAGTCTTTTAATTAAATTGTGGAGAAAGGAAGAAAAAGAACTAGGAGTAAAACGTGATAAACATGGGAAGATCATTGGTAAGTGTATTTGTAATTGTTCAGAGAAGCAATTAGGTCCATATTTTTAAAAAGAAATGTTAGAAAAATATGAAGACTTCCATTTCTTTGTTTAAAGTTCTTTTCACAGAGGTTTGCAGAAGTTGCTATCATAAATTCTGAATGATTGGAAGAAAACTAAGTAAATTAGTATCAGGTTCATATTTTTATAGAATATTTTCAGGAAATAGTATCTGATTATATTCTTAACTTGAAGAAAAACCTAACAGTACTTCCTAAAGAACTTTCTCTGGGTTACCTGCTTTTACAAGTATATTCAGTAATATTTCATGTCTAATAAAATTTGGGATATAGAGTGCTTAAAAACAATTTTTATAGTATTTTATATATATTTCTATTGATTCATATTTATATATTGTTTACTTTTTATATGAAAAAATTTTCTAACTAAAAATCAGATGTTCATAAATTTTAATTACTAGATTCTAAATGAATGAAGTTTACAGTACGAATTTATAGTTCATTTATCTATTCTATAATGCTACATTACATTTTCTAAACTTACAACGATTCTTATTATAGTTTTATCTAATGTTAGTAATCTAATTAGTTTCATCTAATTGTTAGTATTACTTATTTTTAAGTGAAAATACTTCCTCTTTAACTTCTAATGATTTCTATCTTCAATCCATATTAATTATTTCTAACTTTTGATCTACAGCATCATAAAACAGTTTTATATTTATAGCATAATATATAGAAACCAAAAGCAGAAGAGATTACATCATTGTTAAACTGACATTGTTTAGTTTCTGGATCTCAAAATTAGAAAAGTTTTTTACATAAAAGTTTCACTTTTAAAAGTAATTTTGTGAAATTTTTATGTTTTACATAAATAATAAAAATAAAGCTTTAAGTTTTGCAACAGAATGTGGAAGAAATTATTGATTACTTATGCTTTTAAAACAGTAACCATATACAAAGCACTATTTTACTGTTACAATATTTTTATATATTTAATGATATCTAGACTAAAATCTTAAAATTGTGTCCCTTCTATATTTACATGATATCCAATGATTAGATACAAAGAAACCTCTATTTACCAGTTTTCAAGAAAAGCAAAAAATCACACCACTGCCTGCTAACTGCCCAACCATTGCAGTTATGGATGTTGCTGAGAATATCAGAGCAAAAATTTATGCTGTGTTGGGCAAACTCGGTAAGAAGATATTCATCAAATTCGTTAAGAGTGAATTTGCGCTCTTTTTTGCTGAATGTTGAGAACTGATTTTGTTTTGGAATCCACTTTTCAAGCATGGTGAACAAAATTTCCTTTTATACAGATAAATGCATATTCCATTGTTATCCCAATGCTCAGACTACACACTTGACCTCTGGGTTTGGAGCACAGGCACCTGTATTTTTAAGCTCCCCAGGCAATTCCAGAGTGCAACCAGATTAAAGGCAGTTAGTTTCTATGATGAGGCTTAAACACTAGAATTCTGAATCACTTGAGATTTTTTGAAGTCCATGCTTCTTATTAAGGAAAGAGTCCTCATTCTTCACATTATAAAAATATAGTATCATGGTCTGACCACAGCACAGAAAGTATTCCTCTTCTAAAGACTAGACAAGGATGACCGGGGAGAGGTTTGTTATAGGGGGAAACCAGAGCTCAAGAAGTAACTTTTTCATAAATCAGGATGAAATCAAAAGTAATCATTTGCATTTTTTAAAATAATAGATATATGCCTTTTGGAATCATTTGCTCTGTTAAATTAATTCTCTTTTTATAAACTTTGTATAGATTTTGAAAATTTACCTGGCCTATCTGCTGAAGATTTTGTCACTCTCTGTATCATACATAGATATCTTGATTTTAAAGTGAGTACCTTCTTAACCTTGTTATTAAAATTTAGTATAGCAAAAGCTCCTTTGGGAAATAAAAGATCCATTCATAGTTGTAAGCAATCATCCACGTACTGTGTAGTTTTTTATTTTTCATTTTGCATCTGACACTATTTAAGGAACATAAGTTAATTCATTGGGTATTTTCCATGGGATAAGATTTCATCTAACTATTAATTTATAAAAGAAGATGGATGTTTCTGTCATAGACAACTAACAATCTTTAAAATATACCTTCTCTCTAGAGGGTATTATAAGCTAGAATTGAATGAATTTTTATTTATTAAAATAAATCATTAACACTTATTAAGGTATTACTTTATTATTAGATTATATGATTATATAGGTATCAATTAAAGGATCCTAGGTTGCTTACTTTGCTGATTATATACTCTTTGGTAAATAAATGCTTTTGAAATTTTAGAAAAGTCTTTTCAAGTAAACAGTCTCTTCTACTAATATTGGTACTATGTATTTTAATGTTGTAAATGAATAAACCTCTATTTAAAAAAGGAAAACAAGGTTGAATTTTATCCTTATCCTGGATGTATAAATTTTTCTCTAAATTTAAACATACTCAAGTACAGTAATTTCCAGATAACCCAGAATATGAGATGGAGCTACAGCATGATGAAACCAACATATGAAGAGTTTCAGATTCAATTATTGCCTTAGCTGGAAGGTGAAGGACAAGGCCCTATTTTTCAGGATGTGTGGGTTCTAGGGTCCTAGGAATCCTCATATTCACTGTTCTATGAATTCAGCTTGACCTAGCCTTCAAACAGGGCTTTAGGAATGAAAGCATCAGTACTTCAGGAGCATGAGACTAAAGCAGCGATCTGTGTAGCTGTGAAAACAGAGTGACTATAAAGGAGGGGGCAGTGATGATAGCAAAGACCTAGACTTAGGGAGTGGAGCCTTATCTATGAATACTTTTATCACTGAAAAATATTTGCTAAATTACTCCTGACTACGCAAATGTAATTGTTGCCCTGAATCATTCCAAATGCACGTAACTTATTCCGAAGGGGTAAGTTAGGAGAAGCTGGTTCAGTAGTGTTAACGTTGGAATGACCACCCAAATAAATTTTGGGCTACCTAAAATTGTATCTTTTTTTTTGGTTAATTTAACTTTTAAAAACTCTTTTAAACTTTGTTATAACAGACTGGAGAAATATGGAATGAAATATATGAAGAAATAAAGTTAGAAAAGTTAAGACCAGTCACTATGGACAAAAATATTTTGGAATCTATTACAACAGCATCAGAAAATATTGGAAAGATGGTTGCTTCTCTGCAAAGTGAGATGATTGAAAGCCAAGCATGCCAAGATGTGCAAAATGAACAAAAAGTATATACAAAAGTAAGCCACATATGCCACTGAGGCACAAGAAAATAATTTTAATGTATAAACAAGTTGAAGTTATCCACAGGATATATTTGCCTAACTTGTGAGTGTTTCAGGACTTAGTTATTTTATAATTTTCTTTTATTGTTACTTTCAGTGTCTTTGTACAATTTTTAAAGAAAATATGGAGTTAAGAGCTTGAAATTTAATTACTATACTCAATGCTGTTTTATGGAATTATCATTTGATTTCTACAGACTTATATTTTAAAAGGTAGACACCTCAGACCTTTCCATTTTTGAAAGGTCAGAGTTTCAAAAATTGTAATCTAGTTAAATATATACATTTAGCAAATTCAGACAAATGGTGTATCTCTGTGAATATATATATATATATAAAACACCTCATAGAGAACATTGGCCCTCATCCTTCACTCGGTGATAACCATAGGGATACTGACAAGATTCTCCTCACCTCACTGCCAAAACACTTACTATGATCATTCTATAAATCTGGTCTCTGACTTTAGCTAATCAGAAAAAGCCTGTCAGGAAGATATAAGCCATTTTCCTAAAGCTTTACACAGGTAAGAAACAGAACATATCAGAAGTGACCAAATAGGTTAAGTGGCTATTTAAGTGAACTTGTCCACAGAGATGATTTGGATCCCCCTCGCTTCTGCTTGGTGATCCTTTATGACTAAAATTAAACATGTAAAACTCTTTAAGGAGATTCCCAAAGTGTTTTCTATTGCCTGATCTTCTCACATAGACTATTAAATATTTGTATCTTCAGTCTAGTGGACCTCAGTATCCACCTATAATTTCTTCTTCATCTTAGCCACCTCCTGGCTCAAAAGTTTTGTTTGTGGAGACTTTTTATTGCAAGGATGCCATCACTTAACCCACTTATTTGCTCCTAAGTGGGTAGCCATATTGGAAGTTCTGCTGCCTCACTAGTTCTGTTGAACGGCCCGATTCTGCTTCATGGACTAGCTATTGTTGATTTGTTGGTTATTTTTTACTTGTTATCACGGCTCTTACCCCACTTTTTAGCAGTTGTTTAATTAAATACTCTAAGGTTCATAATTTAAACTTAATAGCATATTATACACTAACCAAGGGCATATATCCTTTGATTACATATGTAGGGGTAAGCCTGTTGAGAACTAGTCTTTGCATTTTGTTAGTAGTTACCTCCCTGGTTTGCATCACCACAAGAAACTCAGCACTCTCACAAAATTGCTTGTCTTGCTACAGTCAGAAATTAGAGCACTTTTATCAATATAATCTTGCTTGAACTATTATAAGTGGCAACAGGAATCTATTTTCTCCTGTGAATTTTCTGTTGGGTCATTTATGTAGCTTGTTCTGGATTATATACTGTCTTTACAAGTGATAATCATATAAAACAATCATCTTGCTGAGAATAATATTGTTATTTTGATATTTTATAACAGTTTTGTATTACTTTTCATGGGAAGCAGTTCAAACCTTAGCCACATAGTGAAAGGATTTTTTTTTCCATTTTAAGACTTTTGTTTTTTAAGTTGTTTAAACTCTAATCTTTTTGCTAGCTTGCCTTAAAATTCATGTTGGCAAAAACTAGGTCTTTCCTCAAAATACAAGTATTCAAGCCCTTTAATATTCTTTCATAGAAACTGGAAATCTTAATTATCGCTCTCATTTCAGATACAAGCCACACACAAGCAAAGAGAACTGGCTAATAAATCATGGGAAAATTTCTTGGCTAGAACATCAAATGCTAAAACTTTAAAGGTAGGATTTTCTTTTTAATATTATGATATCCACAACAAATACCTAATCTGACAGAATTTTTCAGGAATAAATATTCATGCACCTTTTTCTGTTGATCTTTCGTGGAATGCCAACACTATTAGATCCTCATTTGCAATTTAGGATGATAACTGACACTACACATTTTTACAGTTATAGAAGATACCACTCTGAGTTTCACTTGGCTCAGTAGTAGGAAGCAAAGATGGTATTCCTGGTTAGCATAAAAGAGATGAGAATCAGTCAGGAATGAGCAGGAGAAATGTGCTCCTACTTTCCATTCTAAGCCTTCTTATTCACTGGTCTTTTCTAGTAGAAGCAGAGTGAAGGACACAAAAAACAACTCTCCGTATTACCCTCTCCCTCAAAGATGTTTCCCCTCTGTTACCATCAAAAGAAACATGATATCAATGCTTAAATGGGAATTTGGGCTAAACACCTCTTTGGAAAGATGTGATAACCTGTTTCAGCTATAAGCTAGAAACTAACCTAAAAAGTTTATAATGCTAATTGCTCACCTTAAATATGTTAAGCAGCACCATAGATTTCCAAAATATCATTACTTTTTCCTAACTTTTCCATTAATATTTGGGATACACTTTTACATAATGTTACAATTCTTCTAGGTATGAAATTGTTAAATGTTATGTTAGTCCACAAAAATAGTAGAATCATATTAAGATAGCCTCTTCTATGCAGGTCATTTATTACATTGAATTTCGCCTGTTCTAGTGCCTCAACTATTGAGTTTGAATGGAACTGCAGCAAATTATATAGTTTACATTATTCTGAATGTTTGAAATGTTTAAGTGTACTGAATTAGTATTTAATTTACGCAAAACAATTTGAAAACGTGCACCACCTGTTGTAAATTTAGTAGCTTATTCAATTATGTGCAAAAAATTGAACCTGATTTCTGTAGGACTTACCTTATCCCTTGGTCATATGTGAACAGTACCTCTGGAAATCTTAGTAGCACTTTCAGGTGTTTTCTGCTCAGTACAAAAGGTATAACTTGCTAATAAGTATTTTCTTAGCCTAAATGAGTAAATGCAGGTTCTAGTGCTAACTAATAAATTATAAGCCAGACACAAATGTGTTTTGTATATTTCCTTGTTAAGTACCATAGTTAATGCTTTAATAGCAATTAATTTTATTTTTAATTTTCTTTCTAATTCAAAAATCTCCAGAAAGCAAAACGACTTCAGGAGAAAGCTATAGAATCCTCTAGACGCAGTAAGCAACCTCCAAATGCAGTATTTCACTGGACAGATATTAAAGGCCTTAACACAACAGTAAGATTTTTTTTCTCCATAACTTTTCTTAGCAGGTATTGAATTTAGTCCCCAAAGTATGTTATTTCCATTGGGTTTTGTCTCATAGTTCTTTTTGCCGGCCAAATTTCAAACAGGTATGGGATATTTATCTCTACCCTTTCCTGGTCCAGGTTTAGACCAGACCTAGCCCTCTAGGATTCCCAAGAAACACTATAAACACTGCTCAAAATATATCTCTACATCTCTTTGACAGAAAGTGTGCATTGCCTCCTTTGCCTGGCAAATAGACCCAAGACCATATTCCAGTGTTCCTGCTGTCCTCTTCTGGACATGTTTGGCCCTGATTGGAAAGCAGTAGAAGTAGAATTCAAACCCATTTTCTTGGCTCCAAAGACTTTATCTTTCCATTATTCCACCCTGCCTCCTAGTTACTATGTATATTTTGTGTCTTTTCCAAAGTTAGCTGAAGGAGGAATGGGTTTTTCTCTTATTGAAAATTTTTGTAAATGGATTCTTAAATATTTACTTTTGCTTTTTAGGTTCCCTCTGGTCGGGTAGTAACAGTGGAAAGCACTCCTGCCCGATTAGTGGGAGGACCTCTGGCTGATACAGATATTGCTCTTAAAAAACTGCCTATTCGAGGAGGAGCCTTACAGAGGGTGAAAGCAGTAAAAACTGTGGATGAGCCAAAGAAGAGTGTTCCCACATAAATACTGTAGAGACGTTCTGAAATAAATTCTTATAATTTTTAGTTAAATATATCTTACATGCAAATGTAAAGCAAATATTTTAGAATAAATATTTTAGTTAAAATACTATTAAAAAATAAAAGCAAGCACATATAATTTATTTTTATTGAAAATGTCAACATACACTTGTGAGAAAAGTTGTCATCAATTTCTTTCTAAAGATTACTAATTCTCTTAACTGAAAACTTTAGAACATACTGTATCAGTTAAGACTCTTTTGGCTGGCATGAGCTACTCTAACTAGTTTAAGCCGAGGGAAAAAAAAAACTTCTACACATTCTGTGCCTATAAAATCTAGTAATTAAAATGACAAGCAAGCATTATTGGATCCAGGGACTAAAACTTTGTGAATAGGATCTTCTCCTTCCCTAGCAGGTCCTGAATTATATTCTCCCAGGTTGATACCCAGTGAAGAAATGCCTATATCTGAACAGTCTCTGCAATTGTCTCTGCATCTTGGGTCCCCTGATTGGCCACATGCCCACTCCTGAGCCATTCACCATGAGTTGGGCCAGATCTGAGGACTGTCTACTCCCAGAGCCAGAAGCAGGCCAATACCATCCAAAGCATATGGATATGAGGAATCAGGATATTGTTATTATAAGTATATATAAATAGTGGGCAGCAAAAACATTTGCAACAAATATATTGGTAAAAGTAAAATAAGTTACCTCGCCTACAAAAAGCATGGACTAAACAATAAAAATAAAAAACAAAAGTACAGATGGTTTACTCTTAATATAGAAACAAACTCTAATGCTACTTGTCTTCTTTAATGGGGAAGGGAAAGGGGGAGTGGGGGAAAACAGTTTTGGTGGTGGAAGGATCTTGCCAAAGAATAGGAGGTAGATGCCTGAATGCTGAATGTAGAGAAAAGTGCCTGTGTCCCTGTGTGCTGCTATGAGGCTTCCACAGCCTGTCTCTATGCCCATCCACCCCCTTATCCACCCAGGAAGCTGTAAAGTTGAGTTCATGTCCAAGGCCGGGAGAGACAAGAACCTGTTTTCTCAGACAGGAAAATACAATGGAATTTGAGTCTAGACTCTAGGCCTATCGGGTGCAGTATACTGGTGCTAAATGTATAACCACCAGCTCTTCAAGGGAAAAAAGCCCTCATTTGTAATGCTTGGCAATTTGCATGGTATAAATACTCCCACTATGACTAATTTCAAGCTAGCAACATGGTGCTACTAAGTGCAGAGTTGGGAAGACATGCATAGAATCCACCTTTATTATCAGATAAACAAAGGCTCCATCACCCCACCCTCTCCTGCTCTCTCCTCCCTCCTTCCCTGACTCCTCCTCTCCCGACTCACATTCCTCCAGGAATTTTTCATGATCCCGACTGTGAGGACAGTAGCATCTGCAGAGAGAAGAAACTGCAATTGTTGTTACTGTTCTAATTAGAATGAGTTGCCAGCAGCCTCTCACCGTGGCCCAGCTGCCCACTCTCCTTGTGGCTCACAGGAGCAGATAACATGCACCAGCTTATCAGTGAACTCTGTCCTCTCTTGAATCCCTTTCTTTATTACCCCACCCCACCCCAAGAAGATAGTAGAAAGCATAATTTGTTCCTCATCTTCCCAGGAAGCCCTAAGCACAAAAATAACATGTAAAAGGGAGTAACTGAGACACAAGAATGGATGTGGGTAGGAAGATGGAACCATGAGATATCCATACAGGAGCACCAGACACACTTCAGGTACATCTCAGACACACAGAATTGAGATGAAGTGTTAAAGGCTAAGAGCAAAGAATGTTTGCTCCATTTTTTAGACTGTAAGTTCCTTCCTCAGACTCTAAACTCCCTTAAGACAAGATAGAAACCTTTTCTCATTCATTGTTGTAACCAACTCCTCAGTAAATAAATTAAGTGATTGAATAAGTGTGAGGTTGGCCTCATCTCCTGGCAGCCTTCACCTTGACTTCTGCAAATGCAGCAAAATCCTAAACTCAAAGGGAAGGTCCAGCCAACAAAACACTATACAGGGAATGCTAAACATGGACACGTTAAAGTATTTACTTCATAACAGTGACAGATCTTCTCTAAAGTGATAAGGCTTATACAATGTTACATTAACAGGAATAGAACTGATATTTCTTGGCTGAAGATAATTTTTTGAATGTAATACAGTACCTCCAGACTGATAAGGACTGACTGCAGTCAAAACAGTCTGTGATTTCTGTGAACCTTTTCCCTGCCATTGTATATCTTACCCATGAGGAAGAGGAAAGGTAAAATATGGCAGGCAATAACCCAGCAGCCATTTAGCAGAGGAAGAGATGTAGGTGGATGGAGGGTAGTAACGTTTAATCCAGATACTTGCACTTGGTAGACAGCACCCAAGTTTGCATATTACAGTTCCAGCCACCAGGCAGTGAGACAGTGAATCAGTCCCTCTGTCTGACAATGACACTAATTGAGAAGTCTGTCTCTCCTCACACCCTGTGCTCCCACACCACTCCTGAGCCTGAGGGGATGTACTGCCTTGCCCACTCAGCCTGGCTGAAAGGTGGACAGTATATTTCCTTTCATGAGTCAGTTGAGACAAAATTTCAGCTCTCAAATATACTCCTGATAATAAACTAAATGAAAAGAAAGTCAAAAGAATAAAAAGGAGTTTAGTGAGTACAGATGAAAGCAGCTTCAACACCCTTCAGGAAGATTTTCACTGCACAAGGGAGCTCCTTCAATGATTAGACCTGTTATCCAGTGCTTGCTCATATTAGATGAAAACCAGTGAATAAATAGGTGAATAACTTTTGCTCATCCGGTCCTCAGTCTGCCTTCAGGAAAAAACAATGATGTTCACTCCACTTCTTTTTGGGTCAAATATCCAATTCCTTTAATCATTCTTATTTAATCATTCCAGACTTTATGAATCTGGCCAGACCCTTCTGAAGTGCTACAATTTGTTAATATTCCTCTATCCTGAGACCAATGGAACTGGACAAAGATTTTCAGGTTTAACAGGACACATAGAGGATATAATAAAAGTAGTCCCTCTCATTTTTACACAACTTCTTCCAACCAGCCTAAGCTTACATTAGTTTTGTTGGCAACCATGTTTCATAATTGCTTTGCATTTAGTTTACAGTCAAGGAAAATGTCAAGGATGATTTCTGAGAAAGAAAAAGGCAGCCCCTGACATCTAGGTACTGGCCTGGTACTATCATGCAAAAATCTATAGATACACCCCTTACCCAGATCTTGATTTCTAATAACAATAAGCTCCTTGGAGAAATGGGTGGTTTTAGGGATGGTGCAGAAATATACAAGATAAGTCTGGAGCATCCTAGAGCTCCCAGTGGCCAAAGCTGGAACAATTTGAATAAAGTAACTAATATAGTATTGGATTATAACCCAAAGTATAAATAAGTGTCCTTAAGTCCATATTGATATAAAAAATGATGGAAGAATGGAGGGAGAGAAGGGAGGAGGAAGAGAGGGAAGACAAACCCCCGATACAAAGAATTACAGATAATTTATATAGATACTCCCTTCTCGGGGAAATGGAACACAACTCCCCATTCCCTAAACTGTGGATTATGACTAGTACCTCTCTTCCAAAGAATATAACACAAAAGGAAGGAAAAGCAACTCTACAGCCAAGAAGTCTGACAAACACTACCTTAGCCAAGGTTAAACACCATTAGTGCTGTAAGTCATGCTGACAGCACGTACCCTTGATAAGAAGTGTTGAGAATGGTGCTTACTTCTGTGATCTTCACCCCCAAAAGCCTATAACCAAAGTCTAACCATAAGAAAAACATCAGGTAAACCCATATTAAGGGACATCCTACAATACATCTGTCTAGTATCATCAAGGTCATCAAAAACATTTTCTTAGAGCCTAAGGAGATATGACAGCTTAATGTAAGTGGTTTCCTGAATAAGATCCTGGAACAGAAAAAGGGCTTTAGGGGAAAAACTAGTGAAACCCTAATAAAATATCAAGTTTAATTAATAATGTGTCAGTTTTGGTTCATTAGTTATGACAAAGAAACCATATTAATGTAAGATGTTAACAGGAAAAATGGTTGAGGAGTATTCAAGAACTCTCTGGACTATCTTTGAAACTTTTCTGCAAACCCAAAAGTACTCTAAAATAAACATTTATTTAAATTTTAAAAAACCTATAAGAAGATTAGAGAAACTTTAGGCACTAATACTCAATTATTATCCACTGTACCACCTCATGAAGAAATGTTTTAGGAGCAATATTAGATGTTTTGCTGCCTTTTCCCACTCCTCAGCTTTCAGGGTTCTGGAAGATAACTGATTATGAGGTAAGCTACATGAGCTCAGCATAAATCCAAAGCTGTGATACCACTGCAAGAATTGGTGTGTGGGTGTTTTGTTTTGTTTTGTTTTCAAATGATGCCTTGTCTGATCTACTCTGATGATACTGAACAGGGCCAAAACAGAACACATACTGTTCCCCATTCAACCCCATTTTGGCTACCATTTCTACCTCAAAAAAAATTTTTTGGCATCACAAAACTGCTTTTGAGTTAGTGATATTATTTCCTGCTATACCTTTATCCTACAGCAATGACAGCTCTGGGAGTCAGGATTATGTCTGGATTCCTCAGCAGTGTACCTCCAAGCTCAATGGATTCTTGTTGAATGAATGAATAAGTAATAATTTTTTTAAAAAAGAATAAAATTTTCTATATACAAATCACATGATTTGTGCCAAAAACTGGGGGAATTTAACAGAACATACCTAAGTACATCAAAAAGGCTTATGAGCCATCTTAAGGAACTGCTTTAAAACCAGAATGCCCATTTGGGCAAATGTCCTTATTTTTAATATGTTTAGTAATCCATGGTAGCATGCAAATTCAACTAGGAGAACTGGGAAACCATTTGCAATTAATCTGTTTTGGAAGGCTAACAATTTTATTAACACTAAAAAGGTCATCATTGCTATAATAAAATTTTTACGACAACTATGATTGATGACAACTGATGGGACAAATTTTTTAGACTAAAACTACATGGTTGTGCTTTGTGGCACTGAACTTCTGAACTTCAATCACCTACCCACGTGTTGTAAAAGAGAGCTGTTTTCTAAGGAAAATGATGACCATGTGTGTCTCTATAGCAAGAAATGAATTAGGCATCTTCTTGGGTATCTGCCTGGTCATTTTTATAAAAGAACATAGCCCTATCCTCCAGGCAAATGGATTTTCTGAGCTTAGGGATCTACCCATAATTGGTAAGATAAAATATTCTCAATCTAGGAATTTATTAGACTTACAACCTCATATTATCTGCAACCAGTTATTATACAAAACTCAGCTATATAAAATGATATTTGTAAAAGAATACCTGAAAGCTATGCAGTCCATTCATCCTTTAATATTGGAGCTTCTTGACCTGGGGCTCATGGGACCCCTGAAATTATACAGGGTTTAATTAAATTAATTAAAATTATAAGTGTGTGTATATAAAACCCCTAGTAAAGGGTCTATAGCTTCATCAGAATTTCAAAATGGTCCATAACTCAAAAAATGTCAGGCCCCCTCCTTTAATTCAAAACTTATCCTGGAATCAAGTCAAACCAAAATACAGTTGTATACTTGTTCTGTATTATTTTTGCTGCTTTTAAAATTGTTCACATTTAATTTAGTTTGAATGTGCTAGCATCAGCTTGCACTGACGGCAATCCATCACTGCTGGGATATTTGAAAAAACATGGTGACATCCACGATGACAGCCATTATAAACACTTAAGGGACAGATTTCTATCAGTTCCTAGTCTGAGGAAAAGCTGGGCTTCTCCCAAACATGTTTGGTTTTTCTTAACACATTGTGAATCCTGAAACTGCTCATGAATCCTTCTTCACCTTGAAAATAGGAAACTTGGACCAAATTTACAGCTACCCTTTATTAAAGGTATAGATTTTTATGACATGCATTTAAAAGTATGAATCTAAACATTAATTATGAATCTAAACATTAAAAGTATAAAACTAAACTCCATATTATTATTTTCCTGCCTTTATTTCTCATTATCCCAATTTCCTCATCTACTTCATGTTATCCTATTGTTTGGTATATTTCTTTAAAGCTTCATATTCTTTTTGGAAAAAGATGTGTGCTAGAAACAGGAAGTACAGAAAATACCTGAGATAACAGTTAAAGACTAAAGAAGAAACTTCTATCAAACTGCACTTTACTAACATGAAGTTCCTTACTGCCTTTCTGTTTATTATTCTTTTTTAAAAATGAAGACAATAAAATGGGAACATAAAAAAAATTTTAGCCCTAATGCATAGAAAAATAATATATAAGCTCAGTGATGAGATACATATATTAGAAGCCACACAGTACACTACATCAAGATTAAATAATACTTGTTAGGATAATATTGACATCAGTTTTGGCAGAGTTTTAAAGGCAATATTATGTATAAGTTGCCATATAAAATTGGTTATAATTTTACTCCATTGTATTAAAAACATTTTGCATTTGCATTTTAAGCTGTATTTTCTTTAAAATGAAGATGTTTTAAAAGCTGTCTTTTAAATAAAAAATTATTGACAAGTTACCTGAAGAGATGGGAATGATAATTCAATAGCCATAAAACAACTACATATCAACAAAAATACAACTTTCACCAATATTAAAGAATTAGAAACAACAATTTTGATAAATACTGCAGGAAACATTTAATACTCATAAATACTGACAGAGTTAAATTTTCAGGTTGGTGTCATCTTGCTTGAGGTATTTTCTCTGTTCTCTTAAATGTAAAACTCACGTTTTGTTAAAATCCAGTCCTATAAGGTTAGAGAGGAGAAACTGTTAATATTTATTGTAATCTGACTCTTAAGAGTCCCTCCTTTTAAACAACTCTATTGAAAAAATTAATTTCTAAAGCCTAAATACTATCTGATGTTTAAAAATTTCTTCAACAAATGTAATATAATTACAGGGCTAAATAGCAGAATCAAATATTTGTACATCAGACCTAAATAATACAAAAAAATTAAAAGTAAAAATCAAAGCCAATCATATTAGGAGAAAATATGGCAAATTTTCTATCTTCTTGGGTAAACTTGGAAAATCAGAAAATTCACTTAAGTACATATTAAATTACCTCCTGTAATCTTCTGTGGAAAATTATACTTGGGAGGCATCACCTGTCTTCTGCCCATTCCATGAGATCTTGAAAGCAAGCAGTCTACATACATATCCCAGAAATCCTGAGCTATGCTTAAGAAGACATTATAATGTCTCGGCCACTGGGATTTTTGCAGGAACAACATGAAATTCCAGAAAGCATCCACATCGTGGTCTATCTTGAGTTCCTTGAGATCTATCAATGTCAAAGAGCAAGCGTTCCAGCACTGGAGATCAATGTCTTCCATGATCCCTGGGCTGTTGCTGGCAAGCACCCCCTTTTGAAATTCAAAATCAGCATTAATCTCACTGATCAGCATCATGCAGCCCAGTGGTAGGTAGAACCATCTTCTTGTGACAAAATCCATATTCTACACAGGAAAAAAAAATAAGGGGATATGTTTTTAACTTTAAAAGAAAATTATTCAATTACTTGATGATCTGTTTAAACCTGAAAAATTGTAATACTTATGAACTTGGTTTTGATCAAGCCAGATTTGCCTACTAGGTATTTGTTGGTTTTCCTCGAATTGCCAACTCTCAGACCTCCCTTCAAAAGGATATTACAATTACAGCTTTACCAGCATCCTGATAAAGTCTTCAGAAGCCACTGAAATCCAGCACATGTTTATGAAGTTGTGATAGATTAATTTCATTACAGACACTTAAAGCTGAGAGAAACTTTAAAAAGCATGTGCTCCAACCTTGTGCCTTTAGAGATTAGAAAAATTCTCAGTGATATGACCCAGCAAGTTCTCAGGTCTCCTGTCTCCCTAACCAAGACTCCTACCATGACATATTTCAACCAAGTGGATCAAAATGCAGCCCATCCCATGATAAAAGGTTTGCTTGTTTTTTAATTGACGCTTTTCAATCTCTTAACCCAAATGATGTTGGATGCTCAAGCTCTATTTTAAGTTTCAAAGTTACTGATGCTCCCATTATTTGTTCTGTATTGATGTCTGGTGGATCCCTGGCTTTTCTCCGGGTGTTCAGGAGCTGGTCAGAGAAAGTTAACATACATACACGAAGGAGCACAAAGACAATAAAGGTCATATAAGAGAATATGAAATGGTGCAGCACCAATGACATTCAGCAAAATCTTGGTATTTTCACATGGTTCTTTTCACAAGTTTCCCTGATTACTGACTGCTTGTTAAATCGGCCTGAAGTCCATAAGTGAGGTCAAGGTCTAAACTGGCTTTGAATTGCCACAAGTTACCATTCCAGTCTGGAAGTGGAAATGTCCCTGTCACAACCTTGACAGCCGGGGCAGAGGAGTGAAGTGACAAAGACAGATCCAGAAGGCAGGACTCACCTGCATCCCTCCACTTCCCCTCAAAAAGTTAGGTTATAGAGACAAATAGAATGAAACAAACTGAAACTTAGGTTATTCAGGTCGTCTGACCAGTGCCCTACTGGTGGGGTCACAACGCAGAGAGGAAGCCCACGGGAAAGTGGTACCTTAGCCATCTGCAGAGGCGCGTGGTCAGACGGGATGTCCTGCCTGCGCTGCGCTCGCTGGAGGGACAAGGGCGGCTTCTGCCTGGGAGGAACAAGAAGTCTCTGAGCCGGCTGGGGATGACCCTTGCCCTCAGGTTCCCATCCCTGCCCATCCCGACCCACCCTAAGGCAGGCGATAAGCAGATAGCGGCGTTCAAGGCCCCTCCGCAGCCCCTCCGCGAGCACTCACCTGTCGCCCTGAGATCGCCCTGCTGAACCGTCTGGGTCGTGCCTCTATCTGGGCCGGGAGGGAGCGCCGGGAGGCTCCAGTTCGAGGAAGGCGATGCGGTGAGCTCTGCCGCGACTGGAGGGGGCTCGGCAGTCAGCCCTGAAGCCCTCATCCCGCGCCTTTTCTAGAGACAAAGTGAGGGGGCAGAGAGTGGGTGGCCGCTCCCGAGGCCCCGCCCTCACCTTGCCCACCTCCCCAGCCCAGAGACCCAGGGACAAAGACAGCGTGAAAAAGCATAAAGTCATAAGCCTTTCTCACTAAAGATAATAGATTAAAAATCCTATGCAAAATATTATCAAACCAAATTCATTAGGATTTAGAAAAATACGCATCAGTATCAAGCTGGGATTATCCCAGGGATACAAGGATCAACACACAAAAATCAGTACATATAAACAAATTAAAGGGAGAAACCACTTGACAAAATTCAACACCTATTCAAGATTTTAAGAAAACCAAACTCTTAGCAAACTAAGAATGGAAAGGAATTTCCTTAATCTCATAACCAAAACCCTACAGCAAGCATCCTTCCTTAAACATCAAAAGCATTCTCTTTTAAATTAGGAACAAGACAAGGATTATCTTTGTTCACGTGTAAAACAATACCTACACAGAAAGGTTAAAAAAAAAAAAAGGAGGAAGGATTAGGATTAGAAAGGGAGAATCAGAACGTTTTAGCCTACTGGAGAGGCAGCAAAGCTACTGCTTCAGCATGAAGTTTAGAGACCAACGGCCTGGGTTTAAATCTTGCCTTCTGGGTTCAAATGAAAATCTGTATCTTTGGGCAAATTACTTAATCTCTTTGTGACTTAGTTTCCTTTTCTGTAAAATGGGGATAAAAAATGAACCTTCTTCATAGGGATGTTGAGGTAATTATATAAATATTTGTGAAGTGTTTGGAACAGTGCCTACCACATAGTAAGAATGCTATATATGTGTTTGCTTTAGATAATAGTAAAACAAATTATATCTACAGACAAATTATTTCAGTTAGTAAGAGTTTTGTAAGGTTTTATAGAATCAATCTAAAATATCTATTGCATCTCTATATGAGTAACAAACAAAATATAAATTAGAAAAGATACTATTTATAATAACAAAAATATAAGTTATCTAGAAATTAATTCAACAAATTAAATCCTTTATGGAGAATTTTCTTTATAAGACATTAAAGAAATTTTTTTTTAAAAAGAATGTTAGTATGTGGTCCATAAAGATATCTATCTTCTCAAAATGATACATAAATTTTCAACCAAAACCATAACAGGGTTAATGAAAAGTTAGTCTAAAAGTTTTATGATAAAGCAAGATCTAAGATAGTTAAAAATTTTCTAAAGGACAACAATAAGGAGAGGGGACTCATTGGTAATTAAATAGGATGTAACTGGAATAGAGAAATTAACCAATGGAGTACACTTGAGAGCCTAAAAACAGACATATGCATTCATAGAGACTTACATGTGACAGAACCGGAACTGCAGATCCTTAGGAAAACAGCACCTTTTTCACTAACTGAGGCTAAGACAATTGGTTATCCACATGGCAAAAAATAAAAGTGGACTTCTATCTCCTACAATCACAAAAACCAATCCTAGGTAGATTAAAAATTTAAATGTGAAATGTGTAAATGCATTACAACTTGAAGAAATTCAGATTACCCTTATGATCTTGAGGTTGGCAAGCATTTCTTACAAAAGATACAAGAAGTGCTAACCATAAAAGAAAAGTTAATACATTTGATTACATTAAAATTACCTTTGTTAACCATAAGACACCATAAATTAAGATAAAGGACAACTATAATCTGGGAGAAGATATTTATAGCACATATAACCCCAAATGGATTACAACTGGGATCCAAGATAGAAGAATCTTCATGGAATCAACAAGAAAAAGACAAATATCACAACAGAAAACTGAGCAAAAGGCTTAGAGGGGCATTTTATAAATAAGGAAACATAAATAATGAATGACTTGTATAAGCATATTCATAACCTCACTGCAAGTAGAGAAGTACAAACTGTGAAAGACTACAATAAGTTATCAACTCACAACCATCAGGTTGTCAAAAATTAAGAGTCTAGCAATATCAATGTTTGTGCTTATATGAAGGGTATTAGGGTTCTCCATGAAAAAAAGGGAAAAAATATACATCTAATATATGTGATATACTACAAATACATATATATAAAGATTTATTATAAGGAATTAGCTCACATGATTATGGAACCTGGGAAGTCTCATGATCTGCTGTCTGCAAGCTTGTGACCCAGGAAATCTGATGGTGTAGTTCCAGTCTAAGTTCAAAGGACTGAGAACCAGGAGAGCCAATGGTGTAAGTCCCAGTGGAAGGCAAAGAAAAGACCAATGTCCCAGCTCAATCAGTCAGGCAGAGAGAGAAAATTCTCCCTTCCTTTGCCTTTCTGTTCTATTCAAGCTCTCAACAGACCGGATGATGGTCACCCACATTGGGGAAGGTTTGCTCAGATGGCCAATTCAAGTGCTAATCACATCTGAAAGCACCCAGATAGACATACCCAGAAATACTATTTAACCAAATATCTGGGCATCCCATGACAAAGTCAAGTTGACACAAATAATTAGCCATCAAATGAAGCAACAGGGACTCTTACACTATACCAGGAGGAGTGCAAATTGGTTTGATTAGTCTAGAACACAAACTGGCACTATTTTGTGAGTCTGAACAAGCACATAACCTGCAGTAAGTCTTTTTATTCCCAGAAAAGATCTTGAAGAAAAGTGTATACGGGCACCAAGAAACATACATTACAGTGGGGTGTTCATAGTAGCACTGTTCATAAAAGTAAAAAAAATGGAAACAATTATAATGACCATTAACAGGAGAACAGATAAATTAACTATGGTATGTTCACGCAATGGGATGTAATTCAGCAGGGAAAATGAGTAGACTACTGCTATATGCATTACAGATGAGAAAAGCAAATTGCAGAAGATACGATTTTTATAAACTTCAAAGACAAGCAAAATGAAATTATATGCTGTCTATAAATACGTATATACCTGACAAAGTAATTTTAACAGTAACGAAGTGATTTAGGGGAGTGGTTAGGTTTGGGTGTACAACAGAATGAGATGTAGAAAGAACGTATAGAGAACTTCTACGATGGTAAGTTCACTACTCTTTTTATGATTATAATTGCCAACAAATATATGTTAGGCATGTTCTTTTCTACTGTCAAATAACACATTATAAAATTTTTAGACAGGGACAGGATAATATATTTCAAATGCATAAAGACAAAACTTGTTGACTGGTCACATTGACATGATATGAAAAGGAAAGATAACAAATGTTTTTAGCATGCCTGCTTATGGAGTTGACAATGACAAATATGAAAGATGGAAAGGAAGGTTGGAGGGAAGGATAAATTTGATTCAGGATGTGTTGCATTAGAATTGATTCTGGATCTTCTGGAATATCTCCAACTTAGCTAGAAATACAAATTGAGAGGTCTCTGTTTTGATAGAAAATTACTGTTGTTATGAGAGTATACACTAATAAAAGAAAGCTGATATGAAGGTGGAGGACAATGCCCAGATTTAGGGGTAAATGAACTGCAAATGGAATCAATGAAGGAAGAAGAGATTGACTATTCAGTCTATTCAAGCTCCAGGGTGGTATGATGTCACAGAATCAAAGGGTCTGAAGGTTTGTGCCCCCTCCACATTTATATGTTGAAATGCTAATCCTAAAAGGTGATGGTTTTAGGAGGTAGGGCCTGTGGGAAGTGTTTAAATCACGGAACCCTGCTGAATGGGAAGAATGCCATATAAAAGAGGCTCCAGAGAGACCCCCAGCCCCTTCCACCATGTGAGGACACAGCAAGAAGTAGGCAGTCTGCAAACCAGAAGAGGGCCTTCACTAAAATCCAACCATGCTGGCACCCTGATCTTTGACTTCTAGCCTTCAGAACTGTGAGAAATAAATTTCTGTTGTTCGTAAGCTACCCAGTCTCTGATATTTTGTTATACCCTCCTGAACAGACTTAGATAGAGGATATAAAGAATCAGAAGACTGCTGTAGTGTAGGTCAAACACTTGAAATAAGATTTTTCATTTGGCAAAAAGAGGGTGCAGTGGTGAAACTCTAAAGCATACAATACGTTTAAAAAATAGCCATGATAATTTCATGTAGAAGCTTAGATTTAACAACCAGTTATTTATAAAGTTAACTAATCTATCTTATTTATCATTTTATCCAAAACAAACCCTATCCTAATAATCACCTATATTTTCTATGACATGCATTAATTTTATAAAAATCACCTTCACCAGCAGCAATACATGCATCACCAACCTATTGTTATCATCTTGTTCCCAGCATATTCCTGTGGTCCCCAAACTTCATCTCTGAGTTACATCATTGAACATCTCTCCCCTTCTCTCCATCACATTAGGCCCTGACCCCACTTCGAAGTCTCTTCCACTTAATTCACCTTACTTCTGCAATTAGGTGTTCATTTTCACGACCTTCTTTGGCATCTATTTATATTTGTATTTGGCATCTATTATTATATATGCTGTCTTTTTTCCATGAGAACACGTACTCTTTCCTACTAGTTTATAATAACACTATCTTTAGTTCATGTTTTCTAGTGACTGGCATATAATACAATCAGCACTCAATAAATATTTCGATCTGACTTCTACTTCATATCCATGAATACTCCCTCCACTTAGGGAGGTTTGTTAACTTTTCACAAGGCACACCCAAGTCCTTCAGAACTTTAGTGTTGCCCGTGAAGATTTCCTGGTGAATAGGCCAGCAGCTTATTTATTTGCCCATGCTTCCCACCTTCCAATAGCTTCACTGTAGTTTTGTCACAGTTCTGTTTATCCTGTTTCTTCTTTATAGAGCATGTTTCTCCAGGAAATACTACATAATTACACCCCCAAAGAATTCAGAAAAGCACTCCACACACAGCAAGGACATGTTGACTAACTAATGCTGAATACCCACAAAAAGAATAATTTTTCAATTCACCAAATTTCTGACTCATAATGAAAGACATTAATTTAAAACATCTACAGTTCCAATTGCCTCTAGTAAACCTTAATAACAATGTATTTATCAAAGTGTGATTCAATGATCTTGTGGAGAAAGGGGGCAGGAAATAAAGTTGAGACAAATAAGTAGGATGCAGAGAAAACAAGCACTAGTTGACTGCTGACTAAGTGAAGAGAAAGTAGGCATTTTTCCTTTCAGCAACACAGAAGACAAAGATGAACAAAATTCTGACTCTGAGACAGGAGAACAAAAAAGAGTTCAGCAGAGAAACTGAGAAAAGAGCATTAATCCTTACCCCTGACTAAAAGGATCATTAATTGAAATATTTTGCTGTCATCATTTAAGAAGATACAGAAATAAAAGTTTAACTTAGGTTTGTTTATCTCCAGTCTAGTTGAAACATAGCATATGAATAAACATTACATATTCTAGGATCCTTATTTTACCTCTTTGCATTCTTTTTTAGTGGTTGCTTTAAGGATAACAATACATATCCTTAACGGGCTACTTAGGGTTAGTATTGAATCAATACATGTTGAATGCAGAAGTCTCGCAAGATATGAGTTCATTTACTCACCCTTGCCTGTTTTTGCTAAAGTTGTCAAATGTAGAACATCTACAGACATTAAAACTCCACAATACAATGCTATAATTTGCAAGTTCTACATCCCCCTCCCCACATCAAGATCTAAATTTTCATATTTTTATTTCTCTTTAGCTTATAGAATTTCTTTATTGTTTCTTGTAATGCATGCCCACTGACAATAAATTCTTTCAGTTTTTTTTCTCTGAAAATGTATTCTATTTCACCTTCATTTCTTAGAAGATCATTTTCACTGGATATAGAATTCTGAGTTGATACGGTCTTGTTCCCCCTTCCCCTCCAGCACTTTAAAGATGTTCCACTGTGTTCTGGTTGTGAACACTTCAAATCATAGTTCTCTTGTACGCAACATGTTATTTTTCTCTCAAAGATTTCAAAACACCTTTAGTTTTCTCAAAGTTGATGGTAACATGTCTAGATGTGTGCAACACAATTCTGATGCTAACTACCCAGAATTAGGTCAAATTTTGCAAGTTAGGGGCAGAATCCTCCCTTCACTTGAGAAGCCAGATGCACGTTCCAGAGTTCTCAGGTCACCCATGCTTCTGATCTACTGGCTACAAATTCATGGGTTCCCAACAGTCCCCTAAAGTGCTATAATTCACTAGAATGATTCAAAGGACTCTGGAAAATACAATATTTATGATTATAGTTTTATTATAAAGAATATAAAACAGGACCAGCCAAGTGAAGAGATGCATAAAGTCTCAAACGCAAAGATTTTGTGTCCCCACAAGACATCACCTTCTAGGCACACTGATGTGTAATACCAATCAGGGAAGCTCACCCCAGTGCTCAGAGTTTTTACTGGAGTTTCATTACAAAGGTATGGTTGAGTGAATCATTGGTCAAGTGATTAAACTCAATCTCCAGCCAACCATGTCCTCTTCAGAAGCTGGGCTCATATCACTTACCTCGAAGTTCCAACCCTGTAATTACATGGTTGGTCTTTCTGGTGTGGCTAGCCCCCATTTTGGGTTACCTCGTTAGCATAAACTCAGGTATGGTCCCAGAAGCCCACCATGAGTAACAAATACATTCTTATCACTCCAAGAAATTTCAAAGATTTAGAGGTTATCTCCCAGGAACTAGGGACAAGGCTAGCCAAATTCTTTATTATACAATAGCGGTTTTCTTCATATTTATCTCACTTGAGGTTTTGTTAAGCTTCTTGAATGTGCAAATTTATACCTTTCACCAAATTTGGGAAATATTCAGCCATGTTTTCCTTAGATATTATTTCTGCCTATTATTCCTTTCTTTATCTCCTTCTGGGACTCTAATTAAATATATCTGAGACCTTTTGATATGGTCCCTGAGGCTTGTTTATTTTTACTTCAATATTTTTTCTCTGTGTTCCTCAGGTTAGATAATTTCTATTAATTTATCTTCAGCTTTGCTGATTACTTCATCATCTGCATTCCACTGCTAAGTACATCTGATGAATTTTTATATAAGATATTACATTTTTTAGTTCTGGAACTTTCATATGTTTCTTTTTTATAGTTTCTATTTCTCTGCTAGATTTCCTATATTTCATTTATAATGCATAGTTGTTGTTGTTGTTTTCATGGCCTTGAATATGTTTATAGTAACTGCTTTAAATCTTTGCTAATTTCAACATCTGGGATATCTCTAGACTGATCTCTGTTGATGGTCTTTCATCTCAAAAATGAGTCAAATTTCCATGTTTCTTGGTTTATTAAGTAATTTTAGGTTGTATCTTTGATATTGTAAATATTATTTTCCAAACATTCTGGAGTCTTTAATACTCTCCTAAAGAATGTTAGTTATATATATATATGTTTGTTTGGTTTGGTTTAGCATACAGTCGACTTGATTGGGCTATATCTTTTGGGCTTGGCTTAAAGTGTGTCCCGTTCAGGCATGGTTCAGGCATCAGCAAAAGACTCATAGAAAAAAAAATTGAGAATTCCCTTCCCTGGATCCTTCCTTCCTTGGACTTTCCCTTTACTTTCCAGCAAGTATACTTAACCCAAACTCAATACTCTCACTCTTCAAGCCCCCAAACCTGATGTTTTGTGGCAGATTTTTAGCCAATCTGCAGGGAGCACACCAAGACCTGTCCTTAGGCTATAAACTGTGAATACAGGAGTCTGAGTACTTCTCTTCTTACAAATGTCAACTGCCCTCCAGAATCTGCTTCCTTTTGGTCATTCTCCAGTGCCTTCATGTATTTGTTCTTTATCTTTCACTTAGTTTTATCCTTGTTATATGCAGGAGCAATCTATGCCAGAATTCCTCCATTGCCCTCATTTTGTAGGTTAAGAAAACTGAGGTCTAAGGAAGGGTTTCCTCGTTCATAAGGAATTTACTGGAATTGGGGTTTGCCACCATGACAGTTGAGTTGGGTTGTGGTAGTAAGATAGAGGTTATTGAACACTTTCCTTAAATGTAATAAACATCACTAGTTTGAGTTCATTGGAGTGACACCCAGTTAGTGTTAATCAAAATTCCATATTACAAAATATTATAAAAGAAATGTTGTAACTTTTTATTACTTTTTAAATGCTAGCAAAGTGTTAAAAATAGAGGTTCCTAAAAGATATGTTTTAAGCATCTAACAACTGTTTGAAATTAGTATATGCACATATGCAAACAAAAAACATAACATGAATGTTTATTTCTAAAGCGCAAATAGTATATGCAAAAGCAAACAATAATTACTTCTCTGGATGACAGAATTTGGGGTGTTTTTTTCTTTTGTTTGTAATACTTTGAGATTGTATTGCTTTGCAATAAGGAAAAGAGTGATTTAAAAATTAAAAAAAAAATCCTCAAAACATTTCATTCATTTTAAAGCATTTTAAAATTTCATCCATGTTCTTCTCACACATTGTACATTTAATGCTCCATCCAAATAACTAGAAATTCTAAATTATTATGGGCTCTATTGAAAATACTACTAAAATAAAAGCAAACATCTGAGCTATTTGCAAATAATCATGTCCTTATATCATAAAATCTTTAAACAGTGAAAGGATTAAAATGCTTCACTTTTAAAGAAAAAGTGTTATATATAAGAAAAATACTCAGAATATCGGCAAAAGACCTAAACAAGCAATTCTCCAGTGAAGATATACAAATGGCCAAGAGGCATAAGAAAAAATGCTCAATATTGCTAATTATCAGAGAAATGCAAATCAAAATTACAATGAGGTATTACTTCACACCAGTCAGAATGGCCATCATTCAAAAGTCCACAAATGATAAATGCTGGAGAGGCTGTGGAGAAAAGGGAACCCTCCTACACTGTTAGTGGGAATGTATTTTGGTACAGCCACTATAGAAAACAGTATGCAGATTCCTCAAAAGACTAAAAATAGACTTACCATATGATCCAGCAATTCCACTCCTGGGTATATGTCCAGAGGGTACTCTAATTCAAAATGATACATGCACCCCAATATTCATAGCAGTACTATTTACAATAGTCAAGACCTGGAAACAACCTAAATGTCCATTAACAGATGACTGAATAAAGAAGACGTGGGTGTGTGTGTGTGTGTGTGTGTGTGTGTGTGTGTGTAATGAATATTACTCAGCCATAAAAAAGTATGAAATAATGCCATTTGCAGCAACATGGATGGACCTAGAGATTATCATATTGAGTGAAGTAAGTCAGAGAAAGACAAATATCATATGATATCACTTACAAGGGGAAATCTAAAATAATGACACAAATTCTATTTATAAACAAAAACAGACTCATGGACATAGAAAATAAGCTATGGTTACCAAAGGGGAAAGGGCAGGGAGAGATAAATTAGGGGTTGGTGATTAACAGACACACATTACTATATACAAAATAGATAAACAAGTTTTTACTATATAACACAGGGAAGTACATTCAATTTCTTGTAACAACATATAATTGAAAAGAATCTGAAAAGAAAAAGTATATATGTATGTATATGTATAACTGAATTACTTTGCTGCATACCCAAAACTAACACTATAAATCAACTATACTCCAATAAAAAAATTTTTTTAAAAAAGGTTAACTTCTGAGGTTTTTGGCTTCATCAAGTTAGTTATGATGATTCTAATAACTAAGATGGGGATAACTGGGGGAAAATGATGCTATGGAAGTGGTGGGAAATGGAGTCTATAAACTCCCCATGCTTACATGGACAGGCTTTGTAGGGTCCTTAATTGCCCTTAAATAGAATGAAAAATTTTTGTCTATATATTCACATGGACTTTGGGTTGGGAGCACGCACAAGTTTCATCAAATTCTTTAGAGAATTTGAAAAGTTAACTCTGGAACATCTTACCCTCTGGATTTTCTTTCTCTTTTTCCTTTCTTTTGTGTTTATGATTATATGAAAGCAGAGAGAAGAGAGCAGAAACTGAATTGCTATTACAGAGTTTTAAATATATGTTAAAAAGGGACACATTTTGAGAGTTAGTTATCTTGTTAATTTTACTTCCATGAGAATATAAATACATATACAGGGTAGACTTGAAAAGATATCCAGATTCCCTTTTAAATTCCTTGCTACATTTAAGATCTTTGGTATTTCTTGGCATAGGCTATTCTGTACTTTCTTAGTCTCTCCTACCAGGCTAAACACGTAACTTCTCCTTCTTTGCATGTCCAAGGGATGTCTTTTACCTTGGGTTTCTGGAGCTCTTCCGCTGAGGTACAACTAAGGGTAACTCTTGTAATCCTTTTTATAAATAGGCATCATATCAGATATGGTTCAATCAAGGAAACAGAACATTATGAATAAGGGATTAATATGGATTTGAGAACTAAGGCAACAGTGACAGAAGCTGAGGAATAAAGGTCTGAATATGAATAGTTGGAGGACTGGAGAAAAGTGTATAACAAGGGACCATAAAGGCAGCTGTGGAAAGCTGTTGCCTCTGTGTGCCAGTGAGCCTGAAGTCACTGTAAGTCAGCAAGTCAGAGACTCAGTAATAGAAGTTGGAAAGACAGGTGGGTAAAGCACAGACACATTTTTCTTCCACAAGGACAAACTGGAACCTATGCTGGCCACTGATTATTTCAAACACCAAGGCCACCTTGCTTGGTGTCTTTGACCACCTTGCTACTGGCCCAGAAATTGGAAAAGATGAAGAGATCTCATGAGAACAAGAGAAGCTTTGGGCTTGGGTGCTGCTCCATGTGAACAGGTTGAGACAAAACAACAGGAACACACTGCCCCCTATTCAACACACACACACACACTCATGCCCATGCACACATAGGCAAGCATGTGTTAAGTGTGTTGAGCAAAGCCTGGGGCCCTGCAGCAACCCTTCGAGCACAATGGCTGCTGCTTCTTCCTTCTAAACCTCATGCAGATTTCTCTAATGGCCAACTCTAAACAGAAACTACTAAAGGGAAGGAAATTCTGGTAACCATAGTTCCTGCTGAATTGACAAAGTAGCAAATTACCACAGTCATGATCTTCACCAAACATACCATGAGAAAGAAGGCAGTGACCCCAATCACAGCCCTATTTAAAGAGACATGAAATGAGGTTGAGTGTATTTAAGAATACCAAATATGACGGGGCAAAATAACTCAAAGAACTCAACTTTCTGGTTCCAACAACGCAACAATTCCACTTGAAATTCTCAGATGTTATGACAAGCAGTAGCATAGTGGTTTTCATAAACTTGGGCTACTTTGTTTAGTAAAATCAGGGTGGGATGGATAATAGCTTTGACTCAGTGGTAATTTCTATGTGCCTAGATAAATAAAATGGGTCAAGACTACTCAATTTTATGTTCCATCTAAGTCTGCTATAGCCTTTTATATCTAGCCTCATAGTTATGTTTTATAAGTGATCTTTGTTTGCTTCCTTGTTGAAACATTTTAAAATCTTAGAAGGAAGTAATATGAAATTGATGTAGTTAATGGTTTCACTCCTCTGTGAACTATAAGCAATTTTATACATCCATAGATCTCGTCTTCTTTTAACAAAAATAGTGTTCCTCACCTAGTGAGACACCATTTTCCTTTGAAAAAAAGAAACTACTTTTCATCTCTGAGAGAATTTTCTGTCAGAAATCTTACATGGCAAGATTGATAATATTACCATTTTTTCCTAAGATGACATTTCATGTGAGAAATGATTTCCTTAATGAAGAGATGCAATCATTCCTAACTGCTAGAGAGACAATTTACACAGTAGGCAAAGAGAAGTCCAAATTTGAAATGAATGGCACACAAGGTAGCATTTCTCACGGTCCAACATCAGCCCTCGGAGGTTTATTTGAAGGATTATTATTATTTCCTTTATATATCAGAAGAGAAAAAAGAATAAAATAGGTGGAAAATATCATTCTCAAATAAATATTACTTATTATAATAGAAAAGTTGTAAAGTGAAAAATTCTATTAATACCTTCTCCAGCTCCCCATAACTAAATTATTAATCAACTAAGAAAAGAAATGACAAGAGTTTTGGATCATGTAGAGAAGCAAGAAAGAATAGAACATAATGTGTTCACATTTTAGTCAAATTCAATTCTAGCCCCAAATTTCATATTTTTCAAAAAGAAAATATCTTAGGACATTCAATGACAAGTTACAGCTGACACATGAAGATGACAGAGATGCTTCATACCAAAGTAAGGTGTCAGATCCAAATTCAGATTTTTAAAGGAAATGACCACAAAATTCCTGTACCTCTCAGGTCCTCCATCCATGATGGGCAGGGATTAGGGTGGGCCTGTTCCCTTTCCTCACACTCATCTGGATGTGCAGGGACCACCAAGAAGCCTACTGAGAGAACTTACTGTCTCACCTCTGCAGTGGTGAGGTATAGTGACTGTAGTCTGACCCTATCCAGAGAAATCAAGCAGCCAAGAGATTGGCTCATCAACAGCTTTGGTGGTAATAGAGGAGAGTTTCTACTGTTTGGGGATTGGCCTATCCTCTCATATTTGCCCAGGTAAAGTCTACATGAGGGCTCCCCATGGCCTGGCGGTAGGCAGTATCTGAGGAAGAGCTCACTTTGGATTCAGCCCAACAGGGGTATGGAAAGGGATGAAGGGGCCTCATTCACAAGGATAGATCGAGGTGCACCCCAGATTTCTGGATGTAGCAAAGTCAGAGAGTGTAAATCTACCACTCAAATAAAGATCTATCCACTTGGAAACCCAAGGTAAGAGGTTCCAGTGATGGGACTCTTCCAAGTACCCACAAAAGCACCCATGAGAGGGTAGCCCTAAATATCTCTCAATACCAGGAACTTAAATCTAGCCCACCAAAGACAAGTTCAAGTAAGAATTTTCTTATTATTTTTTTCTTTCACCCTTTCATGCTGCATTCAAATCTGGAAAGATCTGAAGCAAGCTGGTACTTAAACTCAGCACTGGCTGAGAGAAGGGAAAAGATGTAACTTTAAGTTACATGCAGAATTTCAATTATTATATAGGAACCACCACTCTAATTTCTGAATTCAGACAGTGCTTGTTTTTAAACTGTCTTTAGATATGTTTATTATCTAAGAATAAGCAGAAAATCCTAGAAATTTCAATTGAATGGTGGGGGGATGTTTCCACCATTGGAAACATTTAAGGAAATAATGGAAAGCAAAAGAAAAAATGTGTTTTATTAGGTCTTTTGCTTACGGCTTGTTCATTATAAAAGTAAAAAATCATTCACATATAAAACTTACGCCAACTACATCCTATAAAGCTCCCTAGAGTAAACAATTTATTCTATGCTCTCTCTAGACACAGCCTTACCCCCTCCATTGTTCAACTACTGCCATCTCCTTTTGATTCATCAGAAAGTGTCTTAGCGTTTTGTTAGGTCAAGGGGGATGATGCTTCATATAATTGCAAAACATTGTAAATTTCCTCCTGCCTAAGTTTTGTTGCATACTGGGGTTTGAGCCTGATCTTTCTTACCAAGAAGCATGGAAAAGAATTTTGTAGAATAGAAAGTTCTATGGATTATATTACATTTTGATATCTTCATTTTTTCCCTCCTTTTTTAGTATTCAGTTTGGTCAACAAAAATGGTGCATATCCAATATACCTAATTTCCTCTCTAATAGTTATTTCCAGTTCAAATATAATATGGTCTGAGAAAAGGACCAAGTGAGTGCCATTTCAGTAAAACAATATGAACAGAAAAAAAGTTTTAGTGAATTGAAGAGTGAATGGGAGATAAGAAGATAGACACAAGAAATTAATACCAAAATATCTGGGAGCTCTGCAGCAACCAAATCAGAGATTTAGTGCCATTGCAAGAGCTAGATTGAATGAATTAATGAATTTTAAGGCCAAACAGAAATATTACAGATTTAATTTTTAAAAATTATATCTCTTTTAAGTGTCTATGACCCTTAAGAAAGGTTAAAAAGAAACTATATATATTTTATACTTTATAAATCTTGAACAAAATGAGTTCTCAGTAAACTTCATTTCTGTTCACACAACCATGTCCTCTAGTAAGTTATGTGTTTGGCATCATCTCAGAATATACTCTCTGTCATCTGTTTAAGTTGGCTATATAATGGGTGCCATGTGTACAAATGCTGTTCCATTCCAAAACTGTAGCTTACCATGTATGGAGTGATAGTCCAACAAACATGCTTAGGAGAATGATTTACATATTCTTACAATACCTTTTTCTAGAGGAGAATATTTTAGCTGATTAGCTTACAATGTGGTAGGAATAAAGACTTAGAAAAATACATGAAAACATTAATAAAAACATTCATTTCCTTATTTTAAATTATTCTTCAAATTATCTAAGAATTCTATTTCTTAGTAAGTGGTTACTGCTTAATGAAATATCAGTAATACTAAGTAACAAAGAAAATGGTTTAGGTAAATATGAATTCTGAATACTTTACCAACTTTCCTGCTGCATGAGTACTCTTGTTTTGGACAAACAGGAAGCATCATTATCAAAGGCCCTCCTGATTACTCCACTGCCATTCTTATACCTGTATATGATTAAAAGAAAGTATAAAAAATAGAGCAATCAATGACTCAATGTAGTAGAAGCCTCTTAAAACACCTTTCTTCCTCTAGTAGAAATAGTTGACAATGGGGGTCATGAAACATGATTCAACTAATTCTATTTATTTATATTATATATATATATATTTCTAAGAAAATAACTTTCAATGCTATCCTTCAAATTAAAAACAGGGTGTATTAAGAGCAAAGGAAAATCATATTCAATAAGTTTTTTTCCACTCACTATGAATTCAAGTATCAGAAATATTAAAATTTGCTTCTTTCTTTTGCTAACACAACTACTTTGTTTATTTACTCTTGTTTAGTTATTCCAGTAACCATGGCAATGTTCTAGCACATAGCTGAGTGTGTGGGACAAATTAGGAACTCTAATTGTTTTAAGAATGAATTGATGAAGAAACCAAGAATCCTTAGGAAGAAAGGCAATAAGTCCACTTTTTTTTTCTTTATATAGGTCTTATTTAGGAACAATAATTACATGGCTTGATGTCCTTACTTTGACAATGCTACATTTTAATTTAGAGAGATGAAGAGCTTAATTGGTATATAGCTTTCATTTTTTCAATCCATTTACCTTTATCACCTAAGAGAATTTGATTTTGTTGTAGAGTGTAAGACCTTAATTTATAATGGTCTCAGAGTAACAATACTTTGAACTAAAAGAATATTTGATGTTACTTTTGGGGATTATAAGACTAAAGCATGAGAATAACGCTATGCCCCATTTCAGGCAATTCGTATGTCATAGGAATTAGCACTCTAGCTATTGTCATTCCTAAAAAATAAATCAATTAACTAAGAAATATTTAGAGAGTATGTCATGAGTCCAAGGACCTCTTAGGAAATACAGAAAAGGACAAGATGTAGACATCTAAATAGTTGGAGATGGCAAGGTATCCATTTTAAAGGAAAAAAAAAAGATCTTTTCTAAATAAAGGCAGCAATGATACATAGATGGAACTTCCAAGAAAGCAATTTTATAAATGTTCCCATCTGGAACATGGATATAGCAGTCATGCTGAGACCATAAGGGGATGCTGAATTTGGTGATATGATCAAATTTGTATGTTTATGGGGGAAAAAACACCTCTGGAGATCCTATGGATAAAGGACTCCAGTGAACAAAAACTTCGGGCTATATTATTTTCCTTGTATACAAAATTTGGTGGAACCAGATAAGTTGGGTTATAGAATTAATAAAATAATTAAAGTTAAAATGAATTTTATAGAAACAATGTAAGCGGCTACCTTTTCTTATACAAAGGATACCAAGGAGCCTTCTCTGCTTTCATACATTTCCCCCATTGAAGGATCTCCTATGCTAAAGCTTGAAATTTTTTCAGTAGAAGTGAGGGCATTTTATTCATTCCACAATTAGAGATAAAAACTAAAAGTAAATGCCCTAAGAGAATTAACATACTGACTTAAAATCATGCTAGCTTGTAACATGCAGGTATCAAATGCATGCCTGAGATCCAAGTTTTGACAGGCACTGAGAGAAAGCAGAAGGGTACTTAGTACCGGTAGAAAGAAGTAATTATAAAATAGAGGGTAGGGGAATGCAGAAAAGGGAGGTTAAGACCACTAAAAACAGACAATTATTTCCACATTTCATCGTTGGGGTGGCTCTGGAAGAGGAAATGCAGAGCAGCAGCATTTTGTTAATAAGTATTAGTAAATCCAATTTAATGATTACTTCCTGCTAACCTGTATTATTCATAACGAAAATTATAAATGCTGAAGAGTACCAGAAAGTTAGTATCACAGTAAATACTGAGGTAAATTACCTCTTGAGTAACTATATTAACAGAGAGAAGTGGGATGATTAGAAAATAGCATTATAAAATGCTAGCTTTCTTAATTATATTTGTTCATTTTATGCTTAAAGTAATAAAGGCACTAAAATGTTTATTAGATTAAATATAATGTAGTGTCCAGGATTGGATCCTGGAACACAGGAAAGTCATAGTCGAAAAATTAGTAAGATCAAATAAGGTCTATATTTTGGTTAATAGTATTGTACCAACATTAATTTCTTAGTTCCGACAGTTATACAAGATGTTAACTTTAGGACAGGCTGAGCAAAGGGTATATAGGAACTCTTTGGGCTAGCTTTGTTAAGTTCCCAGTAAATGTAAATTATTCCAAAATAAAATGTTTATTAACTTTTTATTAGAATAACTCTAGCTTATAACATTTATTAAATCAAATTGTAAGTTATACGATTGGCTTGAGGCTAACATGCATATTATGCAAAATTTTCTAGTGTCACTGAGTTTAATGGTTTGCGTATACTTCAATCTTCTGAGCAACCATGGGGAAGGCATTTTGTCCTCTCAATGGTAGAAGTAATATTTTCTGCCAATAGTAACTTCTGCCAACTGGATGCCTTGTATCACTTCACCTCATATTCATTTTAGCCACACATTAAAAGTGGATAATTTACATTTCATGTTTCTTTTCCTATCTGGTAACCAGAGCTGTAATAAATATTTCAGGCTCCGATCATGTTTTGTTCAAGAAAAATATTAGGTTTTCTCCTTTGTTTATAGTTCACAGTGTTCCTCAGTATTCTGAGATGTTTTTATATAAATTTCTCATTTATTTTTATTCGCTGGTATCATTTTCTCAAGTAAATGTTGTGAGAAAGAAAACAATTTGGGCTTGTGTTCACTAAAAATAAATAAACCTTAGAAAATAAATAAATAGATTGGGCTCAATATAATTCTGACATCGTAAGACCTAGTAAAAAGAATAATCCAAATGGCAGGAAATGTTATCAAGATTAAACTAAACACCTACATAGTAACAACCCAATTTCCTTTTTCTTTAATTGCTAAAAGTTAAATGACAATTATAGCTTTATTGACTGGCGGGGAAGAGGGAGTTTCAGTAGCAGGAAAGGAATCGAGAGGGAGTTTTTACAGCGTGTATTTCCAATCACTATCATAAGTGAAGGGTGGAAATGTGAAAAGGATTCTGGAAGTTAATAGTTTTGAGTCAAGAAAAATGACTACGCTGGCAGTGGAGCGCAGGGCTGCCTAGCAGGGCTGTGGACCTCAGTTCACCACATGAGGGCGTGGGGAGAGGGAGGCAGGGGGGCGGACTGGGATCCAGCCCATCTGCTGGTCCTACCCAGGTCGAGGAAAAGTAAAGTAGTCTAAGTCTCACAAAGGCGCGCTTCAAGTGAGAGATGGATAGTGAGCTTTATCTACCCGACTCCGAGAAACTGTTCTGACAAGCTTCAAGTTCCCTTCCCCACAGAACGCAAAGAAATTCTTACATATCTCAGATTCTGACATTGGGTCCCAGGTTTTAAATTGTCTCCTGTAAGCTTTTGCTAGAGATTACTCAGCTGGTCAATGACTTAACAGCTTTTCCTGACTCTTCTTTCCCAGGTGAGTTTCCATGTCTTTTATGCATGTGGTTTTACTGTCTATGTGAAGTGCTTTTTTGTTTTGTTTTTACCCATTCCACTTCGCCGAGAGTAAAGACTGAAGTACTTTGTGCTTTCCTCAATTAGCACAAAAATTCCTCGAAGACAGCCCACTGTCCAGTGCCGTCCCATTCAAAATATCAATTCCTGAGGCACCACTCCGTACTCGCCTGTCTCTCGTCACGCTGCTTCTCCACATCTCAGTGTTAAGCGCGGCTTTCCTCTCAGCTGACGCAGTTTTCCACCTCACCGTAGGCGGCACGGCACAGCGCATGCGCAGGTTTCTGTGCGCGTGCACGTTACGGCGCCTGCGGCTGTCCACGTGGCAGCGTGCGGAGGTAAAATAGCGATTGTAGCCGGCGGTGACGTAAAAAGGTCGCGCCGTAATTCAGTGCGTACGGCTTCCGCGGGAAGGGATGCTTCTCCACCGCAGTCATGGTCCGCAGCAGTTGCTTATTGTTGAGAAAGGTCCGTGACTTGTGCCCTTTTCCCTGATGCGGGACCCTTGGTACTTCTAGCCCCACCTGAGGGCTCTCGTTCTCCCTCGCTTCTCTTCCTCACCACTTTTTCTTCCTGGAGGCCTCGTTCTTGCTCTTTTTTTCTACCATAGTCCTCTCCTTTCAGCCCGTCCAGGAGTCAGGCTTGTCCTGTGAGCAGTGTCTACCCAGCATGGTTAAGACGGTTGTTTGGGAATAGGGTTTGATTGTTTTCAATGGAATTGTTTGCACGTGGGATTAGGAGCTGGGATACCTGCCCGCCGTTTAGGCACACAATGTGGTATACGTGGAGTGTAGTTTTGACTTTTTCTTTTGGCTCAAATAGTGTATTCCCCTCTCCCCCCATTTTTTTTTTGCATTTTCTTTCTTCTAAGTAGTAATATCCGTAACCTGTTCTAACATATTTTTTTCTTTTGAGTGTATTGTTATTTTAAAAGCGTTTTAAAGACGACTTTTCATCAGTAAACGAAAATCGGTGACTTGCCTTCTTGCAAAAAACTAGGTCAGCTTTTTGGCAGTGCAGGTTTTAAAATCGTTTTTGTAAAAAATTTTACATTTTTTTTCAGATTTAAAAACCTCTTTAAGATCCTTACTAGCAATGGTTTTTGAAACCTGCAGGCATCATAGTTGGGTCATTACCTTATTGCAAAGGACGAGATTGGGATATTCCTTTTAAGTTTGGGTTCTAAATCTCTGAGTCTGATAAATCTGGAGCAGTAAAAAATGTGTCACGAATTGAAAGGAGCTTTAAAAACAGGAGTTTTCTTTTTATCGGAGAAAAGGCATGGTTAGTAATATCTGAGTGAAGTTATACTTTATTCAACCCTCTGTTTTACAGAAAATCAGTGGTCAAAAGAAAAGGGACTTGTAAAGAACAGAACTTGGGCATGTATGGTAACTAATCCTTAAACCAAAAAAAGAAACTGCTGCATTTTGTGAATATGTTATTAAGGTCTGGCTACTTGTATAACTTTACTGCTGTAACAGTCACTTCCAAACATGTTTGCCTGGGGAATCTATCTCTTCACTTATCTGTGAAGCGTTTCTGATCTAGCCTTACTGAACCAAAGCCAAAGTTCTTCATCCCCATAGGAAAATACCCAGCTAGCCTTTAAGTTCATCTTTTATTTATTTCTTCCACTCTTAACAATACTGTTTCATAACTGTATTTGCATACTCAAATGAAAACCTGCACTTCGAATCTTTGGGGTGCAACCATCTACTACAATCTCGGATCTAGACTCAGATTATCAGAATCAACAAAGGAGCTTTTGATAAATGTGCTGGCTTAACCTATCGTCATCCCTTCCTCCTGAGTTTAATCACAGTGGTCAGTGGAGTGTATTGAAAAAAGTTCCCAGATGTTTTTGATACTTAAAACTATCCTAAATGGCTGAAGATGTGAAGGTTAGCCCAGGAGGTTAAGACATAGGATCTTTACCTCCAAGAAGTTCTTGATTTGGTGAGGGAAAAAGAAATAAACCCCAAATGCAGTATATGACTTGTAAAGGTATAAAAGCAATAATGAATTTGCTGAAAGCCCAGCAAAGTTAGTGGTAAATGCTGATTACAGGAATTAAGAGAGATGTTTGAAATATGATATTCAGATGGGTTTATGATAGAAAAGAACAAATGACATCGTAAGTAGATGAAAAGCATGAGCACAATGCCATGGAGAAGTGACAGTATATCATGTAGTAAAGAGCAAAGAAAGGAAGAAGATACTGGAGGGGTTGAATGAATGAAAATGAAATTGGAAGGGTAGGTTAATAGCTTTGACTATAGTACTGAGAATATTAGACTTTATTTCATAAACATCAAAAAATAAAAAACCAAATGGTTTTTGAGTAAGGGAGAAGTACGGTTAAAGATCAGATCCGTTTTCAGAAAAATAGCTCAGGCAGTGAGACAATGTGTAGAAGAAATGACTAGACACTGAAAGACCAGTTAGAAGCTAAAGTAATGGTCAGGATACTAGAGTTGGTTGCGATAAAAAGGAAAGATAGTAGGGCTTCAGGAAAAGAAGCAGGTATACTCAGAGAACCTCATATGTAGTCTCAATGAATAGATAAACTATAGTTTTATTATTTGGGAGAACATTGGAGGAACAGAATTTACCTAGGGAGAAGTTTGGTTTTGTTACACTGCTGTGTATTGAGGTGACTATTATCCTTTCAATACCTGAGAACAAGTTACATATTTGAGGGGTTTCAAATATAAGTTAAATACAAATCCAGATCTTGTTCTCAGTTACTTTAGACTATGACACTTACATCTGGTGGAGATGTCCTGTGTTCTAGCTGGGCATAGAAAATACCTCACCTATGCAGTAGTTACTGGTACAGTCTGAGATCACATAGGGGAGAAAGTCTAGACTGAAAAATGGGCCAATGTCAGAGACCTTCAGGATTGGAAGGATAACTATTGATAATAAAAAACAGGGTCTTAATAGAGTTAATCTAATGGAAAAGGAAGATCAGACAGGAGGTAAACTAACAAGGTACAGCAAATTTGGCATAAAGAAAGCCTTTTTTTTCTTTAGGAGTTTTGGTGGCAACAAAGAACTAGAAAGAAATTCTCTAAATTGGTAAGCACATTTGGTATATAGATGTTTTCTTCCTCTCTTTCTCTTTTTTAAGTATGGAAACTTCATCGATAACCTAAGACTCTTCACCAGGGGAGGAAGTGGTGGAATGGGTTACCCTCGCTTAGGTGGAGAAGGTGGAAAAGGTGGTGATGTCTGGGTTGTAGCCCAGAACAAAATGACTTTAAAACAACTTAAAGACAGATATCCTCAGAAACGGTTTGTGGCTGGAGAAGGAGCAAACAGTCGGTAAGTATTTACTGAATGACTTTGATTTTATGAAATTAATTCCTCCAAGAGATAAAAAAAATGTTAAAAGATGAAAATGTAATTGGTAATTTGAAGTAAATAATATCCTGGATTTGTAACTAAGGGAAAATCTACTGTATTTATCTCAATTCTAGTAAAGATAGAAGGTAGGTACTACGGGATGTTTTGAAGCTTTTAAACTTTTTATCCTTTTCTTCTCCCAATGTCTGTTTAAAGTACTCTCATTTGAGGTCAGTTTTTTAAAAGCTTTGTTATTCAGTGGATTTGCCATTTTTTCTGGTTTATTTTTATTGCAATGATCTCTTCATTTCAGATATACAATATTTTAGTTCATTGTGAGTTAAAATGACTTTTGGTGATAACTTAAATCATTACTTACTATTATTTTTATTGGGACACAGTAGTCTAAAATGCAATAAATAAATAGGGATAAGTTTATTTTTTTCTTTATTATTTGGGCATTTAATATCTACATTAGAAGAATTGATTGCTAGTCTTTTTTGTATATCATTGTATTTGCTTGAAACATAAACCATTAAATCTAACAGGTCTTATTTATGTTTATTTTTTTCATAGAGTTAGTGCACTAAAAGGCTGCAAAGGAAAAGACTGTGAAATTCCGGTACCTGTTGGTATTTCAGTAACTGATGAAAATGGTAAAATTATAGGTAAGTGTACTGTGGATTCTAAGGTTGTGAAAAATGTGCACATTTTCTGAAATTGTTTGAGAGCTGTGAGGAGTAGCACCTCTTGGGTTTCAGGATTTTTTTTTAAACATTAAGTATTTTAGCTGCTAGTTTACAAGAGCTTTTAAAATGTTCATATAAAAGTCATTCAGAATTAGCTTCTAGATTTAAAATTATTTTAAAGATAGAAGAGTATTTACTCAGTTTTAAAACATGTAACTAGCCTTTTTTCAAGCATTGCAAAAGTGCTTTTCCAGGGTCAGACTTTTGATAGAAACTTGATCCTATTGTTTTGTCCTTTAGAATTGTAAATTGGAATTTCCTGTCATCTGTTTCTCAAAGAAAAATGTCATTAGTGATTAGCTCCGCTTATTAATCTTTGCTCAAAGTATCTCTCTCTCTTTCTTTTTTAAGGAGAACTCAATAAAGAGAAAGACAGAATTTTGGTAGCTGAAGGAGGTCTTGGTGGTAAATTACTTACAAATTTCTTACCACTGAAAGGCCAGAAACGAGTAATTCACCTTGATCTAAAACTTATAGCTGATATAGGTCTAGTGGGGTAAGTATCATTCATATTTTTATTTTTATACTTTCAGAGAGGTAGTTTATAAATAGGAAATAAATATAAATGGTAATTTGGGACACGCATTATTTCTAGTTTATAGAATGTGTTTATTGTTTGTGTACTTTGAGAATATGCTGCTAAATATAGTTATTTTCATATTGCCAACATAGAATTTCATAGTTGCTGTTCATTTGTCAAACATCATAGCAATTGAATAGACCAGTAGAAATGTTAGAAAGTGAATAAAGAAAAATCATAGTTATGAGGGTTTATGAGTCATAGGTTCTGTAATATTATATATTTTTCAGGAACAATATGGGCAAAAGAGGGTTTTGTGAATAAGACTGAGAATCCAGCCATTTACTCTCTCATTTGGTAGAGAAATATGTTTGAAGTTCCAAAGAGATGCCTTTTACAGCCTAAGAAGAGCATAACAAGGCTGAGAAGTAAAAATGGGGTGGTGATGGGGGACTCAAGTGAGACTATTTGGGTTAAAATCTTAAATCCTCTGGAGGCTGGCTGGATACAGTCTCTTTAATATCTTTAATAGTGGGTGGTGATAGTTCTGACCTTAAAATGTTGTTGGTGAGTTAGATACTGTGCTTGTAGCACAACACATGCCTTGGATTTATGAATGCTCAATGAATGACTGGTGGCTGCTATCATTGCATTATATTGCCAACTTAATGGAGACTACATCTAGTGAAATACTAAGCTTTTCAGAAGTGGACTTGGTATTAGCCAATAATTAAAGCATCATTATTCATAAGCACAGTGTTTAGCATGTATGCTAATCCTTTTAAATTAGGCAGCTATTCTTAAAAAGTTATTAACGTGAATCCCAGCATCCTTGTAGCTGGTTTCAGAAATGAACTGAACCTGAGGTGAAAGTTATACACTTGTACTGCTGTTATCAAATCTGATCTTTGCATAGGTTGGATTCCAGCCTCTAAAAATTTCATTAGGTACTTTTCAAGAAAATCTCAAGTATCTTCTTTAATCATTAGCTTTCTTTTTCTTCTTTTATAGTTGCTGGTGTTTTTCTGTGCTTAATCATTATTATGAAAATATGAGGATGTTAGAAAGACATAAGCAAGTCCAACTAATGATAATCATGGCAAAAATGATTGCACTTTGCTTTTCAAAAAGTTACAAGAGCCTGAGTATAGCAGGATATAAGAAAATACTGTATTTCCAAGGGAAATGAGTCATTAAGAAAGCTCACATAATTTTATTCAAAATTTATGATAGAAATATTTTAATGAGAAAAATTGTTTGAAGAACTTATAAATTTGTAGAAAATTCCAAATTAATATTTGCAAAATATTGCTTTATTATTCCAAAGGAAAGTTTGGAAGAAATTTGAAAGAAGCTTAATTTGAATGAAAACTGTGAAGACAGGGGTCACATTTGTCTCACTGATTGCTGTATTTCACATGCCTAGTATATTGCCTGATACAAGCTAATGCTGAATAAATATTTGTTGTTTTTTTATTGATATAATTGATATATACCATATTACTTTCAGGTATACAGTGTAATGATTTGATATATGTATATATTGTGAAATGATCACCATAAATCTCGTTAACATCTATTACCATGTAGAGTTACAGATTTTTTTTCTTATGATGAGAGCTTTTAAGATTTGCTCTTTTAGCAACTTTCAAATATACAGTACTGTATTATTAACTATAATGACCATGCTGTACATTATAGCCCCATGACTTATTTACTTTACAACTGAAATTTTGTACCTTTTCACCCACTTCACTCGTTTTGCCCCCCACCCACCACATCCCCCGCCTCTGGGAACCACCAATCTGTTTTCTTTATCTATAAGTTTGATTATTTTTTTAAGATTCTATATATAAGTGAGATATATGGTATTTGTCTTGGTCTGACTTATTTAATTTAGCACAATGCCCTCAAGGAACATCTATGCTATTGTAAATGGCAAGACTTCCTTCTTTTTAATGGCTGAATAATATTCTAGTATGCGCACATGCACGTGCGCGCACACACGTGTATATATGTATGTATATACACCCCACACTTTCTGTATGCATTCATCCATCCATCATTGGACACTTAGATTGCTTTCATGTCTTGGCTATTGTAATAATGCTGTAGTGAACATGGGGGTATGTATATCTTCTTGAGTTAGAATTCTTCTTTTCTTTGGATCAATGTCCAGAAATGGAATTGCTGGATCATATGGTAGTTCTATTTTGAATTTTTTGAGGAACCTCCATACTGTTTTCCATAGTGATGATACCACTTTACATTCCCATTTGTTGAGTAAATTTAATGAAAATATCTGAATGAAATTTAGAAAAATCATCTCTTAATTGGCCCCCATTGTGGGCCTTTATTTAGCAATAGAATCAAAGCCTTTGAAACACATCTATAACAAAGATGTGTTTCCTCATCTTGAAATTTAAAAGAGATTAAAGATGTGTATAAAGTTTCAAGGATAGTCACTTCATTGTTTACAGTTTTTTAGAAAAAAGTTAGGCAAATAATGTTTATTTGCAGAAAGAAAGAAAAAAGAATTGTCTATTAATCCCATCATTCAGAGCTTACTTAATATTGGTATATGTCTGTCTACATGCATATTTTTTGCAGTGTTATTTACAACAGTGAAAAATTGGAAACAACCCAAGTACCTAACAATAATATATTAGTTAAGTAATTTACAGTGTTCCCTTGAAAGGTGTTCACCTTACATAATTCAGTTTAAAAAAGAGGCCACCCAACTATGAATAGTCTTTCAGCAAAAAAAGGAATCAAAACTGAATCTGATCAAGGCTTTATATCTACTAATTTATAGAAAATCCAGGACAAAGGAGCATGTTAAATGACATCATGAGTGTCAGCAGAAAAATCCAGATTGTGGAAAAAAAGCTCCATAGGACAAATGACCCAGTTTCTTTAAAAATAAAATTGAAAAGGGAAACAAGATGGAGGGGGAGTCTGTACCAAAAGAAATTCAAAAGACACATCAACCACTTTTAATACACAGACTGTATTTGAGTCTCTGTTTGAACAAATAAAATTTTAAAAATTATTCAGAATGTGCTAATATTTGTTGAAGCTAGACGATGGCTAAGTGGGATTCATTACTCCTCTCTACTTCAGTGTATGTTTGAAAGTGTCCATATAAAATGTCTAAAAAAATCTGCAAAACAATGTAAGAAGTATTTTGTTAGTGTTTAGCTAGAGATGGTAGATTGTAGGTATTTTTATTAGTTTATTTTTGTTTTCCTATGCTTTACAAGGTTTGGGGTTTTTTTACATAATTTGATTTACTCTCAATATTGAAACATCTTCATTGTTCATAAATTAATCTTCACCTTTGTCATGAATATATTTTGTTCCTCAAGTTTTTTAAGATTGTTTGAAATTTATATTCTACTTCTAATCCCAGCACTATTCAGGAAGCCTGCTTCTTGGAATGCTAGGAATTCAGAGATAAGCAAGTATTAATAATACTGATACTTACTGTAACATATAAATTTATTTCCTCATTTCAGATTCCCAAATGCTGGAAAATCCTCTTTGCTAAGTAAGATTTCTCATGCAAAACCTACAATTGCAGATTATGCATGTAAGTATATATTTTTAAATGTGTGGAGGTAAATTTTTAAAGACTAATCTTTGAGTGTGAATAAAATGATAACTTTGAGGGTAGCCTTAGTTTGAAGGCTCTTGGCAGATAGAATACGTGCATTTCCCATTAATCTTTGAAACCTCCATAGTTCTCAGCAGAATTCCTAGTACTTGTTAGGCCCTGTTGCATTTATTTCTCTGTTGTATAGTCATTTATTTGGTTTAGCTGTGATTTTATGAGCACCTTCCCTTTATCAAGCACTATGATAAATACTAGGAAGCCTGAGGTGAATTCTTTCATTCATTTAGCAAGTATTTATTTCTAGGAACTACATTAAGTTCTGGATTATGCAGAAGAGAATATTGTTTTGACAAATACTGAATTTGTTTTGTTGAACTTACAGACAAATGGAGAAAGGCACATATCTCACTAATGAATATGAGAATATAATGTGATTCTATGAAAGAATGTAGGTGACTGCTTTAGATTTCTTTAGGGAAGGGTGATGCTGGGGCTGACATATGAAGAATAAATGTGGACAGTGGAGGTGAGGGTCTTTTAGTCTGAGGAAATAGTGTGTACACAGAGGCTCGGTGGTGACAGGGAGTGGATTTGTTTCTCTAGAGAACATGTGGTAAGTGAGAGGGAACCAAGGTGAGGCTAGAGATATAGGTCAAGACCTGTAATAAGACCATGTAGGCTGTATTTGATCTTTATGTCTTAAGAGCAGTTGATAGCCTTTTAACAAGGGATAAAATGATTAGATTTGCTTTTCAAAAAGATCTCTGCATGTAATATAGAAAATGGGTTGGTGTGGCACATAAGTGGATCTGGAAAGAACAGTTAGTAGAACTGGCTATCGCAGTAGCTAGGTGAGATACGATGGAAGCTTAGACTAAGTGGTGAAAAAATATGATAGGATCTCTGCCATCATTAAATAAGATAGTATAGAATGACATTAAACTGGAAAATAAAACTAAATTGTTCTAAAATCAGACTCTGATAAAGTAGAATTAATCTGTACTACTAACTGCTGTAAATCACATGGCCAATATTTTTTGTCATCATACAGGGGACTTTTGAAAAGGAAAGAGGGAAAAAAAGCAAAAAGTCTAGTGCAGATTAATAAAGCTTGAGGATAACTGAATGAGAAAGGACTAGACAGATTTCACCCACAGACCAGGTGATAGAAGCCTAAATTCTGTCCCCTAGCCCCAGTACCTTTACCATGCTCCTTAAAAGTTCAATAGAGGAACTTTAAGACCCACTAGTTAGACTTACACTTACACAGATTGTAAAAATCTTTACTTTTCCAAGTATATCATAAATAGCAAAAATAATTACATCTTTCATTTCAACAAATGAGAACATAATTAGATTTTTTACAGAAAAGAAATAGTTTATTTTATACGTAATTCTAAGACAATTTTGAGAGTACAAGCCTTTATTCTAGCCTTAATTTATTATTGTTTTTTCTTTTAGTTACAACATTAAAGCCTGAACTTGGAAAAATTGTGTATAATGATTTCAAACAGGTGGGTACTTTTAAAGTAAGACATTTGGTTAGAAATTAAAGTACTTGCTTTGATACTTAGACCTTATAATATTTGGCATTTTGTGTTAGGGGTAAAAAGGTAGTAGTAGGATTTTGATTTTGAAGTGAAACCATGATCAAATCAACTCTGCTGAGCACTGTCAGAGTAAAATATTGTATGAAAATGGAACTTTTTGTTCTTCCAAAATTTAGGTCCAGTTTTGTCATAACATTGTATCTTTATCTCCTCAATCTATTTGTTCTCATTGCAAGTCCATGTTTTACTGCCATATTTGATTATTGGCTTCTGTTTCCTAAAAAAATTCCTATCTCCTTTTAAGAGTGGACAGTAATCCTGGTAGAATATGAACAGTAAAGGAACAAAGGTACCAAATAATCAATGACATATAGAATTAAAAACTTGAGAAACTACAGAGCTATATACTAAGTAAGTGTCTGCTGAATTAATATCCTTGTATACTTTTCATGAATTTAGAAAATTGAAATTCTTAGAAAAGTTCATATTGAACAATATGGTTTATGGAATTTTAAAGAGAATTTATGTGACTAATAACTTAAACTAAGCCCTAAAATTCCTACATTGTCAGATTAGTAAGTAAAATGGGATTCTAATTTCTGATAATAAAGGATTTTGATTCTTTATACATTTCTTGTAAGGTATCTTGGCTTTATAAAATGCAGTGGTAATCACAAATTAGGAACTGTTTATAATGGAAATATCATGAAAATTGTTGGATGTAATTGTTTTTGTGGTTTTCATATATTTTTCTTTATTATCAAACCATTTAATTTTGTATTAGGTATCAGTAGCTGATCTTCCTGGTTTAGTAGAAGGAGCACATAGGAACAAAGGAATGGGCCACAAATTCCTCAAGCATATAGAAAGAACTAGACAACTCCTTTTTGTTGTAAGTCATATGCATGTCAGTGTAATGTTCGAATGAATGTGAAAATCAATGAACTTAGTATACCTAGAAAGTTTTTATAATAATACGATTTAAAGTAGTAACATATATTATTCCACTAAATCTGCTTAGATGGGGTCAAATATGAGTTAGTAATTCCTTAAGATTTTCAATGTACTACTAAATTATTTAGTAATAACTTTCCTATGTCACTTGTAGTGGTGTGTTATACATAAGATTGTGTATATTGGTATAAATTGTCTTGCCTGTACTGGTTTTTCATGTTATTAATGATTGTGATTTTATCAGAATAATTATGGTTATCTTAAAACATTAATTTCTCTTATTCTGAATTCCTAAATTACCAATAGAATGTAGATTAAAAAATTATTTTTAGCTTGAGACAGTAAAACATTTCAAAATAGAATTGTATAGCTCTTGTTCTTTTGTTAAAGGCTATCTCTGTCCATTTTTTTTTTCTTTTTCTTTTTTAGGTTGATATTTTTGGATTTCAGCTTTCTTCCCAAACTCAATACAGATCTGCCTTTGAAACCATAATACTGCTTACAAAAGTAAGTTTTATGTTTTATATCTGGTCTAATATTTAGGCAAATAGGACTGTATGAAATAATATATCACAGTTAGAATGAATATGTATTCTACCTCTGCTTTTTAAATCTTTAATGTCAATTAAAGCTGTCTCCAGTTTCTCAGTATTTACCTGCTCCTCGAATTATTGTAATCAGTAAAACCATCCTTGATTCCAAATTCCTATTACATGTTTCTCAGACTATATCTTCCGCAAACTTTTTATTTCTACTTCTTAGACTATTTCTCTGTCTACTTTTTAGGCTCTCTAATACATAGTTGTTTCAGTTGTGCTTTAGATCAGCTGCCTATTGGACACCTTTGATTGGATATCTCATTAACTTCTCAAATTTAATATGTGTAAAACTGTGAACTTTTTTTTGACGTAGATGGGAGGTAATTAGGTTTACTTATTTCTTTATTTTTAGAGAAGTTACTGGGGATGGAACCCAGGACCTTGAGCATGCTAAGCATGTGCTTTACCACTTGAGCTATACCCTCCCCCGACAAACTGAACTTTTTTTTTCTTAAATTCTCCAATCTCCCCCCAGCACTTTACGGACTATGTAAGCAGGAAACCAGGTGGTAGTGATTCTTTCTCACCACCTACATCAAGGCTATCAGTTTTATATCCTAAATTTCTCTGAAATTCAGCTACTTGCCTTCCTCCGCACTGTTACAATCATCAGCCCCTCTTACTAGGATAAGTCTCTTCTATCTGGTCTTCCTGCTTCCAGTCTTCCAAGCCATTTTTTATATGGGAGCTAGAGTGATCTTTGTTAAAGAACCAAGCTGATGTATGTTCCCTGCTGAAAACACTTTGATGGTCCTCCATTGCTGTTAAGTCTAACCTGAACATGGTTTAAGAGATCTGGCAACGTTGGGTTCCTACCTAGCAGGCCATCTCTGTCACCACCCGCTCCACACCCCTTACATCCTGTATCTAGCCATGTGGTTTCTAACACAACGATGTTATTTACCTTCAGGACTTTTATATCCTATATCCTTTACCACTTTTTGCCTATTATCGATAATGCTGCTGTGAACATTTGTGTACAGGCTTTTGTGGACATGTTTTCATCTCTCTTGGGTATATACCTAGGAGTAGAATTGTTGGATAATATGGTAATTCTATGTTTAACATTTTGAGGAACTGCCAGACGTTTCCAAAGTGACTGCAGCATTGCATCATTTTGCAGTCTCACTAGCAATGTATGAAGGTTCCAGTTTTTTCATATTAATATCAACACTCATTGTGTCTTTATTTTAACCTTGTAGGGATGAAGTGGTATTTCATTGTGGTTTTGGTTTGCATTTCTCTAGTGACTGATGATGTTGAGCATCTTTTCATGTGCTTATCAGCCATTTGTATGTGTTTGAAGAAATGTCTATTTAGATTATATGCCTATTTTTAAATTCTGTTTTCTTTTAATTGTTGAGTTGTAAGTTCTTTATGTTTTGGTTACAAGTCTCTTACTGGGTATATGATTTGCAAATACCTCCTCCCATTCTGTCAGTTGTCTTTTCATTTTCTTTGGGATATCTTTTGAAGCACAAAATTTTAAATTTTAATCAAGTCCCCTTTGTCTATTTTTTCTTCATACTTTTAGTGTCATATCTAAGAGACTGTTGCCTAATCCACGGTCACAAAGATTTACTCCTAGGCACACTTGCTTTTTCCAATAATAATACAGATAAGCATTAAATTGTCAATATTCAGTTCTGAATTTTATCTGTGTGCTTAAAAAAGTCCAAATACCTGTATTTGGCTCTAAGCACAAAAATCGCAGCTATCTCTAGGATGTCATGTGAGCTAAAATATATTAGCACATGACACAACCAGTAAGCATTTTCTGAATTTCCTTTGTTAATTAGTTTTGTGGTTGTTGGGACGTACTGCATTTCAGAGATGTGAATGGGTTTTAGATTACCCAGGCCTATAAAGTAAAGAAAGATGTTACCATATTTGGTCATTTGTATAGATATTTTAATAAAATTATTTCATTTTTCTCTTTTGATTTAAAGGAGTTGGAGTTGTACAAAGAGGAGCTTCAGACAAAACCTGCACTCCTGGCAGTTAATAAAATGGACCTGCCAGACGCTCAAGATAAATTCCATGTACTGATGAGCCAACTCCAGAATCCTAAAGGTAAACCTATTCATTCACTTAATGTCAATTTAATGAGTACCTACTATTTGCAGAGACTGGTAGAGAAATCAGTAGAGAAAAAAAAAAACTGACAGTTGCTACTCTTAAAAAAAAATGTTTGAAGAAAGAACACATACCATATGAAACATTCAAATAATACTGTAACAAAATAATCATCAAATTTCAGAATGTGGGATATAGACATTAAGTTGACAAAAGAAAGATTAATTTGAACTGAAAGTTCAGGCTTCATGAAGAAGTAAATCTTAAACTGGGCCCTTAAAGAGTTAATGGGTTTTGGATCAGAAGAGGAAAAAGTTAGCATCTTCATGTGAAGTCTTTCACTTTTATCTTATTTCACAAATTCTAGAACTTCATTCCCCTAGGATATGAATTTAAAAATGGAGCTAACTGTTCAAAAACAAGCTGAATACTAGTTTCTCTAGTATACCTTGAATTTAAAAACAGAGCTAAAGGAATTATGTATCTTTGCAATGCCAGCTTACTAGGTCTCTGAAGAGTACTATTCTTCTCTAGTAAAACTGAAAAAGGAAAAAAATAAAAAATTTATTAAAAAAAAAAAAGAGTACTAGTCTTCTAAAAAGAACCTGAGTCCCTATATATGTGTGGCACAGAATAATAGATGCTGTTATTCCAAAAGAATTTATTTATTTGAAATTTGTTCCTAAGTAGACTACTTCATGTAAGGGAACTTAAAGGGATTCTCCATAGTTTTGATTATTGATCTTTGCAGAACACTCTCTATCCTACAGTGATGGTGTTTTCATTTTTCTGAGTCTTGTGGAGGACCTCTTACACAAATGAGGAAAGTAGGGTGGATAGTAAGTGGCTAACATATTTTAAATAGACCCAATTTCTGTGTTTTTATCCTTGGGATAAAAATTAGAGAAAATAAATTATAATATACTAGGACTAGCAGACAGCACAAGAAGATCCCCTCTTCTCTCTCAAAAATCTCTCACCTGTATAATTTACTTACTGGAGCTGTCCTTGAGTTAATAAGTTATGCTGAGGATATTAAGTATCCCCTGGAATTAGTAAACAGTCTTTATTCCTTTATGTCATTTGCTTTATGAAGTCATTAGATGTGTTTGCTAGTTGGTCTTGCAGAAAAGGGAATTTTCAGAGGAGGTACCAGGAGGAAGGGTAACCCAAGAGTTTGTGGCTATTTCGGACCATCATAAAATAAAATATAGTTCTCTTGGTAGTAATTACTAAATTAGCCTCTCAGACTTCGTTGGAGGTATATGAGTCTCGAAACCAGGCTCCATATTGGCTTGTCCAGTCTCTTTCAGCCAGCCTTTCCAGTTCATATTGGTGTTGATCCATCCCGTGAGTATGCCATCCCCCTTTCTGTTGCCTTGGTGACAGAGAGGAGGAGAAAGGTATACAACAGCTGTCAGCCTCTGTGGAGTAATAGATTGGATTCATCTGAAAATGATCTCTCCTTTAACTCTCCCTGCACCCTTTTCTATTTTAGTATGGCTCCTAGCACCAGTGATGATAAGCCTATCGTTTGGGATAGTCAAAGGCTACCTGTGTACTGAGACAAGCCGAATAGCCCAAATCACAAATTACGTTATTTTTATAGAAAAGTTCTTTCAAAGAATCTATGTTGCCTCACTTTTGAACTACCCCAAAATAAAATTTCTTGTCTCTGTAAATAAATAATCTGTGATTCATCTTATTTACAGTTAATTTGGTTTAAAATATATTCATACAACAAATATTTACTAAACACCTATCACGTGCCAAGAACCTTACCATTGTCACTAGTAAAAGCCAAAGGTTCAGGGAGCTTATTAGAGAAGGAAAAAAGAAATTTAAAATGCTAAGTTTTTGGTCTATCGGTTCACAAATCAAACCTTAGCAGAGTTTTGACTTATTTTCAAAGACAATGAAAATCAGCTTAGTTTTTTATTCCTTGTTTCAGATTTTTTGTATTTATTTGAAAAAAACATGATTCCAGAGAGGACTGTGGAGTTCCAACACATCATCCCCATCTCTGCAGTTACTGGAGAAGGAATTGATGAACTTAAAAACTGTGTAAGAAAGTCTCTGGATGAAAATGCCAACCAGGAAAATGATGCACATCATAAGAAGCAGTTGCTTAATTTACGCATTTCCAATACAGTATCTTACAGTGAGCCACCATCAAAGAACGCTCTTACTAGTCCCAGAATGGATGTAACATAAATCAATTAAAAATGATATTGAAATTATGTTCATTTGAAAGCTTTTCCACAGACAGTTTTTAGAAGGTTAGTTGTTACTAATCTGATATATATATATGCCATCATTCAAGAACCATACTTTTTACAGTTGTTTTGAGGTTGTCTATCAACAGCAAAAAAAAGTAACTGCAGACTAAAAATGACAGTTTATAATTTTATGGCCAATTCACCTATAATAAAATCCTCTGATATTCCTAACGTATGATGTCCCTAGTGAGATCATTTTTTAAATTATGTAAGAGGATTCCCTAGAGTAGTTTTAGAAGGAGCAACTAGGTTTTGTTTGTGTTTTTGAGTCTGTCTTGTACATGGTCCCACTAAAATATATAATAGTTCTCCTTTTTGGAAAATTTCAAAACCCTAAATTTGAGTATATTCAGTGGTAATAAAGATCACTGATAATGTTTAACACAAATTAACAGATAGCTGGTTGTGATTTCAGCTTTTGGAAAATTTTCTTAAGTATGAAAGTGTTTTTTCTTGCTTTGGAGCACACTGACGTATGTCTCATTTTCTTGCATCCTTGTCTGTTTCACTGTCTGCTTTCATATTTTACTAAAGAGAATAAATGGGAAATGCAAACTTTAATATTATCAATCATCATTATATTCTTAGGAGATTATAATTTCTAAATTTCTGCCTGAGTTACAAATTAGACATTTTCTCATAATGAATTATATTATAAAATATACATGTGAATTGTAAAAAAATAAAATAAAATTTAAACAATGCAAACATATAAAGTAAAAAAGAAAAGTTCCCATCTTTGTATCAGGCTCTCCAGTTCTTCCCAGAGAAAACCAAGGTCAATAATTTCTTCAGTTCTTGCAGAAAATTTTTATGCATGTCTTTTTGCCCAAATGAGTTCATTATATATACCTTTCCAGTCTTTTTTAACAAAACAATAGCAAGCTAATGAGCTTTTAAAAATTATTCTTAAGTGCTACTTTTAAAGTATTAGGAATTGCTTTGAAATTTAAGGCTAACTGAAGTCTTAACATGTGGGTATTATATTATTAAATAAAAATGTCACTATCCTTCTACTTATATTTCTTCTGATAGGACAAATGTTTGTGACTTCTTATAAATTTTATTTCACTTGTATTTGTTCCGTTTTCTCTTCCCCACTTCCACCTCCCATCCCAGTCCCCATATCCCTGGCTTTTCTTGTGTTTCTTTTCATTACACCAGGTATTTATTGAGTGTCTCCCATGTGCCAGGCACCTTGCAGGGTGCTACATGTACAGTGTTGAGAACAGACAAGACCTGCTTCCCTCATGGGTCTCACACTGGATGGCGGAAACTGCAGAGGATTAAAATAGCCTGGTAACCCCGTACAACAAAGAAAGTAAGAGTCAGGAAAGCGTTTGAAATTTGAACATCCTTACTGATCATAGTGACCGTGTTTCATATTGGGTATGTTTTGCATTTATGACTTGTGTAATTTTTCTCTTTTTTACTTCCAATATTTCCTAAATGTAAATAAGTGGCAATGTGCAAAGAGTTTCATCAGGTGGATTTCTGAAGTTCTGATCATCTTAATAATAATTATAATAATAATAATCTTAGTTTCTGCCATGACAAAGGATAGTAGATGTGTGTTGAGGATTAAGAGGAATTGTATCTTATTTGTTATGTCGTAATGCCTAGGTTACTACTCCTCCACCAACTGAAACATTTTATGTGGCTCACTAAAATGTTCTATTATTTGGTTTTTACTTACCAAAAGTGTAATCTATGTACCTTTTTCTGATGGTTGATTTTTATTCTAAATGAGAGGAGAAAATCTGGATTCCTTTTTTATTTTTTAGAAACAAATTTTGAAAGCTTTAAGATTTATTTTGAAGCAGATATTTTGACTATTTACTTTGTCTGTAAGCAAGACTTTTAAAATGTTTATCTTTCAAAATACATACTTTTTGGAATACTTACTTCTTATATTTCTGAATGGCCAGGGTATCAATATACTATATACAACAAATGTTTACCAAGTCCCAGTAGTTCTTGCAGAGCTTGCTATGTCAGATTCATTTACCATCACAGATTATAAGTTTATACTACCAGACACTGTCAAGTATTAAGCATACTATACTATAAGGTTGGATTTGTGCTCTGAAGAGTTTACCTATGAATAAAAAAATTCTACAAACTGGGAGCAGGGCTGGAGTCTGCAGTATAGGTATAGCTCGGAGGTAGAGCACATGCTTAGCATGCACGAGGTCCTGGGTTCAAGCCCCAGTACATCCATTAAAAAAAAAAATTCTACAAACCTATTATATTGTTATTTTTGTAATGTACATCCGTATTATTCTTATTTATCATAGCAAAATGAACTTTATATAAAATTAATGTTTTCTTTTAAGTGGTAAACTTGTATTAGTTATATAATCAGGGGGAAAGTCTGCTTTCATAATGGGAAAAATAAAGTCAAGGGTATTTTATTTCAGGTTTTATCCAGTTAGTTTTCTTGTAAAGTTATGTGTTTTCTTTTAGCTCAGTGTTCATTTGCTTTGGGAAAGTAGAGGTCAGAGTTTCCTTTGATAAAGTTAATGAAAGCTACAGATTTGTTTTTCTTGCTAAAAGTGCACATAAATACACAGAATATTTTCCAAGCAGTTTCACAGGGTTTGCAGAGTTCAGATAAAATATTCAGTTAACAAAGGTAACTTCCATCTAGACATCTGTAATACCAATTAAGATATTAAAAATAATGTTTCAAAGCAACAACATGTAAGTATACTTACAAACTATAGCTTAAAAAACAAAATGAAAATGAGCAATCATATAAATTATAAACCTATATAAAAGACACTTTATTTCAAAAGTATAGCAACCTTTCTTTTTTTAAGACTAAATTGTGAATTTAATTGAATGTATATTTTTAAGTCCCTTAAGAATATCTCTAATTTGGTTTAAATCTGCTCCTTCTTGTGGAATAGACAAGGGAATCAAATCCAGAAATTTTGAGTGCATAGTCTATGCTAGTAATCATAATACATGGTGATGTTTTCATATGCTGGGCACTGTGCTGAGTGTTTCACATATATTATCTCTTTTAAACACTAAACTGTATTGCTTCCTGATCATTTATTATTATTTAAATTGGGTGGTAGGTACATGAGCATTTGGGTTATTTTTTTTAACCTTTTTATGAGTCTAAAATATTTTATAATTTTTAAAAAGCCTTACAAAATTTAGATAAACCTTGAAATTTTAGATAAATTTACCCTAAAATTTAGATAAACATAGTTGATGAATGTTGGCAGACAACATGCTACAGTTTTTACTGTAGAGTTAAATAATAATGAAAAATACTTTTTTTCCCTTAGAGATATTTCAGAGGAGCATTCTGTTTTCTGTTTTGTGATTGGAGTTGGCAAATAGAGAGAATCAGAAGAATCTCTAGTTTTGAGGGGGTGTCACAAGCCAGCTGAAGGAAAATTAAAATCAAATAGGTAGTAGAAATGAGAAAAGAGATAAAAAAGAAAGGAAATATGTGTGTTGGAAAGTTGAGAGTATTTTCTTGTGGATAAATGAGGAGTAATAGGTGGGGGTCATTACCTCAGTTGGATGAAAAAGTCATGGCAATTTCAACTACCATTTCTGATCATAGCCAACCACTAATTTTGGGCAGTCCTAATTTTAAAATTGTTTCTTTCTAAATATATGACAGTTGCTTAATTAATAGTTTTTGGGTACTTGGAAGACTTCAGAGGAAGTAATCACCTTTGTATATATTATTTATGTATTCAAAATAGAAAGTAAATCCTTTGGGGTGCATAGATACCAAGCTATGTGAAGCATAGCTATTAGCTGAATCATGTCCTTTGAAGTACTTGGAATTTGAACAACAGGATATGTTGTTTATTATAACTAATTCTGGAGCAATATATGGCAGGGCAGTTTTTTTTTCTATTTATTTTGTAAACTGAGTGCATTGAAAGTTGAAAGCAAAGGGCAAGAGCTTCCTTTCTTCATGGCACATATTTCAGTATATTTCTCTGAAATTGTCAGTGTCTTCTGAACAGTGCCTTCATTTTCTTATTTGTTATTAAGCATTATTATTGGTATTATTTCTATATAAAAGGCTTTAGGAAGGCCATGGTATGATTTTCTTTTATTAAGAAAAAGGATATGATTATAAAGCTAAAACACTTTCAGTTTTATTTGTATATGGTTTGCTGCAATTTGAGAGAGATTGGAAATATTTTACATCAAGAGCAGACATTGAGTAAAAGCTTATGTCTTTGGATGTATTTGATGATTAAATGACAGGGTAAATAAAAGCCCTTGGTCAACCAAATCCTAATGGAGGGAAATAAGAGTTTTGTACGATAATTGAGCCCCAGTTTCAAAAGCAAATCTTTCTGTGAACTGGCACTACTGTTAGGGTCGAGAGAAGTAAGAACAATATTAGCCACACATGGCCTTTCTATAAAAATATGAAGCAGAAAAACTCACAAGCTTTAAGGAACCATTGATGTCATAAATGCCAAATTTGTAACCCATTCATTAAAAGTCTAACATACAGGTTTCTCTTTAAAAACCAGGTTAAAAATAGCGGTGGTGGGAGGAGGAAGTAATAGGCATGGTAGAAGATAAAGATATAAAATACCTGAATGCAATTAGAAGAAAAAGCCTTCAATTATTGTTTTTTAAGTCAATTTTGTTGTACAGTCTGCTTCCCTCCCTCTCTCCCTCACTCCCTCTTTACTAGTAACTTTGTTAAAGGTTAGAGACAAGTGCTGTCATCCTACCTATGTTATAGTAGACTACACATTCCTAACAGTTTTTAAAGTGACATCTCACTGCTTGGTGTATCCACAACCTTGTTCCCTTATTTCCTGTATTAGTTTGTTAAGGTTACCATACAAAGTACCATGAACTGAGGACTTAAACAACAGAAAATTTATTGCACAGTTCTAGAAGCTAGAAGTTGGAGATAAAGGTGCCAACAGGGTGATGCCTGCAAAGAGCTGTAAGAGGGAATCTGTTCCACACCACTCACTGAGCTTGCAATGGTTAGCTGACAGTCTTTGGAGTTCCTTTGCTTACAGAAGCATCACCCCAACTTCCTTCATCTATATGTGACACTGTGTGTGTGTGTGTGGTTGTCTCCAGATTTCCCCTTTTCATGAGGAAATGAGTCATATTGGATTAAGGCTCATACTAATGACCTCTTTTTGATTTGATTACCTTTGTAAAAACCCTTTTTATAAATAAGGTTACATCCTGAGGTTTGTTGAGGTGGTTAGGACTTTAACAGATGAATTTTTGAGAGATACATTCAACCCACAAAGATTCTCTACACTTCCCAACTAATAGTAAAAATATACTTCCCAATTATACTTACCAACTTCACAATTATAATGTTATCTATTATTTTTTTATTTCTAAACACTAGTATGTGGGTTTTTTCATTAATCTGTATTTGCTGAATTTCAGTTATGGACTTGGAAATACCATGGCGAGATATGACTAATGCATGAAAAAGGTACAATATGTGTGAGTTAGTGTACAATTTGAGGTTCAACTATGTAGTTTAGAGAAGATACAGATATTCAGAAAAGGGGGAAGTTAGGTAGGATTTGAGTGGGCAAGGTGGATAGCAGAAGGTTATTCCAAGTTCAGGAATAGTTTCAGTGAGCATTTAGAGTTAAGTAATGTCTTAGAGGTATACCAAGATAGGAGACCATCCTAAGTCTGGAGAGTTTTGAATAGTGACAGCTACCTTTTAGGAAGATCTACCACTTAACTACTTCTTGACTTTAGGCAAATTATTGAAACTTTCTGCATCTCAGTTTCTTTGTCATTAATATGGGGTTATTGTGATTAAATTAGATAATTCATGAAGAAGTTCTTGGTACATATTCAATGCTATTATTTTTTAATTAACAATATATATGTGAGAAAACTTATATGTATCTTAATATGAACAGGTAAAGGCTTACATAGAACTGTGACAATTCTTTGTAGTGACTAAGGGGCAAATGGATATTTCAAAGGAAAAATGAGAGGATATGGTTCTAATTTGAGTAAAAGATATGAAAAAGATGTCAAAGAAGAAAGGAAATAAAGTGAATCCGATGACAAAACAAGGAATGAATGAAGACATAAGGGATACAATTATTAATTTATATTTGGAAACTGCTGAAATTGAAGTAATAGTTAACTATATAAGCCAGTAATTAGAAATAGCACTTAAGTTATGGGAAGTCTTGCCTAGAGGTGTAGATTTGGAGAGAGAAAAAACACATCGCCCCTTACAGAAGGGGGCCCAGGACAGAGCCTTTTGATAATTGGGGAGTGGGGAGGAGGAAGTGAAAGCAGTTGGGGGACTGGGAACTAATCAGATCGACTAGAAGAGAAGTAGAAATGTTGTGTTTCCAAATCCAAGGACGAAAAGTTCAGCGGAAAAAAAGTGGTCTGAGTTGTGCGATGTGGACCTGAAGAGGATGGAAGAGAATTATGACCAAAAAAAAGAAAAAACAGTCCCCCAAGATGTCCTCCTTTTCATCTTTGCAATCTGAATATTCTCTGTTACATGACGAGGGGGCATTAAGGTTGCAAATCAGATGACAATAAAATAGAGAAATTATCCTGGGTAGTCTGGGTGGGTCAGATTTAATCCCAACATTTTTTTTTTTTAGTAAAGATTTATTTAGAGAGATACATGCTGCATAGAGTGTAGACTGTTTCAAAAGGCAAGAGAAAGGCCATGAGGTGTGGGGGTTGGGTCCTCAGATTAGAGTAAAAGTAGTTACACACTCCATAGACAGTGTGGTATGTCTCTGAAGAGGGAGTGAGAGAGGCAGCCAATCCCAACATTACTTAAAAGATGGAAGAGGAAGGCGGAAGAATGTAGATTGATATAGATGTTGGAGGACTCGACCGGCCATTGCTGGGTTTGAAGATGGAAGGGGGCCATAAGCCATGGAATGAATGTGTCCTTAGGAACTGGAGGAGCAAGAAAAAGGAGCCTCCTCCGGAGCCTTCAGGAAAAAAAAGCAAACAAACCAGCCCTGATTCTAGTCCAGGGAGACCTATGTCAGATTTCTTACCTCCAGATCTGCAAAATAATAAATTGGTGATGTTTTAAGTCACTGAGTTGTGGTAATTTGTTGCAGAAGCAATAGGAAACAGAGTAACCAAATGAGAATTTTTGTAGAATTTTGGAGATGAATGGTATATTGCAGTCAATTTGTTTTAAGGTTTGACTTACTCCTTAAGTTAAAGAGTCTCTGCTGAGAAAAACTAGGAAGGCAGGATTGTTAATTCCTCATTCACAGTCTTTCTGAGAATGAGATTCCAATATTCTAGTCCCACTAGGGCATGTAAGTATTTTGTTTTATCTTTTCTATACCAAAGGCAGGCTGACCATAGAACTGAACTTGATCAATAAGTCTAGAAATAGGGCTGTCTTCCCTTCCTTTTGAATCCTTTAAAAAAATTATCAACTACATAGACATCCCAGCTAAAGTTTGGTAACCAGATAGTATTCATCAGTGATTGTGACATAAATTATAAAATGATTTTGTACACAGTTATTTGATTCAATTCAGTTTTGTAGATGTAAGAACTGAAGTTCAGAGCAAAGAATGAGTTATCTTGTGTCATAATGTCATCATCCGCCTGCTGTTGCCAGAGCTGGCCTGAAGCCCAGAGCCTTTTTGTGCCCAGAGGTCATTGGATAGTAAAAAAGGTCCTTTTACCACCCAACGCTGTCCATCTTTCTCATTGTTACATCTCTAGGTCTGGCTTTGGGACCGGATTTCTTCTGGCCTTAAATAACCTTATGTCCTCTGAAGCAGTATGGAAAACGAGAAGGTGGTAGCAGGGGACAGATAGCAGCCATTATCTATTACCAACAAACAGTCCTGTTACTAAAGCAACACAAAAATGTCAAATGGTAATAGCAAATATGTACAGTCCTTATTGTGTGTCAGACCCAATTGTAAACTTCTCTATGTATAGTAACTCATTTAATCCTCACTACAGTTTTTGATATAAATACATTATTATTACAGATGAGGTCCTGAGGTACACAGGTTACTTAACTTGCCCAAGGTCATACAGTGGTAGAGTGGGATAGGGATGGCTGCTGTCCTTTACTTTTTTTTGGAACTATGATGCTTTTACTAAAATTCTCATTTTGAAATTTTTTCAATGGTACTGAGAATTTGAATATTACATCAACACCCATATAGTTTATCTAAATTCAACAATTATCAACATTTGCCTTATTTACTTTATTTCCAGTGTGTGTGTGATCATGACACTTATAGCATCTGCCCAGGGCAGACCACCCCCAATTATGCCTTAATGGCATATTGAGTATTTTTAATTAAAGTTATTTGAGAAGCAGCAGGTGGGAAGAAAAAATGATATAAAAACAAAACAACACTGATCCCTTCCCACCTTTCCCACTGAAAGTGGTAAATAAATCATTTAGTGGGAAATATCTATTTGGGAACCCAACTCAAAACTATTTTTATTTTTGTTTCATTTAACGTTTTTTAGACCTATAACCGAAATCCGCCCGGGACTGTGAAGGTGCAAGAGAAATGGGGGAGGCGGGAAGCGAGGCCGAACCGCCGGAGGTGGTAGCAGGATGTCGCCTGCAGCTGGCAGTCCAGTGGACTCTGGGAATTGTAGTCTCCCAGTCATCCAGGGCATTCCTGGTTAGGGAACCTGACTACAATCCCAGAAGCCTCCGGTGCGGCTCGCTCGGGACGCACTTCCTGGGGCGCTGAGAGGGAGACGCTCCAAAAGGCTCCTGCGTGTGGGCGAGTAAAATGCCCTGGATGTGAGAAGCAGGTAGGTGTGGTCAAGAATGTTCCTATTCTTGTGTCTTTTGCTTAAGTAGTTGAGTACTTTGTGTAAAGATTGCTAAAACGTGGGGAATCATTCAGTGTTGAAAAATGCCGACCACATTTGTGGGCGTGAAAATTGAGTGAGGAGGTATTTGAGAAAGCTCTAAAAAATGATTTTCGACCCAGGAGTGTGGAAATGTCGAGATGTCTTGCCGGAGCAGCCAAGGACTTGGGGCTTGGCTGGCCCGGTGTGCTGTGTGGAGCTACACGTTGCTATTTTTGAATCCCCGTCCGATGCTGGTTGTGTAATGATGACCTGCTCGCAGTTCAAACCCACTCAGTATTGCAGGAATGGGCTTGTTCTGAGAGCATTCATAGTCACACAGTCTCTCCCTTGGCTCTAAGCTGGAAAGCTCTTTTCCTCCCCCTCTCTTTCTGCCAGCTCCAGTGCTCCTAAGGACACAGCTCCAAAGGAGGAAAGGAGATTTGGGCGGGGGAGGTGGGGTGCGGGCGGTGGGGAGTGTGGGTTAAAATCTGGAAGCTTGGTTTGCTTTCCTCTGAAGCCGAAGTTTTGTGTTAACAGGCTTTGCAAGGGGGCCTTCAAGACCTTAGAGGGCCTTCAAGACCTTAGAGGGCCAGAAACTTGGTGACTCCACTTCAAAATGAGGATCCTGTTACAGGGATCCTATCGTGTGTTTCTTATTGTAAAAAAACTATTTAACAACTTTGGAGTTAGCAGTTATGCCTGATACCAACTCAAACATACATTTGGAAGAGAAAAAAAAAAAACTTGATTGAAATCTCTTCCATGCAGACTGTTGGGAAAACCATTCTACATAACAATCATAGTAGGGCTAGATTTAAATGCCTTAATCCAGAAAGCTCTCAGGCATTTACAAGTTTTCCTTCTCCTCCTACCTATTTGAGGTAAATAGTAGTTGAAGAGGAAGTTGTGCTTAAAAAAAAGATACGTGGAAATGTTTAATTGGCAGGTTGAGCTGTTGGTGGAACTATAAGCTCAAAAGAAAACATTCTAGTTGCAAATTTTAGGAAACACAGTGCAAATCAACTTTGACTAGTTTTGTTATCATTATCCTTTTATCCTTTTATAAGGTATAAAAGAAACATCATGAATTTCTTTTATGCCAAGACAACTAACTGCACAGTGTTTCATCAGTCCTCCTTATTCTTTCACGATAGTCATGAAAGGATCTAAAAAATTCATTAAATGTAGACAATCTGTTTCCAAGACAGTAAAATGATTTTTATCCTTATTTTTCTCAAATCACAAATGAGAGTTAAATCTTTCTTGTTTATCTTGCGTGTAGATATTGTGTTAATTTAAGAATAAACTGCCTTAAAAAAAAAACCTATCGCCCACATTTTTTGGTATAACATTTCCTTGATTTTAGGTGATTGCTAACTAGTTTTCCTAATTCCATGTGAATTCAAATTGAGTTTTTAAAGAAGTGCTAATATTAACTTGGAGTACTTTTCCGATTTCTTTAGGCCCAGATCATCTCTACTGTGTGTTCAAATGTGCATGTATTTCTTCTGAGTTGATTAAAGTTGTTTTAGAACTATCACGTACCTCAAAGAGTAAGTACATCCTTTGATTATATCTTTTATCTCTTCCTTTTGCTACCATGTATCAGATGACACTTTTTTCTCTTGTTCAACAAAATAAAGATAGAGGACAGACCTCTCATGTAAGTGCAAGGTTGATGACCGATGGTTTCTAAGAAAACCCAAGTTACAGATAGAAGAGACTGCTAGTATTACTACCAAGAATTACTGGAGCTGTGATTACAAATGTGTTCTCCTATAGCTATTCCTTGGAAAAAATACAGTAATGGGTCTGGGAATTCCTAAAGCTTTTAGCCACTATTCCTGCTCCAGACTTCTTTGAGCTCTATGCAAAGCCATGGAAAAAGATACCCTTTTGAAAATGTTTTATTTAAAGTATCTTTGATAACCTTTAATTGTGTACTAAATTATATCCATCTACTGCTCTGCAAGTCACTGTGGAACAGATAGTCAAATGACAAATGTGATGTGGATGTTTTGAATAGAGTTCTTGTCTGATTTGGTCAGTATCTGCTCTCAAAAAGGATACTCTCAAATAAGCCTAGCAGTAATCACTACAGTCTTAAATTTCTGATTTACAAAGGGCTTTGCTGTTTATCATCTCACAACTACCTTTGGGGACATTTGAGAAATTTGAGATTCAGAGGACATAGGTGACTTGCCCAGTTTGTAGATAGTAGTTTATGACTGGCATTTGGGTCTTGGGTTGCCTGGGCTACAATGCCAAGCTGCCTCCCAGGTGGAAACAAGCCCATACATCTGTATATATGACCTAGCTCAAGGCTGGCACTCAGCTAGTGTTCATGGATGCTCCTCAGATGGTTAACATATGTTCTTAGCCTTGCACATTTTTAGGGACTAAGGAGGGGTTTTCATATGGCAAAAAGATGTTTACTTTTTCCCTCATTGGAAAAAATATTTTTAAAAGAAAAAATACAAATATAATAAATTAACTTTGATAAGCAAACTAATTTGATATATGAACCACTGTTAATGGCAAGGGGCCATTATGTAACATACCTGTTAAGTTGAAAACAAGAATCAACACGATCATGATTGATTGACTCTAACCACTGTGGAAGTTAACCAGTGTCACCAAACTGAGATATGTGTTTCTAAAAGTATAGGCTGTATATAAATACCTGGGGATGGCCTTACCTTTCTTGGGAAGTTTCTGGGGGAAGAAAATAGACTTTATTTTTAAAAATGAGAGAGACTTTGGCCAATAAAGATGGGGACAGGAACACGTTCTAGAAGAAGCTTGGAGGCTTCAGAACACAAGATATGGATGAATGAAATGAGTGGAACTAATACTAGAGCAGATTTGTAACTGTGTGTCCTGACCATACTCATATGGACCTTCCATTTGTTTGTCTGTTCATTCATTTAACATTTAACAAATAATTGAATGTCTTCTGTGTGCCAGTGTTGGACAGTGAATAAAACAGAAGGCCCTCTGTCCTCCTGGAATTTACAGTCTGGTGGGAAAGATAAACACTAAACAAGGAGTATAAGCATAATCAGTGCTACCAAATTAAAAATACAAAGGTGCAACCAGAGCGTAGGGGCAGGGGGAAGGTGAAGGGTGGGCAGGGAGATGGGAGGCTTAGGGCCAGCCTTCCTGGAAACTAGAAAGATGAGTATGTGTCAGCTAAGCAGAGAATAAAATGGGATTAAGAAAGTTCCAGGGGGAAGAACAACATGAGTGAAAGCTCTTAGCCAAATGAAAAAACAAAATTTGAGAAGCTGAAAAGAAAAGCAGTATGGCTACATAGACTGTAGTATGTAAGGTGGGAGAGTGACACAATAAAGAGACTGAGAATTTGGTAGGAACCAGATGGTGGGATTTGAAACTTTGGAAACTGTGGGAAGGATTTGAAAGTTTAGAAACTTTATCCTGAGGAAAATAGGAAGCCACTGAATGGTGAGAATGTAGTGACGTGATTGGATGTACATTTGCAAAAAATTATTCCAGATTCAGAATTAATTGGTATCGCTCAAGAGTAGAGGTCTTCTTACCCTCCCAATATGAACAGATCCTAATCCAAGAGATAAAAGCATTATCTTTTAGTTTTAAATCACTAAACATACTCATTCTCCTAACTATCTCTATAAAATTTTACTTCATCCTTCTAGTGAGATATACTACTTACTATCAAATCATACATATGTGGAGTTAAAAGCAGGACATAAAAAGTAAAGCAGCCAAAGAAAGTTACAAAGAGCAAGGACATTAATTCCAGCGCTGAGGTTGAAATTTAGTTACATCGAGATTAATAGTATTTCCCTTCTGAAAAATGCTTTGATATACTTGTTGACTCTCTAAATAGGACTTTTAGTTAATCTCTGGGATCTAAGCTAAGAATACTCCAGCAGAAACAAATTCAAGGGACTGATAAACCACTTGTGTTGATTTGATGCAGGATAAATTTGAACACACTTGATACTGAAATAAATATTGACCCATCTCTGTTTATTGGTGTTGTTTGATAGTCCATAGGCTAAGAATACAGAAGTTTATTTATTAATAAGTCGTTCATCCTAATCTTGTTTCTCATTCCGTTTGTGTTGTAGAAATCAGGGGTACAGGGCAGCTTGATGAGAGAAATCTTACTTATATTGATACTCCCAAGTATTTGTCCCCTATTGCTGAAAGGAAGAAGGAATTGTGAATGGGTTAGGACTCTGTGGGTTATCTGAAGGTGTTCTGAACGTTTGAAAGAAACCAAAGGAACCTTTTTCTTATATCGTCAGATCATTGATTAAATCATCATTCTCTTTCATTGCTCAGTTTTTCTCTAACCCTGAATGATATATTTTTATGAACTGGTGTCTTACTGGGTCACTTTGCTTAGTACCTAACAATAATCACTTGATATGTGGTAATCAGATACCTGATTCACTGTCAGCATTTTGAGTTCTCATAAAAAACATATTCTTTCCCTCAGTCTGACTGTGAACACACTGCGGCAAGGTCCAGATCTTAATGGCCTCAGTGTCCCTCTGAGGGCCTAACAGAATTTTTGCAGTAAATACCTGTTGAATGAATGATTGCTTAGTAATGGCTACTTCCTTGTCCAATTCTGCATCAATAGCCTGCCTTTGTGAGTTGCTGCGGTCTTGGATCAGGGCCTAGTATTTATTTATTCAAATATTCCTAAAATGACTTGTGTGCCAGCCACTGTGCAAATTGCTCACAGTATCCTGGGGAGACAGGCAAATGAGCAGAAACCAACAGGAAGCTGAATTCTGGAGACTGACATCAGTAGTTGCCTTTTCCAGCGTCAGCATTCTCAAACCTGCACCAGTTTCCATTGCTGGACCAAGGGGTTGGTTGCTAAAATTAAGTATATAACATTTTCAGGAAGAAAATAAATGAGGATTATAATTCCTCTGTTTTAAGTGTTTTCATCCGTAACATTTTCTTAAAACAGTTGCTACTTCTGGCAATATTGACAGAAGACAACATGATAAACAAGGAGTAAACCACTATTAATGGAGAAACTCAGAACTAGTTGTGCTTAACTTGAGGACTTAAAAAAAAATGGTCACTTAAACTCTGGTTTTTCTATTGCACACTTATATATGTGTCTATATAGGTATGTACACATGCCTATATATTTTCTGCTACTAAAATTATTCCTGGTTCACATGATTGGATTAAATATACAGATACATTGTTTTCTAAAGAACATTGTGCCCTCCCATTTGAACACATTTGAGAATCAAGTCAACTCAGTCAATTCAGTTTCCTAGCATTTTGATCATGGTCTTCTTTCTGACCCCTTAGCTCCTAGGAATGCTACTCCACCATCTCAGCAGATGATATTTGACTCTGCAAATGACGATAGTTTCTCTAAACACATAGGGTATCCAGAAATAACAGTATTTTCAACCTTGCTCCTTTGTCATGATCTAACTAAAAGAAGCAAACATGCTATCTTATTAAAGTCGTCTGTTCTGTTGCCTCATGGGAGGCATGATAGAAGGCAGGGAAAATACATTTGAGTTTCAAACTCTTGAAGAAAAAAGGCTGAATAAGGTACTGATTTTATAATTCGTCAGAAAAAGAATACAGCCTTTTAATTTGAGAGGAGAGAGAGGCGTGGCTACTTTTTTCTTTTCCTTATAATAGCATTAATAGAGATAGGTTGTCATTACTTCAGAAATGTTTGCGTTCATCTTATATGAGCAGTAAAGTAGACTAACCAATAATAGTATGTTAGTATAATAACCAATAGTTAATTAATAACCTGAAGAGCACACCAGTCATCTTGACTCACCCAGGAAGCAGTTGGGCAGAATCACTTCAGGGACCTTTGGTATTTTTTTTTTGTTGTTGTTTTTTGTTTGTTTTTTCTTTTTTTTCATTTGACTAACTCATTGGAGAAGAGCCTATTTACATTTTGTAGTTATCTGGTATGTCTGGTATATAGGAATGCGATACTTGCTTTTTCTTATTTAACGTTTATGCAACAAATGTTCTTTGAACTGGTCCAGGAGGCTAAGCACTGAGTTAACACTCATATCACACTTGCCTGGCACCAGATGCACTTTTGAGCACTTGACATTATATTAACTCACTGAATCCTTAGAAGAACCTTGTGAGGTAGGCACAGTTACTCTTCCTGTTTCATAGATGAGGAAAATGAGGCACATGGAAGTATTGTTGCTGACCCAAGGTCTTGTCACTTGGCTACTAAGTGGGGAAGTGAGGAACAGAACCCAAGCAGTTGGGCTTAGAGTCTGCCCCCAGCCACTCTGCTGCCCTGTAGTGCTGCTTTCCCTTCACCTTTGTCTCTTATCCGTCGCCTTCACCTCAGCTACGTGCTAGTCTCATTTTACATTTGCATGAGCGTTTGAGGCCAGATTTGTGTCGTTTGTGGTTGATGGTTGATGAGTGCTCTGACACTGTATATTTGAGTTTCTGACACATCAAAGTGCTTGATATGTGTGTGTTGAATGAGTGATTATTGACAACTGAGAGAATTTCAGATGTGATGGTAAGAGAATTTGAAATTATTTTGGTTGTTCCTCTGATTTGCTGTGAAGAAAATACTCATGTGTGAAGACTGTAGTTGCTGTATGACCCAGTCATTGGTAACCTAGTGTGTGTGTGTGCACCTGCGCTCTAAGGTCACATGCACATGTGCTTATTTTATATACATTCATACTGTTAAAATGGAGAGGAGACGAGGGACAGGATTTCCCTCTTTGCACTGATGTCACTGGTTGTGTTTCCAGTCAGCACCACCCTTCCTGCTCTGCTCTCCTGTTGCCCCCTCATGATGTGTCCTCTTGTGTGTCACCCCCTAGTCTGACTGACCACACTGCACAAGCCTGCCTGCCATGGGCTGTCGGGATGTCCATGCAGCCACAGTCCTCTCCTTCCTGTGTGGAATCGCCTCAGTTGCAGGCCTCTTTGCGGGGACTCTGCTTCCCAACTGGAGAAAATTACGACTGATCACATTCAACAGAAACGAGAAGAACCTGACCGTTTACACAGGCCTGTGGGTGAAGTGTGCCCGATACGACGGGGGCAATGACTGCCTGATGTACGACACTACGTGGTACTCATCAGTTGACCAGCTGGACCTGCGGGTCCTACAGTTTGCCCTGCCCCTCAGCATCCTGATCGCAATGGGTGCCCTGCTGCTCTGCCTGATTGGAATGTGTAACACTGCCTTCAGGTCCTCCGTGCCCAACATCAAACTGGCCAAGTGTCTGGTCAATAGTGCAGGATGTCACCTGGTGGCTGGGCTGCTGTTTTCCCTGGCAGGTACTGTGAGCCTCTCCCCATCCATCTGGGTCATCTTTTACAACATCCACCTGAACAAGAAGTTCGAGCCAGTCTTTACGTTTGACTATGCAGTGTATGTCACTATCGCTAGTGCTGGGGGCCTGTTTATGACTTCCCTTCTACTGTTTATTTGGTACTGCGCATGCAAATCTCTGCCTTCTCCTTTCTGGCAACCACTGTACTCCCATCCTCCCAGTATGCATACTTACTCACAGCCCTATTCAGCACGCTCCCGCCTCTCTGCCATCGAAATCGACATTCCAGTAGTTTCACACACCACCTAATGGGGAAGTAGTTGTTAAAGAAAGCTTGTAGCCTCACATTTTCCTTGTGCAAGGAGCTCTTTTGGGCCTGTATACATTTTCCTTTGTTTCTAACCATTCAATGAAGCCAAATTTGTATGTCTTAGTAGAATGAAGTGCTGCTAGTTTTTATGAAAAGTACATTATTTTAAATGTGAATCATTCCTTTTATCTTGCTTCTTATGCTAGAAGGATTTTTAACCTCCATTTGATATCTGGTCAGTTATTTAGGGGAAAGTACTGGTATCTCATTTGACGTGATATAGAGCAACATAGTACAGTAAAAAATGCTTGCTAAGAGGAGCTGTTGTATGCAGTCTTTATGACTATTTCAGAATGTGTATTGCCCATTTTCTATAATACCTTAAATTGGGAAAAAAGGGCAATTTCAAATTTAAGAAATTTTTTTCAGGTAAGGGCAATATTTTAACAGTAGCCAGTCTACCAGCTTAAGGCTATAACTTTTCTTACTTCTTTCTCGGGGCTAACTATATTGAATAGAGTTTGATATTTTGAAGATGATTTTCTTTTGTGAGTTCCTTATCTTCTACCTCATGCCTGTGTTTAAAAATAAAATGTATTTTAAGTAATGTCAGAGAGAATAAGCCTAACACTAAAAATATCTATTAGTATGGATAACATTTAACATAATTTTTAAAGTTAGTGGTTCTATAAGTTGTATTATTAGAATTAAAATGTGCCATGTGATGGACTGGTGCTTCCTCTGAGGCAGAAAAACTTTTTTTCCAGATACTATCCACTAAGTAGTACTCATGCGATGTATATCTCTTAGTGACTAAGCGAAAGAAATAAAAAGGTCCGAGTGGTTTGTTCTCCCTTAGACAAGAATTTATTGGTAGGGAAGAAACATCTTTTCTTTGGTGACAACATTAGAGATTTATTCTGGTCACTGCCTTTTGAGTGATGGGTGAAGTATGGCTTCAATATGACCACATTCACCTTTGATTCAGTTTCTGCCCCATCACTGATTATTTCTTTGAGCATATATCTTTGCCCAATACTTTACTAGGTGCTATAGAGTATACGTGAAAAATATGAGATCTGGTCCCATACCAATTTAATTTAATAGAGAAATCACTTGCTACCACCATCCAATATTATCTGACAATTCGAGAACAGTCTGACTTCACTGGCAGCTGGTCTTCACTTCTCAGTCATTTATCCAGGAATGTATTTCACCCAGAGACATGGCTTTCTGGCAGGTAGGCTTATTGTACAATAGCAGCCATATTCTGAAACCTAGAAATTCAATTTGTTGGATCCTTTGGAGCACCTTCCTTAGCCTAGACACTGTAATAACACTATATCAGATTTGTGAGAATGGGCAAAAGTGATGAAAGAAGTTAAATTGTTCCCTTTTCACCTCTGAAAGTATGATGATGTATTGAAGAGGGAGGAGCAACTAAAATCTCTCTTCTAATGGGGTAACCTTTAGAGGAAACCAGTTAACACTGAGATGAATGCTTAGAAATTTGGGGATATTGGGTCTTTACCCTTATGAATTTGAGCTGC